>NC_067494.1:13216875-13816875 GCF_947179515.1 Apodemus sylvaticus | reverse complement strand
CTACATGAAACCCCATCTCAAACAAAACATGAATTAAGTTTCTCTTTGCCCACACAGTGCCACAGGCATAAGCCACAACTTCCCATGGCTCCCCTACACAATTGTCCAACCAGATTCACTTATGGAACAAAAACTCGAAGATGAAGTGATTCTTTATTTTAAGATGTCAGATACCCAGACAAACAAGGAGTCCCTGCTGAATTCAGGGCTCTTACGACTGTCCTTTCTCTACTTCCGATTGGCCAGGTCTCCTATCATCCCAAGCTCTCTTTCTGTCTTCTCCGTTATAAACTCATAAAAATGGTCTTCTCAAGGGGCATTGCCGCCTTCCCGAATGCCTTCCCTCGAAACTATGTGATTATCAGTTATGGCGAGTTCAAGCAGAAGTCCACAGGTCTGTTAGAGGCTTTTGGGAAATGTTTGCCTTCTTCCTGTTCCCCTTCCTCTTCCGAAGATGCAAGGTTGGGCGTCGAAGGGTCGTCTCGCCACTGTGAGAAGACAGAGCTGGAGCACAGTCCATGGAGAGCATCAGGAAGCTGCTATGCAGACTGCCAATCAGTCTGTGCATTTGGTGTTGCAGGGGAGACAGCTTAGCTCCTCTCCACCTCGGGTTTCCGTTCCTTGCAGCCAAACGCAGTGTTAATTCAGATGCCTGTATAGCTTACGGCTTGTCGCCATTTACCTCATCTCTGACAGGGCTCTTCTGTCGTCCGTGCCTTCTCTTGTTGTGCTTCCAGTCCTGCCCAGCAGTCCCTCCCCTTCTCCAGGGTAGGGCTGGCTCAGGCTGTGGACCGGTAGGATGCCTGTCCTCTGGCAGCAGCTGTCACTCTTTTCCTCACTTGGGGAGCCCTTAAGGAAGGAGCCTTACGCGTATCTTGTGCTACCTCGCACGGTTGCTTGATTTCCTAATTCCCTGCCTCCTACCCCGTTCTTATGGGCGCATCCCCTGTAGATTGTTCTCGAGGGAGTCCTCATTTTCTGTACCGCTTATTGGAAACCCAACCTAAGCCCCAATCTGAGATACCGTGTAAAACAGGAGTTACCAGGGTTCGACCAAAGATAATTTATAAAGGAATCAGATTTGTGTCTCCTTGCTTTTCCGTTTCATTTTTGAGACAGAGTCTTTCTCTGTAGCGAAGGCTGGCCTCGATTCGTGATCTTCCTTCCTCCATCTTGCAAATGACGGAATCACAGATGTCACTACCATATCCCCCACCCCACCCCACCCCACCCCCCCCCCGAAGGCAAGCCAGTTAGTTTAAATGATTGTCCCATGTCTGAAGTCATCTTCCTCCCTCATCACACAGCCCAGCTGAAACTATCCCAGGAACCTTCAGAAAGTTCAAATGTTCCATTGGTTTCAGTACACTGCAACTGGTATTACTTTCAAGAGACTGACCCCAGATTGATGCCAACAGGGAGAAAGAAATACAAGGAACACAAAATACATATTTGTTGATTGAGGGGCTTTTTTTCATACCTGAGAGCAGGGTCACTGAAGGTTACTGGCATGGTGCCAGCTCCTACAGGCACATAGCTTGTCACCCACAGTCTCCTGTCACCTCCAAAGATATGATCACCTACTCTTAAAGTCCCAACAGGTATGCTGTTCTTTTCTGCTGGTGATAAATCCATTTCAGAGTTCTTATATGTTTTTGCATATAAGAAAAAAAGAGTTTTATTCACAAAGTGAATCTGTCATATCTTGATGTTGTTAGATATCTTGATGTTGACGAAGTTGGTAACTGTGTCTAAAGACCTAAATCAATACTTCCACCCAAAGTACTGCCCAGTTCTGGCATGGAAACTCAGAACTGAGTTGGGCTAGTGATGCCCAGCTGAGGCCTGAGATGGGAACTGATGGCTTGCTCATCCTCTCTTGAGGAGACTTGTTTACCTCCCTCTGCCAGGGGCCTGGTGTGTTAGAGAAAAGACACACAGGCACTTCTTAGGAAGCAAAGGGACCCTCTGAATTCAGTGCAGGAAGGGTGACATACTCCTGGTTTGAAGAAAAGATGATTTTCTTAAAATTGAAAAGTTATTCCTGCCGGAAGATATCTTTCTCAATAATACACTGCCTTGTGGTTCATACTTTTTTATTGAATCTTTTGTTAATTTAGAGTTCCTCCAAGCTACATTTAGAAAAAAGCCCAGTATTAAGAAAAGCTTCATTAATTTTAAAGATTCACTGAACCACATAGCTGGGAGGGAGCTTCCACCTCGGGTTCATTTAATGTTGTGCTCAATGCTTTTGATTTTTAAAAGAGGCAAGTGACGCCCTCCCCGCATTGCTGTTCTGAGACCAGAGAGCCACACGCTTTGCCCTGATCAACAGTGAATACAAAGGTGGCTGTGTTCCCCGTGAAGGCTTTTCTATTGCATTATCAGAAACTTACTTCAGGCACCCTAAATAAAGGGAAGGAAAGTGCAATGAAATGACCCTGCAGTTTTGTTTTGTTTTTGTTTTTGTTTTCCAGAGAATCTGGGGACACAGAGTACTCGTGAACTCACTGGAAATGTGAGAGACTTAAAAGCCCTCAGGAAGTTATGAGCACCCTGTATCACTCAAGAACATCAGGGCTTCCTGCAAATCTGCACGTTCATCTTGCACATGGCCCAACACGATTGCCATCTGGTCTTTCTGGCAGGAGCTCTCAGCTCCAGAGCTCATCACGTACTGACTGGAGAAGTTAAACCCTCAAGAGAGAGGCCTAATTGGTCTCACTCATGTTGCGCCAACCTGGGCACTGGCTCCCTACCCTCGGGTCAGGAGCTCAGTCCTATCAGCCACCTGATGCCTGCTGCTGGGGGAAAAAGAGAGAGAGAGAGAGCCACTTAACATCCCAAAATCTCTGTGACAGAAAGCAATGGACAACCTGACAGGCTTAGATGGTTTGTTTTCCTGAAAATACTGTCAAACAAAATTATATCGTGTGGAGTACACTAGAGTTTGTTAATAAAAGAGCAGTTCAACATATCATTTATCTTTGTTGCAACAGTGTAACACAGCTACGGGTTTTAAAACAAGAAAGATTATCAACAGATACCAATGAAATATTTGATGAAATTCAATAGTAATTCATATCAGTCTAAAAGCGCCGTTAAAAAAGGCAAATTGTAAGTCTATTGAAATTTGTGATAGGCAAGATGTTAGACGCTTTAGTATAGAAAGAATTCTTACAGGATTGTAAGTTTCTTTTATTAGCTTTCAGTGGAAAAAATGGGTGGAGATTATGAAAGCATTATTCATACACACACACACACACACACACACACACACACAGTCTCACGAGAGATTAATACCCAAGTAGTTGGGTATTAATGGATGATTAAAGCATGTGAACTTCAAAGTGTGGGTTGTATAGATTAGACACACAGTCTCCTGCAATGATGTTACATGAGATCAGATGTGTTCAGTGTAGTATGAACATAGACCCTGCAATGATATCAGGAGCACAGCTTGGTAAAACTTTTAGGTCCACTTTTATATTATTTACCAAAGCCTTAAAATGTTGTATTGGTTACTTTTCTAATTCTGTGAGAAAGCACCATGATGGAAGTGATCTGTGGAAGAGAAAGATGATTAGGGCTTGAGTCTCCAGAATGGTAGGAGTCCATCAAGGTGAGGAAGCGGTGAGCAGGAGGCAGCATGGCAGCTGGAACAGGGGCCCAGTGTTGACATTGTGAATGCCAAGCCCAAAGCAGAGACAGTCATACTAGAAATGGCTTGAGTCTTTACATTCCAAAGCCTATCTCCAGTGGCACACCTCCTCCATCAAAGCCTTACCTCCTAAGCCTCCCCAAACAGTGCCACCACCTGGGGACCAAGTCTTTAAATATATGGGTCATGGATATTTTCATTCAAGCCACCACACTGGGTGTATCATGCACCATTACTGGGAATTTATCATACGTGTTCCAATATTTACGTAAACAGAGTATTATCCTACATTCCCTTATGACACAGAAAACTATAAACAATGCAATTATATAGCAAGTATGAAAAGATCATGATGTATGACGTTGTACGACAGAGGTAACTGTGTGGGTCCGAGAAATGCTGAAGGAAGACCCCAGACTCAAATCATATGCAAAGGCAAAAAGCACTTTGTTCTGTACAAATTACCAGCCTGGAGGGGTCCACCATTCATTAAAATAGTGGCGACTTGGGGCACTCGTGGACCCCTGTTATGCAGGTCTAGGGGAATTTACCAGAAAGGTTAGGTAGCCTCTAATATGATTGGTAGGGGCAAAGCAGTGACATTAGTACAATTTTGATTGGTTGCTATGTTAGTTTCATTATATTTGGTGAGACCTTAGAGAACTTTTTAAAACAGCTCAGTTCTGACCTTGTCATGTCCTCCACCCAGGTGTCCCAGGAGCTGACTCAGCTCCAGACTTACCCTCCCTAAGTCAGGGCTATCATTGGCTAAAGACCCATTGCCATGACTTCTTCTGAGGAACTCAGAATGCTTCCCAGAAGATTGAAAGTTTTTATTCCCAAGGTCTCTCTCTGGACCTCTCATCAGAATCTAAGAAAGAATTCTCACAAAATAGTTTACAGTCTTAGTTTCAAGTAGATTATTTTTATGTTATCTGTGGCTTTCATTTTATTTCTTTGTGCTTCCCTCAGTCCCCCAAATAAAATTCCCCACAGAAGAGGAAAAGAGTAAAGATATTAGATTGATTTCTCCTGGACATAAGCAGCAGAGAAGATACTACAAGCACTCAGTAGCTTCATATTTTGCCAGTCTGAGAAATCAAAGGCAACAGGACAGACCTTAATCCATAGGAAATATTCAGATGCAGTAAGGCAGCAATTGTAGACCAGGAGAAGTACAATGGCTACAAGAAAAACACATAAATGCTTCACGAGAGACAGTCATGCTCGATGGACTACTCTCAGGTTCTGAAGATTAAAGACCATAATAAACTTAAAAGTCCTTTCATATTTTCAAAAATAGTGGCATAATGATGGCAGTAATAATTAGATGGATGTGTTGTTTTAAATTAAAAAGTTATAAAACTATATAATCTTTTGCAAGCAACAGTCACTATTCTTTCTTACTAGATAGAATCTTATGGGTATTTTTGGTTTTTTGTTTGTTTGTTTGTATTCCTGAGAGACAACAAATGCGCTCTACTCTTACCTTCCTGGGCTGCATGAGGAGGAAGAAACAGGAGGAGAGAGAGGTGGGGTTACAAGTTCTCCTTTCCAGGCACTGGAAAGTCTCTAGTTTATTTGATCTCCTTTTCTAACACCATACAGAGAGGGCTTTTAAATCGATTTACAACTCATTATTGCCAAAACATAAAATTACTAGGGAGGCTGTGGCAGGACTGAAAGTTAAAGGTTATCCTGGGCTACCAAGTATATCCAAGGCTAGTCTAGGTTGCACAATAATTTCCAAGGTAGCCTGAACTTAGTGAGACACTCTTAGAAAACTAAAGGAGATTTGGGTATACAGCTTAATGGTAGAATGCTAAGAAATCATAAACATGTATGTATCTAACAATCTTGCCAAAACAATTTATACATTCTGACTGACAGTTTGTACATCCATATTTGAAGATCTTAGATACATACAGTCATGTCTTCTCCTCTTCCAGGGTAGCAAACTCCTGGGCTGGACAGTCAATTCTGGCTAGACCAGACCCTGACCATACAGTTCTAGAACTGCAGCTAAGCATCAGGCGCTAGCACTGGGAATGGGCAAGCCCTGGCTTGAGACGCTGCTTCCACGCTGGATCTCAACATTTTCCTTTGTTTGCTTTTGCTCTGTTTACAATCTCCCAGACCTATCATTTCAGAAAAATCTGTTGTGTTTCTAGCTACTCATCAAATTCTAAGATTTATTCTAAGATTTCAGCTTCTCATCGCCAGAATATTCACTTGACTTCAGCAAAGCCTTCTTCTGGCAAAACCTTAGCTTTTGTCAGCAGAACCAGTTGGGGAAAAATGTGCCCAATATTTATTTCAGTGTCTTTTTCTATCTCCTTTTTGCCTAACATAGCATTTCATTTTCCTATGTCACTATAATTTAATGATTTTATAATAGTATCTGAGATAATTTATTTAACTAGTCATGCCAGGCGATGACGGTTTGTCTTAGTTAGGGTTTCACTGCTGTGAACAGACACCGTGACCAATGCAAGTTTTCTAAAAGACAACATTTAATTGGCGTGGCTTACAGGCTCAGAGGTTCAGTCCATTGTCATCAATGCAGAAACATGGCAGCATTCAGACAGATATGGTGCAGGAGGAGCTGAGAGTTCTACATCTTCATCTGAAGGCTGCTAGAAGACTGACTTCCAGGCAACTAGGATGAGGGTCTTAAGCCCACACCCACAGTGACACACCTACTCCAACAAGGCCACACCTTCTAATAGGGTCACTTCCTGGGCCAATCATATACAAACCATCACATGGTTCCCAGGTACAACTTTGGTGTCTGAGCTACTCAAAAATGCTTCCCTGGAAAATGTTCCCGACTTACAGGCTCAGAGGTTCATAAGGAAAGGACACATAGATTAGGAACTTTTAAACTTTCTTCTCATTTCTTAGACGCAGGCTCTCACAGGTGAGCCCAGAGGTTGCTGACAAGGAGCATGATGTGAAAGTGGGGAGCTGATTTAGGAACATGAAGGTCACCAATGGCCTTGGTAAGAGTGGTGTTGATACAGTGGTGGGTTACTAATGGTTAGTGCGTGTAGTTAGTAATTAGTAACTACTAATTCATAATGACTGGCATGTGATTACTGCTTATCTCTTCTTAATTTCTAACCCTTTCATCTTCCACTGATATTTTAGGCTTTCTCATATAGAATATAAAGAACCCTGCATGTGCTTGTTATACGAGTTGGATGTGGCTGTCCCCGGCTTTGTCGGCTCAGCTTTCCTGCCTCGGGGCTTTATTGATGTAGGCGTTTGCAAACGTCTATCAATTTTACAGTTAGAATCACCGACTTCCTAAGAAACGGTAAGTGGCCACCTGTACTGTACACCCCTCCTCTTCATTTTTACCAGTTCGTATTTTACATTCAGCGGTATCCATTGGAAACCTATTTTACACCAAGGATCCACCTAATTCTCTCACTGAACTCTAATAATTAAAAAGTATCATTTGTTAAGCAATCATTTCTTTCCTTCTATTTTATGATAGCATCTATCGTGGGTTAAAGTTGTAAGACTCAGGGAGCCTTAACTTATCGGAGACCCCTTGAGTGAACAATGTGGAGATGGGAATTGGTGCAAAACGCAAGAGGATTTTTTATTTGATTCAGCTGAAGTCGCCCTGCACACGGGGAGAGAACAGTCCTCAGGGCAGCCACCATTAGGCACAATGTGATTGGCAGAACAGTGTTACCTTTAAACTAATCGGTGGTTAGGGAATGAGGTAGGTGGTCAAAGGTCTCCCCTAGCCACAGGGACCTCCCTGTGGTCTGAGGAATGTAATTCAGCCTCACCCTTTTGGGGGCGGGCAAGGGTTCCATGACCTTTCCAAAGTTCCTGAGCTGACCCTTTTAAAATGAGTCCTCTGGAGAGACACGTCGCCCTTTTTCTCATTTGGAAATAGGGTCACAACAGATGCAATTGCTGACAATAAGGCCATAAAGAGGTGGGTGTGCCCAAAATCCAGATAACTGCCTTGATATTACAGATACAGTGAGTACAGACGCACACGGGACAAAGACAGACAGCCATATGAAGACACAGGCAGAAACTGAGTTACCACAAACTACGGTGATGGAGCCATAGAAATGGAAAGAGATTGGTTCCCTACAAACTTCACAGAGTTCATTCTCTGCAGCTTCTTGATTTCAGACTTTTGACCCCTAGAAAAATAGAGGACAAGGTTACATTGTAGCTGCTGTGATGTTTCCTTACAGCATCCATAGGAAACTAATACATCATCTATATCCTTCAGGGCATTTCCTTATAAACCGGGGTCTTTCTAGTGACCTCAGTGATTTATACCTATTATTATACCGGCACTTTTATTAACAGCTTTGCAGTTTATTTTAACTGCATTTTCCTATTGGTTGTCTTTTCTGAATTTTTGTAAGTAATCTTGGAAGTTTCTCTTAATTACTGTTCTATTGCTGTGAAGAGACACTGTGATCAAGGCAGTTTATAAAGGAAAGAATTTAATTGAGGACTTGGATACAGTTTCAGAAGGTGAAACTTCTACGGCCATCTTGTTGGGAAGCATAGTGAGAGGTATAGTGCTGGAGCAGTAACTGAGAGCTCATTTATGATGAGAGAGAGAGAGAGAGAGAGAGAGAGAGAGACAGAGACAGAGACACAGAGAGACAGACAGAGAGAGAGAGAGAGAGAGAGAGAGAGAGACAGAGACAGAGACAGAGACACAGAGAGACAGACAGAGAGAGAGAGAGAGAGAGAGAGAGAGAGAGAGAGAGAGACAGAGCCTGGCATGGGCTTTTGAAACCCCAAAGTCTAGTACAAAACAACAAAATCTGCAGTTCTTTCACAAAAGTATGCTTGCAACTTTTAAAGTCGGCCTAAATGTATTTAGGCCATTTATTTCTTTTCCACAAATTTAACCAAATGTTTTTGTAAAATTTCTAGATCATAAAGCAGAGCAAAAAAGTGTATATTTATAGTGAAAGAAAACTTTTAAAAATTATTTTATTCTTCTCTCATGTATTACTTTCTGACCATAGTTTTCCCTCCCTCCACTCCTTCCAACCCCAACCCCAACCCCACCTCCCCTCTCTCTGGACCCACTCCTCCTGAATTTGTTTTTGAAAAAGACCAGGTCTCCCAGGGATATAAACTGAACATGACATAACAAGTTACAATAAGACTAGGCTGGGCAAGGTGACCCAGTAGGAGGACACAAGTCCCAAGAACAGGCAAAAAAGTCAGAGACAGCCTCCACTCAGGACATGGGAAATCCCAACGTCTACCACCAGTGAGACAGCTCCTCCAACAAGGCCACATCTCCCAATTCTTCCTAAACAGTCCACCAACTGGGGACCAGACTGTGATGGTTTGTATATGTTTGGCCCAGGGAGTGGCATTATTAGGAGGTGTGGATTTGTTGGAGTAGGTGTATCATTGTGGATGTGGGTTTGAGACCTCATCCTAGCTGGCTAGAAGTCCGTATCCTGCTAGCAGCCTTCAGATGAAATGTAGTTCCTGCATGGATGCTGCCACATTGATGATAATGGACTGAACCTCTGAACCTGTAAGCCAGCCCCAAATAAATGCTGTTCTTATAAGAGTCGCCTCGGTCATGGTGTCTGTTCACAGCACTAAAACTCTAAGACACAGACATTCAAATATAGGAGACTATTGGGACCTTGGGGCCATTCTCATTCAAATCACCCCAAAGTTGATCTTTACAATTGCAGTATTACTAGAATAGATATATCTCCTGTATTAGAGGAGTCCATAAAAATGCCAAGCTACATATCATAGCGTTTATGCAGAGGACTTAGGTCAGATCCACACAGGCTCCCTGATTGTCAGTTCAGACTCTGGAGTCCCCATGAGGCTTGCTTAGTTGATTCTGTGGGTTGTGTTCTTGTGGTGTCCTTAACCCTTCTGGCTTCTACAATCCTTCCTCCTCTTCTTCAGGGCTTCCCTGGCTCCACCTCATGTTTGGCTGTGGGTCTCTGCATCTGCTCCCATCAGTTGCTGGATGAAGCCTCTCTGGTGACAACTGGACTAGGCATTGATCTATGAGTACAGCACAGTGTCTTTAGAAATCACTGGATTTTCTTGTTTGCTTGTTGTTTGTTTATTTTGTTTTGGTTTTGGCCAGTTGTGTTTCGTTCTGTCCAGCCTCTGGTTCCTGGTATCAGGTGTGAGCCTCTTATAGCATGGACCTCAAGTTGAACCAGTCATTAGTTGGCCATTTCCACAAGTTCTATGCCACCATTACATTACTTCAGCACATCTTTAAGGTAGGACAAATTGTAGGTGGAAGGTTTTGTGGCTGGTTTGGTGTTCCAGTACCGAGGCTGGGAGCCTTGTGTGGTTATAGGAGATGGCCAGTTTAGGCTACGTGTTCCCCATTACTAGGAGTCTTCACTAGGGTCACTCTGGTAGATTCCAGAGAGTCCATTGCACTAGGTTTCCACATCACCCCACAATTCCAGTCATCTCTCCCATACTCTCTCCCTATAACCCGCATCCGATCCCCCACCCATTCCCATCTCCACTTGCTGACAGTTCACCACAAAATGTGTTCTATTTCCCCTTCTTAGGGAGATCCATACGTCCACCCTTTATCCCTCCTTTTTCCCTCTGGGAATGGATTGTCACATGGTTATACTTTACTTAGCAGCTAATGCCCACTAATAAGTGAACGCATACTACATTTGTCTTTCTGGGTCTGGGTCACGTCACTAGGGATGATTTTTTTTTCCTAGTTCCATCTGTTTGCCTGCAAATTTCATGATGTCATTGTCTAAGCGATTATTTTTGATTGTTACATATATCTCTTTGATTTCTACATGATTTTAAATGCTTTACCATCTTTTGTTTCAAGTAAGCAGTAAAACAGGACTGCATGTGATAAAAGTTCCCATAGTCACCACACCGTGCACTCCTCTACATCCAGCCCAATCAGGGAAGTCTAGCCCAACCCCCAGCCTCTTTTCCTACATCTTCCACTTCCCTGTGTTCACGTCCCCTCAGGAACTACCTAAACTATGCACCAAGCTACCCTTGTTACAAGTATTTCTTTCCCTTGCTAAAGTGGCCACTTTCTGCCCAGAGTTCATCTTGTATTTATGTATTACCTAACAAAAATATCTTTTATCTATCATTTATTAACTTCTATTAGCTTGAACAACATTGATTTTTGCTACTTTGTGCCAGAATAACCATTAGCCAATTAAAAATTAGATTGGCTAATTTCACCTACTTCTCCTAAATTTGTTCTTCCAAATCACCAGTTTTTTGGGGGGAGGGGTTATAAGTGATGAAAACAGGAATCTTGTGGCATTTAAATGCAACCCTACTTAGGTCTTTGTTAGTCCCTGTAACTGTCCCTCCTCTTACCAGACACAGACATCAGTACTCCTGTCATGTTTTCCAATGTGCTTCAGTGTGGCAAAATCCAAAAGATGACAAGCAAGTTCTGGTTTTGCTTTGCTCTTCATCCTCTGTATCCTTATTGCTTCATCCATCAGTGATGTTATACCAGACATCACAGGGACCTTCGGGGCTTTGGGCTTTGTCTTAGGCTTTTACTGCTGTAAACAGACACCATGACCAGGACAACTCTTGTAAAGGACATGCATTTAATTAGAGCTTGCCAACAGGTTCAGAGGTCAGTCCATTATCATCAAGGCGGGAAGCATGGTAGCATCCAGGCAGTCATGGGGCTGGAGGAATTGAGAGTTCTACATCTTCATTCAAAGGAAGCCAGGAGCAGGCTGCCTCTCATGTGGTTAAAAAGGAAGATCTCCCAAGCCCAGCCTCACAACGACACACTTCCTCTAACAAGGTCATATCCCTTAATAGCGCGACTTCCTGGGTCAGTGAATTCAAACCACCACAGGCTCCATTTTGATTTTGCTTCATCCACCGCCACAGGAAAGCCCTGTGAGAAGATTCAAGTGGGAAAAGAGGCACTAGTGAGGAGAAAGCTGCTCTAATGGAAGCTGAAGAGTGGGGTGGGAAGTGCCTCCTGACCTTCCTTCCCACTCCCAGAGTCGCCCTGGAGTCTTGACGCCAAAGACTGAGAACACATCCTGGACTAGGTGAACTAGGTCAGGGTGACCTAAGCACCCCACAGCCACATACTTCAACACTTCCGCCACAGTCAGAATCTTATTTTTATTCAGTCATCTATTCAACAAAGACTTGCTGTGTTCTAGGACCCAAAGAACCCAAAGCTCCTTATCTAAGGAATGATCCTGTCCCCAAGATGGTTTCCTCTGATGGTTGGAAATCTGAAGACCCAATTCAATTCATCCAAAACTGTCTGAATTTGAGCAGATTCTTCTCTCTATATAAGAATTATGCAACTTTCCTCTGTTTCAGTTTATGTTTTCTTAAACACAGAGTTTAATGAATTAGATATTAAATGAGGAGCTATGTACAAAGCGCTGAGTAAGAGCCGTTATCTCTGATCTACATTTTAACAAAGTAATTTCTTTAGCTCATCCTCAGCAAAGAAATATAACATGCTCGTTGCAATGTGCCTAATACACTTTGAAGACACAAGCATCGTAGTTTCACTTGAAAATGTCCAGCCTAAAGTCAGTTTGGCATGTACGATCCAAATCCACCATTCTTCCAGTACTAGCAGACTGTGCTCCAGTAGAATGAAGTTTGCATGCTATCTCTCCTACCCATCACAGCTTAACGACTGCCATGTTTGGTACCTAGGAAACAGCTTGTAGCCGTTTCTTACTATCCAGATCAAAGCTACACACGATGTGTCAGACCACATTTATCCCATCTGGAACATCAATAGTAGCAGTTCACCAGTGTAGACAGGTGACAACACATTTAATCATGTGACAGTTTCTTATTCCCTCTCCAGGACATTTGACAGCGTTTCAACTGTTAGGGTGGAGGCGGGGTATTTCCATAGGCATGATGAAATGCCTTGAGGACAGAACCCAAGTCTAGACAAGGGTGGAGCCCAAGTCTAGACATGAATTCATTTGTGCTTCATGTGCCTTTGTTCTCATAGCCTGAAGAATATTATGTTTTCAGTGCATCCATGTTTTGACTGTAACCCTATAAGATCACATGCGGACACATGCGCACACAACTTTCATCACTGTGAGCCACGGCCTACCATTCAGGGTCAAACACCAATCACCCTGCCGTCTATAGTGAACAGGTTTTCCGGTGACTAGGCTGTGGCTAGCAATCGTGCAAGGCACACTTCAGAATTTCTCTGGACATACAGCTGCTGCCCCAGCCCTCAACAGAGGCTGCTCCCATCATGCCTCTCTCTGCTCCTCCTGACGGCTCACAACATGAATGGTGAATATATTTAGGTTTAGCCAAGCAGCCTGCGTGGTGGTCTAAGCTCTGTCAGTCAGCAGCTCTTCCTGTGACAATGAACATGTCACCTCCTCAGCCCTTTTCTCTCTCTTTTATAAAGGGAAGAGGTTTTAGCGGGATTTCCAAAGTGAGCATCCAAGTGCACAGATTCTAAACTCCTCTCTGCGACAGCCCGTCCAATATTCAAATGAGTCTCTCACATCCCCTCCCCTCAGCACACATCCCCTTCCCTTCTGAGTGCCCCTGTCAGGCCTGCTTTCCAGATCCCTCTCTGCTCTGGCCAGTGTCCTCTGGAAGTGGGCCAGTTCATAAACTCGGTTCAGATAACGGGCACAGTGGAGCCTGCCTGGGACTTCTCCCAGGGAATCTGGTCACTGCCAGAACCAAGACTGGCAGGCTCAATTAGAACATCTGGTCACCTTCCCGGTCCCCATAACCCTGTGACACAACCACCAGCCTCGCTATCTAATGAGTTCGATTTAAAATCCTGGCTATTAAGAAAAGATGACAGAGGGACCGGCCCACGGCTTAAGTGAAGAGGCACACTAAGAAAGTTCACTGAAGTATCTGCTCCAGTTCCCAAAGAAAGGCTTGTTCTGAAGAGATGGGCTGAAAAAAAAAAGAGACAGAAAAAGTCATCACCCATCAGGCTAAACAGCCAGAGATGTTGCTGCCACCGCGTGGCAGTTGCTACAGTCTGTCTATGCATGGACAGAAGAACTACCGTCCAATGACTGAGAAAAAGATTTTCATCTTAGGAGTCCTGAAAAACTGAGAACATCAAGGGAGCCTGCACACCTGGCAAAACAAAAACAAAAACAAACAAACTCACCCAGATTCCTTATCTCTGCTCACATCTCTGGTTCTCTTCTCGGCCTCTGTAGTATCCGAAGGACACATTTTTTGAAGGAACCCGTGACACAGGCTATCCAGCCACATGGTAGCAAACCGGTGTTCAGTCACACCTGAGTGTGGGACAGTTTCAGAACCTCCCTCCATCCTTCCGTCTAGACATCCCTTCCCCTTCCCTTCGACCAATCTAAGTGTCTGGCTAGGACAGACCGTGTGTTAAACTTTCTCATTCCTTTGCCCCTACCTGAAAGACAAAATAAATCTTTAAGAGTGATTATTATTCAGACCAGAGATGACCCAGTCATTACTGAGATGGTGGTAACGATGAAAACGAAAAGATCGGAAAGACACTTCTGAGCCGAGACGGAAAAATAAGGGACTGAGAGGGAAAATCGAGACTATAACACAGCACTCCCCCACCCCCACCTCCTTACCCCCTCCCCCCACCCCCCCACCCCCGTAAACCCCACGCTGCCCTGCCTGCTTCTTTTCTTTTCGCCTTTCTGTCTCCAGGATGTTGTTGCTCCACGAGAGTCTGACGTGTGAAGAGAGAAAAGAAAGAAACAGAATGGCCTCGAGGCAAAATCGTCTACAGAGGTACTTTTTAGATATGTGCGCACGCAGCCGCATCACATGGACGAAGCGGCCACGCCCCTGTTCTCTGAGTAGTTGCCCCCTGGTCCTTATAATAACTCGCCTCCTCTTAGGCAGCCTGTTTCTGTCACTGCCTTTACGCCACTCATTCTTCAAGAACATCTTACTTGTTTTACTGCACGAAGCACGGCTCTTGCATTCAGTGGACGTGCAGTGCGCACGCAGATATCCATATTGTTACATTTTCAGAGGGCATCCAAACACGTTCTTCACGCATGATGATGATAGGGTTATGGGCACCAAAGTTGGGAAGTTCTACCAGATATAACGGGCACCTTAGAGTCAGAGTTTCTGAACAAACTTCCTCACTATCCCCGCATGCCAAGCAGAAAGGCTGTGTGTAGTGCAGATTAATAACAGTATCCTTGAGGGACAGAAAAGGGGAGGGGGAAAGAGCTTGAACAAGGCACAACACGGATCCGCTTTGTTGGGGTGCCTGGGAGAATGAAGTTCTGGCCTGAACTCCTCCCCCAGAAAGTTACCCCAAGATAGAAGGCCCCTTGTTGGAATTCCGCTCACCTACCACTGACTCTTCTACGTGTCTGGCCCGAGTATGCACCTTCCAAGGGTGAATGTACCCGACCCCTGTTCAGCTAGCTCTAAAGCAGGAAGATAGGATGTCCCCTGAGGCATAGATCAGGCCTGTGTAATTACCAGCTCAGGGAGTCATGTCATCAGACAAGCTTCTTCACGGCTCCCGCCATATTCCCCCATGTCTTGATAAAGCATACCACTTTTAAAAATTTATTATTTTTTATCACATTTACTTTTACTGGGCATTAATTCAAACACAATAACTATGGCTGTGTTTCTACATGCCCTATGTTCAGGTATGCTCTGGTCCCACACCTAAACGACGTGAAAGTCAGATATGTAACATTGAGGCTCGGGAACTAGTTCTTCAAAGTTTGACACACCAACATGCAGAGAACTTTGAATTAAAATAACAGCCTTGGGGCTGGAGAGATGGCTCAGCGGTTTGGAAGAGCCCTGGCTGTTCTTCCAAAGGTCCTGAGTTCAATTCCCAGCAACCACAGGGTGGCTCACAACCATCTGTAATGGGATCTGAGGCCCTCTTCTGGGGTGTCTGGTGACAGCTACAGTGTACTCATGTAAATAAAATAAATCTTTAAAGAATGAAATAAAATAACAGCCTCATAATTAAGGCCTTTCTGATGTTCTGTCACACCCAGCAGTTCCATTACATGCACTCTTCTCCCCCTAAACATAGGGACCTACGTATCTTTCTCTAATGATCCCCTCTGGGCAGGCCCTCCAGGGGATTAAGGGATAATAAGACAGGCTGGAGGAGGACAGCACACCAGAGCACTGGAGACTTCATCACAGACTGGGATCTGCCAAGAGTCACTCAAGGGCCCTAAATGCCTCATCCAACCGCTTATATCCTCCACGTCCCCTCTCTAGTCAGAGGACATTTAATCTGCCAAGCATCACTAAGCTATTGGACGTTTCCTGTGAGGCCGCCATGTTTGTAATGAGCTTACATACCTCTTCTGCGAATCGGTATACTGCCTGCTCGTTTCAGGAGGCTCAGTTTCCAAACCTTAGTGGGAGAGGGGTGGATAATTAGTTTCCTTTACCCCTATTTGGAATGTGCTAGTAGACAGACAGACAGATAGACAAGGGGGAAGGAAGAGAGAGAGAGTGAAGGAGAGAATTAAGGGAGAGAGAGTTACAGTCTCCCCCCCCCCCATCAGGAAGGAAGCGTGGATGTGAGGAGAGCAAGAGACCAGAAGAGACGACCACCTTAACTTTTCTGAGTTACATGGGTGACAATAACTACCTTCATCTCTTAAAAATCTTTATGTCCTCACATATGAAATAAAGAGTTTACTGAAGTCTCTTCCATCCTCCAGATCCCATGTCTTGGAACATCCTCACAGTTTGGGGGTGGCACATGGGTTGGGGTGGGGGTGGGTACTTGAATTTGTCCGGCAAATATTTTCTGTCCTCTTTGTGAATTTCCTGCAAGTTGAACTGATCTGAACCGCCAATTACAATGTGATTTGGTAGGAAGCTGCCGTCTATTTCGCCCCATCTCAGTTTCCCACGAGAGAGAATTCGTACCGCAGCAGTAGGCTGTTAAATTCAGCCTCAAATAACCACACCGTCTCTGAGATAGATAAGTGGGTGGGTGGGAAAACAGAGAGAAAGCGGAGTGAACGAGCATCTTTGCTGTCTGGCTTGAGGTATAATTCACTGCGGGCGCCAAGGAAATTAAGTGGCAGGTGTATGTCTTTCGGCAATTATAGGATTGGACGCTGTCCCAGTTCTAAGAGCAGGTGCCTGGTGAGGGCTGTAGCCTGAGTCCACGTGGGCAGGGCTCTCTGTGTGTCATGTTTCCAAAGGGCTCGGTGGTATTTTTATTGAACTCTGCTCCCTTCCCACCGACGCGTCAGCAGCAGTATACTGCCCTTGCTAAGGGAGCGACGATGTTTAGGACTAGAATAACAAGACTAATCCCTGGTGATGGATATATTTCCCTGGTCCCTTTCCCCGGCCCCCAAAAGATCTAGGAATTTACAGAGAGTTCCAAAGAACTCGGAATCTATCTTCTTCTTATAAAATATTTCCTGTAAATAAATATGTGGGCCCGGCTGCCATGCATACTCCAGGCCACTGTCAAAGCAGGTGGATTTTGAGATTTTTAAGAGCAACGATGAATTATCAGCGTTCCCACGGGGACATTTTCACCCAGGCCCCATTTCAAGGCAGCTTTCTGTTAATTCCATGAAATAGTTGCCTTGTCTGGATATTCCCAGATCATACAGGAAACCCCATCAAGCAAAGCTCACTTCAGGATAAGAAGCTCAGACAGAAGCTTCCTCACCGGCCCTCGGCTCAACCCAGGCCTCGGCTGTCAACACTACCTAGTGACTGTCACTTTGCCGCCACTTCCTGCAGCTGCCATCTGGCTGATTAGAAGGGCAAAAGGCCTCTGGTGACAAGCCCTGAAAGCATGTCTTCAACCCTTTAGGAAACAGAAGGAAACGCAGGACTCTAATTAGAGACCTGGGGGCCACTAATAAATAGTTGGAGCAGCCTTCAAGAGAAGAAGCCAAGACTCTGAGGACCAGAGCTCCTCACCTACCATTTTCCACATCTGCCCATCATCTCTGTTCTGGCCTATCCTTGTCTGCCTTTCCTTTCTTCTTCGTTTTATTTCATTTTAAATCTGAGTATTGAGCCCGCTGCTCCGTTACTAAGAATTTCTCCTCCTCTGTCAGACCTTTGCAACAGTTCCGTCGTTGTCTGCTTGTGTCTATCAAGTACCAGATGTAATAAATGCTGGGAATTCAAAGACTGCACACAGTGAAACCCCTCTCGTAAAGTACTTACAGCCAAGATGATCCCATATTTTGTTCCACATCGATCCATTTCCCCTCTCTGTGTCCTTTCCCCTCAGTTTGCTTAAGCTGCTGGTTAAGGCTTTAGGCTCTGAGCCCACGGATGAGCTACACTTGACCCCAGCTTTACCTTCTGCATGCTATAGTTCTTGCCTTCTCTCACAGGCCAAGCAACCCACTCAAAACCCAACACCTTTTAAGATGTCTTGCAATGAGCACGGGTGTAGATTCCATCCATCAGTCTGACTTCATGCACGAAGACACCATGCTATGTTTCTTTCCCAAACTGTGCCAGCCTTCCTCACTTAAGAAAATAACACAGAGGGGGGTCGTAGTTGTACACGACTCATGTAGTACATGACTCGCATGCCTGAGTTCAGTCCCTAGCACTGGAAAAGAATGAGGTTAAATAAACATGTAAAAATTTCATGAACTTAATATACATCTATGTAATTATTTTTAATAGCCCTAGTAGTAGTCTATCAATACCTATTCACATAAATGTAAATTTATTTACAAATAAATACATTTATCTTTATAGATTTAACCAGCCTCCTGGTTCATTTTTTTCCAGTTTCTTACTATTATAAACAACTGTGACCATCATCCTTACAAACACAGGGATATTATGATCATAATTTTGGGGGAATCACTCCTTTCAAGGCAAAACCCCCAAATCAAAGCCTCTTCCTTTTATAACACACTAATGAGGCACTTCTCAACCTGTGGGTCTCGAAGCCTTTGGAGGTCAAAAGGGTCACATATCGGATTCTGCATGTCAGATGTTTACATTACAATTCATAACAGTAGCAAAATTACAGTTATGAAGTAGCAACAAAAACAGTTCTAAGGTTGGGTCACTACATGAGACACTGTATTAAAGGGCCACAGCATTAGGAAGATTGAGAACCAGTGATCTCAGTCAGTGCTCTGATCCTAACGTGCTCCAGGAACTTCTAGTCCGCATGAACTTCCGATTCTCCCAGACCTTTACCAACACTCAAAATGGTTTTCTCATTTTGAGAAATGAAAACTTTTCAAGTACATACTTATTATTCTATGAACATTTCTCTACTAACTACCATTTATAATTTGATTTTTTAAATGGATTTTCCCTGATGTCTAATGGAATATTAGAATTTTCCTTGTTGACCAAAATGTCTTTCCTATATATCAACATTAAACTTTTGTCTGATGAAGATTGAAATGTTTTCCTCAACTTTTAATGGTGAAGGGTTTTGCCACCTTAAAGCTCACAGATCTGTCTACGTAACAGACGAGCCATCAACTCCCAGAGAATGAATTCATTCACTTTCTTTGCTTCTAGTCCTTCTAAAAAGTCGTTTTTAAAACTAAGCATTCGCAGAATCAACATCAATGTGTAAGAAACAGCTGCTGTGAATAAAGGAAGAAATATGTCGTAAGCAAACGATATAAAAACATTACCGTTGAAGGACCTCAACTTTTATAATCGTAGTTTTATAGTAAGTTTGAAGATAGGGGGAAAGCAAACTGAGGAACGATTGGCAAATGTGGTGTGGACCCACGGAGCACTTGAAAGACACCCCTGAGCCTAGCGTTACAACTGAGCAAACAGAACTGAAGCACACCATCTGGCTTCAGTATGAACTCTTACAGACGTCAATTTCTCTGAAAACCAAGACTCTTAACCAGACTATTGTGGTCCACGTCATTAATCCAAGCATTCTGGAAGTAAGGAAAAATAAGAAGATAAGAAGCTCTGGGTCTGCCCCGCTACAAGATGTGCGGGAACAAAAATAGAGCAGAAACTGAGGGAGTGGCCAACTAAAAACCGCCCCAAAGCGATTGGCAAGAACCAATCGCTGACACTATCACTGACGTCCCCTTATGCTTACAGAAAGAAACCTGGCAGAGCCGTCCTCTGAGAGGCGCCACCCAGCGGCCAATGGAAAGAGATGCAGAGACTCTCTCGGGGAGTCTTACAGAAGAGTTGGGAGAAAGATTTAGGGACCCTTGGAGGCCCCCAGAGACTGAATCGCCAACCAGAGAGCCAGCATGAGCCTAGACCTAGGCCCCTGCACATACGGTTGTCCCCAAGACAACTGGAGCAGGGGCTGTCCCAGGGTTTGTTCCCCGCCCGCCCCCGCCCGCCCGCCTGTGGATCCTGCACCCCTAATGGACAGCCTTGTCTGACCTCAGTGAAAGAGGATGCGATTGTCCTGCAGCCACCTGAAGTGTGTGCGGTGACCCCCAGAAGGGGCCTCTTCTCAGAAGAGAGAAGGGGGAAGGGGAATGGCTGGGGGGAGGGGCGGGGAGATTTGCATGAGAGAGCACTGGAAGGAGAGGAAGGCCTGATAATTGGGTTGTAAAGGGGATAAATGAATTTAATAATAGTAAAAAAGAAATTCAAGGTGATCCTTGCCTAAGTACCAAGTTCCAGATTTGCGCGGGATACATGAGACACTGTCTCAAGAAAAGAAAATGAGATCTCCAAACCCACATCCAGGCATATCACTGCCGTTTCAAACACCTCTGTGTGACAACCTTAATTTGGGCATTTTGATGACATTGTCGCGATGGTGGCATTTCGCTGTTTTGGCTCTTGAGAGCTAATGTGGCCCGCAAAATTAAAATGCCAGGCCGCTGGGGGATGGGGGAGAGGACTTTTTCTTTTCCCACGGTTTTTTTCTTACCCTTCTCCTCCTTGCTAGTATTGTCTCATTTACTGGTTCATGTTGCAGTGCTGGGGCACAGGAATAACTTGCAGGGTGAAGGAAGAAGGCGCTTGCTCTGGGGAGCAGGTTAGGACGGTGGGTGGGATCCCGGAAGTCAGAAGAATGGGGCGGTGATGGAGGCTCCAAGCCCCCAGCTATCCCATTCGGACGGGACCTCTTGCTGGACACGGGTCTCCAGGATCTGCCCTGATCTCATGACCAGGTGGCAGGCCAGACCGTCCAGGAATCCTCCCGGAACTCAGTCTGCACCCACTCTGCTATAATTAACTCCTTATCGCCTCTGCGGGCTGCCCACAACCCACTGCCCGCGACCCCACCACCCGTAGCCACCGAGTTGGTGGAGATAGACAGAGACAAGATGCCCTTCCCAGTGAGGTCGGGCCACGGCCCAGAATGCAGGCATTTAATTACCGCCCTCTAGGACTGCTTTTTGATACTATTCCTAGAACCAATTAGCCTGAACCTTTCATTTAAATGCAACTTGAAAATGCACAAACAAATGACTATGGCGCTGTATTTTAACGGTTTTAAACAGCTCCGTTTGTTCAACTAAAGCCGATAAATAGCTTTCCAGAAATACACAGAAGGGCACTTTGGGGCTGACGAATGTCTAACAATGACAGCTGCGAAGCCACAAAGGAAGTACCACTTAGGTGGCATTTGCTAATGAGTTGTCTTTGGGAGGAGAAAGGGATAAGTTGTTAGAATAATGGAAAAGGCTTCTCCTGTCCACTTTATGAATTAAGAATCCCCTCCATTATCACTTTGGGATATGAGCTGGTTGAAGCCGGATGGAAACAGGTGACTTCGATGAATGAGAGAATGTTATTTCAGAGGCCTCTAATTAAATAGCTATCGTCTACCCAGGAATATCCAAGCATTGTGTTATATCACACAACACATTATCTAGGCGATGTGCGCGTGCGTGCTCGTGTGTGTGTGTGTGTGTGTGTGTGTGTGTGTGTGTGCTTAAAAGCCACAGTTAGCAGAACTTCAGCAAAAAGCCACTGAGTGGTTTATTTCAGGGAACACAGTTAAAGGTTATGCTAAAAACTGAGAAACTCATTTTCATTTTTTTTTCATCTTTGACATCATGTATTCAGAATTAGTTAACAATTGGGTTTCGTGAACTTCGAGTTCAAGCAAAGATTTTAAGTTTTAATCTTGTTTTACTTCCATTCTCATTTAGAGATGGTTTTTAAATATTAGTTTAATTGATTTTCCAGCTGGAGTCTAACGCTAACCACGCTGATTTCGAATTACATCTCTTAACAATGTAAATCCAAAAGCAAACATTTCCCTGAATTAATACAGACCTGCCAATCAGCAAGTGAGTAGACTGACCAGAATCTCGGGCTGCTTTTGAATGACACCGGAAATGATCACATATGTCACCCTAGAAATCAGCTGAAATGAAGATCCTATTTCCAGTTGAGAGAGAACCGGGGCTGGATTATTCCAGCTCAAAGGGCTTTTTAATTTAATTTGGGATGAGGAAGCAACCTCCACATATAAACCCTTCGCACGTAAATAAATGACAGAAACCAGGGACACAGAAGCCACCTGCTTGGCCTGGGCCGTGAGTCCCCTCTCTGTCTTCTGATCCAGACCTTGGCAGACCCCCATTTTATTCTCCATCTTACTTCCTTTTTTCATTAAATCCCAGAATAAAAACCAACCTCTCCAGTGTTGTGTCTGTCAGTCAAATGTGCCTTATTTTGTATGTTTCTTTGGTCTGGGTGTCTGTGTAGGAGTCAATAACACTGGGTTCTAAGTCTAATTCTGGTGGCACGCACCAATGTCCGGTGAAGAATACGGAGAGACTACACACAAAACAGAATGAAATCTTTTATGCCCTGCAGCTCACTATTTTTTTCTACTTGACTTAGGTGACCTTCCTCCCTTTTGATTGACCTCTGCACACCCTGTTCCCATCCTCCTCCTTCCCAGCCTTGAGAACAGTCTTGCCCCTTTTCTCATTAAAGTCCATCATCCCTATTCCAGGTCCGTCATCCCTACTCCAGTGCTCCTTAGGACTCAGTACAGAAAGCTGTTCGCAGATCCTTAAAAGCCGATGTAAGGTTTTTGGTAAAATCATCGGAGCTGAAGAAGCTGTGATCCTGAGGTACTGGAGACTCTCCAGAGAACACACAGGTCCTCTGTTCACATCCCTCACTGTACCAATATCCTCACCAGGAAAAAAAAAAGGAATCACTCATCTCGCCTATTCTTTCTTGGAAATTCCAGACTCTTTTCTGCAGGTTCTTCGTCTCACTAATAAAGGGATTTAAAAATTAACTCAGAAGGGAGCTCAAGAACCATTTTATTAGAAAGAAAAACAACAAGGCAGGCAAGTTCTGAATCCCCAAGCTGCCCGGAAGAAGTAGCCAGAGGGGGGAGAAAATGGGGTGGGGGTGGGGGGATGAGGGGGTGGGAGGGGAGGCATGACTTTGAAGTTAGATCTGGAGGTAGAAGGCCCTGAGAATGTTCTCTTCAGAGAAACAGTGAGGAATCCCAGAGTGTCGGGGAAACATGTTTTGGCTTTTGACTGGTATCTGATAATGAAATAAAAAAAAAAAAAACAATAATAAAGTCACACTTTTCAGTCAGAACTCAGAAAAGTTTCAGGGAAGCTCTGTAAGCAGCTGCTCAAGGGAACTCCTATCTCACTAAGGGGGTAATTATTCCTCTCTTCTCCCTAGCTTGACTTCAAATGAGTCGGATTTCCGGGGTGGTCTTCTGCCTACTGATTGATAGGCCTAGATGGGTTACTGCTAAGAGGGAAGACAGTATGAAATTTCCTTGCCTCTGTAGTTTATCAGATTGCCATATCTCCACCCAGGGCCAGAAGTGGACCCCAGATCCTGTTCTTTTGACAGTTAATGGGCCTCAACCTAGCACTTCGCCCTTTCATTCTGTATTGTAAATCCTAGGGAGAGGCAGTGGTAAAGTTGTTACTTCAGACATGGCTGGAGAAACAGTGATGGGGTCCAAAGCCAACTGTGAAGGAGACTGCATCCTTGATGGCCTCCAAAGCTGAAAATTTCTAATTCTGACTTTACATCACCAGGCCTTGGTGTTCCCTCAGAGCTTAAAACCCTTACAGCCAACCGGGTTGAAATCAATTTAAAATCTTGTGTTTGATATCAAATGGTATTTAATCTTAATAAAGCAATAGTGCCTGAATTTCTCAAAAGGAAAGGTCTTTTGTGCAGTTATCAAGCAAAGAGGCCAGGAGAGAGGATGAGGAAGAGGGACAGACAGACACACAGACAGACAGACAGACAGACACACACACACACACACACACAAGAGCAGGGCACTCAAATTTGCCTCCCATATCAGCCAAGAGTAAACTTTATTGGAAAGAAAAGGGGGGAAAGCTGCTTATTGATAAGATATTCAGAAAATATAATTTATGATTTTTTTTGCCCTCATGTAAACTGTCACAACTCTTTACAGGTCACAGGTTTCTTTGGGTGTATTTTGAGCTTGTGACCAAAACATCGTTAGCCATTGAGATGGTTTCTGTGCATTTAATTCTGTTCTTGAAAACGAGATTCCAAACCATCTGTGAATGAATTCTGGTAGCTTTCCCCTTGCCCCCTACCAAATTAAAAAACAAACAAACAAACAAGCAAACAAACCTTTAAGAACTTCGCTATTTAAGAAATGTGTGAGCAGAATGGTGGTGGCGCACGCCTGTAATCCCAGCACTTGGGAGGCAGAGGCAGGCAGATTTCTGAGTTGGAGGCCAGCCTGGTCTACAAAGTGAGTTCCAGGACAGCCAGGGCTACACAGAGAAACCCTGTCTCGAAGAAAACAAAAACAAAAAACAAAACAAAAACAAAACAAAACAAAACAAAAAACCAAAAAGAAAGAAATGTGTGTCTAGGTCTAAGCTGACTTCAGTGTTGGCGTTAAGCCTGTAGTGAGTCACTGCTGGGTGACAAATCCTTTTCAGTTCACATGACATCCAATCCCTCTTGTAGATCACTGTGACTCTGTTTGGATGTGTGCTCCTGGATGGTTTAAAGTGAAGATACATTCTGAGAGATGCGACATTTGACGAATGTGTCCTTGTGTTAATGCCATAGAGATGCTATAGGCACAGAACTGGTGATAGGGACCTATTCTTATCCCCAGGTTCTTGTCCTAGAACAAAGAATTGGACCAGGGACAAATAGATGGTGAGAAATGGAGGAAGGTAGAAGTTAACGAAGATAAAGGCAGTCCAGAGAGGGACGTGGACCACAGAGCTGGGCAAGGGCTCAGAGCCATGACTCCCATGACGCCTGGCTCTTCGCAGGCCGTTTAAACGGTACTCACATTCTCCCTTGGTCTTGATCACTGGGTTTTCCTTGTGTGTGCTCTGTTTTTGTTTGTTTGTCGATTTATTTCCTTATCTTATTTATGAATATAAGTGCTTTGTCTGCAGCTATGTATGTGAACCACATGTGTGTGTGGTACCCGCAGAGCTCAGAAGAGGATATCAGATCCCCTGGAACTGAATTACAAATAGTTGCAAGCTACCATGTGAGTGCTGGGAACTGAACCTGGGTCCTCTGCAAGAACAATAAGGGCTCTTAACCACTGAGCCATCTCTCCAGGTCCTAGCATGCTATGCTGTTTGCAAGCAGTTCAGTTAGAAAGGGTTTCCAGTCTTCCTCTGACATTGGATGTTGGCCTTTCCTCATGCTCCTCTCCTACCACGCAGCCACTGTTACTAGGCAACATAGTCTTGTGGGACGACCGCCATGGGTCTGTCTGTGTCCTGAGGAATGCATACCTTTCCTGTAGCTGAGCTCTTCCCTTTCATATCAGCTCACCTTAGTGGATAAAGTTCCTCAACACTCACATCTATAAAAGTAATAGATGATACGAATGGGAGCCAAACTCTCTCTCCTCTTACTAACAGTATTTTGCCATGAACACTTAAAGTAACTTTTTAATAGTGCATCTAAACCACCATAGCTGCACTTATAATAGAAGTTTGGTTGATATTTAGAAACTAACATTAACAATATAAAGACACCAAGGCCCAACTGAAAAGAATTATGACGAAATGTCAACCCAGAAGATTCATAAACACTGAGGGTCCTATAATCAAAGGAAATTAAAAGCCAATTTTTCATTTTTAACTATGTATTTTTTTTGTTCTAGAAATATATTCAAGCTTTCCAGCATGGAAAATATATGATAAAAATTGTACTGGTAAATAGAATTGAAATATGATTTCAAAGAGTTTAAGGGACAAGGAAATGAATAAAATTTCCTTATTGTGTTTAAACAAGACTCTAATGAATACATTAAAACTATATAACAATTTTAGTAAAGCAAAAGTATAGACTGAATCCTTAGCAACATTTAAGTTGAAAGTTTTAGATAATCAATTTTAAAATGTTCAAGAAGCACACAGTTCTAAGTTTTGTCCTCTGGAAATTCACAAGCAGAAATGCTGACAGCCCCAACTCTGCATCTCTCCAGTCCCCTCTCCACATCCATGGCAGAGTGGCTGAGAGCACAGATATTGGTGCCAGGAAGTCCCAAGCACACTTTCCTGAACCAAGGATCCGGCAAGCGCTTGTATTTGTATGGCCCTGTGAATTTCTTCATTTGAAAACACACAGTAACTTAAGCATAGTGCAATATTATCTAAAGGAGTGTTCTCCCAAAGAGCATTTTGAATGGAAATGCAAAGATACCCTCAAAGATTAGATCCTATGTGTTTGTGGGTGCTGCTCTCACAAGAACCCCAACACTTGGGATCCTATTCATAAAACGGGGAAAATAATACTTTACAGCATCTCAAGAGGAGGTTCAAAGGCAGAGCATTTGCCAGAGTGTTTGCTTGTGCCTTACATTCAGTACAGATTGCTGGTACACTGACCCAAACAGATATCTATAGACCAACTCCCAATTCTCTCTCTCTCTCTCTCTCTCTCTCTCTCTCTCTCTCTCTCTTCCCTTCCCTCCCTCTTTCCCTTTTTCTCCTCTCTTTTCCCCCTCTCTCCCTCTCCCCTCCCTCCCTCTTTCCCTTTTTCTCCTCTCTCTCCTTCTCTTCCCTCCCCCTCTCCCCTCCCCTCCCTCTCTCCTCCCCTTCCCCCTCCCTCTCTCCTTCTCTGTTTCCCTCTTCCCCTCCCTCCCCCTCCCTCTCCCCATCTTCCTTTCCCTCTCCCCCTCCCTCCTTCCCTCCCTCCCTTTCTCCTTCTTTCCCTTTTTCTCCTCCCTTTCCCTCTCTCCTCCCTCTTCTCTCTCTCTCTCTCTCTCTCTCTCTCTCTCTCTCTCTCTCTCTCTCTCCTGACTGACTATGAATACTGCCTGCAGGGAAGAAAGAGCAGCATCTTCTCTCACTCATGACAAGGCTCACAGCTGATATCCCCAACACAAGACAGGTTGACAAGAGATGAACAGGCACGTCTAAGTGATGCTTCCCATGGCACCAAGGCCCTCAGAAATGAAGCCTGCCAACCACGAGGGAAGCTGTGAATTGCTCTGCTTGGGTTTAATGAGTGACAGTCACAGGGGTGTGACTGGCTAGAAAGGGAAGATAGCCTAGTGGTGATAAGCTGGGGATCTTAGCGGACCAGTTTGCTCAACTTCTTAGCGGCTTCTGTGTGTAGACAGGGCTCCTCTGGGCTGAGGGTCCGGTGGTCTATTTCAGGTAAAGAGGATGAGAGAATTCCCTTATGGCCATGTTTAAAGAAAGGCAGGAGAAGGTGGGGGAGGGGACGTTACCTTGCTAACACAGCTTTCTCAGTCGCAAGGTGTCATATTTGGGGCTGTCATGCTCTGAAGGCTCCACCTTCCCGATGTTTCTTGCTGGCCTCTCTCCTCCACCTCCACTGACTCCTGCCCTTTCTGATCAAGTCTGTTCCTTCCTCTCAAAACAAATGCTAAAGGGCAAGCAGCTCTTTCCTTCTGCTACACACACACACACACACACACCACACACACACATATATATATGAATATATAATATATATATATTATATATATGAATATATATTATAGCATATAGTAGATATTATAAAATAATAAATTTGCTTATATAATATAAATTAATATAAAAATTAATGTACTGTACTAAAAAACCAAATAGATTTTAATTGTTTTGTATTAATGATTTTTATTAGTCGTGCGAAATAGGGAGTTTTATGACATTTCCACCATCCATAAAGTATGTTCTGATCAGCTTCACCCCTCTTATCCTCTCCTTTTCCCGCCACATTTTTGCTAGGCCCCATTTTTTTCCATATCCTGTCCCCACCGCCAGATTGCATCCATGGTAGAAATGTGAGATGACCATCCTTCTCAGTCTGGCTTAGATACAGTAAGATGACTTAATGTGATGGATTGTCTCTAGATCTACCGGCCTTTCTCAAGTGGCATACTCCCATTCTTTATGGCTACATAAAACTCCATTTACATAAAACTCCTGGTCAATTATTTATTTTCTCTGAGCCTTAGACTTGCCATTCATGGTTTTCTTTATCCATTGATGGACTCTGGGGTGATTCCACAACTTGGCTATTGTGTGTGTCTGTACTAGAGTGGCAATAAACACTGGTGTGCAACCATGCTGGGCTGACGTTGATTTCTTCCTCTCTCTCTCTGAGACAAATCTCAGAAATGTACGGCAGTTCTATCTTTACCTTTGTGGGGAATGACCACACAGTGCCAAGATGGCCACACTAATTTACATTCGCACCAGCAGTGTATAAATCTCCCCTCCCCCTTCCCTTCCCCCTTTCTCTCCCCCTCCTTTCCCTACATCATCTTCATCAGCATTTGTTGTTTTCTTGATAATAAACATTCTAACTGGGGTGAGTTGGAATCACAATGTCATTTTGCATTTTTAATTTGCATTTTCCTGAAGGCTAAAAATGTTGAATAATTTTTCATGTGTTGGTATGGACATTTGCATATCTTCATTTGAAAATATACTACCACTTGAAGAGGGTGCAATATAACCTAACAGCATGCTTCCCTGAGCAGTGTTATGAATGGAAATTCAAAATAATGTCTCAGGAAGCTTGAATCCGACATGAATGCAGTGCATAAATGTGTGTCGTGTCTAGGGAAGATTTAATGACCTTGTTCAGGCTCTGACTGACTGGAAGATCTGAGTCCACCCACAAACTTCCAATCACCAAGCACTGAGTGACGAAGGCTCGGGACAACACTCCAGGAAGAAGAATATGCCAGGAGAGGAAACACTAGGCCATGCCTCTCCTGCCCTAGCATTAACATCTGGAGGACATATTTGGTCCTCAACCCCATCCCTGTGTGCTTGTTCTCTTCCTAGCTTAACAATACCAAATATAGTTGCCACTGGTGCTTGGCTTTACAGAGTTACACGGGTACTAACTGTTTGCTCAACCTATAACTGTCCTGAAAGGAAGGAAGACTTCTCAAGACAGACACTTGTGTCCCTTGCTAGGCTTTAATATGCACGTCAACCTCCCTTATAGCTCATGATTGAAGGTAGGGGAGGAACACAGATAATAGGAAAAGGGGGCCATTCGCCTGTTTAGAAGCAGTTCTTTGGGGAGATTCCCATCTTCATTGCCATCAGTCCACTCCTCTTGAATCAGCAGCAGTGCCTCGATCCAGAAGAAACCACAAGGCTCTGCCAATCAGCACAAGTCTGCTAAAGCAGCAAGAAACAGCTGGAACACCACCAGAAGTTTTTTGGTGCATTTTTCTCTACAAAGACACAAGCAAAGATCAGAGATGAAAACAAGGTGAACCAATGCCAGAGCATCATCAGCGAAGACCAGCAAGGCAAAGCCCAATAAATACCAGCAAGGTGAACCAATGCCAGAATGGCATCCATGCCTGTTGGCTTATACTTAGACCCTTTCCAAACAGCACGTTCTCCCAAGTGTCTGCTCTAGCAAAACATAGCATGGGCTTCTTCCAGAAAAACACACGTGTCTGTTCTCAGCAAAGAATCCTCTCATAAGACAGTTTCCAGAGGGAAAAAAAATTACAGACACAATTGAGTCTCCAACAAAACCAGAAATCTCCACTTCATCCCTCATATCCACCACCAGATTATTGACACAGTGATCTTCAAGGATTAGAATAGCCTAGGGAATCTTATGCTGAAAGAAAGAAAGGGGCTTTGACTAAAGCCTGGTGCCAGTCAGAAGAGGAGCTTGTCTCCCAAGAAGAGGTTTCCCACAGTTCTAACGTGTCAGACTGTGGAAGAGAGTCTGTAGCTAGATTGTCAATGATGAATGAGACCTTGACCAGGACTTCCTTGGCCTCCATTTAAACCAAAACCTCACACCAGGACCCTAAAGACAAACTTGAGGTCCTTGTCCCTTTTGTCTGTTCCTCACCCAGCATGGCCAGGGGGCGGAGAATGGCATGTTCAAACTTAGCACAGTCTTGCTTTCATTCAGACTGCCCCCCCCCCAAGCTGGTAGAATGGTGGCCTCTACAATTAAGGTGAGTCTATCTCATAAGCTAATTCTTGATAATCTCCACAAAACATAAACAGCCCCTCACAGATGTGCCCAGAGGCTTGTCTCCTAGATGATACTGGATCCCATCAAGTAGACAATCAGCCCTGACCATCACACACAGTATCATAAACAGCAATTTCACCTCCCTAAAAATCCTAATTTGTCACCTACTTACTATCCACTCTTTAGCCACTAATAATCACTTTTTGTGGTGCATGTCTCCATAGTTTTGCCCTACAGTAAGTTTTAAAGTAATGACAATCTTCCAACTTCATTCTTTCCCTTCAGTAATATGTTGACTCTCATGGATTCTGAATGTTTAATGCCCATAAAATAAATCCCTCACTAGACTTCCTGGAAATGGTTTCTCCATGTTTCCCATTAATACGTACTGCTGTAGTTTTCCCCCCAATAAATGATTCAATTGAGCTCCCTTTCAGAAAAAGACAATTTACAGATCAACACAGTGCAGGATTATAAGGCTAAAACTCCTGATAAATAGAATATTCCAAAGAAAAGTTCCTCTTCAGTCAGCTGAGTATAACAGCGAGTCAGCTCCATCACCACCTAATCTCAGAAACCTAGTCTCCTAGAGAATTATTTTCATTCCCTGGAAATCAAACTCACTGGTGAACCCAACATGCAAAGACCCCATAAATGGGTGCAGTTCAGACATCAGTGCCAAGGGCTGTAGGGTGAGAGGGTTTCAGAGGGAGAGGAAGGAGATTAGAGGTGGACTGAAACTGACAGGGAGACCTGGATCCCTGAGGGATTCGCCTATGACTTGGCTATTCCCGTCTTATTCTTTCTTCAGTGGTCTCAGTAGCAACAGCAGCATTAGCTAAGAGTTTGGTCACAGCTGGGGAATTAATGCCTGTGTTTACTGGTTTAAAAGATTTGTAGGGAAAAAAATAGACCTTAGTTATTAGCTATGAAAGGGAAGCCGCTCAAATAATTATCCTTAATTCCCGTTTTATTAGTAAAACGTTGAGAATGGGAAGAGATGGATTAGATAGCACCCGCAAGAGACGTTTCTCTCACCTAGGCAAAGTCTTTCTTTGTAGCTGCTTCAAAAACTGACTGCCACAAAAGGCACAAAATCCCTCCCCATTGCACGATGCCCCACCCTGTACCATTTTTAACTCAATGATTCTCCAGCCTTCACATAATTCATGGAATAGATACTCTTTTACTTACAAATTAAGTGGATCCGAGTTTCACGTAGAATAGCAATGAAAAAGGTTATTACTAAAGATAAGATTAAGCTTAATCATTCAGCTTTGAGTTTTTGTCTTCTGGTCTATGTTAGTCCTTCTAAAGGGAAACAGACGAGCTCACACGCGTCACGATTGGCCTTTGCTGATGCTGCTTCAAAGGAAGAAACCTCTTTGTTGCTGTGCAGTTGTCGGACCCCTGTTTGACTGCCATTTCATGCTAATGGACACTGTATCTTTCTATTTTGCAGTTGGGATTCGAATTCCACGTTTCGCTTTGATGCACTTACAAAGGGAGATTCACATTATCTGTTGTTTCCTTTAAGTGTGATATTAAAATCTCATTCTGTGCCTTTCTTCTAGGCACTTCAGAAAGAATCTTTCAAATCAATAACTGTGTTCTAGCCACAAAGGTTTAATGGAGGAGCGCAAGGCTGGAAGGAGATGAAGGAAATAAATTGTTCCAGAGATGAAAAAGCTCCCTCCCAGGCATATGTCTTAAGTTTGAGACAAATTAAGAAAAAGCAGGTTGGGCGGAGTCTGAGGCTGTGGGTGGCAGCCTCAAGAGGCTGCTCACAACCTGACATGTTTCAGATCTTTTGACACGGTCATGCAAGCAACAGAAACTTATATGGTTTTTAGTCTCCCAGGTAGCAGGGAAACGATACTGTGGGAGGATTAGGGGGAGGGGGAATGAGTTTCTCATTTTTTTTTATTTAAATTACTTTTGAGCTACTTCTAGACTGCAGCAGAGTTGATGATAAACCACCCAGTTCATATACTCAACCCTCCCAACTCCTCCACAGCTCAGCCAACGTTTCCCAAGGACTTGTTTTACCCCAATCACAGCTCAGCTTGCTCAGGTGGTGTGTGTGTGTGTGTGTGTGTGTGTGTGTGTGTGTGTGTGGTCACAGTGTTCATGGTCCAAGAAAACAGGTAAAAGAAGACAGTCTGCCTCTAGTGAGAAAGTCAGACTAGTAAACACAGAAGAGATACTGCAGGGAGTCAGCTGACTACGCCAGGCCCCTAACCCAGCTGGGACAGCATAAGCGGGTGACAGAAGTCTTCCCAGAGGAGGTGACAGCTCACATTGCATTGAACAGTGGACAGAAGTTGTTCAGGGAAAGGAAAGACATCTCTGAAAGTCTTGGCTGCATTTTCCTAGATGTAAGCTTATGCTACAGAACAATGAGGTTTGGAAAAGAAAGACCAAGGGGAGGCTGTGAGGTTTCATTCTGGGATGGGTGGGACCCCACTGTTAGCATAATAGGGTGAACTCATTCTGGGTTTGTATTAACAGAAGCATCACTGAGCCTAGTTTGCCACTTCCTCTCTCCAAGTGACTCCAGTCAGGGCTATGCATCAGGGATAAAAAGTCAGAGGAACCCCTACGTGTGGGGACCAAAGCACACCTAAGACTCATATGAAAGGGGCAGACCAGAGAGCTAGGGAGCTGGGTGGAGGCAGTGAGTGAAGGCAGAGGCGTGGCAGACATCGTACAACTTGGGGCTCCAAAGAACGGAGTCATAGAGAAGGGAAAGGGTGGCAAGAGGCACACGAGTGGGCATAGCTTGAGTGGGATGCATTTCATGGATGGAAATATCCCTTGGACAACCAATAGAGAAAAATAGAATTCTGCTAGAAAGCAGGGTAGAAAGATATACTTGGGTGCTACGAGAGTACATTAGTCACAGGTTAGGAGGAGACATGGAGGCTCCTCGGTATCTAAGGGACTCTGGAAAACAGAAAAAAAAAAAAGTTAGGTAGATGAGTCAAATGAAAACTGTGAGAGTCCTGGAGATCCCAGCCTTAGTGAAGAGGCCCAGGTAGAAGCCAGAGTTCAGACCAAGTGAAGCTGGGAAATCAAAAAGGAACAAGGACATAGACTCCGGTTTTAAAAGGCCCAGTGCCAGAGGCAAAGTGTGGTGTGCCTGTGTGTGTGTGTGAGAGAGAGAGAGAGAGAGAGAGAGACAGACAGACAGACAGACAGAGAGACAGAGATACAGAAAGAAAAAGAAAGGGAGACAGAAAGAAAGAAGAGAGATAAAGAGAAAGAAAGAACAAAAGTAAGAAAGATGGAAGGAGGAAGGAAGAAAGGAGGGAGGAAGGAAGACAGACAGACAGAAAGAAAGAACAAAAAAGAAAGAATAAATGAATGAAAGAAAGAAAGAGGGAGGGAGGAAGGAAGGAGGAAGAAATGAAGGAAGACAGAAAGACAGAAAGAAAGAAAGACAGAAAGGAAAGAAAGAAAGAAAGAAAGAAAGAAAGAAAGAAAGAAAGAAAGAAAGAAAGAAAGAAAGAAAGAAAGAAAGAAAGAAAGAAAGAAAGAAAGAAAGAAAGAAAGAAAGAAAGAAAGAAAGAAAGTAAGAGAGGTGGATTTTAGGAATGGGGCCAGGCCATTTCTTGCCTAGAGCACAGAGTGGCTCTCAACCTTCCTAATTCTGTGACCTTTTAATACAGTCGCTCATGTTGCGGTAGCTCCCAACCATAAATTATTTTTGTTGCTACCTCATAACTGTAACTTTGTCACCGTTATGAATCATCATGTAAATATTTTTAGAGGCAGAAGTTTGCCAAAGGAGTTGAGACCCACAGGTTGAGAACTGCTGCCCTACAGAAATGTGTTACCTAGCGTTCAGGAGGCCCTGGGTTCCATCCCAATACTGAAAAAGAAAATTACTATACAGATACATATTAATGTGCGTATATACACACTTTTTAAAATGTTCTTCTACTTCTCATCTCTGTCTCTAATCTAATCGCAGATAAAATAGCAAATACTAATGTAGGAAGTCCAGGAATCAATATTTCTGGTGTATGTGGTATGGGAATTGATATTCTTGCTGTATGTGGTCCGGGAATTCATACTCCTGGCTTATGTGGTCTAAGAATAGATAGCCCTGGTGTATGTGGTCCAGGAATAGATAGTCCTGGTGTGTATGTGGTGCAGGAATGCATAGCCCTGGTGTGTATGTGGTCTAACAGTAGATAGCCTTGGTGTGTGTGGTCCAGGAATACGCCCAGTTGCACTGCAACACATCAGAAGCATTACTGGAATTTTTCCCCCTTGTACTCTACAAATCCTGCCACATGAACACTTTTGTTCTGCCTCTATTCAAGCTTCAGGGAAACCAAGTCAGAAATGCTCTCTCATTTGTCCAGAGCTGCCTGCTGATAGCTACACATCTAGATGTGGTTCTAGAAAGTGATGGCAGGTGCTGGGGCCAGACCAGGGCCTTGCACATGATACATATGTGTTCTACCACTGAGCCACACCACCCCATACCTTCTAAGCTCAGACACCGATATCCTGGGATGAGGAGGAGGCTGTGTAGTGACTTCTCCATCAAGATCTGTTTTCCATTAGTGAACTGTCAAAGAAAGACTGGGAGGCCTCCCATCTCAGATGCAGTTGGTACAATTTGCAGTTAAGCACTAAGTAGCCAACTGTGGAAGCCAAGCACTGATAATCAGGCTATGCAAAAATCCATCTATTTGAATTCTTTCCTTTCTAATTCCCATCTATACACATGAGCACACAATCCTATTCTTTCCAAACTCTATTTAAATCTAGGAAGAAATAGATTGGTTTTAGCACCATAAGTGGCTGGCTCAGCACCTTGGAGTCTTTGAGCTTAAGTACAATACCTTTCCTTAGCAGTTTCAAAAGAACTCATCCAATAAAAGATTTGAGGTTTGTTTTTTTTTTTATTTATAGCGGGTTTCTTAGAATATTTAAATTTAAATCTTTCTGGGCATGGCATGCATACCAAGTATCTTGTAAATTTAGAGCTTGGGATGAGAAGAGAAGTTTAAGACCTCCTTGGGCTTCATAGATTTAGAACAGGTCTGGGCTACAGAGTAAAAAGACATTTAAGGAAGAAAAAGCCCTCTGGGTTTAATTCACAGCACAATAAAACAAGCGTAGTATCAGAAATCTTGGTTCCGCAGTGAGTTTGAGACCAGACTGGACAATGTAACATTCTATATCAAAAAATAAATAAATGAATAATTCACATCTTAACTTTCTTTTGCTCGGCAGTATGCAACAGTGAACACATCTGAGTATTTCGCTGGTAAATTTTCACAAGACGAACACACCAAGGAAAGAGCAGCCAGGTGACTGAATCCTTTGGAAGATTATTTGTTCTTTGTTCTCATAGTTATAAGGCTTACTTGGTAATTCAGCTCTCTACCTCAGAGTGAATTTAGAAGGGCTAGCTAATTATAGCTTTAAATGTAAAACACTTTGACAAACTTGAAGTAGGTAGAGAGCTTCTTAAATTGATTATAATGTCACATGGTTTCTAACTGAAATTATTTCACCTGGGAGAATGTCAGACTGTCCTCATTAGCAAATCACAGAAGAAATGTGTTTGAGATTCGACTTCACAGAGACTTGTGAATTTTTAAACTATGGGTGCCTTGTTACCTGAAATATTACTGTTTAGATTCTCTGAGTCAACCCCTTCCCTTTCCTCCAGCAGTGCAAAGCTCTGGGTTGGAAACAATGGTTGTCTCACCATAAACGCCATGAAGGGTGGGTTGGTGCGGTCCTCAGCTGCCACAGGTCTCCAGCGTCAATCCCTGGTTTGCACACATTTAACACTGCCATGTAGAGAGTCACATTCAGGTTCAAACTCCATCCATCTGCGAGCTACCCGAGACTGCTCTTTGTAGCCAGGATTGTCAAGGCTTGAAACAGCTCAGGTACGCTCAGCACCAGAGTGATGCATTTAGCAGCTGGTGATTCTCCTACCTCCGTGGGTAGGGGTGGGATAAAGACGTGAGACCAATGGTAGAACAGAGTCCCTACATAAGCTACAAGAATGGGCACAGGATTCCCACGCCCAAACACAATGGTAGGCTGGGGTGATGAGAACCTAAATTTATTCCCCAGAACCCACATGGAAAAAGCCAGGAGAGATGGTGCATGTTTGCATTTCCAGCCCTGGACAGGGAGGGACAGGCAGGATCTAGGGGCTTGCTGGCCAGATAGCCAAGGCTACATGGGAAGCTTAAGAAAACAACTAATCATAGACAGTACCTGAGGAATGACATTGGGTTGTCTTTTTGCCTCTACACTCACGTGTGCCCACATATGCATGTGTATGCCACCCCACACACTGATGTCAATGGTACATGAGGTATCATAGGATGAAGATATAAACCAAAGAATAGGGATACTCCTTGAAGCACATGAAGGTCTCCTTAGCTTTACCAATATAAATTTTGTTGTTTGCATCCACAGCCTGACTGAGGCTGTATGAAGGACTTTTTCCCTTTTTGTTATGGTTTGGATGTGATTTGTCCCCCATAGGCTCATGTGTTTAAACACCTGGTCACCAGTTGGTGGCACTGTTTGGAGAGAAGTTAAAAAAAAAATCTCTCCAAAAAGTTATGTGGTTTAGAACAAAAGTCAACATAGATCACTGTTTGCAGGAGATCGTGGAGACTGTTGGATGTGGAGCCTGGCTGGCAGACACCAGGCCATAAAGGAGAGGTTTGAGGCTTGTAGGCTAGCTTGCTTCTTACCCAAGTCCTGTTTCCTATTCCTGAACATGTAAAGAGTCCCAGCTACCCAATCCTGCAATCACCACCCAAGCCTTCCTTGCTATGTGGATTGCACTGTCTCAAACCATGAGCCAAAATAAATCCCTGCTCCCCACCCCCACCCCTTTAGCTTGCTTTTGTTGGATATTCTGACCCTCATTTTTCTTAAGACACTCTAAACCAGGCTGGCCTTGAACTCAAAGAAATCTGCCTCTGTCTCTTGAGTGCTGCGATTAAAGATGTGTGCCACCATGCTCAGCATGAACACGCTTTGTTTCTTAAACAAGGACTGCTTGTGTAGCTCAGGCGCTAACACACTTTTCAATAGTTATTTTGATCAGTCTAGTCATTTACATAATCTCAGGGGATTCATTTTTCTTTGGCTTCCCCTCTGAAAAGATCCCGATTCATTGCTTTCGATTCTGTCTTATTCACCAATCTGAGATTCGTAAGTCACCTACTGTGGACACGCTTCCTGGCTTTCTAAGAATGTGAACTCTTTTGAAAGCAAAAACAAAATCTTTTTTTAAAAAAATAAAGCCGGGGGGGGGGGGGGGTGGTGGTGGTGGCGCACGCCTGTACTCCCAGCACTCTGGGAAGTAGAGGCAGGTGGATTTCTGAGTTTGAGGCCAGCCTGGTCTACAGAGTGAGTTCCAGGACAGCCAGGGCAACACAGAGAAACCCTGTCTCCAAAAAAAAAAAAAAAACAAATTCCCCCCCCAAAAAAATTTGTTAGTTAAAAGCACTTGAAAAATAGTACGATGGTTTGGAACATCAGTCGATAAATCAGAGGCAGTTTTACTCTAATAACTGGAAGTAATCATCACGTGTAAGGGTGCAGGCAATGTAGTTAGAGTCACTCCCATGTTCCGCCAAAGCCTCTGGCTAAGGGTTTGTGCTATCTACGTCAGTGCCATCCACCAGCTTACCTTATAAAGGTTATTAATACCTTTAAGTTTGTCTCTATCCCTCTCTGTTTCTCTGTCCTATGAAATCTGTTTTGGCGATTGGTCTCAAAATCCAAAAGAAGACTGCTCTGTATAACAAATAGGCCAGCCACTCACCTGACTCTTGGTGAGGAGAGTCCAATAAGCTGACATCCAGTAAGCAGACTCCTTCTAATGGAACTCTTTAGCTACTTAATCTATGTCAATTACCAACTATCTATTTTTGTCTTAGGGTTGGCTAATTTTCACAAGGCACAGATAAACTTGCTTAGAAAATCGCTCCATCTCAAAAAACTATCTGACTCTTAGCAAATTATTAATGTTCTGTCTGTGAAAACACAGTTTTACACTTCCTTGGGTGCCCAAGTTCCATCCACAGTATAGTGCTAATCAATGTGTTGTTTAGGCAATCAGTTATAGTAGTGTTATGAAAGTCAGACCTTTCATATGTCCTCTCAGGACATGTCCTCTCAGGACCCTAATCCCAGCTTCTTCAGCGGAGACCCAGGCTCTATCTCTTTTCCAAAGACCTTTGCCCCAGGATAGCTAACACATCCTGAACAAGTGGTTCCCTACAAAACATCTTGGATTATATCCTTGTACTCAGCGTCAACCACTTTGTAGCCTCTCAAGAAAATATCACTTTACATATCTTACAGTGGCAATTATTAAGGGCTAACTCCCTTAGCGGAGTACAACACTCTGTTTGAGCAACTCCTGTGAGTCTGTGAATAGAGGGAAATGAGGAAGCTACTTGAGGATGCATTAGACATGCGAGGTAGGAACTTCATTGACCTTCTCAGACAAAGCGATCTTTATAAATCTTGAATACTGGTATTACTGAGCATTTCAAATGCAAAATATGCACGTATCTGTTTTGCTCATTAAGATGTCTGTTCAACCAAGTGTGCAGCACCTCATTTAAATAATTATCTAATGGAGTACATGGAGCTTCTGTGCTGTGTCTTAAGGGTATTCAATCAGGAGAATCTCTAGCTTGCTTAGGGATGTTTGTTAATTAAAAGATCTGGAAACTGAACTGGAGTATGTCCAGCTTTGAGAGAATCCTCAAAGTCAGGCCAGTAAAGATGATTGCCGCCACTATTTCTGATGAACCTCCAGTGCTATGGTCTATCCGACCTTCACACAAGCCCTCAGCTACACGGGGGTAGCTGTACTAAAGAGGCCACTTTTAGAGAGCCACCCCGCAAGTCTTCCACAGCAGGGCTCTTCCTGTTTGTCTAGCCTCACAAATATCCCTGAGGACCTTTTCCATTACTGAATCCAAAAACAAAGCCAAACAACAAAACTCATGAGTCTCTAACTCTCTGGCTTACATAAGACATTTCTCGCCCAGGTTTAAGGATAACCTCATTTTTCATCAAGAGAATAATAACCCACTTTAATGAAATGAGAAGAGGAAATTAGACATTGTCTATGCTGTAATTTGGTGTTCGAATTTTTTTCCAACAATCCCCAAACACAAAATTCAGTGTTGGATTTCAGCAAATTGCTAATTTTCAACTTTTCATAATAAATGTGTCTGGGGAATTTAAGTTAGTTTAGAAAACAATTATAATAAGTCTAAAAACATGTTGGAAGCACCAGATAATATTTATGCATTCTGTATGCACATTCTTAATGCCAACCAGATTAAAAAAAACCAAAATCACAGGAAAACTAATACAAACTGTCCCCAGCCCACTCATTCTAATGGGGACACAAAGAAATATATACCACAGTCCAGTGTCGGGTGTTTAATAAACTCTTCTAGAAAGGCCAGAGGAGGTTGGCAAGGCTATTTAGACTCTAGAAGTAACTACTTAAAGAAACTACGTTTAGACTAGTTCTACAAAGCAAATCGGTTATCAATTTGGGGAAAGGGGGGTGGGGGGTGGGGAGTTGGAGACAGGGTTTTTCTGTGTAGTCCTGGATGACCTGGAACTCACTTTCTAAACCAGGCTGGCCTCAGACTCAGAGATCTGCCTACCTCCTGCGTAGTGAGATTAAAGGTATGAGCCATGACTGCCCAGAGTTATTACTCTTCAACTTCAAATGAGGACCTGAGTGTGGGGAATGGGGCTCAGAGGTAGACCACTCAGGTACGTGAGGCTCTGGGTTAACTTCCCAGTAAAATAGAAAAGAATATAAAATTAGAAAGCAGTTGGGGTATACTGAGTATTTTGTTTTATTTTGAAGGATTTATTCCTGGGCCTCTTTGAGCATCTTCATTTTCAAAGGGGTAAATGAGATTCCCCAAGGCACACGCTCCTGGATTCAGGGTCTCTGCCCAACTCTCTACTTCCTATTAGTATCAACTGCAGATTTGGTCATTAGGTTTAATACCTTTGTCAGCAGCTGGTTGGCTGTCTTCCCAAGGGAGCCACTTCTCCAACTTTTCTTATGGGACTACTTAACTTCAAATTTTCCCTGACCAACAACTTCTATTGGACTCTCAAATAACACATCTAACCATACACACACAACCTTTGTGCTGTTGCGGTTGAGGGAGTGGCCACATTTTCTTCTACATTTTCGTGAATTTTCTAGTCACAGGGTCTCCTGGGTCTGACTTAAATGGTGTTGGTACTAGGATGATGCCCCATGACACTGGCACTCCTAATTTGCTCTTAGATACCACTAAGCTCATCTGGCACATCCTCTGGATATTCTTAAAGAAAGGTTCCCCTAGACAAGCCAGGTAGCACAAACCTCAGCAACCAAGATACTGAAGTTAAGTTCAAGTCCTGCTTGGGCTATGCATTATATGTAAGCACAGCCTGGTCAATTTACTGAGATGGTCTCAATATTTAAAAACAGGGAAATAACTGAGATATAGCTCAGTAGTAGAGTGTTAGTCTAGCATATGTGAGGCCCTAGGTCCAATCCCCAGTACCAAAAAAAGAGGGAGAAGGGGGAAGAGAGAAAGAAAGGAAAGGAGAGAGAAAGAAAAGGAGAGAAAGGGAGGGAGAGGGAGAGGGAGATGGAGAGAGAGAAGGAGAGGGGGAGAGAGGAAGAGAGGAAGAGAAGCAGGGAAGGAGAGAGAGAGGGAGGGAGGAAGAGAGGCAGGGAGGAAAGATGGGAGGGAGGGAGGGAGAGAGGGAGGAAGAGAAGGTGGGAGGGAGGGAGGGAGGGAGGGAGGGAAGGAGGGAGGGAGGGAGGGAGGGAGGGAGAGAGGGAGAGAACATGCTGGCTAGTTCACACAAGCTATAATCATCCAGGGGAACTCATAAGCTATGGCTACAGACAAACCTGTAGGGCATTTTCTTACTTAGTGATTGATGGGGTGGGGGGGGGGGCAGGCCACTGTGAGTAGTGCCATGCCTGGACAGGTGGTACTGGGGTGTTAAAAAAGCACGCAGAGCATGCCATGAAGAGCAAGCTAGTAAGCATCGCTCCCGCATGACCTTTGTATCAGCTCCTGCCTCCCAGTTTCCGTCCAATTCCAGTCCGGTCTTGACTTCCTTTTGTGTAGTTAGCCAAATAAACACTGTTACCCAAGTTGCTTTGGTCATGGTGTTTCACCACAGCAATAGGAACCCTAAGGCAGTGATTGCAGAAGGGGAGGAAGACAGATTCTCTTGCCTTGTAGCCTTCCCTCCTCTTCTCTGGCCTTTTCTTCCTGCAGTTCACTTTCTTGCTAGCTCATTTGTTCATTCATTCGTTCATTCATTCATTCATTCATTTTATTGCCCTCATGTCCTTAGATACGGCCTGCCTTCATTAACATAACTCCTCCTCGCTAATTAACATAACCCCTCCTCGCTAATTAACATAACTCCTCCTCGCTAACTCAGTAGCTGCTAACTGCCTAATTAAGACCCACCTTTCTCCATTTCGGGCAAGCGAGGCAGGCATTCCAGGAGAGCTTCAAGTGGGGCCACATTAGGGAGGCTTCTGAGACATCCAGTCTAGTCATTTCCTTTTTATTACTTATATCGATCGCCTTCCCAGAGGAATAACAGAAACACTGGCACAGATATTTTACAGAAAAAAAAAAATCAGCTGCCAAGAGCCACTTCAAATATTGCTCAAAGATTAAAAGAAAGGCCAGGACAACTTCGCCCTTTGTTTTTTGTCTGACCTATTTCTACCTTCCTTGTCTGAATTGTTAATAGTGTTCTGTATTGTTTTTCTAACACTGTGTATCCTAGGCCTTCAAAAAAAAAGTTTCTTTATGAACATTTTTATTAAATTGAATCAAGGAAGCTCTAAGATCTAACTGTAGTGAGCCCCCAGGGCTCCAGGATGCTGGCTGGGCAGGAGCTCTGGCTAGGCTGAGTGCAAGTCCAGCCTACACTGAGCCATCCTGTTTGGCTGCCTTTGATGCAGCCAGGTTCCTACACCAGATTCAATGATAGCATTTGCTCTTCCAAGAAGAGAACTATAGGCAAGCCAGACTTACCTATCAGACCATTTCAAAAGGGTTTCACAACTGACAATGGTTTCCAACTGAACGAGAAAACTCAGGTTGAGCTTTCATTTCCTAACTTGGAATTCTCTTTTGTCAGTCAGCCAAGTAATATATTCATTGATGGTTAGACCGTGGTCCAAGAGCGGTAGGCATCCTCAGTGTGAGTGCCAACAAGAAGATGGAATGCTGCCTTTCTGAGCAGTTCTGTCTGGCCGCTGTCTCTCTTTCTACAGTCATCTCTTCTTATGGTTATGAAATTAAAGAGGAAAGTCTTTACTTACAAAGCCATTCGTGGACTGAGAAAGGCAGTGCTGTCCTGTGATTGCTGCAGGGCTCTGGAAGGCCTCGGTAACATTAAGCAAAGTGGATTTCTCTTTGTACACTGCAGTGACAGTAAGTGCCTACAGAAATGGCTGCTTACCAATTCGGTAATAAGTTCTGTGGAGTATATTGCAGAGTTTGGAAGATGGCCACTAGGAGCAATGCAAAATGTAACTTTTTTTTTCCTTTTGGCTTATACAATTCATCAGAAAATTGATCATTATTCCTTAAGGAAGAACATGAACTAGTAGTTTAAATTGAGTTGCTTATTATAGACTACTATAAAGGTACCTGGGCAAAGCAATTATTGATGAGGAAGAATGGGAGTCCTCTGGAGAGCCCAGCAATCAGCGGAAAAGCACTCTGCATATAGCTGGGCTATTGGATTCCAGACATGACCTGTCTTCACTGCTGTGAATTCAAGATGGGGTGCTACAGAGCAGAGATTTATGGCTGGTGGTGTTATACTCAATCACACAATAGCCCTCTAGCCGTAACTGCATGGAAAGCCAGCCCCAAGATCAACAGCACTTCCTTAAATAACAGGAAACACACACGTACAGTCTATATGAAGCCTGGTAGTGAAATAAAAGTCAACAAATTTTGTCATTGGATCTAGATATTAAAATTTCCATGTTAAGTACCCAAACAAGAAAAGGAATAGATTTTTACCCAGACAAATGGCATAAGATAGTTTGAATCCAATTTTCTCTTTTCTATATACCAAGCAGAGTTGACACAGAGAAAGAGATGCATCGTATTTGTCATCCTAGCAGGGAGAGGTACCAAACATAGGTCCTATCCTGTTACTTAGCATGTCAGTGAAGGCATCAGGAAGACAGGCTTTTCCCAACATTCCTGGAAGCTGCCTTCAGCATAGTGCTCATCCTGTGACTGTCTCTCAGGGTGTGAACTCTCAGACCTCACATCAAAATCAAGGTAGTCTCTTCCTAGCATAACAAAGAAGACCACTCCAAAGCCTCTCCCCTCACACACACTTGTCTTACCTCTCATTTGCTAGAAGTTGGTCACAGGTATTTTCCCTAATCCAGTCACTGGCTAAGAGATTCCAGTTTGTCATGACTGATGAACAAGAAGGTGATACAGCCTGACAGACTTCCTTAAGCACAGCGTGCCTGGTACCTAAACAACTTTAGCGTTTCCTGTGTAGAGAAAACTGGAGGAGGGGAAAAGATGAATGGACAGACCAGCAACTCTGCATGTTGTAAAATTGACCACAATAATTTTCTACATGAGTTTGGTGCGGTGGGGTAAGAAGGATGGAGGGTGATGTTTCCTAAGATGTAGTGTTAGTTAGCTTTGCTGTGGCTGTGACCAAATACTTGCAGAACCTACTTAAAGAGAGGAAACGTCTTCTATGTCGGTTCCTGTTTTCACATTATTCCGTCCAGGATTGCTTGGGCCCTTGTGTTGGGTAGACTATCATGGCTGCCGAAGTCTGTGCCAGGGGAAGGCGGTCCACACATAGGTCACAGCAGGAGTCAGAGAGCACCACAGAAAAGGTCCACAGATAATACCTCCAGGAGCCTGGCCTCAACCACCTGCTTCCTCCCATCTGCACTCATCTTCCAGTTTCCACTGTCTCTAAATTAGACCTCCAGACAGAATCCTGGTGGACAGAGAGGTTCAAATCACCTGCCCATGGGCAAAATTTCCTATATAATCCATAGCAACTGCCTTCAACATCCCAAAAAGTGGTTGGCGAATTATATGAAGTCTTCTCTTTCACTTTGGAGAACATGTTCCAGCTCTTCTGGTCACTTCTTCAGAAAAAAAATATTGAGAAAATAGGAGCTTGAGTCCACCGTGGAGATGACCACGAAAAAAGATCCTTCTGAAGCAGAAGAAATAGCCACCACGTAGCAGCAAGGAGGGCCCAAGGAGAAGAAGGAAACTCACGGAGCAGGGGCTGATGAGTCTAGATGTCGACTTTTCCTTCCCTTCTCACTGACATGCCCTTGCCGTAGGAGGCTTTGAGTATATGGTACATTGTAAACCATATCCCAAAGCCAGCTTTGTCTTAGCAGCATTTTCAGTAAAACAAAGTTAGCAGGAGGAGGTAAGAGAACTATCTGACAAGTAATTCCTGAAGGATAAACATGCATCATTCCCAAGAGGCAAGGTGAGAACTGCCCCGGGGGTTGGGGAGGATTGGGTGGAAAAGAGTTACTTGCAATGGATGCATGACTTCCTAGTCTGATTAAAAATGTTCTAAAGTCAGATAATAATTGCCCTAGGTAGGTTTCTCAGTCGCTGTGAGAAAACACCACAGAGCAAAAGCCACTTGGGAAGAAACAGTCCAACTCATCTTACAGCTCGTAGTCAGTTGCTGAGGGGAGTTGGGACTAAAGGCAGGAACTGAAGGAGAGACTCCGGGGAACACTGGCTTGATCTCCATGGCCCCCTCAGCCACAGCCTGCTTTCTTGTCTAGCCCAGGTTCTCCTGCCCTAGAGTGGGACCGAACCACTTGCTGTGGACTGGGCCTTCCCACATAGTCATTAATCCACAGAATGTTCCCAGAGACTTGTCTGCAAGTCAGTCTGATGGAGACAGGTTCTCGGTTAAGGATCCCGCTTTGCAGATGACTCTAGCTTGTGTCAAATTGACAAAAACTAGCCAGCGCTGTGGTGTAAATGTACTAACGCTGAATGGTTAAGCACTTAAAACAAGCAATTTTATGGTGCCTAACATATTTTCATTGTATTCTAAAGATTTTTTTTTAAATGATAAACATAAGAAGCCATCCACAGCATTGAATAATGGAAGTGAGAGAGAAAGGATGCACCAGGAACCCGGAGAAAGCCAGTGAAGGCCTGGACTTCTCAAAGTCTTAGAAAGTGAAAAGGCGAAAGAGATATTTTAACTTAAGTATTAAAGGAGCCATTGATCCAAGTGCTTGGTTATAAGATAACTGAGCTCTTTCCTCTACTTGGCTTTATCAGAGCGCCTCAACTCTCTTCTGGCCACTTAGAAACAGAATTCTACACACACACACACACACACACACACATACACACGACCACAAACACACATGTACACAATTTTTCTTAAAAAAAAGAAATTGTCATTCATTTCCATCTTCACAGGAAAAAACAGATAATAAATAAAAATCAGTGACTGCTTTTGGTCCTGTTTGAGAACTAAAGACAGGGATCAAATCGCCACCCCAAACTCTGGAGAGCTAAATTAATCTGGAAAAGTACAGCCAAGGTCCCACCTGAATCAGAAGCCCCTGGAGCTATCATTGGTAGAAACATCTGACTATTTTCATAATTTATAGGTGAATTTGGCTGTCTGTGACTACAATGAATAATTAACTGGGAACCACAGTCTTGGGCAAACTCATACATGTATAGGTTTGACATACAGGAGTTCTACAATTGGAAATGGACTCAAACAGATCCCCTAGCCTTCAGACGGAAAAAGGTAAAGAGGAATCTTTGTGAGACAAACCCAGAGCATTTTCCATAATGATGAATCTCCTCTCCAGATACAAAACTGTATCGGAGTCTCTCTTACCTGAGGTGTGGGCCTTTATCCCCCTCCTACACTAAGTCTCTCTAGGTTTCCTTTCTCTTGTGTGAGAAGAGACATTTGTAAAGGGACACAGGTCTACTAGGACTTAACACGACAGGGACTTCTATAAGGTTTGGATGGATGGAGAAGGAAGATGGGCTGACGATGGGTGGAGGGATGATGGGCGGATGGAGAGACGCATGCATCCTTGGAGGATGGATGAACAACAGATAAAACCGACACGTTTATATAATACTATTCAAAATTTAAGAAAATGATGTTGCTTGTAGCACCGTGGGTAGAACTAGAGAATACTGAGTTAAATAAGTCAGGCATAGAAAGACAATTAGCACATGTTCTCACTCAGATGTGCAAGCTAAAACTGTGAGATTCATAGAACTAAAGGGTCGAACTGTGCAAACTTAGAGCCAGGGGAGGGGGGTTGCTTATTACATACCAGAATGCAGAATGGAGAATCCTAAGGGTCTCCAGTTCAAGGTGACCATCATTTACAACAACTTAAACACTGTATAACTAGCTAGAGGGGAATTTGAAATTTCTCAACACAAAGAAATGATAAATCGGAAAAAAAATGTTGTGTATTCTCTTCTGCTGTTGTGATGATACTCTCTCGCCAAAAGCTACTGTGGAGAGGAAAGGGTTTGTTTTGTTTTATACTTCCAGGTCATAGTCCATCATTGAAGGAATTAAATGCAGGAACTGTAAGGCAGGAACCGTAGAGGAATGTGTCTTCCTGGTTCACTCACTGGCTCGTTTTGATAGTTTCGTTATAAATCCTGAGGCCACCTGCTTAAGGAATGGTGCCGCCCACAGTGGGCTGGTCCCTCCTACAGTTAATAGTCAAGACAGTCCCTCACAGCTATACTCACAGACAGATATGATCTAGGTAATTCCTTAGGCGAGGCTTCTCTCAGATGACTCTGGGCTAGGTCAAGTTGTCAAAGCTATCTAGAACAAGGAGGGAATGTCACTTACCATAATGCGGCCCCTATGCACTATTGTAGAACATTTCTCTCCCAGTCACACCAATATAGTCACACGTTAGAGTCACTCCAACGGGGATCCACTGTAATGGCTGGACTGAAATAGAAAGAGCTGGAGACAATAGAGAGAAAAACAAGCACAGCAGAGAAGTTTGGAGTCTAGCACTAGAGTTGCCGCAAACAGTTCAATGTCTAGCTAGCCCTGTGAAGGCGATGCCTCTCATTTAAAAGCCTATCTGACTCAGTTCCTATCCCTTAGGGTATCCATCAAATGGTTTTTCACAATAAGAAAAGCATCAGGTATTGCTAGGCTGTTCCTAGAAGGATAGTGAGAAGCCTCCTGAACTGAAATTCACAAGGTGGGCGGTGGTGGCGCACGCCATTAATCCCAGCACTTGGGAGGCAGAGACAGGTGGATTTCTGAGTTCGAGGCCAGCATGGTCTACAGAGTGAGTTCCAGGACACCCAGGGCTCTACAGAGAAACCCTGTCTCAAAAAAAAAAAAAAACAAAAACAAAAACAAAAACAAACAACAACAACAAAAGAAATTCACAAGGAAGTTATAAGTCATGAGGAGAAGGGACTCTTGAGAGGCTCAAATGTGAGCTGAGCAGAGCCCTTGAGGGATGGGACTTTCCGAGTCATCAGCCATCCTGGGTGGGCCTTTGGCCGCGCAACTTTGAGTCAGTCGTGCTCCTGTAACCCCTCACTCCTGCTCCCTATGAGAAGCCCCCAAACCTCATTAGTTCAGTAAGCTACACTCGTGTCTTCCTTAGGGTTTTACTGTTGTGAACAGACACCAGGAGCAAAGCAACTCTTATAAGGACAACATTTCATTGGAGCTGCCTTACAGGTTCTGTCCATTATCATCAAGGCGGGAGCATGGCAGTGCCCAGGAGGAGCTGAAAGTTCAGCCTCTTCATCTGAAGGCTGCTAGGAAAAGACTGGCTTCTAGACAACTAGGAGAAGGGTCTTAAAGCCCACGATGACGTGACACACTTCTGACTCCAACAAGGCCACACCTACTCCAACAAGCTCACACCTCCTAATAGCACCACTCTCTGAGCCAAGAAAATTCTATCCACCACAGCTTGGCTGGAGTCATTTCTTGGGTAGCTAGATGGTTGGCACCCTATCTGAGATGATGAATCTCCTCACTTCTCCTCGGGGAAAGTCAAGCAACAGACTTGCAAGAGACAAGAGATCAAGTCTAAAGAGACAAAGCAAAGGTCTGAATTGGATTTGGAGATCTGAGGACTCTAGGACTATCTGAGAGGGAATTATAAATAACTATGTTAAGAGCCCTTGTGCAAGCCGGGCGGTGGTGGCGCATGCCTGTAATCCCAGCACTTGGGAGGCAGAGGCTGGCAGATTTCTGGGTTTGAGGCCAGCCTGGTCTACAGAGTGAGTTCCAGGACAGCCAGGGCTCTACAGAGAAACCCTGTCTCAAAAAGAAACCAAAAAAAAAAAAAAAAAAAAAAAAAAAAAAAAAAAAAACCCAAAACAAAAAGAGCCCTTGTGCAAAAGGCAGATACTATGCTAGAACGGACAGATATAGGGAGCAGAGGGCTGGAATCTAAGGAAAGGTGAAAGAAAGAAGGAAAGAAAGGAAGGAAGGAAGGAAGGAAGGAAGGAAGGAAGGAAGGAAGGAAGGAAGGAAGGAAATGCTAAACATTGTTAACAAAAACACTGAGCATAAAATAAATAAATGAAGAATTTCACTGACCGGCTCATCCGCAGGACTAAACTCAGGTAAGGAGGGTCAGTGACATTACAGATGGCTCCGTAAAAACAAACAAACAAACAAACAAGACAGCAAACAAATCTAAGCTGAGACCGGGAGTGATGGTTAAGGCATTGAAGGCCAGACTCAGCCTCCTAAGAACTCAATGCCAGCCTGGCTATGTAAAAGCATCTCATGAAAAAGAATTAATTATCTTCCTCCAAATAAGTAAACAGTCCCAAAAGTATTTTTAAAAATGAAACAAACAAACAAAAACAAAAGCCAATCAAACAAAAGCTCCTTCTGTCAGTTAGATGAGCGTTTGTGAATTTCTCTCTCTCTCTTTTTTTTTTTCCTGAGCTTTGCTATGAATGACCTGGAGAACACAGCCCTGTGACACAGGAGAGACTGCTCGTTTATGGGAGTCTAGGTCACTGCCCAGCTGTGCTCAGCACACACACATACACCCACCTCGTGTGTGCATCTCTGGCAATCCTTTCCCCAGGGATTGGACTGACCTATGCCACAAGCTGGTTTGACAGCATCCAGAGTGGGGGAACCCAGCAGCAGGAAACTCATCCTGACACCTTGATGTGCTGCTGCACAGACAGACGTTTGAAGGTTTGAAGGAAGGAGGAAGAGAAGCAGGATCCCTCTGGGGCCCTGGGATCTGAAGACAGTGGCGGGATCTGGGGAGTCAGGCCTGGCCTGCCAGCCGCCAGCACTGACTTGTGGTCCCGTGATGTACTTCCTCCCCAGAATTCTTCATTTCTATCACACTAGGTATTTTTGCTTTCAGATGTTATCCTCCCTTAGTTTCCACCCCTCTGCTTCTGATGTTACCTGTCTTCTCTTGTGTACTGGCTGCTCTTTGTGTAAGAGACTTAAGTAGAGACTCCCAGGGTTTGTCTAGATGGTGACAGAACTTTTGTTATTGATCTTTTGGAGGTTTTCTTACCCTACCAGCATAATCTCTAACCTGATCAGACTATAGGGTCAAACCACCCGATTAACTAGCAGTCTAAGTGTTGATATGAGGTCATTTTAAATATACAATTAACATTTAAAACCACTAAAGTAAATGTTGAGTCAATCTGGCATGGATAGGCCTCTTCCAGTTAGTTTTGAGCCATAGGGACATTAAGAATTCTGGAAGGGGGCTGAAGAGGAGGCGCAGCGGTTAAGAGCACTGACTGCTTTTCCAGAGGTCCTGAGTTCAATTCCCAGTAACCACATGGTGGCTCACAACCATCCATAATGTGATCCGATGCCCTCTTCTGGTGTGTCTGAAGACAGCGACAGGGTACTCAAATACATAAAATAAAAGACTTTAAAAGACTAAAAAAAGAATTCTGGAAGGAATTCTGCCTAAGACTTCAAAGGGGCCTTGCCTGACTTTACCACAGATTTCAGACTAGCCCCACAGTCATGAATCCTTGATAAACCATGTCTATTTTCCTAGTAAAGTCTAAAAGAATGATTCATCAAGTTTGTTGGCAAGAAAGGGTTCATCGTTTTGCAATATGCTCAAACCCACATTTGTGACTAAAAGGGAATTTCGTTCAGTAAAAAAAAAGAAAATCAATTATTCCTTAATGGCGGGATAAAAAGAAATCCCAGGGTCCCTTCAACCTTGCTGCACGTCACTAATTCTCAGATTGATATTGGTGTAACAGAGTATCGCACTCTGTCCTGCTAATATCAAAATTAGCACTTTGTATTTTATTTTTCAAAAAAAAAAAAAAAACCATTGTACTACCTGGCCATCCGCTTCTAACTTCTGTTGTATACGGCCCTGGAATTTTGGTGGCACTCCTGGAAACAACTGATTGCCTGGGAAAAGCAGTGGAACAGGGCTAATGGTAACTACAATCCCAGTTGCTTTCCAGATTGTGGAGACCTCTCAGGAGCCAAAGTCAACCTCTGCTCCCACTTTTTAGGTTGTTCTGATGTTTGTAAATGACAGAAAAAAGTAAGATGCCCCAACCTGAGCCGCTCAGGAAACGGCTGGCTAACAGGAGCAGCCTCTACGCCAGGGGACCTCTCTTTATACCCTTCTGTAGCCCTTTATTTTCTCTCAATTTCTATTCGTATTGACATCTAGTGTGGGAGGCTTTCCTTCTTCAATATGAGATGATATTTTACCTCTTCATAGTTTTCTTCTCTGGAAATTCTTTGTTGTTTGGTTGTTTGTTTTGTTATTTTAAAGCCAACTGCCATCAGTAGTTTAGAAAGGTCTCAGTGGCAGCTGGGAGTGGGGATCAGTTGGTAGAGTGTTTCCCTAGCATGCTGGAAGCCCTGGGTTCAGTCCACAGCGTCACATTAAACTGGGCATTACACGCTGGTAATCTCAGCACTAGGAAGGGAAAAGCAGGAGGGTCAGAGGTCATCACTGGGGCAAAGAAAAAGAAAAAGAAAAAGAAAAAGTTCCCAATGTGTTGGTGCATGCACAAAACCACTATACTCCATACACAGAAGGCAGCTAGCTTCCAACTGCCCGGCAGAAGATAAATGTGACTGAAACAAACTTTAACACTTCATCTCTTTACAGATAGACTCACACTTTATTTTTGACAAATATAAGATAGAAAAATATCGTAATGCGAATATAGCAGTGGCTCTTTTTGTAACAGAGTTCGGGGTGTGCAGTGCAGACCAAGGTGGTCCATCTCTCTCTGGCTGTTCTACAGTCAACAACACCGAATATATTCCAGTCACTGCATTTGCTTGAAAGAGTATTATATGGGAAAATAGGTTTTTAAAAGGTTATAGCATTCAATAATAAATATTATAAAGCAAGGAACCCAAACAGCCTTTAAGATATATAATTACAAAGAACAAACTTTAGACTTCATAATCAAAGCTAAGAACACATGTCTTCAAAATAGCATCAACATTTCCTATCAATATATAATAGAATACCCATTTTTTAAAAAAAAGAAGGAAGAAAAATACGAGTAGACACAATATTGCAGATGACTCGAAGAGTAAACAATTCAGTGTATTTATAAACGTCATTTCAACAATATACTCTTTGCCTAACAGGCAATAAAAACTAGTTCTGTCTTCAGAAATGTGCCCCTGAATGTGACCTTTGAACTTACTAAGTGATAGATAGCATCATTGCTACAAGCCATCTTTGGAAGGGGTGGCTGAGGGACTCTTGATACATGCAGATATTTGGTTATGATTATAAAGACAAAAAAGAAAATGAATGTCCAAGAGTCTGAAGCTGAAATCGCTTTTGATTTTGTTAAGCACCTGCACAGGTCTCTTCCTTCTGTGGCACCTCAGGCAAAGTCCCACTAAATAAATAATAAATAAATAGGTGCTAATTTGTCTCTTCCCTGCCCACTCCTCCGAATAAAACTGGAGGTCCTTCCTTAAACGTTATCTCTGTCGTATAAAACAACCGTATGTGCATATGTATATACATGCATGTCTTTTTCAAGGACTGGGCAATGCCTCGTTTTCTAACAAATAATCCTTCTTCATGTATGTAGTTCCCCTAACTAGCCTCCACACTTCTAAGTAAGTGTCCTTTAAGGACCTCCTTCCCACCTCATCAGAATGCCCTTCCGCTCTTGAACTCCTAGCCGCCAGTGAAGCCCCTCCGGCGCTGCCCCTTGACTCTTGCCCACCTTGCTGTACCGAGCCACCTGCCCCCTCCGCACTCTGTGGCTCGCTATTTCCGCCCTCGCCCTCGGCGGCGGCGGCGGGCAGCTCCTCCATGACGAAAGGCAACTGGTCCCCACTTGGCTGCTGCTCCTCTCCCTCTACCTGAGATTCCAGATCTTCGTAGTTGCTTTGTTTTCTGGTCTCCAGGAATTTGGCCACACAGTAAATGATGGAGCCCAGAGTGTTGACCACAACGCCGGCAATGAACAGAGAGGTGGGCTCCACGTCGCTGAATGCCACCATGCCCACCGTGATAGTGGCGATGCTCTTCACCACGCCCACGAAGCTAGTGGTCACAGCAGAGTTGATGTAGGTACAATGTAGTGTGGTGAAGTTCATGGCGCAGCCGATCAGGATACAGGCCACGAAGATGGAAACCATGGCCGGGTCCTTCCAGCCTGGAAAGGTCCAGGCGTGGATGGAGTCGGTGCTGGCGAACGAGCAGATGACCAGCAGAGGAGTGGCGGAGACGGCGATGACATACTGTGCGGTGAGAGGCCCGTGCTCTGTGTCTGCGCTCGCCTTCTGGATCAGCACCAGGTAAGCTGCGTGCACCAACACCGCCAGCACACCCGTTACGTACCCAATGGGGTCGCCTGTCAGGTCGCCAGCTCCTGAGACGGCAGAGCCAGCGCGGGAAAGAAAAAGAGAAGACTCAGGGTTGGGTATCCACTCCTGGAAGCAAGTCGCCTTGGGGGAGGGAGGGGAATCCCTTAGCATCCCACTTCTGCCCACGAATTTTCCGAGTGCCCAACAGAAACCCTCCTTGCTACCATCACTGTGCCAAAATGCGTCCGTCAGGCCGAGCTAATGCACCCGGGTCTTCCTCTAGCCAGGACGAAGGCCAGGGAGAGATTAGACGCTCTCGGAGTAGGCTTCTTGGCCGCCCCGTGGGCACCGGAAGGGACAGGGAACCCCACCTAGTGGCCTCAACCGAGCGCGGGCACCGGCACAGCCCCGGAAAGAGTGTTTCCACCTCTGCCCACAGCTGGATTCCGCGGGGTCCCACCTGCCCCTCCCGCCCCTGAGCCCCGGGGACGGAGCCCAGGTTGCCCAGGCTTCACTCCCATCTCTCCAGCTCTCCAACCCCGTGTGATCCGAGGAAGTTCCCGGGGGCCCCCTTCCTTCCTTCCGGCTCAGTGCGGGGGGAGGGGGGGTTGGACTCCAGTTCTCTGCGCTGGAGACTCTCCATCCCTCCTGATGAACAAGAAAGACCCGAGTGGTGGGGAGAAGAGGGGCGGGGGGGGGCGGAAGCCGGGATACCTGGGGGTGGGGTGGGGAGGGCAGGGCTGATGGAGGAGGCTGGAGGGCTGAGGAAGGCTGCGCCGGGTCTCAGAAGAAAAGTCCCTTTTGTGATCCCAAGGACCACTCAAAGCTCTCCGCCTCACTGCCTCAGTATCCCCATCTGGCAGCGAGGGCGTTGCACCGAGTGGTCCCCGAGGTCTCTACTGGGTGGGGTGGATGGACCCGGGGATTGGCGCGGGTCCCGCTCACCTGCCAGGGCGGCGCCGCAGGTGGTGATGAGCACGGCCGCCAGCACCCCCGGCGAGGGCGCGCCGTTCTTGAGCACCAGCACGCCGATGAGCATGGTGACTAGGGGCAGGCAGCGCTTGAAGACGACGTACATGGGCAGGCTGAGGCCGCGCAGGGACCAGAGAGTGAGGCTGGACTGCAGCGTGGAGAGCACGGCGACCCCCGCGAAGGAGCGAGCCAGGCTCAGGCCGAAGGGGGGCACGGCGATGAGCCCCAGGCGGCGCAGCAGCTCCAGGCTCAGCGCCGCGGTGGAGCTGGTCAGGCACTGCACCAGGGTCAGGAAGGAGAACTGGTAGCGGCTGATGAGGAACTTGAGCAGGATGTTGAGCGAGCCGGAGAAGACCCCGTGCGCGATCGCCACCGAGATGCCCAGCACGCGGCCCCGGCACAGCTGCCGCATCGCGCCGGCCCCGCCGTACCCCGCCGTGGCGGAGCTCGGGACCCGCGGGAGGGCGGCGGGGAAGCGCGGAGCGAGCGAGGGCGGCGGGGGCGCAGGGCAGCGAGTGCGGGCTCGGCGGCAGAGAGCAGCTCCAGTCCGGGCGTCTTCCCGGCTCGGCGGCTCGGCGTGCGACTGCCCCGCAGCTGCCGGGAGGCGGGGGCGGGGGAGACTCCGAAAAGTGGCAAGGGTGGGGGTACGGGTCTGAGAGGAGTGGCGGGAATCCTAGCGACGGCGACTTGGAGGTAGGTGAGGATCCCTGCTGAGCTGTGTCCCGTGAGGTTCCCGGGTCAGGAGGATGCTCTGCGGCGGGCTGGCGGCTGGACCTGCAGAGGCGGCTGCCGCGGGGCGGGAGGAGCCTGCGCCCCTGGGGCATACAGCGCCCACCCGGGTCGGCTCTCGGGGCGCGGTGCCTCCTCCTCTCCCACAGTGGCAGAGCAGTGGGGTGCGTGCTGGGGGGGATCCCCAGCACAGCTAACAACGGTATTAGAAACGCTCCTGCATTGAGCACCGTTCATTGGTCGCAACAAGTGACGGCGCCCCCAGCCCGATGGCCCGCGAGTTGCAGCGGATTTTCCACCCACGGTCTCTCCCGGCGCTGCACGGGGAAACGAGACACGTCGGTGCTGGAGGGCGGCGGGTCCCCCTGACGTTAGATCCCAGCGCCTTAAAAGAACCAGCTACTGAGGCGTGCTTTGGAGTCCCCGAAGTTGGCCTTTTCTGGTGCTGGGACAGTGAATTTGGGTTCTGCGCCACTCCCAGAAAAGGTCCTGGGATGCTGCGTGGCACTGCAGGAGCTTCCCCTCCCCATGGAGGATGGCGTCTGGGCAGCGGGTCCTGGGAATGGAGGGGCGCACTTAATTTAGGCAAAGAGATAAAATAGGCAAAAGCAGACACTAGGCGGGGGTGGAGGGGCAAACTGAGAGTACTAGTGGTGAAGTTGCGTGGAGGGGAAGGAGCCCAGAGGTCAGGTGGAGATAGCTGGATTGCTGAAAAGGTGAAAGGGAGAAGGTGCCCGCAGCAAGGATGGACCACAGACACTCCACCCTGTCCACATGTTCTGCAGAACGGTTTTTGAATCCCAGAGAACGGGTTTCAGCCTGCTAGTCAGTCACGGGCAGCTTTGGGGAGTAGGATTGTGTGGGTAGCACTTTCCCTCGCCGGAGAGCACTCCTCTGCCCCGCAGCATTGTAAAATGTGTGCGCGTGTTCCTCCCTTTGACTAAAAGAAAGGGAAATCTACTTTTCCATTTGTGACTGCTCCCCCACCCCCAACTCAGTGAGGCTTCGATCTGAATTCACTTGCCAGGAAGTTATGTTCTGACCCTCAGAAAACTCAGCAGAGCAGAGTCACTAGCTTGGCTTCTGTAATCGCCAGCTACAGTCGGTTTTCATGCTATTTGAAATTTATAGCGATGGCCAGGCTTCCGCTGAGAAGCTGAGGGTTTGAGGTCTCTGTGTCTTGTTCCTTTCAGCCACTGGGGTTTCATCTCTTAAAGCCAGGAATTTCAAACCTTTAAATACCACATCTCCTTGCCTGGACACAGGGGTACATTTCCTCAAAATCTTTTATCTTCATGGTTTTGCACTTCTGTGATGAACGCAATCGTAGAGTGCAGATGTAGATGAGTACGGATTATTGGCTCAGCGGGAGGAAAAAATTAAAACAGGAATCCCAGGTTCACTGCAGTTTCTCGTGTGGGCTAGCTTTTTGTCTTGTGGGTGCTGTAGTGAGAGAGCCCCGCCACCATCTCTGCCAGTCCTCGGGGTAGGCTAGCCAGTGTCAGCTCCCAGTACAGCCACCTGCTGTGTCCCTGACAGGTGTGCACTTAGGTAAATATGCATCCCACAAAGCTGACTTTGCAGGAATAACCCCCTAGCGGCATTGTGCTTACAGTTTCCGGTTCCCCTAGCAGCTCTTGGGCTTTGGTTCCTCAGGGAACGCTTCAGTTTTATTACTGTAAGCTGTGGTTACACACTATTAGCTATTTAAGAGACTGTGGTTTACAAGGGTTTAGGAAAGGATGAAGCAGTCATACAAATTATGTGTATGGTTTAAAGATATCCTCAAAATACACAGAGATCAAGACTGAACGTGAACTTTTTTTCTTTTGTAATTAAGGTTTCTGATAGGAGATTCCTGTTTCTCCTGACCACTCCAATTACTGGACCTCTGCTGTCAGCCATCCTATTATAACCGAATATTATAAAGAAGAGCCTCTCCAGCCCTAGTTTTGGAATGATTCATTTCTGCCAGCAATTATAATTACTTCCATTTTTGATACTAACATTAGGGGGAAGATTGGGCTGACTCAGCCACCTTACCCTCCTCACTTAGGCAAGAATACTTAGCTTAGTATTTCTGATCTACGAGGTATGAAGCGGCAGTTTTTCTCTGCTGTGTTATATACAGTTCTCTAGTAGGACCTAACAAATTAACCCATCTCTAACAAAAGTTGTTACTAGGTACATTCCTAAGGAAAATCAAGTAAAAGATAAATATAGTGTATTTAGTAAGATCACTTGAACCAGAACTTAGATGTAAGGTCACAAAGCCATCTGACCAATTGGAATCAAGTTACCAAAGGTCTAGACACGCACTTTATCTTTAGAGCTGCTCAATAAATATTAGTGGCATAAAATCAATCGGTTAGTTCATTCATTCAACAAATGTATTGAGCAAATATTTTATGCTAGGTAGTCAGTTAGGGGGAGGATTCAAGGATGAGCACTCAGCTGGCCCTTGGGGAGCACACATGGAGGTGAGGGAGCACCAGGAAGTCTTGCAGCAAAGAGACAGAACACCCAGGAAAGCAATTACATCAGCTTGCCAGGGAGCAGGAACGGCTCTCTGGAGAAAGAAGTATGGTCCTACCTAAATGAACTTTATTGTTTTTAATTGTAAATGTGGCACACGCTCATTTGTTGTGGAACATATAGGGAAAACAAACTGTAAATAACAAGCAAAGGCTGTCCTCGGTGTTCATCAGCTTCTGCATCACATACTGCTCAAAGCTCGCTGCCCTTCCCTCTTTTACGTGTGTACTCATCTACAAACCCTTCTTAAGGAGTCAAGTTGGAGTAAGGTTGATCATTTGGGTGAATCGGAAGCTTGTTCTTTTTCAAGCACTTTTTGGTAATCACCTTTCGAGGTAGCCCTGTTCCCAGTGGGGTTCTGTTTCCTTCCCTGCATCCTTACTGACTTCTTCACTGCACTGATGCTAGTCTTGGTGACCAACACAATGTAGCAAACACAAGTCTGTCACCCTGGAAGTTTCGGTTTTCTCTGTACCACTTCTGGGGAGGTCCACTGCTCTCTCCTATGGACACCTCACATGGTCTGGGGGGGTGGTGGTCTGCATGGTCATAGAGACGTAATAACAACCACGTGACAGTGTATCCAGATGCCAAGCGAAAACCTGAGGCTGATATTAACAAATCAGCCAAGTCATTTCTGATTCCTGACTACCAGAATCACAAGACAGCAAGACAATGCCTGTGGCTCCTAACTACCTACTCTAAGAGAAACATCTTTTCCCATGTCAGAATATGAGAGAGCTTATGCTGTCAGCAGGCACACTGGCGGCTAATCTTTAATAATTTTAACTTGTGTACACATGTGTCAGTATATGTGAGCATACCAGTCCATGGAGTCCAAAAGAGGGTGTGGGATCTGTTGAAGATGGAATTTTAGCAAGTCGTGAGCTCCTGACGTAGGTCTGAGAACTGATGCTCTTAACCTCAGGCCCTATTGCGGTTTCTGATATAGGAGCTCTCTGGCACCTGGAGCTTGAAGATGAATTAGGCTAGGAAGACAGGCCAATTGGGCCCCCTTGCTCTGCCCGTCCAGGGGTCGGATGACAATCATGGCCCACCATATGCCACTTTCTACCAGGGGTCCATATCCTCGTGGTAGTTAGTAAGCACTTCACACCTGAGCTGTAGCTGCAGCCGGCTGTCACTCTTCTCTTAAATGACTGGAGAAATTTCCTCCTCTTCTTTCCTGTACTGGGAACTGAACTCAGGGTCTCACACGTGCCAGGCAAGTGTTTTACCGCTGAGCTGGGGGGTAGGGGAATCCTGGGAGCAAAACTGCTGTGCTGTGGAGGAACTGACCATGTGGACTTGCTTGCTGCCAGGTCACACTTAACCAAGACAAATTAACCAGCACTGGATTTTGTCAACATTGTAAATGCTTGCCGAAGCAATGTGCAGAAAATGGGGCAAGCAACCTCACTTTAATTAGGATTTCCTCGCCATCAGCGAGGAAGAACGTTTTGAAACATATCAAACAAGACAGGGTTTCTCTCAGTTTTTTTTTTTTTTTAAGATTTATTATTTTCATTTTTGTGTAATTGTGTGTGTTGTTGCCATGTGTGTCCATGTTATCTGGTTGCTTGAAGAAGTCTGAAAAGGTGCTAGATCCCATGGGACTAGAATTACAGGCTCAAAGTGGTGCTAGGAGCCAACCATGTTGTCTAGAGGAGGACTACTACCCCAGCCTGTCTATTGATGTCTAAGAGTTCTTTATACATTCTGAACACCCGAGCTGGGGCGATAGCTCCGTCAGTGAAACGCTTGCCTTGCAATTATGTAGACCTAAGTTTAGTCCCCAGAACCCAGGTAAATATAGTTAGATGTGGTGGTACACACTTGTCATCACAGTACTGGGGAGGGGGACACTCACCAGGTAGATGAGCTCCAGGCCTTACCAGCCAACTAACCTAGCCTTGTCATTGAGTTCCAGACCACTGACAGACTCAGTAAAATACCATGGCGGAGGTCATCCTCTGGCCTGCACATCCATTGCACACACACGTGCACCAGCATACACATGAACATGCATTCACACACATATAGAATAATAAATTCTGGCTGTTAGCCAACAGGGGTTAATGCATCCTTGAACGTCTATCCTTTCTTTATGTCCTCTCTCCATTAGCTCTGCCGTGTGATTGCTATTTTAGAGTTCGCTGTCAATCTTTTTCTTTAGTCATTTCACGTAACTTCAAATGATGAGTAAGAACTTGCCAAGCCAAAGGCAGAACGCCTAAGGAACACAAACTAGCCTGAGCAAAGACAGACCCGAAAACCTGCACGATTCAGGCGTTTGTGAACATTCTGGTGTTGATGGAGAAACCTTGCAACAGGCAGGGACCAGGACTGGGCTGTCAGGTTAGGAAATGGAACTGTTTCCTCTCTGCAATCCTACAAGCAGAGAAAGGTTTTTACAGCAAAATCAGCAAATGCCGGATACATTTTGGCTCAGTCTTTGGCAGCAGCACATAGGACGGTGGCTCTGAAGGTTCAGAACTAGAAATAAAGCAGCTACTCAGAGACTGGTGGCAAGTGTTCAGAGAAGCTAGGACAGTGGCGCTTGGGTTGAGGGGTAAAGGGACAGGACACTGAGTGGCCTGTGCAGTGTACGCGTGGAGAGGGGCTATGAACTGGCATGTAGGTCTTTAGCTGACCTACACTGGTCTTTAACTGACTCTTCCTTGCACATGCTGGAGGAAGCTGCTGGTTTAGTAAGCAAGATGATTTCGGCGGAAAGAAACCGGGTTCACAGGATTATGGAAGGGAGATCCAGTGCATGAAAGCAGGAGGCAGCCACAGTTCATAAGCAGAGAAATTGAAGAAAAAAAATACTTACATATGTTGTTGTGGATAGCCCTGGGTTTGCATTTTGATGAGGAGTTGCCTTGGGAACCTTCTCCCTACCTTAACTTTTCAAATAAAGGCTTGAGCCAATGATTGGGCAGGAGGAAGGGGGAGGAGCTGAGAGTTTAGGGGAGGAGCCACGGGGAATCAACAGGAAGGGAGGAGCTATGAGGACAGAGAGGCTGCAGAGAGAGAAGCTCGTGGCCTGGAGAAACCGCAAGTTACATGGGATAATATAGATGGGAATAGTGTAGTGGGAGATCTGCCCCATCTAGGCTTCTAGTTTGTTTACTGATTGAGTTGAGACTTCTTTTACCGGATAATTGGGTTGGAAACAAAGTAACAACATAAGTAGATTGGCACATAACATATCTGAGAAGAGATATGTTAAGTGAGAAATTACTAAGGATTCATCGGAGGAAGAGCCAGAACACTGCTAAGACGTTTGGAGACGTGTGAAAGACACAGGTAATGTTGGCTCTGCCCATCAAGAGAGAAAATGGGCTTTGTAGGCTCAGATGCAGCTTCTTCCCTTTTGGGGCTGAAAAGTGCAATTTTGTCAGTTCTCTCAAAATTATCAGGATCTACTCACCAGAGCTCACACATCGATTCTTTTCTTAGCAAGCCTAGTACAATTGTCATGTGGCATTGGAAGACCCTGCTATTAAGGTAGCAGTCCACATGTCCGGGTAGCTCTCTGAGCTCAGCCCAAGATGGAGGGTCCCCTTTCTCAGCAGGGATTCTCCTCTGCTGACCTCATCTGTCGGGATAGTGTCTGACTGCATCTGGAGGACGGCGCTGCACAGAGCTTCCTGCATCCCGCTCAGCCCCTCCCATATGATATTATGTATGATAATTAGGTACTGTGTTATGACCAATCAATGCCTTCTGCCATACCCTGAAAACCTTCATATACCGTAACCCTTAAATAATAAAGCAGAGCCCTCTTACTGAAGCTGTCTCGCTGGAAGTCCTAGTGTCATATTCCCAGCTGTCCGAACCCTGTTCTCTCTGCCCTCATGGGTCTGATGGCCAAAAAAGGGAGACCCACAACGTGGCAGGGGCAACGGTTCTGAGTTAGCGATGCCAGATTTCAATTCAGTTTATTCAGCTGTGCATTGTGACTCCTGTCACCCTGGCTTCCTTGTTTAGAAAGCAGAGTAAGTAATAAAGATTGAACTGAGGACGTAAGTGATACAGATGAAACAGGACTGCGTGCTAGCTGGATGTGATAATGCAGGCCTTTATCCTGGCACGGGGAAGGCAGAGTCAGGTGCACCTCTCTGAGTTGGAGGCCAGCCTGGTCTATATAGTTCCAGGACAGCCAGAGCTCAAAAAACAAACAAACAAACAAACAAAGAAATGTACAAACAACAAAAAAAAATAAAAAAAATAACAACACAAAACTCTGCATATGTGGACATGCTACACAGTACCCTGAAGGCAGGTAGGGTCATGGACTCAGTCACACTGTCCTGTCACAGCAGGTTGACAGGCCTGGAAGGTGGATAGGTTGGATGCTAACAGGTGGTCAGATTTGTGCTGATGTTCCCTGCCCCCCCACCCCCCCCCCCACCCCCGAAGGACTTCTCATCTAGAAGCTACCAAGAGTTCAAAATAAGTGCCCCTTTGCTCTCCGAGAAGACTCTTGCTCCACCCCTTTTCATCTTCCAAGATGGCCCCAAAGCCAACTTGGCAATATATCAGGGTATCAGGAAGTCAGAGTGTAAACGGCTCTCACACCCCTGAATACAGGATAAATGGGCTAAAGGAGATGCTAGGGACATTTTGTAGTTCTTGGGTTTTGTTTTTTTGAAACAGGCTGTCACTTTGTAGTCCAGTGTGCCTCAAACTTCACTGCAGCCCAGGCTGCGGTCCTCCTGCTGCAGGCTCGAGTGCTAGCATTATAGGCACGCACCGCCACACTTGGCAAAGTCATTAAAAAGCTTTTGATTTTGTTATATGGTAACTTCATATACTGTACATTCTGATTATCACACACTCCTCCAATTTCCCTCCCATCTGCCACCCTTCCTTCCTAATACACCCCTTCCTACATTCTCACCTCGTTCTTGAGATCCACGGACTTTAACCAGTATTACCATGAATCTGGAACCATCTGCTGTAGCCTGTTAGGGTCTTCAATGAATACACAACTAAAGACAATGACTGTTCCTCTTCCAGAATGTATCAGGAATCAGTAGTTCAACCAAGAGGGGGAAATGGTGGCCTTTCAATCCTGAGGTCTATTACTTTGTTACAATAACTTCTCATATTCAAAGAGGAAAATAATTGCATTCATTGTGAATATTAGTCTTTTACCAGCGCTGCTGATATAGAGCGTTCACCATGGACCATTCTGATTGACACACCTTGTTGAGATGCTATTGGTTCATGCGGAGGGAAGGGACACAGAAAAGCTGTGTGCCACTCCAGGCACAGCCGGAAGGGAGAGCTGAGCTTCCCTGTTCACTACTCCCGCTTGTGAAGCCATGTCCATTCCAAAAGGAATGAGCATTGCTGAGCCAGGATCCAAGAAAACACGTGGCCCTCTCTGAACCACTCAGCTAACGAGCATGCTCCGAGGGTCCTACGTGGCCTGGGGACAGACAGTCTGGGTCCTCAGACCATGGACACTGAGCCGCGTAACTGACCCTGCTTTATTCCACTTGTGAATCTGGAAAGCTTAGCAGCAGACCTTCCGTCCAGTCAGCGGCAAGTTACAGAACTCTGAGATGCCTTCCGGCTCCTCTTGGTCTCAAACCCTGCTTCTGAACGTAGGTGTTTTGTGTCTTTTGCTGTCTTCATCTTATGTCTTCTTGAATTAGACAAACATGTAGGACATATGTACTTGAATTCATTTTTGTTCTAAATATTTTTTTTCAAAAATTCTCAAAAGTTTGGATATCCAGTCTTGCTAGCGCCATTTGTTAAAGATGCTGTCTTTCTCCAGTGTGTGTTTTTGGAGTATTTGTTACATACAGACGGCTGTAGTAATGGGCGTCCATGTTTGGGTCTCTGGATCTACATGTGTTTTTGCACCAGCTGGCTGTGTTTCCTGCTACGGCTCTGGGATATGGCTTAGAGCCTGGTATGGTAATCTCTTTCTGCTCGGACTGCCTTGCATAGTCAGGGTCTTCTGTGCTCCCCTGTGAACTTTAGGATTTGTTTCTATTTCTGTGAAGAATGTCATGGGATTTTGAGTAGGACGGCATTCAATCTGTAAACTGCTTTTGGTAGGATGGTCATCTTGACAACATTAATTTCACCAATCCAGGAACGTGGGAGGTCTTTCCATCTTCTAACTTAAGGGCTTATGAGCTGCCTCAGAGAGGAAAGGTACCTGCCACCCAGCTGGAACTCCGGCGTCCATCAGTGAAAGGGGAAAGGATAGGAACCGACTCCTGAAAGCAGTCCTCTGTTGACCACACTCATGCGGCGCCCACACACTTACATACATTCACACTAACCATAAATATTAACAAAATTAACATTCCCAAAAGAATAAGAATTATAACTTCTGCCATTTACATAAAGCATATTTTACATACAAACAAGTACTATACAAAATGTTTTGTTTTACTAATTTTTCTACTTTAACCTTTCTCAGTCAATATTTATAATGTTTCTTTAATGTTTAAAAAGTAGAATTTAAAGCCACTTTAAAGGGCTATAACTAGAAGCCTTTGTAAGATCAAAAGCTTTGGCTCAATAGGCATTTTTTTAATTAATTAATTTACTTATTCATTTTGGCTAGGAGCTGGACTAGGTTTCATTTGGTAGCCCAGACTAGCCCAAGACTTGCAATCCTCCTGCCTCTGCTTCCGAGATGTGTGAAACCATGCCTAGCTTAGAGAGAGCAGTCCTGGGTCTAGTACCTAAGAGGATGTGGCTACAAGGCACTCAAAACAAAGTCAGCTCACAGCACTGTATGGCTAACAGCTCAGCAATCCTGAGAGAATGCCACTGAGTGTATATGGCAGGTACATGTGACACTCAATAGGTAACTTCCGAGTAACTCAAATCTATGTTAGCATTCACTTATGAGCATCAGCTGCATCTACAGTAAATATAAAATTATATCTATCTATACACATAGTACATTTTAAAAAGGCAACCTCATGGGCATGTCATAAGTAATATATGATTAAGAATTGCAGTTTATTTTGATTTTTATCAACAGAGTGGTTATATTGTACATCCAAAATGACAAATTAGTAATAAAATATATTACTGTCCATGTAATCTACTCACCTCCCATATTTTATGTCATTTTACAATACAGAAATAACATTTTACTAGACATTACAAGATATATTATAACAATAATTATTCTTTAGGATTCCAGAAAACATGGCTTATGCACCAGGATTACAATATGACACACTGTCTTTATCAGATGCCTCAAAATGTAAGTTTGAGAATTCTGAAATCTCGGTGCATACATAGGCCTAATTCTATCCTTTCAGTAGTTAGTGCTCTGATGCTCTGTACGGAGTCTGTCAGTCTGTTTCTGACTAGAGCAGCACTTCTTAACCAGGAACCGTGAGACAAACGGGGTCATAGATCTTGATGGTTTCATCCCAGGAACAGTCAGCTACCTACAAAATACAATCAAAGTCGGAAAAACATGCAGAACACCACATTCAAAGCTAGCAGCAGATGGAAGCTCTGATCACCTGGCATGTAAGTCACCTACAAGTAAGCCCAGTTTTAAATACAACACACAGGGATATGTTTCTGATTGAAAGCCATTTTCTCGTTTAAAGATTTCGGGAACTGTTTCCAACTGACTGAGACTGCCTGCACATCCCCCTCACTGGAGAGGTACGGAATCCCTTGCCTCCTGAGACAGTGCTGAAAAGCTGTGCTAGCCTGAGGAATGAGACTATTTGCTCAGCAGACAGTTTAACATTTCCTGACAGTAAAGACGTAGGAAAGCAATGGGGAGCAGACGGGCATGATACTTGGTGTGCTTTGGAACAGGCAGAAGGTCTAAGCTGGTGTCAGTGCATGCACAGGGAGAGCTCTTCAAACCACAAATGGCTCACCTGAGGTTAGGCTGGAACACTCTAGAGACCCTAAGCATTCCCACAGGCTAGCATCAAGATTTCACAGAGCTACAGTTCCAGCTAAAGACCCAGAGCTGAGACTGCACTCCACTAAAACAGCACATCAAAAAAGATGAACTGTCAATTATTACTTGCCTAACTTGGAAGTAAAACGTTTACACTTTAGGGCACAAATATTAATTTACTCCTGAGTATGTGTTTTCAAATGTTGGGACTTTCAGGCGAACACTAAATATCACAGAGAAAATATTCAAAGAACTGAAACTTAGGTTTTTAATACATAGTATCTATAAATCATGTTTCTGAATACCAATCCATTCTTCTTCAATTCCTTACAAATATCAAGGCCACTGAATGAATAAATGTTCTTAAAACTATACTTGAATAGTAATACACGAAAAGACCAAAACTTCAATGATAAGGGATATTATTCATCCAAATTAATGTAAATAATTATGGTATTCCTCTATCAATTAAACCATTTATTAAGTTCTATAAATTAAAACATGCTTATAATAAAAATAAAGTTTTAAAATCCAGGATTTTACTAAAACAAAACAAAAACAAAGTGGCCCGAGCCTTCATGGATGGTACACAGTGGCCTCCGGTGAGGGGAAGGCACTGTGCCCGGGGTCCTTGTGGAGACAGCCCCTCGAGAGTTCCCATCGGTACCTAGACGGCTGCAGGAAGCCTGGCTTTCCTTAACCCCAAGACTGCAGTCATTACAGGGTTATCCGATTATCTCATAGCACCTCTCTGTAGCTAACCTAAAGAATATTTCTACAACTGCTCATAAAAGCTGACAAAAAGTCAAACACTTTTTTTAAAAAGCCTTCAAGTGAAGATGTGCCTAGTCCTACTGCAGCTACTATACCAAGGTTGGTTGATAAGGACTGGAGGACTGGAATGGGGGATGAGAGGGAGACATTGGGAGGACAGAAGGGAGGGAAAGAGACAATCAGGATGTGAATTTTAAAAATTATTAATTTGAAAAACTAGACTCCTAAAATAAATAGCACTGTCGAAGGAAGAGAAAGCTCAACCCATCCAGGGTGGTATGAGGGAGCTAATACAGGGCAAGCTTCCCATAACACACACACATGACGGCAGTCTACATGAAATGCCCAATAATGGGAAGCCAGAGCCCCAATGGGACACCTCTTATGATCAAATGAAGCGTCCAGTACTGGGAATGGGTAATGTCTAGTTGAGTTCTTAGCCAAAGGGGTCCCGTGGGGACCCCCAAACAACCTAGCGTATTGCCAAGGTTATTGGCAGCTGTCCACAGACTCACAGCGGGGTCTTACTGCTGAAGACAACATCCACACAGCTCACTGAACACCGACAAGTCAAGCTGGAGCCTCCACAGAGCCTCCACTCCTATGTTCTAGCATCTTTAGTACAGGAAGTTACTTTGCATGATACCAAGATAAACACAAACACCAACTAAACTACAAACCTTTCAGCCTACAAGCCTGCAAGATAGGCTGGTGCAACAGGAGCACAGAGCACTATGTGGAGGAAAAACCAGTGTCTGTCTTACAGCCTCTCCATGAGATGCATCCCTTACCTACTCTTCTTGGGTGGCCGAGAGCCTGAGACAGACAGGCAGGGACCTAGGGGGAACCAAATACTACTGTTCTCCTAAAGGAACATGGCGCTGAGATGACTCCTACTGGTGCTCTGCTGGATGCACAGATCTGTGCCGCGCTCATCCACCAGCAGACAAGCTTCTTCCTGCAACAGACGGAACAAATGCAGAGACCCAGAGCCAGGCACTGTGCAGACAGTGAGAGACCTCAGAGCACTCAGTCTAAAGGATCAAATCCCTCCCCTCATGGCTCAGAGAACTCTGCAAAAGAGGAGGAGAAGAGAGGGTAAGATCTCAAGGGTATGGCGAACACCAAGGAATCCAGGCCTTCTAGGCACACAGGGCTGGTGCACACATGAGCTCTCACAGACCGCGGCAGCACGCGCAGGGTCTGCATGGGTCCCCAGATAGGGCCCTCGAGCTGGTCCTGTAACTTAGCCTTGCACTCAGGGTCCCAGCATCAGCATCACTTAAGTTGACATACAGCATAGTCTCCAAACCAAAGTCCTCAGCGCGTTTCAAGCATCAGTGGGTGAAACATGGTGTGTGTGTATACGGGAGGCAGGGACCAATGATCAACAACTGACCTCACAGTGGAAATGAAAAACAGTCTCCGGAACTGTCATGTGCAGTTAGAATAGAAAACCTCAGATACAGAGCACAATGTATAACCATTTTCTTAACTGGAGCATTGGCATCTTTAAATAAGACATAGTATTTCAAGAGAACATTATTTGTAAAGGCTTTTTGCGTTAACTAAAAGAAACTTAACTTTGGGAGCTTTGTATGGTAACTCATGTCTACAGTGACATCTCTCAGCACTAAGGAGGTATGGACAGGATCAGGAGTTCAAGGACATGTTTATCTTCATCCTGAACTCAAGCTCAACTCTTGGGCTACATGAAGACCCTGTTTCAAGGGTTTCCAGGGGAAATGTATTCCTTAACCTGACAGCCACTGAGGCATGGCCATCCCTCAGAGCTTGTGAATTTCTTCTAACTTAATCCCAAATACAATCACTTCATAAGAACTCAGAATTGATATATTGATATCAACTTATAGGTAAAATGGTGATTTGTCAAAATGGTCCATTTTTGTATTAAATATAAAATTTGGAGAGAAGCCATTTTCACTATTTGTAAAACCTACAACCTTCCAAGGTTATAAAAATAATTTGAAGTGCTTATGTCTATGTCGTGCAAGTTCTACTTTAATAGTTTTTCTTGGGGCTGGAGACACGGCCCAGAGGTTGAGAGCACCAACTGTTCTCCAGAGGTCCTGAGTTCAATTCCCAGCAACACATGGTGGCTGACAACCATCTGTGATGGAATCCGATACTCTCTTCTGGTATGTAGGCATATATCAGGCAGAACAATGTGTACATAATAATAAATAAATTTTTAAAGTTATCTTCTTTACATTAAAATGGGTATTTCTAATTTTTAAAAATCTGTACACTATAAAAGTAAGAAATACCCATTCTTGTACTAAATGGTCAATTTCCTTAGAACATACAATGAAACATTATCGGAAAACAGGATAGAACTAAATTATTTATCAAAACTAAGTAAATATAGCTATGGCATATAATCATAATATCACCACAGATAGAATGCTTGAGATCATTGACATTGGTGAATATTTCTGTGTGCCAACTACTAGGCAACATGCTACTCAGATCCAAAGATATGAATGAAAGCAATGTGTCCAACGGAGTTCAAAACTCATCTTTGGTGGATCAAATACGCCGTCAGAGAGCAGAGGCTGGAGCGCCAGCTCAGCTGCTAACCACGCTGGCTGCTCCTCTGGTGGATCCAGGTTCAGTCCCCAGCACCATGCGGTAGGCCACTACCACCTGAAACCCAAGGGACCAGAGCCTCTGCTGACCTCTGCGGGCCCTAAGCTTACACGTGGCACACTGACACACATGCAGGCAAACCCCCTATGTACATTAAATCCATGAGTAAATGAATACTAAAGCCAGAGGACAGATTCAGTACTAACGGTGTTATGGACTCTGCTTGAAGACTATACTGGAAATGGCAGACTGAAAACAGGTACATTAGGGGGTGTGTTTACATCTTAGATTTTATTAATTACTAAAAATGTTTGTACATGCTGCTACTGATACAGCAATTCATCTCAGATATGCTAATGTGGTCGCTCCTGTAACAAAGAATTACCAGGGATCCATGAAGAGATTTACTTTACTGACAAGTCTTCCATTTTCTATTTATCACTAGACTATTTTCTCTCAATTGTGCGGGCAATTGCTTTTGCCCTTGGGAAACTTGCTTAATCTACTGTAATTATCTGCATGACATATGTCCTCCTTAGCTAGGAGGAAGAGAACAGAAAGATGTAGAGAAGGGGGCTTGGAGGGAAATCACCAGTGGTCAACTTTACACTTTGAGAGGGCAGGTTCTTCCTGGTCAGCACATGCCGGCCTTGGCTGTCACCTGCAGGGGTCTGTGCGGTCCAGCCCAGGTGAGGGAGGGGAGAAGCTGCCTCTGCCTCCGCCTGCTCCTTGCACTCTGCACAGGCTCACTGGTGCAGCTCCCTCCCTCCTTCGTAGGGCTTCCAGCCTGGACAGCAGGGCAGAGCTCCCAGCCTCCTCCAGGCTTTCTGCACAAGACTGGGCAGGCCGACATCCAGCCTCAGGGGCCTGCCTCACAGTAATCAGTGCAAAAGTAAACAGCTGACCAGTACACTTGAAGAATCCTCTAGACTCATTCATTCATTCACTCACTCACTCATTCACTTATATAATACATACCACACATAAATATCTAGTACTTTACACTATTCTATATTGTAGCTTCTAACATCAAAAGAACTTTTTTTTAAAATTTAAAGCAGTTATTCCTAAGTTAAAAAGTAGAGAAGGGCAGAAAGGGAGGGGAGAACTGTATCTTCCTGAAGGTGAAAGACGGACAGACTTTGTTACCGGGAGAGGTGAGAGCAGAGCAAATAAAATGTAACTGGTCTGCAACGGCTGCAAAGGAAGTAAGAGCCGAGCTAGAAAGGAACACAATTTATAACGTATCTTGGAAGCAAAAATTAAAAGTTCAGATTCTGAAGATTCCCTATGAAGGTTTCTAGGCAAAGATGACATAGTGACAACTTTAACTGTGCGGATCTGCAAATTAAGACTGCTCTGCTACAGGCCAGTAGCACAGTAACACAGTGCTGACACCCCCTCCCCCAACAATGCTAGGCAAGCACCAGCACCCACCCAGTTAGTCCTTCTGAGTGAGGTGAGTGAATTCCATGTCTGAAGATCCTGCCTGCCTAGACATGACGCCAAGCTGAAGTTAGAGGATGTAAAGAAAGAAGGAAATGTAGATGAGATCAGAGGTTTCTAGATGACGTCACTGTACAGTCAGGTTTCTAAACCAGCTTAGGAATGCTGGAGCAAAAGCAAGACACACACACAGCCTACATGGGAAAGGTAACTGGGGAACTGGGTCAATAGTCACTAGCAAGGGATTAAATGATAGCCCCAAGGTGAAGTTATTCCTTAAGAGGAAATCATAAGTTAGAAGTTACAACTTAAGAGGAAAACTGTGAATAGCTGTTTCTGGAGAAGAAAGAAATTGGAAAATCATTTAATAACAAAAGAAAGATTAGCATGGTGGCCTTTAATTAACAGATGGAAAGACAGGGAAGGGTATCTGCAACCAGTGAAAGGCAGAGACTTGTGGGTAAGGTTGTGCACGAGATGCTGCCTCCACAAGACCGTGAACGAGAAGCAGCAGGACGATGCTCAAAAGAGCAGGAGCACCCGACAGCACAACACACGCAGCAGAACTGCTGACAGCACAACACACGCAACAGAACTGCCGACAGCACAACACACGCAGCAGAACTGCTGAAGGGACAAGAAGCTGGGCAGGACTTGGGCCAGCTCCCTGGCTGGGAGTGGGGAGTAAGATTAGCCGGCGCACTGTCCTGTTCTACTACTGTGATCAAACACTGAGCAGCAACCTCAGGGGCAGAGGGCTCCTGTGAGCATGCAGTTTGTGGTCCAGCATGAGGGGAAGTCAGGGCAGGAACTGAAGCAGAGACATGGAGAAGGGCTGCCGACTGGCTCACTCCCTGTGGCTTAGCTTTCTCATGCCACCCAGGCCCGCCTGAGTAGGGTTAGCACTACCCACAGTGCGCTACCCTGTCCCATTAATCATGTCCTACAGACTTGCATACGGGCAATCTGACTGAGACATCTTCTTAACAGAGGTTTCTCTGAGGTGACACTATCTTGTGTCAAGTTGAAAAAAATAAAAACAAAAAAATCCTAAGCAGGATATTTCATCAAATTCTGGAGCCACCTATCCAGGACAGTTTACCATCGAGATCTAATCCTTATCTAGTTCCTTCATCTGAAAGACATGGATCTCCAAGTTCAATGAGCAACCCTTTGGTAAAGGATGACTCCATCTTTTTCTTGGGGTGAGGTATGTTTTCCATTTTAGTAGTTCTTTGACTCTGAGACAAGGTCGCAGGATGTAATCTTGACTGGACTCACCTGGGTAGCAAGTCTCCTGCTTCTCTGCTCTGGAGTGCTGATGCTACAGGTGTGTGTCACAAACAACTAGATCATGTTTTTAACTCAGATGCTTGTTGGTTTGGAGGGCTGAATTCTAGATCTTATGCTTGTGAGGTAAATGTGCATTTTTTAAATTAGAAAACTTATACTCAAATTCAAAGTTTAAATCTTTTTTTAACTGAGTTTACTAAAAACCCAGTATTTATGATGTTTTCTAGAGAAACCATATAAATCTTTCAAATGTAACTGCTGGAATTTCATGAGAAAAATAGTTAATTTTTATTAAATACATAGAGATGATAAATTGAAATAAAGTAATAATATCCATGTTCCCAAAGAAAGAACTGTGGAAGAATGTGTAAAGAAACATACATAAATCTGCACTTGGTACACTCTGTGAACTAAGAATCAGTGAGCATTCAAAAGATCAGAACTTATGCTACAGCACAAAGTCAGGAGTTCTAAAAATAAATTAATATATAAAAGGAATTTCAGTTATATAAGTGGGCATATTACAGGCCAAGTATCACAGACCTCACAACAGAAACGGGCTCTCCCATTTAGACATAGCGAGGATAAAGGAAGAAAGAGAATGCAAGGACTATATGAATCATGATCACAGAGAAAAATATCAAAGGAAAAATGTCTTAAGTGCAGGTCGCTAAGCTAGTTAACGAGGAAAGACGAAGAGTTTTTCTCAGCAATTATCCTTAAAGAGTGCCGCAGACATCTTATTTGTCAGGTTTTAAACCTTTAAATAGAAGATCTTAACACTGTCAAGAAGAAAGGTGGTAAAAGACCGCCTTTGGACCTGTGTTCTCAGATCTTTAAGAATAGAGACATTAAGAATGAGGATTATAAATACTACTCAATTCACAGATAACATCAGCAAGGTCTGTTAAGATCACAAGGCAGAGACGTGTTTGAGTGAGAGAGATCCTGAGAGGGGAGAGCTACTTTCTAAGAGAAGACGAACAAAGGATAAAACTGCAATGGCTTGAAATCAGTGGTCACACACTGTAAGAAGGGTAATTAAGAGACATGGAAACTAACCTCAGCCATCAAAGCCATCAGCAATGGAGAACATGGCAAACTTAACTACAAACTCTTTCCCGATCCTTAAAGCTCAAGTCCCAAACAGTGGCCTGTGACTTCGAGGTCAGTCCCAAGGTGCCTCGCCTCTTCTGCACTTGCTGTCTGAGAAGCACACAATGGCTGGATGAAGCCACGATTCTCCAAAAGACTCACAGCCTGGATGCCAACCAGACAAATGTGATAAGATCACGACAAGTCACCACGCTCCATTTAAGCTGCCAACTGTCAGGAGCCACGTGAGGGCCCAGGTGAGACCAACACAAAGAAATGATAGGCTCCAATTGCTGACTCAAACCTGTGAGCAAGTAGCGAAGTGGTTGAAACCACTAAACTGTGGAGTAGTTTTAAGTAGTAAAAGAGAGAAAGAGGAGGGGGACAGAGGAAGGAGGAAGGGGAGGGAGAGTGCAAGGGAGGAGGAGGGGGAGGGAGAGTGGGAGGGAGTGCTTGTTCAGTGTGGGAAAACTGACTGGATCACCTCTGTGCTCAGAGCAATAAGGGAGACTCCTTTCCTTCTGACTTTGTCTGGAGAATTCCAAGCCCACCCATACACCCTCCTACCTGAGGAATGCCACCCAGCCTCAATTAGATTATAGGATCAATCTCCTTTCTCCTGAAAAAACCTGTTCATCCAGTATCTGAGGTTCCTGAACTGCTTCCCCATGCTAATGAGGCTTTCCAGGTACCCTAAGCCCCCAGCCAATATGCTTTGCCCATCCTGGGTGTTCCTACCCTCGTCCCCCTTGAATCAACCCTAAGTAAACTTGATCTGCCTCCTGGGAGTTTTTCACAGAATGCACTCAGAGGACTCCAGAACCCAGAGCAGGGAGACCCACAGTTCAGCATTTGTTAGGCCCTAGGTTTGAACCACAGTAGAACTTGGAGGAAGAAAACCAAATGTGTTCTAACTCTGCTAAAGTTACATACGTGACAAAAGGAGAAATACTGGTTGAGATCATCATCCTAGCTTGAAAGGAAAGAAAGGTTAGTGTCTAAAAAAAAATATAAATAAAATGGAAACGAAAAAGCATAAATTTACAGTCAAGAGTATGGTATGAACATGAAAGAAAAGACAGAATGTAAGTGGGTCTTAGGACTCAGTGTTGGAACGTCTTTTCTTCAATAATAGTCTAATAGTTCAAAAGTCTTAACCAAAACCTACTCTCCAGCATTCTCTTGCTTTTAATGTGCCTTTAACTGGAGGCTTAGACCATTTACAAGAACAATTGTTGATATGTTGGGCTTAAAGGTTTTTACATACAAGAGCAAATGATCAGGGAAGAGATTAATTTTACTTTTCTTTTTCAATGTAGATGTTGTATTTATTTTATGTGTCTGAGTGTACGTGTGTATGTCACGTGTAGACTGGGTGCTTTGAAGGTTAGAGGAGGATCGGGGTCCCTGGAACTGGAGCTGGGTGGTTCTGTGCCATCGCGTGGGAGAGACCCACTCCAGATCCTCTGCAAAAGCACCACGTGCTCGTAACTGCAGCACTGTCTGTCCTTCCCCAGTGCCTTTCATTTCTTTTTCTTGTTCAATTCCTCTTGCTACGACTTCTACAGATATTCTAAACAACAAGTGTAAGGGTGTCCTGTCATGTCCTAACTGTGGACGAGGTGCTTTCAGTCTTGTGTTGGCTATTATGGAGAGATACCTATTTATTTCATCTTCCCTTAAAAGTTTTGGTCAACCATCCATTTTTCTAAACTTCTTAAAGGTTTTATACATTTATACTGAGACTGTTACAATTACCCTCAGATAATATAACTTTAAATATAGTCAGAAGAATGATGTCTTTTACAATGGTGTCTTTCTAATTCCTCATGCCCAAGGTCTATCACTCCATTTATACTTTTGCTTATAAGCTATCCCCCATGAACAAGGCTGATTCTGTCTACCAGATATCCCATTTAAATATCTAAAATGAGATGTCTCAAACTTTAGTCTTTTTAAAAAACTGTGTACATGTGTGCACATGCGCACGGCTTATGTGTGGATGTATAATTGTAGGTACACATGGAGGTCAAAGGGCAATTTCAGGGGTTAGTCCTCACCTTCTACTGTGTGACTGAGACAGAGTCTCCTACTCACTGTTTGTTGCACAGGCCAGGCCAGCTGACCCAAGCACTTCTGTAGACTCTACTGTCTCTGCCTCCCACCTTGCTGTCAGTGCTGGGATTACAGACACACACTACTATTTGTGGGTGCCCTTGGGGTGTGGGAATCTGACTCAGGCCCTTATTCTTAGATGGGAATGCTTGATACATCCCTCAGCCACTCAGGCACACCTCGTAACTGTTCCTATTTCACCCTGCCTGCTTGTGCCCTAGCTCCAGGATCAGAACACTGCCCTCCTGGCCTCCAAGGGGCACCTCTGCCAACTTCATTAGTGAGTGCCACTGTTCTATCTTCAAAGTTTTAGGTAGAACCATAGGAAAGTCCTAGCATGCAGAACACACTTCAGTCTAGTACATTATCAATCTTTCCATCTCAAGGATTCTAACTCACCAATATCCTTTCTCTCCAGGTAATCCCCAGAGATTCCAAGCTGGCTTTCTGGTTCACTTTAGTCTATTAACCCACAGCTACCAGAACTGTCTTTCAAAGACAAATCAAATTTTACCCATTTCTTTCATTATATCAAATCCAGTGTGGTCTGTACACCCTACACAGACAATCCCCATCTCTTCACGTGTCCCCTCATTTTTCACCTTGTTCTCTAGGGTCCAGTCACAATGACTTTCTTGCTGTTCTTTACAAGGTGGCCACCAAGTCAGGAAGTGAGCCCTTGCCAGAAACTGACCTTGTTCCTTTAGCTAGGACTTCTGGTCTAACCAAAATAAAGCTACCTAGCCTGTGGTATTTTGTTTTAACAGTCTGAACACATATTGATATGGGGAAAATACAAAATTCTGTTAGTTATCTCACATTCAGCATTTTAAAAATATGGTAAGTAAGCCCATCCAAATTTTTAAATTCTAGCATTTAAAAGCTATTATTGTAAGGCAGGAAGATACACGCCTTTTCATTCCCTTGTGCTAGCTCCTCCCTTATCGCAGGGGCTGTGGCAAGCTATCATCATTGCCCGTTGACTTATTTCCTTTTCATACCCTCAATATCTGCTCACTCAACCAGATCTGAGAGAATCCTCAGTTCCTCTAGATCTCTTAAGTCAAATATCTATTCTAATTACATACCCTTCTCAGATTATCACAGCCACCCAATGGTCCGATTTACTAGTCTAACTTCTTTATAATGGCAGGAGACATGTTTATTTTTTATTCCTCCTCTAATGTCTCCAATCAGTACCTCCACGAGGTCCTACACATGAAAATGTATGTTGAAGGAACATCTGAGAGGAATAATCCTATCTCCATGGTCTCCTGTCCGGCACATCTGAATTATGAACTACAAGGTAAAGACCCTGCTTCTCCACTCCTAGATGCTCTCAACAACAACTACACTGCCTTAGTACAAATGAAATTTTGTTAACCAAACGTTATTGATACTCATCAATTGCCAAGCTACAGACAAATAGATGCCTTGCAATAAAATCTCTTATTGTTTAAGGATGCATGTTCTAGTTGATTGACAAACCTCTGATTGGCCAGTTTTAATAACCCCAGTCTATAGGAGATCTAGGAAACAGTAGATATTTTTCAGGCTGGCATAAAGAACCACCACAAGCAAGCACAGAGGAGCTACAGGTACAACCCCAGATCTGGGAGGCATCTACAGAGAACAGGTAATAAAACTACGTATCAGGGGATTCTCAATGTACATTTGTGTCTGATCCTTTAGTACTGCCATGTCTCAATGGTATATTATAGCCTTTTCAAAATTAGGTTAGCAAGTAAATACAAATACCTTCTTTTCAACTACCAATAACCAATGTTTTTCAGAAAAGGAGCTAGATCATTTAAGGCACATTATATTTAGACTAAAGACAATTCTCCTTCATTCTTTTTTGATAGGTTATTAAGCCAGTTTAAAACAATTATTTTACTGATAATGTGGATATTCAAAAGCTTATTGGAACTATTTTAAAAAGAATTGTGTTGTTAAGTTCCTGAAGTAAAATAATAATGCTGTGTAGTTGTGGATAGAATAGTGAAGAATGGGATTTTTCTTTTTAACCTCTAAAATTCAGCACAGAAGCAAAAGTTTAGTCAGCCTAGAATCCCCAAGCATTAGCATGTCCTGTTGATACTGTCAGTCTGTGGGGTCAAGCACTTTACCACTCAACATAGGAGGTTACTGCCCACTGATCTTAACCATTTGTAACACTAAAACAGCCTTTTAATGAACTCTGAAAAAATATCTCAAGTTCTCAAGAGGACAGAAGAGGAAATACTAGTTTATTGACTAAAAGAGAAATTTTCTCCTGCTTTGTTCTGTCTGAGGTCTCCCATTGGGCCTGAGGTGTGGGGATGAGGAGACAGTCCAGAGAGAGTCTGTCAGCTATCCCTGCCTTGTGCTGAGAGGAGGACAGCGGGCTCCCGACTGCTGCCAAGCTCTGGGGACAGAACATGCCCCTTTCCTCTTCCCTTTCCTCCTGCTTCGGGGAGATGCCAATGTCTTCAGCATTTCAGACAGGACATTTTGAAGAAAGGTTCTGTTTCCTGTTAGAGAACTCAAACCTTCCCTCTTTCCCCAAATGATACAAAAGATAGACCTGAGGAAAACTCTGAGGCACTCTCCTGCCTCCTCTGTTCCCTGCCCTCCCACGTTCACTCCCGTGCAGAGACACTCAGGTTAGCTGAGTACACGGCCTAAGGGCCGCGGCTTCCAGGTCAGAGCTGGTTATCAACTGTGCACGTAGAAAAACCATGAAACTGTGCCCATTACCTCAGTGGGGCTCTGGAGACTGAGGTCTAGGCCACAAGTAAACTCTGTGTGATGCTCCACTGTTTCCAGAAGCGGATCAGGCTTCGAAAAATTCCAGAATCTGTAACAATAAAAAGAGAGAGAAGAGAAAAAGAAAATACAAGAGCTCAACAGAGGAATGGATATAGAAATGGATACATTTATACAACTTGGCTATCAAAAACAATGACTTCATGAAATTCTTAGGCAAATGGATGGAGTATCAATCACAAAAGAACACACATGGTGTGCACTCACTGATAAGTGGATATTTGCCCAGAAGCTTGGAATACACAAGGTATAATTCACAGACCACATGAAGCTTAAGAAGGAAGACCAAAGTGTGGATGCTTCAGTGCTTCTTAGAAGGGGGATCAAAATACCCACAGGAGGAGATACAGAAGCAAAGTGTGGAGCACAGACTGAAGGAAAGACCATCCAGAAACTTCCCCACCTGGGGATCCTTCCCATATACAGTTACCAAACCCAGACACTATTGTGGATGCCAACAAGTGCTTGCTGAAAGGAGTCTGATATAGCTGTTTCCAGAGAGGTCCTGCCAGTGCCTGACAAATACAGAGGCGGATGCTGTCAGCTAAACATTGAACTGAGCACAGGGTCCCCAAAGGAAGAGCTAGAGAAAAGACCCAAGGAGCTGAAGGGGTTTGCAGGCCCATAGGAGGAACAACAATATGAACCAGCCAGTACCCCCAGAGCTCCCAGGAACTTAACCACCAACCAAAGAGTACACATGGAGGGACCCATGGCTCCAGCCACAGGGGTAGCAGAGGATGGCCCAGTTGGACAACAATGAGAGAAGCAGCCCTTGGACCAGTGAAGGCTCATTGCCCCAGGGTAGGGGCATGCTAGGTCTGGGAAGTGGGAGTGGGTGGGTTAGTGAGCAGGGAGGGGGGGATGCGATAGGGGATTTTTGGAAGGGAAATGAGGAAAGGTAATAGCATTTGAAATGTAAATAAAGCTGGACTGTGGTGGCGCACACCTGTAATCCCAGTACTCTGGGAGGCAGAGGCAGGCGGATTTCTGAGTTCAAGGCCAGCCTGGTCTACAGAGTGAGTTCCAGGACAGCCAGGGCTATACCAAAAAACCCTGTCTCAAAAAAACCAAATCCAAAAAACAAAAACAACAAAAAAAATGTAAATGAATAAAATATCTAATACAAAGTGTAAAAAAAGAAGATACAGCTAAAAAGAAAATACAAGTGCTAAAACATTTCTATTAACAAGTAGATATATGGCATAGAAAAGATTTTATCACAACAGGCTCAACTAATACACCAATGCCCAACCCACCATTGATTTAAATAAAACATCTAATAAGGAAAAAGTATGTACCCCATTCTAAAAGATCAAAGAACAAAATAGAATTACTAATCTGTCAAACCTTAAAAAAAAACTACTGTGTTCTCATTTTGATAGCTTAGAAAATGGAAGTTCAGAACATTTTTGTTTAGAAAAAAAATTGCTAAATTCTGAAGGTCATTTAGGATAGAAACAGTGCTTTCTTTCCTAGGTGTTTTTCAGAGCAATCGTGCCTGGGAAACAAGGACACTGGATTAGATGAACTCTTAACACTTTGTGATTCTTAAATTCTATTTCATTTCTTAGCAAGTAACATGAAAAACACTTAGGTTTAATTTACATTTCAACAGCAATTCAAATTCTTTAAAATGAATCTGCTCTCTTGTGAATTATTTCTGTAAATTCTGAAACTCCCTTTTCAGGCACAGCCTTTCTCAGGGATTCCCAATCAATGTCATTTCCAGAGTCAAGCCAGTATTTTATATTCTACTTCTCTTTTACAAACTGAGAATGACAATATTTACCATAATACAGCTCTGATTTCTGTTGTTCAGAAATGTTTTCTCTATTTTCAAAACATAAATTAGTACTTGAGCTTTCTAAAGCGTTGTCTGCTTAACATCGTTTTATTTATTCTAAATACACTATAGAACAGCACATTCAGAGCCCTAGGAATCATCTCGTAATTCAGCTTTTCTAATGATGTACAATGTGGCCCGTGCTGGAGGCTGGGCTGGCCTCTCTGAGAGAGAGCAAACAGACAAAACCAACAGTCACGGTTTGTTTAACCTGGTGGTATTATTTCCCTAATAAACACGGTGCTGGCCTTATTAAGTTTTGAAAAGGACTGTTGCCATGGATAATCTCCTGTGTGGGTAGCAGAGAGATACTAAACAAATAGCTCATTTATCTGATTATGGAGAACTACAGAATATTTAGGGAGAAAATTTTGCTTTTGAAAATGTTTCTTTTCAAAATAAATTGAGGGTACAAGCCACAGACCTCAGAAATGCTAATGGTAGTTTTCTTGGTTTTGCATACTTGTTCCTAGACAGTGAATTGTACCAAGACCAAATTTTCTGAATCTTAATGATGTTTACAGAAGCAAAAGTAAACTTGTAACTGTACGGTTTTGTTTCTAAAAACTAGTTAGACACTAATTTGCATTACTTGAGACAATAATCAGATGATTTTGCATATGTATCCAAAATGTCCCAACCATTCATTCATAATGGTTTTTAAAATATGCATTTAGTACAACAAAAATGAATTAAGGAAAAGTTAAAGGTAGGAAAGTGAGCTGGACCCTTCAATGAGATTAATAAATAACAATACATCCCATGAAGCCAAAGTGCTTGGCAGGAAGAGGCTTGAAGGTGCTAAGCTTTCCAGCGGCCACCAAGACAGAAGCACATCAGCAGGCCCTGATGCACATCTGTAAGCACACTGCTCACTGCTCACTCAGGACAGAAGCACATCAGCAGGCCCTGACGCACGTCTGTAAGCACACTGCTCACTCAGGAAGAAGCACATCAGCAGGCCCTGATGCACATCTGTAAGCACACTGCTCACTGCTCAGGACCGAAGCACATCAGCAGGCCCTGACGCACATCTGTAAGCACACTGCACACTGCTCACTCAGGAAGAAGCACATCAGCAGGCCCTGACGCACATCTGTAAGCAAACTGCACACTGCTCACTCAGGAAGAAGCACATCAGCAGGCCCTGACGCACATCTGTAAGCACACTGCACACTGCTCACTCAGGAAGAAGCACATCAGCAGGCCCTGACGCACATCTGTAAACACACTGCACACTGCTCACTCAGGAAGAAGCACATCAGCAGGCCCTGACGCACATCTGTAAGCACACTGCACACTGCTCACTCAGGAAGAAGCACATCAGCAGGCCCTGATGCACATCTGTAAACACACTGCACACTGCTCACTCAGGAAGAAGCACATCAGCAGGCCCTGACGCACATCTGTAAGCACACTGCACACTGCTCACTCAGGAAGAAGCACATCAGCAGGCCCTGACGCACATCTATAAACACACTGCACACTGCTCACTCAGGAAGAAGCACATCAGCAGGCCCTGACGCACATCTGTAAACACCTGCTCACTGCTCACTCAGGACAGAAGCATATCAGCAGGCCCTGACGCACATCTGTAAGCACACTGCACACTGCTCACTCAGGAAGAAGCACATCAGCAGGCCCTGACGCACATCTGTAAACACCTGCTCACTGCTCACTCAGTACAGAAGCACATCAGCAGGCCCTGATGCACATCTGTAAGCACACTGCTCACTGCTCACTCAGGACAGAAGCACATCAGCAGGCCCTGACACACATCTGTAAACACCTGCTCACTGCTCACTCAGGACAGAAGCACATCAGCAGGCCCTGACGCACATCTGTAAGCACACTGCTCACTGTTCACTCAGGACAGAAGCACATCAGCAGGCCCTGACGCACATCTGTAAACACCTGCTCACTGCTCACTCAGGACAGAAGCACATCAGCAGGCCCTGATGCACATCTGTAAGCACACTGCTCACTGCTTACTCAGGACAGAAGCACATCAACAGGCCCTGACACACATCTGTAAACACCTGCTCACTGCTCACTCAGGACAGAAGCACATCAGCAGGCCCTGACGCACATCTGTAAGCACACTGCTCACTGTTCACTCAGGACAGAAGCACATCAGCAGGCCCTGACGCACATCTGTAAGCACACTGCTCACTGCTCACTCAGGACAGAAGCACATCAGCAGGCCCTGACGCACATCTGTAAGCACACTGCTCACTGTTCACTCAGGACAGAAGCACATCAGCAGGCCCTGACGCACATCTGTAAACACCTGCTCACTGCTCACTCAGGACAGAAGCACATCAGCAGGCCCTGATGCACATCTGTAAGCACACTGCTCACTGCTCACTCAGGACAGAAGCACATCAGCAGGCCCTGACGCACATCTGTAAACACACTGCTCACTGCTCACTCAGGAAGAAGCACATCAGCAGGCCCTGACGCACATCTGTAAACACACTGCTCACTGCTCACTCAGGACAGAAGCACATCAGCAGGCCCTGACACACATCTGTAAGCACACTGCTCACTGTTCACTCAGGACAGAAGCACATCAGCAGGCCCTGACGCACATCTGTAAACACACTGCTCACTGCTCACTCAGGAAGAAGCACATCAGCAGGCCCTGACGCACATCTGTAAACACATTGCTCACTGCTCACTCAGGAAGAAGCACATCAGCAGGCCCTGACGCACATCTGTAAACACACTGCTCACTGCTCACTTGGGACAGAAGCACATCAGCAGGCCCTGACGCACATCTGTAAGCACACTGCACACTGCTCAGGAAGAAGCACATCAGCAGGCCCTGACGAACATCTGTAAACACACTGCACACTGCTCACTCAGGACAGAAGCACATCAGCAGGCCCTGACGCACATTTGTAAGCACACTGCTCACTCAGGAAGAAGCACATCAGCAGGCCCTGACGCGCGTCTATAAGCACACTGCTCACTGCTCAGAAAGAAGCACATCAGCAGGCCCTGACGCACGTCTGTAAGCACACTGCACTCTGCTCACTCAGGAAGAAGCACATCAGCAGGCCCTGACGCACATCTGTAAGCACACTGCTCACTGCTCACTCAGGAAGAAGCACATCAGCAGGCCCTGATGCACATCTGTAAACACACTGCACACTGCTCACTCAGGAAAAAGCACATCAGCAGGCCCTGATGCACATCTGTAAGCACACTACACACTGCTCACTCAGGAAGAAGCATATCAGCAGGCCCTGACGCACATCTGTAAACACACTGCTCACTGTTCACTCAGGACAGAAGCACATCAGCAGGCCCTGACGCACATCTGTAAACACATTGCTCACTGCTCACTCAGGAAGAAGCACATCAGCAGGCCCTGCTGCACATCTGTAAACACACCGCTCACTGCTCACTCAGGAAGAAGCACATCAGCAGGCCCTGACACACATCTGTAAACACCTGCTCACTGCTCACTCAGGACAGAAGCACATCAGCAGGCCCTGACGCACATCTGTAAGCACACTGCACACTGCTCACTCAGGAAGAAGCACATCAGCAGGCCCTGACGCACATCTGTAAACACACTGCACACTGCTCACTCAGGAAGAAGCACATCAGCAGGCCCTGACACACATCTGTAAACACACTGCTCACTGCTCACTCAGGAAGAAGCACATCAGCAGGCCCTGACGCACATCTGTAAACACACTGCTCACTGTTCACTCAGGACAGAAGCACATCAGCAGGCCCTGACGCACATCTGTAAACACACTGCTCACTGCTCACTCAGGAAGAAGCACATCAGCAGGCCCCGACGCACATCTGTAAGCACACTGCTCACTGCTCACTCAGGAAGAAGCACATCAGCAGGCCCTGACGCGCGTCTGTAAGGATACTGCACACTGCTCACTCGGGACAGGGCTCTCGTTTTGAGAAACTATACACGAGGTTATGTTTATATAATGAAAAATGGTATTGAGACCTCTTCAGCACGCAGAGATGTGTCACCAGCTGCCACTCGTCAGTCACTGGCGTCACCTAACGGACCTTTAGTGGTCAGCTGGGATAACCCAGGTACTCTTTGATTTCCATAGAGTGGGTAAGCTAAGTCATCTTTATCTGAAGTGTAAACTTCTTACAAGTTGTCAGAGAGAATAATGAGCGACAGGACCCAGGGACACAATTTCTATTACTGCTGCTGCGAGCCACTTAAGGCAGTGCTGCATGAGAACAAGAGCGTGGGCGTCACGGGCTGCAAAGGCCTGGGACAGGGACACGTGTGCAGCCATCCAAACGGCTGCCAGCAGGCGGAGGCTGAGAGAGGCGGTTGGATGTGCTCAGTATGCAACTAAATGGACCCTACAGGCCTCGGAGCGCCAAGCCTAGTCATGGCTCACGGCCACCAAAACTTCAGGGACATCCATCAAGTGTTTGTATAAAAAAAAAAGATCGAGACCTCAAATGAAATTCATGTTAAAAGTTCCTACAATTTTAAAAACAACCAAAAGCCTCAAAGCAAAACACCAAAACAAGCCGCTATTACCAACGCATCCCAGAAGGGCACAGGAGAAGCCCTGAGGTGAAAATGAAGGAGCGGCTGTAATTCAGAACAGCGGACAGGACAGGGGCCAGCGGGGAGGGGGAACTGCGGCCTCTCTTTCTTTTCTCTGCCACTTTTTTGTTTTCCTTCAGCTTTTTGAGACAAAGTCTTGTGTAGCCCAGGGTAGCCTTGAGCTGAATATGCATCTAAGGCTGGTTTGCTTGTTTGTTTTAAGATTTATTTATTTATTTATTTAATGTATATGAGTACACTGTAGCTGTCTTCAGACACACCAGAAGAGGGCATCTGATCCCATTGCAGGTGGTTGTGAGCCACCATGTGGTTGCTGGGATTTGAACTCAGGACCCCTGAAAGAGCAGTCAGTGCTCTTAACCACTGAGCCATCTCTCCAGCCCAAGGCTGGCCTTAAACTCCTGATTTCCTGCCTTAGCCTCCTAGGTGCTGGGCTGACACCCCACGGTGCTGGGCTGACACCCCACGGTGCTATGCTCTACTCCACCTCTGGAGCTTCCGGTTTCGCAAGGGAAACAAGAGCCAGGAAAGTTAAAAAATGTGCATGGGCATGTGTGCACACACACATATGCATATATGCACATACCCACACATATGCACACACATACACACACATATACACACATATGCACACATACACACATATACATATACACACATACTAATATTGCAATTTAAATTTATTTTTGGTATACTAAAACATATTTTTAAAATATCACTAAATGTGGTAAATCTGAAAAAACAAACTAGGCAGTGTGCCAGCAGACTATAATTTTTCTCCAAATTGTGAACAGTTTTTAATAACAGAAGAAATACTTCTTCCCTCAATGCCTCTGATTTAGCAGAAGAAATACTTGTATTAGTGGCCCTGGTGGATATTCCAGTGTGTACACTTCCAGAATGGTGACAAACTCCATTCAAGCCCCACCAGCAAGAGTTAGGAGTGGCAAAGTGTGTCTCTCTAGGTTTCCGTATTGCAGCGAGCAGCCTGGTGTTTCCTTGCAACCTTCTTCTGGACTCGCCACAGCAGGACAGGGGCTGCTCTTTTCTGGTAGAAGTCGCCCAGAGACACCATTAGCTGGGCAGATAAGGCACATTGTTTTCCAGTGAAATGTTTGTTTTGGTGCAGCATGTATAGTACTTGGTGCCTTTGTGTCTCTAGGCTGATAGAATCACTGACTATTTAAGCTCTCTGCTGGGAAGTAAATACTGGACAAGACTCCAATGATTAAAATAGGGCAGAACTGTAGAGCATTTTTCATTTGAATTGGAGATCATATTACAAGTTACTTTTTGCTTTCTGACTCCACTGGTCTTTAACAAAGCAAGTATAAAGCATTATTAAATAGAATATCAAAATTATTTTAAGAATTAAGCAGAAGCTACTTTGCTTCACTGAGATGTGATCTGAAATATCTATAGTAACACTTCTGAAGTTTAGACAACAGGTGAATTCAGCAAAAACTTTAAAGCACTCTTCAAACGTCATCCTTTCCCTGGACTAACTGCAGCCTATGAGCTAGCCATCAACTCTGATGCTACTGCGACAGGGAGGCACAAGGGCCTGCCTTGGCTACTTTCAGGGTGTTGCACACGTGTTAGGTTTAGTTGTGTTTCACAGTTTTACATACATGGCACCACCATAATCTCCTCCACTTGTGTTGCTAATGGTCAAGTCTCTAGATCGAAGAGCAGAAAATGTCACGTCTTTCGGATTCAGGACGAGGAAGGTGCTGACAGAGAAGCCTGCCTCGTGTAGCCTAAGCTGGCGCTGCACTCACTGTGCAGTGCTCATTTGGAGAGAACGGTGATCAAAGAAGCGATGGACTGGAGATATATTTAAGTAGGATAGATGGGATGATTAATGGAATAAAGAAATTCAGAATGAGCCCACGTTTCCGGCTCTGTGGATTAACTTACAGTTCTATCATCCTCTGGTAACCTCTAAGCTCCTTGAGTTGAGGGACAGAGTCTTATTCTTTGCACTTTTTGCATGTATAAAGTGAGCGCACTAAGCTAGCATGTGAAAGGCCCTGGGTTCAATCCCAGCCCTGAGAGGACAAGGTGTCTGCTCCACCCACAGTTCGCCAAAGAACGCCCAGGAGTGAAGGAGAAATAAAGGACTACACCGAGCACGTGACAGATGACAAAAGCCAGCCTCACACAGATTCCCAAAGAACGGACCGCGGGCTCATCCCTCAGATCTGTGCCTGAAAACTCCAACTGAGTGGCACTCCTGGAAAAGCTCCTCCTAGGAGATGAACTAAGTGAACTAAGTGAACTAAGTGGAGGCGCCACCATCTAAACGCAGTGCTTCTTAAGTATTCAACAGACGTGGAACTGAAAAATCTCCCCTTAGACCAACAAGCACTTTCAAGCACAAAGAAAAAGCCAACACCATCAATAGTGCAGTGATTCTGGCTACACTGAAATCAACTGAGAAGAAATGTAAAAAAAAACAAAAAACAAAAAAAAAAACAAAAACAAAAAAAAAAACCAAACAACAACAACAACAACAACAACAAAAACCAACCATGGCTGAGTCCCCGCTGTAGAGGGAGGCATTACCCCACAACTGCGGCACTGATTATCAGACCAGCAGCTTTCAAACGTAAACTCACATCAGAATCACCTGGGGGACTTACACATTCAAAAGCTCTGGAATCGACCAAGATGGAAGAAACATGTCCTAAGTGCTGGTCAGGCGGCTGTCGTAGGATGGTACTGTGGGAATCACTGCCCCAAGATTGCTACAAATGAGGATTTATTCACACTCTTTTGACCCCAGCAAAACTCTGGGGAGGGACAAATATGTTAGAGACAAAGTCCCAAAGGTAAAGTAACACTGTTATTTCATGAAAATTATCTTCGCCTACAAGACTGCTTTCTTCTACATTATTAATAGAAAACAATGAAATATAATGTTAGCTCCTTCTTCTCAGTAATAAAAAAATAAAGATGATCCAAGACTGAGTCTCCACTTTATCTTCAGCAAGATTACATGTGTAGCACAGTGGACGCTGCTTTCATGTTATTTTATAAACTTGCCTTTGAGGGTATGGGGAGATAGTTCAATCAGTAATGTGTTTGCCATACAAGCATGAACACCTGAGTTCCATTCCCAGGACCATGTAAACAGCTAGGCATGGCATGGTGGTGTGTGCTTGCAGCCCATCCCCCAGAGGACAAAGACAGGGGACTCAAAGGCAGCCAGTCTAACCTAATCCAGAGAACCAAGTTCCACTGAGACACCCTGTATTCTCATTCTCTCTCTCTCTCTCTCTCTCTCTCTCTCTCTCTTTCCTCTCTCTCTCTCTCTCTCTCTCTCTCTCTCTCTCTCTCTCTCTCTCACACACACACACACACACACACACACACACAAGCTCATGCAAATATGCTTTTGATCATCACCCAAATTTCAAGGTACGTGCAGTCCTGTAAGTTCATTTCTCAGCCTAGGGAGTAGACTAGGGAAAATCTTGCAATCCTCAACACCATACCTAATGAGCAGCAGTTCCAAGGGTACACGGTCTACTAACACCATGCCCACTACCTCTTTACTCAATCAAGGGAGCTCAAGAGATCATGTGCAGACACCATCTATGATTCTCTGTGTAGTTCTGATGAATACTCAGAAGGTTCAAACAGGCCTGCATCAATTCAGTTACCCCCTACCTTCTCGAACACAGAAAATCCTATACACTAAAGCCCATGCCAAAACCCCATTAGTCAAACACCTTCCATTTAAAACCAGCACCCTAAGGAAATGATGAACCGGCATAATGTGAACTTGCACAACAGAGCTCAGAAACTCCCTCCTTCTCCTCTGCTATCTCTGTAAGCTCTCTCCTTCTGGTAGCTCTTTAAGCACCCTCCTTCTCCTGCTATCTGTGTAAGCTCCTCCTTCTCCTGCTATCTGTGTAAGCTCCTCCTTCTCCTGCTATCTCTGTAAGCTCCTCCTTCTCCTGGTATCTGTATAAGCTCCTCCTTCTCCTGCTATCTGTGTAAGCTCCTCCTTCTCCTGGTATCTGTATAAGCTCCTCCTTCTCCTGCTATCTGTGTAAGCTCCTCCTTCTCCTGCCATCTGTGTAAGCTCCTCCTTCTCCTGCTATCTCTGTAAGCTCCTCCTTCTCCTGCTATCTGTGTAAGCTCCTCCTTCTCCTGCCATCTGTGTAAGCTCCTCCTTCTCCTGCTATCTGTGTTAGCTCCTCCTTCTCCTGCTATCTGTGTAAGCTCCTCCTTCTCCTGCCATCTGTGTAAGCTCCTCCTTCTCCTGCTATCTGTGTAAGCTCCTCCTTCTCCTGCCAACTGTGTAAGCTCCTCCTCCTCCTGCTATCTGTGTAAGCTCCTCCTTCTCCTGCTATCTCTGTAAGCTCCTCCTTCTCCTGCCATCTGTGTAAGCTCCTCCTTCTCCTGCCATCTGTGTAAGCTCCTCCTCCTCCTGCTATCTGTGTAAGCTCCTCCTTCTCCTGCTATCTGTGTAAGCTCCTCCTCCTCCTGCTATCTGTGTAAGCTCCTCCTTCTCCTGCTATCTGTATAAGCTCCTCCTTCTCCTGCTATCTGTGTAAGCTCCTCCTTCTCCTGCTATCTCTGTAAGCTCCTCCTTCTCCTGCTATCTGTGTAAGTTCCCCTTTCTCCTGCTATCTGTGTAAGCTCCTCCTTCTCCTGCTATCTGTGTAAGCTCCTCCTTCTCCTGCTATCTGTGTAAGCTCCTCCTTCTCCTGCTATCTCTGTAAGCTCCTCCTTCTCCTGCTATCTGTGTAAAGCTCCTCCTTCTCATGCTATCTCTGTAACCTCCTTCTTCTCCTGCCATCTGTGTAAGCTCCTCCTTCTCCTGCTATCTGTGTAAGCTCCTCCTTCTCCTGCTATCTCTGTAAGCTCCTCCTTCTCCTGCTATCTGTGTAAGTTCCCCCTTCTCCTGCTATCTGTGTAAGCTCCTCCTTCTCCTGCTATCTGTGTAAGCTCCTCCTTCTCCTGCTATCTGTGTAAGCTCCTCCTTCTCCTGCTATCTGTGTAAGCTCCTCCTTCTCCTGCTATCTGTGTAAGCTCCTCCTTCTCATGCTATCTCTGTAACCTCCTTCTTCTCCTGCTATCTGTGTAAGCTCCTCCTTCTCATGCTATCTCTGTAAGCTCCTCCTTCTCCTGCTATCTGTGTAAGCTCCTCCTTCTCCTGCTATCTGTGTAAGCTCCTCCTTCTCATGCTATCTCTGTAAGCTCCTCCTTCTCCTGCTATCTGTGTAAGCTCCTCCTTCTCCTGCTATCTGTGTAAGCTCCTCCTTCTCCTGCTATCTGTGTAAGCTCCTCCTTCTCCTGCCATCTGCATAAGCTCCTCCTTCTCCTGCTATCTGTGTAAGCTCCTCCTTCTCCTGCTATCTCTGTAAGCTCCTCCTTCTCCTGCTATCTGTGTAAGCTCCTCCTTCTCCTGCCATCTGTGTAAGCTCCCTCCTTCTCCTGCTTTCTGTGTAAGCTCCTCCTTCTCCTGCTATCTGTATAAGCTCCTCCTTCTCCTGCTATCTGTGTAAGCTCCTCCTCCTCCTGCTATCTGTGTAAGCTCCTCCTTCTCCTGCTATCTGTGTAAGCTCCTCCTTCTCCTGCTATCTGTGTAAGCTCCTCCTTCTCCTGCTATCTGTGTAAGCTCCTCCTTCTCCTGCTATCTCTGTAAGCTCCTCCTTCTCCTACTATCTGTGTAAGCTCCTCCTTCTCCTGCTATCTGTGTAAGCTCCTCCTTCTCCTGCCATCTGTGTAAGCTCCTCCTTCTCCTGCTATCTGTGTTAGCTCCTCCTTCTCCTGCTATCTGTGTAAGCTCCTCCTTCTCCTGCCATCTGTGTAAGCTCCTCCTTCTCCTGCTATCTGTGTAAGCTCCTCCTTCTCCTGCTATCTGTGTAAGCTCCTCTTTCTCCTGCTATCTGTGTAAGCCCCTCCTTCTCCTGGTATCTGTGTAAGCTCCTCCTTCTCCTGCTATCTGTGTAAGCTCCTCCTTCTCCTGCTATCTGTGTAAGCTCCTCCTTCTCCTGCCATCTGTGTAAGCTCCTCCTTCTCCTGGTATCTGTGTAAGCTCCTCCTTCTCCTGCTATCTGTGTAAGCTCCTCCTCCTCCTGCTATCTGTGTAAGCTCCTCCTTCTCCTGCCATCTGTGTAAGCTCCTCCTTCTCCTGCTATCTGTGTAAGCTCCTCCTTCTCCTGCTATCTGTGTAAGCTCCTCCTTCTCCTGCTATCTGTGTAAGCTCCTCCTTCTCCTGGTATCTGTGTAAGCTCCTCCTTCTCCTGCTATCTGTGTAAGCTCCTCCTTCTCCTGCCATCTGTGTAAGCTCCTCCTTCTCCTGCTATCTGTGTAAGCTCCTCCTTCTCCTGCTATCTGTGTAAGCTCCTCCTTCTCCTGCTATCTGTGTAAGCTCCTCCTTCTCCTGGTATCTGTGTAAGCTCCTCCTTCTCCTGCTATCTGTGTAAGCTCCTCCTTCTCCTGCTATCTGTGTATGCACTCAGCCCATGCACTCTCTTCCTAACTGGCATGAGCTCAACTGCTCAGCTCCTCTGTTCCCAAACACACTCATCTTTTGCAGTGAATTTCAAGAAACTAGACATGCCTGTGGTTACAAAAGAAGTCGAATGTTTAATGGCACATGAAATCCAACACTAAGACTCATGATGGCATGGGCCCACTGTTTAATTCTTACCGCTTTTAGGGGAGTTTAAAAATAAAAATCATAGCCTAGCAAAACAATTTTACAAAGAGGTAAAATTCATCCATATTTATCAGTATCTAATGACTGCTGATTTGCACCAATGGAAAGCTATTTTGTTTTTTTGTTTTGTTTTGATTCTGGAGCTAATAACTGTAACAAAAATTAAGTTTCAAACTGAAAAGCTCTAATTGTCTGGTAATATAAAACAAATTGATGGTTAATTTTGGAAAACTACTCAACGGTTTTCAAAGATGACTTTTCAACAGCCACAAATATCCAGAAGTAATACCATGTTTACAAATGTTCAAGGTGAAACATAGTAAAAATTCTGGACTTAGCTCCTCTGTCAAAATGAATTAATTATAATATTTCAATTAAAATCTTAATCAGATCAATATTTTCAAGAGGCAAGCTCCCATTCATCAGAGCAAGCATCAAGTCCAGAGTACATGATGAATTAAAGAAAACCATTAGGTTGATGGAAGGCTGGCTCTGAGAGTGCTCATGGCTACGGTCCACAGGCATTGCAGGATGATGGATACAGAACGCCACATCTCAACAAGAGGAGGAAAGGAAACGCTTCTGTAAAGCTCATTGTTTATTAGCACAAAGATCATGAAACCTTTGTTGCAACCCAATTTTAAATAATTATTTTAGTAAAAAAGAAATAAAATTGGAAAAGTTTTATTTTTCAAGTGAACTTCAAGAAACTAGACATCCCTGTGGTAACAAAAGAAGTTGATTGATTAATGGCTCATAAAAATCCAACACTGACTCATGAGGAAGTCATGGGCCCACTTATGAAATAGTATCAACATCAGTATCTTGATCAATAATGTTATAAGAGCAGCCTATGCACATTTGGACTGTTAACCACCATAGGAAAGTGGAACTCAGAGCTAGTGAGAATTTTGCAGAACAGGTAGATGATGCTCTCCAGCAAGTGTGCTTTAGAGCATCACCTCCAAATAGTAAAAGTCATTAAACTCACAACCACAGCCCAGCTGCTCTGACTGCTTCTTAGCTACACTGCATGAAATAGTTAATGTCCTCATTCTGAAGCTCAACAGCTGTGAGTTCATGCACCAGAGCTGTACGGCAGTAGACTGTCTTCTAGTCAGTCTCTTTTCTTACCTCAGCTCCCTACTCAGCAGACACTGGGCATAAAGATAGAGAGGAGACAGAAGGAGACAGACAGAGGATAAGGGAGGAGACATGAGGAGGCAGACAAAGACGGAGAGAGAAACACAGAAAACACAGACCAACAATGCTGCTGCTTCTCTTGTGACAGGACATGAAAGTGTGACCAGCCCCCAAGAGGGGCTGAAAGCAGCAGCAGCAGCAGCAGCAGCAGGGTGTACAGAGTGAAGGACCTCAGGTCTTCCCTCAGAGCCAGTGGATTCTCGTCCCGAGAAACATCTCCCTTTCCCACTAACTGCAAAGGTTTCTGTTTTACACACACATGCACATGCAGGCGCACACAAGCCTAAATAACAGAAAGGCCAGGACCTGCTGAGTGTAAGATAGATCACTATTGTTTCTACTCTCTGTACAGCCCGTTCTGTTGAACTGAATCCATTCTCTGGACTGGCGTTTCAGGACAGAGCTCAAGCGTGAATTATTTACCCCTGAGCTTTCGGAGCATATTAAACTATGACCAGCTGACTCGTAGAACCCAGTGGGTCTGAGTAAACAGGCTCACTCTTGTGCAAATAGCGAAGAGGAGGAAAGACCGAGGTTTTCTGCCCAACTCCCTCCATACTCTTACAAAGTGCACTGCACAGATCAGTCCCTACCACCGTCCCCAGTGCAGCTCTCCAAAGCCTCATTCCGGGCAGTCACCCTCACGTCATCTCACTGTCGCTTCTCCCTGCACTCCACCCTCCTAAGTATTATACGCAGACTTGACTGAACCAGCCTTCCTTCTCAGATACGCCTTTTACTCTCTACTACAGAGCCAAGGCAAAAAAACAAAAAACAAAAAACAAAGCCTTAAGAAAAGAGAGATACACATAACAAAACTTACTTCATTGCCTTATGGAAACTACAGAGAAGAACCCTTAAAACTGTCATGAAAACTATCTGTCACAATCCATAACTGTTGCCCTGGAACTAATCAGCACAATTCAGAATCCAAAGCAACTTCACACCGCACTAAGCCGGGCTCGCCACTGGCCCCCTTTCCAGCTAGTCTCACACTTGTGTCAGGCTGCAGACTACACGTGCACGCGGGTTGACTCTTAAAGAAAACTGTTTGACTAAAGAATTCTGAAAATGTTCTGTACTCAAACATCAGGGTATGTAAAATCAAAAGGTCTCACAAGTTCTTCTTTAACTAATGAATGTTTTCCCATCTTGTAGGAAATTACTTTGATTTTTTTTTAATGGGACATTTAACTTACAAAGCTATAATTCACTTCATGATAAGATCTCTCCAATACAGCAATAACTGATACAGGATTTACACACATCATCTGGGAAATAATCAACAATTTATGGCATTTACATGTTATTTTGTAACTCTAGGACAAACTGAAAACACCTACGCGTGACCCACGTGTTGATGAGGCCCCAAGTACAACTTCCCCAAGGGTTTCAGGCCATTGCACTTCCCATCAAAACAGAGCAATTCTCCTTAAAAGCAGTTTTTCCTTCAAACAGGATGTGTTAAATTCAGTTTTGTTGAGGCCTACTTCAAACATAACTAAAGTGAAATCATGTTTTTGAGCTTTCAGCATTAGGATAACCACAGTTGTCATAATTTTTCATCTAAGTTCACTTACATTTGTAAACATTTATTTAGCAGATCCCAGTGGCTGGAGATAAACAATAAAATATGCAAGGCTCATCCTGGAATCAAACAATGTGCTCTGTTAACACAAAATACATTTAAACTAAGTGTCCTTGAAAGAAGTAAACAAACAGGGGAACAAATATCCTTCTTTCAAAAAAGCCAGACAACTACATTGAGATACTCTCCTAATATCAGAAATATTATCAAACTGTGAAGCAACATACAAAACTATGCTTGGCTGACAGAAAGGTTTAATTCAAAGGTGTGGCGTGTCGATGCATCTTTGATCATTGTGTTAATTCAGCCGCAGGCCTAGAGAAGGTTACCATCATACTGTCAGGCACAGGAAGAAAGCCTGGACGCTGTCTTAAAGGCAGTGATGAGAGGCCGCAGGGCCACCGCTCAGCCATGCTTGCTGTCTGTCTATCCTCCCCGCCCCCCGCCACGCCCCCGACCTTTCTGTGGGAGGGGCTAGGAGCAGCAGAAGTGAGCGGTGCTGAGACAAGCCTGCAGCCAGCTATAAGATCTGTTTGCTTTGGTTGACCTTTTTTTAGGGGAAGGGAGAGAAGAAGCATCTGCCTGTGGAAATCTCTGCTAATAAGCACAAGGATCAAAAGCTCGTCAACCACAGGAGAGCTAGGACACCAGACAGGCAGGTCCCAGGGGGGAATGTGACAGTGATAAAGGTATTTTATTGGTAATACATTTTGTACAGATTCTAAGTTAGCAAAATCCAATTAAAAGTCATCCTCCTACTTTGCAATAAAATAACTGATCCTTATCCTACTCCAAATTAAATATCAAATCACACTATTAAAAGGCATTCGTAAGAAACATGTTAGTATCATATTTAGCATGAGTAAATATTTTATTATTTCATGAAATTTATTTTGAAATTATCAATCCATGCATCTAATCCATGCAAAATAATTTAAATGCCATATAGCCTTCTTCTAGTTCACAATTATTAAAAATTTACAATATTTTCTTAGCTTCCTCTCTTTATATATACATGTATGTGTATACTTTTGCTAAATCATTTAAAAGTAAATTTTAGGCATTTTGCATTGTCTGTGGTTTTACTAGGTTTTATAAATCTTAGTCATAAATATTGCACATAATTTATTGTGAAATAGTACAACAGAAGTACAAAATCTTAAAAAGAAAACTAAAATTTATTGAATACTTTATATGTACCAGACATGATATGAACAGCCTCTATTTAATTACATTTAAATGTCATAAAAATTACAGAGGAAATGAAGGCTGAAAGAGATGGATGGCATAAGAGACTAAATATAACTCGATTAAATAACTGAGTATATAGTTTAAATATGCCAAATAAATATTAACTTTGCAATAAGCATTACTAAGTATAAACTGTGAAACACAGACATGGCCACTTAGCTATAGATCTTACAACACCCTGCACCTATCCCTTGCCACACCTGACCCTGTTCTGGTTCCTGCTGCACTATATACATACGTTGCCAGGTCTGCTTCTACCTCACCTTCATGAGACAATAAAAATTCCTACTCACACGGCTCCTCAGTGGCTTTGAACAATATAATTATCTTATTAATGTAATGATAGATAAAGCATGAATGATTAATACCTCAAGTCTCCCTGAGGTACGTACATTTTAAAATAGGAAACTTAGTATTAGCATCTATTTTAGAACATCTGCTATTTTTTAGACACTTGGGGCACCTCATTGAAACCCCTAACATTCTTCAAAGGTGGCGCCATTCCATTTCTCTATGGCTGGGAAATGGAAGGGCAGCTTCCAGTCCTAGTCAGCTGACTAAAAGGTCCACATCCATCGCACTCAGAGATGTCCAGCCCAGAGAATGGTCTCAAGTTTCTCTAAAGAGTAGGGGATGTGGAGGAACAGGACGAGTCCCTGTGACATCCCACCCCTGGTTTTCCTTCTCTTCCAACTCCAAGGGGAAGAGAGCAACAGAAGGCCAAGTGTAGACTGACTGTTCTTGCTCTAAAATAGAAGTGACTTCTTCATCCTAGAACATGAGAGCTGAAATGGCCCTTATGTCCAAAGACAGACAGATGGTCTTCGGGGACCGCCCTTTCTGCCTCTAAGGCTGACAATGACAGGACACTCAGCACTTAGTGTGTCAGCTCCCTGGGTCATCACAACAATGTCATGCTGTTGCTCCACGGCCTCCACAATACAAATGTAGAGTGCGAGCCTCACAGTCTTCAGGCGGCTTGCTCAAGTTCATGTGCCTGGCAGTAGTATACACCCCGCCTCCGTTCTAGGGCATCCAAGTAATGCTGGCCCTAATGATTCTATGAGCATGCCTCCAATTATTCCCTACCTGCATTTACGACTACATACCTCTTGCAAAATCAACACAGCTGAAAGGTGTTTCTGTTCTCCAGCCTTCCTTGTTATCATTTCCTGACATGGTCTGAATGTAAACTGTCCTCTGTTGGACCACAGCACGGGGTGGCCCTTGAAGGAGGACCTCACTGGAGCAAGACCAGCCTTAAGGTTCCTTAGCCCCAGTCTTGTCTCAGCTTCCTGACTGTAGGCAGACACAATGTGAATCATTCACAACATCTATATAATTTTGTAACCGAATAGACTTAAAACATTGATACAGTCTACAACTCCAGGTAGAACATGAATGCACACAGTTTGATATCAATAGTATTAAATTCTTACCATATTCTTCTTGCCAAAATATGTATCTTAAAAAATTAAGTTTTGGGTTGATTTGTTACTACCAAAGGCCATGCATAAAAATATTATAAAGGTTAGAGTATCTATGAAAATAGTGTGAACTGAGGCTAATGTGATACCTTAGCTTTATCAACTATGAAAATTCTATCTGTACTACCTGAAACATATTTACTACAACATAAAAGACAGCATATTGATCTTTCCAGTAAAATCATGATTGGATGTCCTTTTTTAGGTTGTTACCTACCACATACTTAATTTGCTCATTTTATTAATGAAATGTCTGATATTCTTGGTATGAAACAAAAAACAAGCACTTAAAACGCAAATCACGCTCATACATTGTTAGCACAGCAAACATGGCTAAGCAGACCATGGCTAAAGAACCAGCAGCCTAGCAGAAAGCAGAAAAGGAAAATATGCCGAAATCTATGATGACAACATTCACAGAACACAAGACCGCACTATGAAACATTTTTCATTCTGTATTACATTCATTCACTTGTTGGGCACGGCTTGTATGAAGAGGGAGTCAGCTCTCTCATTCTACCATTAGGGACTAGAGACAAAACTCCATCAGGCCTGGTGGGGGCTTTACCTGCTGAGCCATCTCAACTGCCCTATTATCAAACACTTAGACTTAGTATTATCTTGGGGAATCAATGTAAAGAGTTGGAATCACAATGGGATAATATCCTGGTAAACCCATCACAAGTTGAAAATATTGTAAGTTAAAAATGTATTTATCACCAGGAGGTGGTGGCACATGTCTTTAATCCCAGCACTTGGAAGGCAGGGGTAGGCAGAGAGCTCTATGAGTTTGAAGCCATCCTGGTCTACAGAGCAAGTTCCAGGACAGCCAGGGCTATACCAGGAAACCCTGTCTCAACCAGCCCCCAAAATGTTCTTATCACTCTCAGTCCACCTAACATCACAGCTGTACAACACCCTATTGAATCTATACTTCTCCTGGACATCACATGGCCACAGGGGCTCTGACTTTCTCCTGCTGACCAACACTGAAAGAGAAGATTGGCAAAACGGTCAACCTAAACTGATGTATTCACAAGCCATACTAAATGGATTCAGTAGGCAGTATATATATATATATATATATATATATATATATATATATATATATATATCTTGTATTGTTACATATATGTGTATTGTTATATATGTATATATGCATATATGTGTATTGTTATATGCACACATGTGTGTATGTATGTATATGTGTGTATATATATAATACACATATACACATATAAAACAATAATAAAGAAAAAGAGGCAACAGTTTGAGGGAGTGAGAAGGTGACATAGGAAAAGTTTGAGGGAAGAAAAGGGAAAAGGAAAGGAGAAAATAATGTAATTATATTTTAATTTAAGAAATTTTTAATTAAAACAAAAAATAACTGCTACTAAAATTAAATTTTTTAATTAAGTTTTTAAAGAGAGTATATTAGATCATACTGCTAGCCCAGGAAAGGATGAAAATGCAAATTACAGTTTCTGCTGAAGACACACTGCTTTCATACAATAATAAAAGAAAAGCCTTAGGCAGAACCAGTGAAAGTCAAGGCAAATCTTTATGAAACATACTGCTTAGTTGCTAAAGGGGATTCAGCCGCTTTTCTAATAAAACCTGAAGTTTTTACTCAACTTAAGCTTTATTAACTAATTAACAACAAGGCGGGGCTGCTGAGATGTCCCACAAGTAAAGGCTCTTGCTGATGACCTGACCTGAGTCTGACCTCTTGGTCTTCCTAGGAACTCCAAGTGGCTTCTAACCTCCACACACATATCACACACACACACACACACACACACACACACACAAACACACGTATAAATGAATAAATGTAATAACAAATTTTAAGGCACCAAAACAAACAACAGATAGTCTACAATATGAGATTATGTACTAGGATTAGAATTTTTATGACGTACAGCTCCTGTTGGATATGAGGCACACATACGTAAATACAGCATTTTACTACTAAAATATCACACATCATCAGTTCCAATGTAAGGACAGAAGCAGGGTCAGCAGAAGGTCAGCACGCAGCCTCCGCTGGTAAAGGCGACCGATGAGTCTCAAACACAGAAGACTTTGGAAAGCCACAGCTAGGTCTTCATCTGGACCTCTCCTGGGCCACACAGTGACAAGGTTCTCAGTGTCTGCGGCGCCCTGCTGAGCCTGCTGAGCGAGCTGAGGAGCAGACCTAGGCCAGCCTTTCCTAGCAGCTTCCAGGCCATGCTGAGCTGAGGTCTTTCTCCTGCTTTAGCTAGAGGGCACCATCTTCCCGCCAACATCAGCTATGAAAACAGTGCCCTGCTCAGCTCTCTTCACGCTCATCTCCACTTAGTGTATTCACTCTTGCACGCTTGATCACCAGTAAATTAATGGACTTGAAGATCTACACACAGAACTCTAACAGCCAGCAGATAACCTACAGCCCCACAGTCCCAGCCTGGGAATGGCTGGGGGGTGGGGGAGGGCAAGGAACGAGTTCCCTCTTGTCCCTGAGCGCTGTCCTCTAAAGCCTCCAGTATCACTGCACACTGAAAACGCGATCATTCCTTACTGTATATGCATTATTTTAAAAACAAATGTGGCTGCATGTGGTGGTGCATGCCTTCAATCCCAGCCTCAGGAGGTGAAGTAACAGCATCAGATGTCCAAGGTCATCCTCAACTGCATGTGGTGTTCACAGGTACAGTGCACAAGGCAGGACCAACAAAGGGAACAGAACGCCCCCACACCACACCATGGCCGCAATCGACTGTTGTGAGTTTATTCCCCAATATGTCTGCACCCTTACACAGGCTCACTCCAGAGAAGCAAGTTAGAGACGCGTACCTCCCCCTAAGACAGCACTTCAGATCCCTCCTGTCAGAAGACAGCACTACACGAAAAAAGTCAGTCTGCCAGACCACACTGACTGAGGAGAAAGGAGAGGGGCTCTGGGTAGTCAGCGCAATAAGGCAAGGTAAGCCCGACCCTTGCTGTCCTACACAAACAAGGACAGCCTGTCAAGCAGGAAGGACAAGAGGGTGTGGCTTCCAGCCTTGCTAGTTAGAAAGAGAAAAGAGTAAAAGGCAGGCAGAGTCGGTGCTGTTAGTAAACAACCCTTCAGGTCTCGGCGAAGGTCACACATACAAATGCTACTAGGTTCTGCACACAAAGGATATTAAAAAGGAATCTCTGTACCTTACAGTGAAATCATAGGAACAAGAGGCCAGCACGGAGGCATGGAACGGTGAAAACTGCAGAAGAGAAAAGTCAGGGTAGTCACGGGCTGCCACTCCACGTCACTCCAGAAACACAACTGGTTATCACTTACAACTGCACCTTCCTGGGCCTTACATACTTAAGTGGACCTTTCAAGTAGACATTGATAGAAAAATCTTTGATTTTTACATTCTCCAAAGAAAATGCGTCAAGCTTCATAGAGATGATCACTAAGATGCAGCCTCGGCCAGCCTCAGCCCTGCTGAGGATCATCTTGACTCCCATCCACCTGCTTCTACATCCCAAATGCTGGGATTACAGACATGGACCAGCCAGTTTTATGTGCTAATGGGGATCACACCCAGGCCTCTATGCTAAGCAAGTAATCTACGGCTGAGTCACATTCCCACCCCTGTAACTACATCTGAATAGCACTTCACACAGTTTGCAAAGCAGTTTTTACCATATTACCTTAATCTGTTCCCACAAAAAAATCTGAAATACAGAAAAAAATCTGTCTACTACTGAAAGCTGTCCATATAAGACCATATTAAAAACACAGGAACACTTATTTTCATGTTTGTAGTAGATGGTGGTTATCCCAGAAACCGACAACTGGAGGGAGGAGAGTCCGAGACTAAGGGTGGCTCAGGCCCTCTACAAAGCTCAGGTCAGAACACAGGAGGAGGATGGAGGACTGTGGAGCTGGAGGTGGGAGGACTGCTGTGAGACACTGTCCTCTGCACAAGGCAGCTGCTGTCCTCATGAACTCTCACAGCTGTGGCTCTGCCCCAGGTCAGGACAGAGCACTCAGCAACACAAAGGGAGGAGGGCTCCTAAGGCCCGCCTATAACTGAAAGCTACTGGCAGTTAATGGCTACAGGGAGTGGGAGAGAGTTTCCCCTAATGAAATGTCCAGCTCCCGTGGGTCCTACACCCACGTGCATGAGGTTCCTCCAACCGGGCTCAGTGGATTAGAAAGAAGGAAAGGAAGGAAGGAAGGAGGGAGGGAGGGAGGGAGGGAAGGAGGGAGGGAGGGAAGGAAGGAAGGAAGGAAGGAAGGAAGGAAGGAAGGAAGGAAGGAAGAAGGGAGGGAGGGAGGGAGGGAGGGAGGGAGAGAGGGAGGGAGGGAGGGAGGGAGGGAGGGAGGGAGGGAGGGAGGGAGGGAGGAAGGGAAGGAGGGAGGGAGGAAGGAGGGAGGGAGGGAGGGAGGGAGGGAGGGAGGGAGGGAGGACAGGACTGGGCTGACACGACATGGCTGGGAGGGAGGGATGTGCCAGGTTCTGGTGAGGTTGGGGGAAGAGCAGGTATGAGCAAATACTCTGTATGCATGTATGAAATTCCCAAAGAAGTAAAAGTTAAATCTACTATGTACTACATATTTAAAAGTATATTGAGTAAGAATATTTGAAATATTAATTTAATGCTATTTGAAATATGTAAAATAGGGATAGCACACAACTATCATATTGGAACCAGGTAAAGTACTTCGATGTTAAAAAAAACCCTGCTAATCAGGAGATGCCACTGAGTAGGGAGGTTTTCACAGTAACACAGCAGAATCTCCTGACAGAAGCTGAGGAAATAACTAAGTTCCCTTACAAGGGGGGCAAACCTACAGGGCACACTGTTAAAAAGTTAGCCCACCTCTGTTCACAGACTAAAACATTTCTAAATCCTACACATTTTTAGCTTTTATATACACTGTCATGTGAGAGAAAACATTACTATCTCTCCATTCACACACTCTCAGCAAATGGACAATTATGAAACATATAAACCCTAAATATAAACTGACACACCTAAAAATAACGTTAAAGGAAATAGTCAACTGGAATAATAAGAGGAGAAGGTTGTTTTTAGTTAACATCAAGTAGTGAATTTTTTTATCATCCCAGCTGACTCAAATCTATAATAGGTTATCGACTTGAGGTTATAATAGGTTATAGCTTTAGCTTCCAACATGACCCTTAATTGGGTAACAAAAACACACATAAGAATCAATTATGCCAGCACTTGGGAGCTGAGGCAGGAGGAATATAACTTTAAAGTCACCTGGCCTACAGGATGAGACCTTGTCTCAGAAAGCCAAGAGCAGAGGGCGAAAGCCAAGAGCAGAGGGCATAGCTCCGTGGTGGGCGTCTGCCTAGGACCAGCAGTGCCTGGCTCCGCCCCCTGTAAAGCTGCAATCCCTACATCTTTGTAAAACCTCACCGACTGTGCTTTATGTTTTCACCCCGGGTATACACGCTAAGAGACTTACCTTCACCCTCCTGATAGCATATGTGTGACCGAGGAGTTCAAAGACAGGGTGCCGCACATTCCTCAGGTCCCAGCCTCTCAAGCTACAGTCAACCGCGCCTGTCACTACCAAGTTCTGAAAACAAGTCAAAAAAACCAAAACTATGATATGTTTGCAATTGCTCACTAGAAACAATAACACATTTTGTAATTAAATATATACCCAGGATCTATTTTTTAAATTGCATAATCAGCATAGAAAGGAACCAAAATAGTCATTTCATAGCAAAATCAAAAATATATAATTACAAAGGAAAGAAACTAAGTATGTTTAATGTGTATGACAAAACACTACACACAAGGGACAAAGCAAAGTCTCAAACAACATTGTGGATTTTCCAACTTACCTTTTCAATATTAACACACACATAAGAGGTTAAAAGATACTGGGCAAATCAGCTGACCTTTCTTTTTAAAGGGTTTAAAACCTGCTGAGGTCTTCAAAAGGCAGACTGCGGCTGCTGGGCTGAGAATGCAGCTCAGTGCTTGCCTAGCAAATATGAATGCATCTAAGTCCAGGACACACACACACATACACACACACACGTGTGTACTCACACATATGTATATGGGTGTGGGAACCCCTCACAAGAAGACTCAGCTATTTGAAAAGGCAGAGTGTTAATTTTGCTAGTTTTTCTAAGCCTAAATATATCTATTGAATATACATATTTTCTTTCTTTTTCTTTAAAGAGTTCTGCCAATGTGGTATTCTTTTAACTGTCACAAGTTAGTTTAAAGCTGGGAAAGCAAAAACAAGGTAAGTCCTTTTAGTTTTCAGGAAAAAGGCCTGCTGAGGCATACAGATCATATATTACTCCATTTAATCTATTCCTGGATTCCTGCTTTTAATTCTTACACTCAGATGTTTTAACTGACACATTACAGAAAGTTTCACATGGGCACTACCATCTTACTATACAAGCATGAAAATTAGCTCAGCTTACAAAGGAAGATAAAACAAAATTCTTAAAGCAGATGGATGGTCAAATTGAAAACTGAGTTATAAATAGTTCAACAGCCTGACCAGCCACGGGAAGAAGAAATCAAAGCAAACGGTGACACGGACTAGTGGGGTTAAGAGCAATCACACACGTACACATTACAAAAATTGTAAAGCAGTTTCCCAAAACAAACAAGAAAGGCTGCACTGTTGAACTTTTAAGAATATCCGTTCCTCACTTGGTCTGTTTTAGGAGCACTTAGGTCCAATTACTGCTAATGCAGGTCAGTCCCTTATTCACTACAAGTGACAGGGACGAGTTTAACCTAATGGTGCAGGAACCCCACCAAAGGGGGGTTAACACCCAGAGAGAAGAGAGCTAACTACATGGAGCTACGAGCTGTACCTCATTGTATTTACACCAGTCACAGCTCAGGATTTCTGTCTGATGCGCTGGAATCACAATTCGAACTCCTGTGGTCTTCACGTCCCAAATCCTCAGCGTCTGATCACCTGATAGAGAAGAGAGACTTGGTCAACCCCACATCCTACCTGTGCTCAGTGAAGAGCAGGCTCACGGCAAGCCAAGTCAAAGTATGTCTCTGTCAGGACACCCACCTTGACAGATTTTCAAACCATCACAATCCCAAGAACTACCACAGTGATAGGCGACATCCGATCTGAGGAGACAGCTCGGGGACTCGCACGTGACAAGCACACACTGTACCACCGAGCCATGCTCCAGCTCTTCCTTCTGGAAGTTTTATACTGACTACATTTTATTGACAGTTGGAGCAAACTTTTCTCCTTTGAAAAACAAGCTCAAAATCTTAGAGAATAGCTGGATGGTAGTGGCGCACGCCTTTAATCCCAGCACTTAGGAGGCAGAAGCAGGTAGACCTCTGAGTTTGAGGCCAGCCTGGTCTACACAGTGAGTTCTAGGACAGTCAGGGCTACACAAAGAAACCATGTCTCACAATAAAGAAAAAAGTATAAAAATTATATTTTACATTATTAAAATAAGATTGACGTTGTTTAAATGAACAGTCACGTTGGTAGATAAAAGAGTAATATTTTGAGATCTAAGAATGGTAGGGATAAAAGAATGAATTTAAGTGTACCAAATGGGAATAGTTCTGGTACATGAGAGAACTATCTTCAATGGCCCTAAAAATAATCACCAGCCAGTAGAATTTGTTTCCGAATCTTGAACGGCCAGGATGAAATAATCTCTGTGGCCTCTTAGCATTCCCTGCCTACGGGTAGTCTAGTATCTGGCCTATAGCCACACCCTTCTTCCAAGAACAGCACTCCCCTCCATACAAACAACTCTGATCTGACTTACAACACTCTAGAAACACCCTGACCTTAGCTGTCAGCCAAAGGTGAATGCTTAGTTGTTTTGCTTAAAACAAAACAAACAAAACTAACCCAGACAAAAACCCTATAGGGTAAAGAAAAAGCAGCCAGTCCCACTGCCCTCTCTTTATTTTGATCACAAACATGCAATATTATTTTACAAGTTATTCAAGATACTCTCTTAAAACAGGGTTTACCAAGCAGAACATCTGGGAGCTCCTGGTAACCAAGCATCTCACCACAAACAGAAAGTTGGGCTATAGAGTGAAATGAATAAGATCACCACAAAACTCCATCTGAGTGTCACTCCCCATTCTAAGATATGCTCTCTGCAACTTTCACAAAGACCTATGATAGCTATAGTTCTATCACTTGCAGGAAAAGAATCAGAGAGAGAGAGAGAGAATAAATGGTATTCTCCCTAAATTTCTGCCTCTAAAAAAAGTCAAGTCCCAGAGGAAAGCACTTGACTCAGCACAGGGCATTTACTGAGTCATACGAAATGCCAAGCAGGCTCAAGCAGGTTAAAAACAACACAGGCTCACTAGCTTCTCCAAACTTTCTAATACTTAAGTTGGGAACCACACAGTCGCTATCTCATGAATAAGACAGTCTGAAGCCATCTGGGCTTGTATTCCCTGGATACTTACCTCATCTGCACGTGTAAATGGATTTCAAGCACCAGCACACTAGAATGAGTGCAGAGTAGATGAAGTGTCTTACACACGGGGAAAGGAGGCATTAGAGTGAACAGTAAGCAGTATCTGTCATTAGAAGGCAAATATGGCTACCCTGGGGGCAGGAGGAGAGAGAGGAGCAGCGCCTTACAAAAAGCAAGGGTCCCCTTGTGCAATTTTATTTCTTGATACCAGCACTGCTTACAAAGGTTAAGTTATGAAAAGTATCAAGTTGCAGTGGAAGGTCACACAATTTCTGAAGATATAGAAGATGGAAAACAACACAGGCTGTAAAAGTGGCTCTTCTGCATACATTTCTCCATCACAGTATCTGGTGCTGTAGGTGCACTTCCTTTTCAAAGCCATGATTGTTAGGTAACCTCTGCAGTTAAAAGGCTTCCCTGTATGGAAGGTCCTATTTCCTTGACTGACACCACTGTTGTATAGAGTTGGTACTTTGTTGTTGTGTCACTGTTCTTCTAGATAAGAAAGGAGCCTTCCAGCCAAATGGTGCAATGACATGCCCAACTCTTCCAGACACTGGAACAGACACTGGGTTTTTGTTTGGTTGAGTTTCAAAAATGGTATTTCCATACAGCTGGTGCTTCAGTGTCATCCAGGCATTTAAGAGGATGCTAAGTGCCACAGGCAACCTGAATTCCCAGCATCCCCCAAGCTACAGGCAGCACTGACAGTGGCCCAGCAGAAGGGACAGTGCTGTAACATAGCAGGAAGCATGGGGACATTGGGAGAGGCTGTAAACAGTCTCAAAGTGTGGTGTGAGATGAGCTGAGCAACAAGAGTACTTTGGACCCCAAATAAATTAATTTATTGAGACACCAGATGCCTGTCAGATGTAATATGACTTTTCCTTAAAGTAGAATGAGGCTTATCTATCAACCAGCTGGAACCCACACGTTCAGGCCTGGCCATGACTTATGCAATTATAAGGAGTCTGTAATAACAATAATTTAGTTTTCATGGTTCTAAAGAAAGTTTACTTTATCTGAACCCTCCCTTTTATATAAATAGTGCAAATATTCTTCTTCTCTGTGCCAAATAGTTTATAAACATGAATTCTGTGCTAAAATAACTATCACAGGCCACACAAAAAATAATATCCTTAGAGAAGTTTGCTGTGGGACGAAAGCGTTCTCATAATTCTTCCCTCTTGGTACTGACTTAGCTAATGGCAAAACATTTCTATATTTACTAATATTCAACAACTTTGAAGGTGTCTAGGCTCCCAACACACCGTGTGTGTGTGTGTGTGTGTGTGTGTGTGTGTGTGTGTAGTGCATGCACATTAGTGTGCAGGTGCACACACCAGTGTCTGCCCACGTGGAGGCCAGGGCAGGACATCAGGTGTCTCCTTCCATCCCTCTGTGGTTCACTGACTTAAGACAGCGTCTTTCACTGAACCAGATGCGTGTGACTTCTGCTGGGTTGGCTGGACAGGAGTTCTCAGGAGCCTCCTGTCTCCCCTCCCCCAGTGCTGGGATTATGGCCATGCTCAGCCATGCTCGGCCAATCCTGTTCTTTACATGAGTTCTGGGAACTTGAACTCAGTTTCGTATGCTTGCAATAACAAGTGTTCTTAAACACAAGCCTTCTCCCAAGCTACAAGGTGACTTAATTCTTACAATACCCTAAACACTGTGTTTTTATGTTATTTTGGACACTTGAACGATCTATCTGTGTGCCATAGAATTAAATATAAAAATAATCATGATTGCTTATCATGTAAGCATTCACCTTCTGACTAAAAGATAATCTCTTACCACTTAGGGTTTCATTGACTAGGCTCTGTGATTGAGATGACTTTTATGAGAGATTTCACTTTGTTTTAGCAAGGTTTATCTGTGAGCCAGATGACAAGGCAACCTGTCAAACACCGTAATATGACTCACAGACCAAGAGAGAGATAAGTTAAGGACTCTCAGACCACAGCCGCCCTCTCTGGACTCTGCACTGAAGCTGCTCTGTGGGCATGCGCCATGCAGACGGATGCGTGTCTACGAACAGCAGCATGGCCGCTCCTATTACATCATCAGAAACAGACCATTAGCTCAGCAGTTCCAACACAGCAGTTCTCAAATCAGGCTGATCACCTGAGTCAGCTACGAAAATGTCCCAAACTCACTCCTCCCTGAGGACATTTCGATTCGGCAGGACTGTGATGGCTCAGAACTCTGCTGTTGTTCCAGCTTCCCCAGTGATTCTGATGACAGCAGGTTTAGAACCACTAGGCTAATGAATCGTCACCCAGCAGTATACTCAAAAGTCAGCTGCTTTAAACACTGTTCTCAGAGGAGCTGCTGTGATGCTCTTCAGGCCCTGCATGTCTGTCACCTCACTCTCACTTGCTGTAAGGCCACGGCGGCTCAGACACCACTTCCTCAGGGAAGCACCCTCACCAGATCCCCAACCGCAGGAGTCATGGTGTTTCCAGAGTCTGAGTATGCACTCACATCGTCCAGTGAGCTCGCACTCCCAGGGTGCTCCCCTGCATCCAGACGGGCAGTGTCTCTGTCTGATGCACATTAACTTTAGCATCATAGGAACCTCATGATATGTTTACTATCATCACCACTGTTTCAGAAGTAATGGCGAGACACAGGATAAACAGCGTGGCCAGAGACAGCCACGGAAGAGCGAAGCGGCAGCAGAACTGGGTGCCAAGCAGCCGAGCTCCGGAGCCATGTGCCTAACTGCTGTGCCTGACTACCCAAAGGACTGTCACACCAGTTATCCTCCTGCTCCTCCCCGTCTGTCCTCCTCCTCCCCCTTCTCCTCCTTCTCTCCTCCCCCTCCTCTTCCTTCTCATCCCCCTCCTCCTTCTCCTCCATCTCTTCCTCTTCCTTCTCCACCCCACTTCCCCCTTTTTTCTTAGCCATTTTCTTACTAAGAGGGGCTCAAGGAGGGCAAGAGAGTACCACTCGTCATCCCTGAGTCCCCGGTACCCAGCAGCAGTGGACATTCAATTGCAGTCGTATAGATTAGCTGACAATGTCTCCAAAATCAAAATGAATCCGAAAAACATTTTTTAAATTCTAATAAATGAGATTCCATATCTTATGTAATAATAATAAAAAGTTGAGTGTTCAGCATGAAAGGCATTTGGCTGCAACAGAACGCACGGATGGCTTAGGAAATATATAAGGACAAGCAGTCATATCACACAGTCCCCATGGTAAGGAGGCTAAGAGACAGACTGCAAACTCAAGGCCAGTTTGACCTACAGAGTAAGACTCTGTTCACTCAAAACTAACTCTCACTCTCTCTCTCTCTCTCTCTCTCTCTCTCTCTCTCTCTCTCTCTCTCTCACATACACACACACACACACATACACACACACACACTCACATACACACTCATACACACAAACACACACATATACACACACAATGAGAATTTCAGGTAATAACAATAAACCAATTAACATATAATGGTAAGGTAAAAGGAATTTTTAAAAACTTAGAAGTTCTACTTCTTGACATTTTTCATGTTAAAAACTATGATTGTTAAATGTAATTCATATCTTAAATGTTACAAATTGAATTCCCAGCTTCAGTGGAAGGGAGGCATGTTTCAGCTCATTGTGAGGAAGGCGTAGTCTGTGTCACTAATTCATTCAGGGTTTGAAACCACAGACTATAAGGCCAAGGGACAACCTTCAGCAGAGGGAAGCTATGCCAATTCAGCCAACTTCCATCCGGAGAAGAAACTCCCTCTGTTAGGACATCTCAACAATGGTAATGAACTGTGGTCAGCTTACAGACTGTTTCAGAGAAAGCATGAAACCTATAACATTTACATTACGTTAAAAATATTAAAGAGGATGAAATCAAGCTATATGCAAGGCCTTACATTTTAACTCCACTAAGTGCATTATTATTACTACTACCATTTACTTAGTACATACACTAAGTCTTCTGAGCAGCTGTGCCACGGAAAGATGAAACCCACACTCAGGTTCACAGGAGAAAACTGAAGCTCTGAGTGTGTAGTTCCAGAGACCAGCGCTTGTCCAGCATGCAGGGAACGCTGGGTAAGACCTGGCATTTCAAGGAGGGGGACAAGGAGCTCAGGGTCCAGAGGGGTTACATGAGACCCTGCCTTTTAAAGGAGAGAGAAGGTATCTGGGAGTCTGGCGTAACGGCAGTGACTTGCCTGGCAGGTGTGCTGCCCTGATCAACCCTAGAACTAAGAAAGGAGAAGAAAACAGGGCTAGAAAAAAGTGTATTACTAACTCATTACAGAATAAAGAATGGTTTGGAAAAGACTTAATTCCAGTCACAGACATCCAAGAAAGCTAGAATTAAAGCTCAGAAATTTTAGAGATATTTCGATAAGCTGACAAAGTGTAGTGGTCTTCATTTCAAAAAAAATACTGGTAATTTTTATCAAGGAAAAAAAGCATTTCTTGCATTCATGACACTCACACATAGACATTACCATAACTATTAGAATCTCAAAAATTACATAATCTAAATGGACTTTGTGTACAATTACCTAAAGGTTTTGAGTTGCCTTCAAACAATTCACGCATTTAGGGGAAATGAATAGATAGTTCTTAATTTTTAGAGTTAAAATATAAGAAAGTAGCAAGGGATCTCTGAACTTTCCTCCTGTGGCCCACTCATATGATCAGCAGCTCAGGACACTGATACAATGTGCTGAGAAAGTGACGCTGGCCCCGCCTAATCGCTGCCTGGGTCATTAAATTAGGGGAAGATGCTGGACACTCCTGCCTCTTCTCTAGCTGCTGCCTCCTCCTCTGAATACCTCACGGTGAAAACAGCTCCCCCAAAGTTCTCAGGATCAACAAACATTTCCGTAAAAGGCTGGAAGTAGCTGTTTTGGCCTGGAGGGCTATCAGGTTCTTATGACAACTACTAGATTCTGTTAGGACAGTACAAAAGCAGCCACTGACGGTGAGTGAGTGACTTGATTCCCCGGGCTCTGGTGAGCGGAAACGGCCTTAGTTAGCCGACCTTGAGCCAAGTCAGGGGTCTCAGCTCCAAACTCCACCTACCCATTGAAAAGCCCACTTGTGCCTCAGAGGTTCCACAGTGTTATGGAACAGAACAAATATAAAACAAACCTCCTCTTTAAAATGTATTTTTAATTATGTTATGAGATGATAAATCAAAAATCTGTCCATACCCAAAAAATACAAATAAAAACCTAACCTTTATTGTGAAAAGGATTATATTTACTGAAATACAACCTGGGACTTAGTCCTCTGAAAATTTTCTGCCGCAGGCTGACAGAGAGAGAGAAAAAAAAAAGAAAGGTCCTAAGGGCTGTGACTTTAGTTCTGTGGCAGAGCACAGACTCTGGGTTCCACCTCCAGCGCTGGGGGGGGGGGGGGGGGGCGGGGGGGACGGGAAGGGGAAAAATTAAATATCCTAAGAGCACAAAATGGGTTTGCACTCCCATTTTCTCCGAATCTAGGGTACACGGCGCCACCTAATGGTACTACAAGAAAGGCTTCTTTGAACTGGAAAATGATTTACCTGAAGCTGAAGCAAGACAACCAGGGATGTGGGGAGACCAGATTGTGCTGTAAATGACGCCCTCATGGCCCCTAAAGGTACACAGGGAATTTCCAACAGTTGGATCCCACTGAAAACAAAGGAGATCAATTAGTCAACAAAGGTAAACAGAAATGTACACATTTATATATATACTATGTAGCACTATGTATATAACATAAATACCTCATGAATACCACAGACATTTATATATACATATAGAATACATATACATGTGTGTGTATATATATATACACACATACATACATTTTACATATATACATACATCTTTATATATATATATAAAGATGTATGTATATTTATATATTTATATATATATGTAAAGATTTTTCAGGTTTATTTTTACATAAAATAAGGTAGTCTTAAAGGAACAAAATAATTATTAGGTTGTAGCCAAGACTAACTTTTTTAATTCTGATAAACATTTTATATATACTTTTGGAAAGAAAATTAATTAATCACATGTAAAGCTATAGAATATTTTAGAAAAAATTTCCTAAATTTTTTCTTATAAGGAAACTTATATATAAGGAAGCTTATAAGGAAACTGTTTTTAAATGCAGTAATACTACATACCACTTTGACAGTTTGATCCCATGAGCCAGACACTACAAGCTGTTCCCCTCTGGTTTGGCTCCAATCAACACTATACACCTAAAAAAGTAAATTCCTAGTGTTTAGGAAGCAAACAGCATCAAGTTAAATATTGCACTTTAGTTCTTTATGACAGTGTCAACAGGGGCAGTAACTAGCTCGCTATGAAAGCATGAAGCACTGTCCATCTCCACATGATGTCTAAGAAGCAGAGAGGTGGCCCTACCCACTCTCCATGCTCACTAACTACGGAGACTGACTCCACTCTGCCTTAACACAAGGCTGCAGTTTCCAAATCTCCTTCACCAAGCCAAATTACACATACTTTTAAAACTACCACTGCTCATTACTTATAGCACCACAGAGAAATGTCAAAGCAGACAGGACAGTCATCTTTAAGAGCTTGCTTCCTTGGAGTTCATCAGAAAGCATTAACATTCAATTAATGTCCCTGCCTGGCCTTCCTTAGAAGAAACGTTTATAGGAGGCATTGCTACTCTGTCCGACCTCTTTGCAGGCAGCTTGGGCTACACAGCAGTGCTATCCGATACACACTCCTCTATCTCAGAACACCAGTTCAAAGAGGCCGTCTGACATCGCTATCCTACCACCTTATACAATAAGCTATGTACACGCCCCTACCACATGTCCAGAGACATTTGTGCCTAATTATCCCTTAGGAGAGCAGGCCAGACACACACCTGGGCTTATCATTGAGCATGATTAGCCAGCGACTACTTAAACCTTTAGCTCCTTCATATGTGTAGGAGATCTGAGTGTTTGGGTTTGTCGTGAAGAAGCATCATTCATTCTGATCTGTGCTTTATCTAAATTTTGGATGTTTTTTCACGTAAGACATTGTGGTAGTTTAGATAAGAGTGGCCTCCACAGGCTCGTATATCTGAATGCTTATTGACCAGGGATGGAACTGCTTGATTTGAAGGATTAGGAACTGTGGCCTTGCTGGAAGAAGTATGGCCCTGAGGCTGGGCTAGGCCCAGAACTTGGCCACAAACTCTAGATGTAGCTCTTAGCTATTAATCCAGTGTCTGCCTGCACGCCGCCATGCTTCCCACCATGACGGTGATGGACTGAACCTCTGACACTGTAAACCAGCCCCAATTAAAAGCTTCCTTTATAAGAGTTGCCTAGGTCATGGTGTCTTTTCACAGTAGAAGAACAGTGACCAAGACAGACATGAAATCCAAAAAAGTCAAACCTAGAACAGTGGTCACCACAGGCTGGGAGGGTGAAGGCGGAAGGGACTTCGGCCAAACCGTACACATTTTTAGTTATAAAATCAACACATCCTAGAGATAAGAGGTTAATAATCACATATGCCTGAAAGATGCTGAGGATGTTGATCTTAGATGTGCTCTCGACACACATAAGATGGTACCTATATTAAGCGATGACAGAGTTAAACTTTATTGTAGGATCATAACTAAATGTGTTCTCAGTGGACTATGGTAAACCTACAAACACTATTAACGTGTTAAATATAACTGTTCAATTGTTACCTATACTATTATGAAATTGGTGGGTGTAAATTATTAAAGTTCCAGAACCAAGTAAATAAGTTAAATATTTGATGTTTTGTACATCAAGGATATTTTTACATTTTTATTTCTTAAAATGTTGATTATGCTCAGGGCAATGTCACACATCTATACCCAGCACTGGGGAGGCAGAGGCAGAAAACCAACTCGGTGAATAGAGTGATTTCAAGGTCAGCCCGGGCTCCATATGAGAGTACATCTCAGATGCCCAACAAACAGACTGGATTAAAAGAATATCCCCCGGGATTCACACTCTGCCCCAGCCCTGCCCTCCCACTGCCCACGTCCAAGCAAGAAGAGAAGAAAACAAACAAGAAAAGAGGCATCCAGCCCTTGGGGACACCAGAGACTGTCCTCTGGTTCCGAGTGCACATACACTCGGCCTGACATGAGCTCACACGCACATGCACACCCACGTATGCCAACAATTAACTAAGCTGCAGTTTAAAACAGACATGCGTACGGAAGGACTGTTATGATGGAAGATCACATTCCTGCAGGACTTGAGGCTGGACAAAATGTTAGTGGGCTTAAGAAGCAGAGGTAAATCAGTGATCAGAGACAGCACCAGAAACCCAAACAAGGCTGGATGTGGTAGCACATGCCCGTGAACCCAGTACTCTAGAGTTAGAGGCAGATGTATCAGCCTTGGGCACATAGTAAGACTCTCAAAGGGAGAAAAAAGATATAAAAGAAGAGTCAGTCCCCAGGGAGTAGGGCTGGGGAACCCTGGAGGACTGCGGCCAACTGAGAGTGAGGGCGGTGTCTAGCATGCAGAAGACTGGAAGCAGGAAGATGATATGACGCATTATACATTCTGAGTGTCTAAGGACAAATGGTCAATTACCTCACGCTCTAAGAACAGTTCACGGCCTGAGAGATGCTTGTGACACAGATGAAAAGGGAACCCTGGCTCCATGGACCCAGCGCAAGTCAATTCATCCCACTGTCAACAGGCACTAACTGAATACTAAGTATCAGTAGCCAGGACATGAGGCGAGATGCCTGTGATGGGAGACAAGGCCGGCCCTCGTGGACCTTGCGCTTTAGTGGGAGAAGGTACCTATAAAAACATAAACATAAAGACACTGACGAAAAGTAAGGCGGCATAACAAGGCTTAACAAGGGCAGCCAGTTCCTTCTCAATACAATCCCGGGGAAAGCATGCACTGTACAGGAGACCTGAGCGTTAGAAAGCAGCAGTCTCTGGGGAGAGAGCAAGGAAAGACTTGAAGCAAGGGACAAGCTTGCCCTCCGCCCAGGACACTGAGGGCAAAGAATTAAGAGAACAACTTAACAGGCCATGCCTAAGTTTGCTGGGATTCCTCTCAGACTACTGCCATCCACCATCAGCTACGACTCAAGAGTCCAGCAACCCCTGACCACCGTCCCCATCTGCCCCTGCTTGTTTTCATGCACTATGGCCTCTATCCAGCTTGCATGAAAGCACATCTGTAAGAACAGATTCAAGCCCTGCTCAAAGCCTTTCGACACTGTGGCTGCCGCCGCTTTTCAGCTCCACTCGGCATCGTGTGAGTTTCATCCATGATGATCTGTATTGCCCAAAGGTCAAAATCATGCAAAACTATGCATGCCTTCGGAGCACAGACATATGTAAGCAAAGAAAGTGTAAACAGATAGCTGAAGAAGGTGGTTTCTTCTAGCAAGAAGGAGAGACGGAGGGGAGATGGAAGGATTATAAGGAGGGAACTGGGGACTCCAGAGCATACGGAATGCCCTATTTCTTAAGCTACAGGGTAAATATTGAGTGCCCAATGTGCCATTTTTACATCTTACATATATAAGTATAAAATATTTCCAACAATTCAAGTCAGCGATGTCTTCCCACAGATCTCCGCTCAGGGCCAAATGCCCACTGTTTGTGCCCGTGCGTCCTCTGCCCTGGCCTTCCTGCCTTCCGGGTACTTTGCTTCACCTCTCACAGTGTGGCTGACTGTTGTGCCTACTTCTGTATTCATACTCTCCCTCAGAATCGAGGACGCTCCTCCTGCCCCGTCCCAGTCAAGTGTCCCTCGCATGCAGTACTGTGTCCTCTCAGCCCTTGCCACGGCCTCTCTCCACAGACCAGCCTGAACCCAGGACACACTGCAGGGCTGCTCAGTTTCCCAGCTGGGCCGAGCACAGCATCCCACTCTCAGCAGGGCTAAGGGGGGCTTTTGGGATGCAGAGCAAGCTCTGTGTGTGTGTGTGTGTGTGTGTGTGTGTGTGTGTGTGTTTCCAGTTTCCCCCTCCACAACCACTGGAAGGATGAACACTGAGAACTGTCAAATTAAATACAGAGAAATAATATGCAATACCTGGCTAGTTTCAAAAGCAGGGTCCTAGAGATGAAATGACTCTTGGCACTGAATAAAATTAATTGGAAATATAGGAGAGAGAAAAACAAACAAACAAACAAAAAAACCACTGGCAGTATCTTGTACACTTTAGCAAAGCTGTACTTCATCAACATCAGTTTGAGCGGATGTTTTACAACAGAAACCAACTCCCAAAGAGCTTGTGTCGCTCTGCCCTAAAGGAATGCCCTTTCGTAAGGTGATCTACTTAATTAAAAACAAACAGAAACTTGCTCAGAATGTTCACTTAACCGTCATGAGTGCAAAGGAAAGGGACAGTGATCCTAAATCTCAGTGATTGAAAGGGGCTATTTTCTTTACTGTAGAAAACTTGTAAGTCTTTCTCACCATGGAGATTTGGAAGTGTCCAGGAAGATACAGAGTATCCCACGTGGCTGCCATTTTGTCTATCACGTCGTTCCCCTGGTTTCCTGTCCCCCGTCACTAGCTGTTGACTAGAATGGTTCCTATCAGGTTGATTCCCTTACTATCAGACCACTGCACTCCTAAGCACTAGCAGACAGGGCTTTCTTTTATCACTGGCACAGATCATATTCATCCCTTGAATATTCAGAGTGGCTTCCCTAAAGTCATCTAGTAATATATATTTGTCTGATTGCCACAATATCATTTACAGCTAGAGTAACGTCTGTTGATTCCCTTCTAGGCTGACATGCCCCTCCCCACTGTTTCTTCTCCCCGCCTTCCAATGACGTCTGTCTGATGAAGGGATGACGTAGGTCACTCTGCACATGGCCCAGCATGCTGGATGTGACCTCAGGATGGTCCTTCGCCCATCCCGTGTCCTTGAGATCGGAAGTTAGATCTGGAGACTTAAGCAGACTCAGCTAGATCGGTTTGGCTTCCTATCCAATCAGGAGGTGTATAACTTCAGATTGGCCCACTTTTTCCTGATCCTAGATTGTTCAGAGAATGTTTCAATCGTGGATTAACAGTGCTAGCGTCTGCAGATGACCCTCTCCCAGAGTCAGTATGTCATCACAGGCCACAAAATGCCAATGTGCTGTTACTCCTTTTGTGTATGTTTCACAGGATTCTACTCTAAGGAATTTTCTAATCAACTGTTTTGTTTGTTCCACCAAAAATTCACACAGAGAAGGCAATGTGTGCCACGATTCCTCATTGTCTGAAGAAAAAAAAAGGAGCTGGCAATACTACTAATCTTCCACAATGGAGATTTTATTCTGATTATCACAATTCCATGTACAAAAAGTATATAAGCAGCTGACTGTGTGGGTATGTGTGTGCACGTACTCAGTGCTCTCATTTGCTCTTTCCAGTGTTCAGACTGTGCTATCTTTGGCCACTGAGAGTCCCTTCATGTTGTCTCTTCTCAGCTTTGGACATGCCTCCAAAATCATCTTGCTTTCAAACACAAGTTTCATCTTGTCTATGTCCTCTGTGGTCCTAGAGCCAATGACTCCTCCAGAGCCCACTGAATGTGTTATAAGACTATTTAGAAGCTATACTATCGGCACTGAGGATGCCATTGTAGGAGAGAGTGAATGCTTCTCTTTACAGAGCAAAGATCTGGGAAATATGCATTTTTAACAGAGGAAAAATAAACCTTAAGGTTATATGAATAGTTCACACCTAATTTTAAGATAAATGTTCTATATATCTTCTTTATTCCAAAACTCTTTTCTCTTAGAATAAAACATTTGGTTTCATGACTGCTGTTAAGCATCATCTTTCTATACATAGATGAGACTTTCAGAATAGCAACACTGATTTTTCTGAATGCAGTAAAATCTCTATTATCTTTCCATTCATGATCAGACCATGTCAGAGATGGTAGTCACAATACAATATTTTTAAAGTCACTTGAAATAAATGATTTCCAACACCTGCTAATGGAGTCATCTGCTAGGTCCTAGATCATTTCTTTAGTTTGTCCTTTTTTATCCTGTTTTAAACTGTGATTTCTAATTCTGTAAAATGTTTCACTGGTCCAAGGTCAAAATATAATATGACTTATATCTAAAGAAATCTTACTTCCATTTTTGGGTCAGTGCTCTTTCTCTCCCACTTGCTTTACATGCAACTAATATTGTTAGTCTTGAACTGCATCCCTACTGTTTGTTTTTGAAATTAATTATATAAATTTATATATATTAATAGCATATATTTATGACAAATATAAATAACTTTAATTATATGGTTGTATATATTGTACTACAGGCCTCTTATATAAAGGTTAAGTGTATTGTAAACTAATTCTCCCATGAGATAGATTTTATATGAGCTTATACCAAAAGTTCTTAGGTTACAATGTCTGGGGTCTGGGGCAAGTTGTCAAGGTTATTTAGAGTCCTAGACGACTCCGGTGTGTCACACTGTTTGCTTCTGAAGTTAAGGCAGTGGTTTTCCAAACAATGTTATACACATCCAATGCATCCTAGGAAATGCTTAATGCTCAGAAAGTTTGAGAGCATTGCGATAAAACAAATATTATACATACTTTTCTCATTTTAAATGTGGAGATTTCAACTTCCGCATTGTAGTATAGCCCTAAGGCTGCCGCCTGAAGCAGGTTTACTGGGAATTTAATCCGCTTCTGCAGCTGGTAGCTGGTAGACAGGAGCATACCTCACAGGGTTCCACTGGGAAATGACCCATACTGCTCCCCGACTCTCCCTCCACACATACCATATGCTCCAGTCATACCAACTGATTCTCTTTGTTCGCATGACCCCAAAACTACTGGAGATTAGCAGACAAGCCTCATACGTGCCTGGAACATAGCATGTGCATATCATAGCATGTGCATAGCAAAGGCATGTCTAGCTCTTAATTCAAGGACAGATCTTAAAATACCACACGGTGCTCCTTTAACAATGGCGGCAGATAATTCAGCCTACTGGCCATAAAATTCAAAGAAAGAAAATTAGTTAGCTCATCTCTAACTAGGACATAGTTTTCTACGCTGTCACAGAGTTTTAAACGGCCATTTTAAAATATTCTAAAATATACCTGTAGCAATCTACTCTAAAACAAAATAAATGGCTGACTGTGGCTAAATATGCAAAAGTTAATACACAGTGCTGATTTTCTTCCTATAATTATTACAACCCTTTAAAAGAAAATAAGAGAGGCTGGAGTGTGGCTCAGCAGTAGAGTGTTTGCCTAACGTGCACAGAGCAAGCGCTCAGTCTGTCAACTGCATCACCAAAAATGGAAAAAAAGAAAAACAGAAAAAAATCCCTTTGGTAGAGAAATCTTTCATGGTATTTTAAGTGTAAATGTATCTCAAAATGGCCCATACTGATGTCAAATATATGATAATCATTCTATATTAATATTTTATTGGTATTCATCAGATGTGTCAGCTGTCCTTATCAAAGGGTACATTATTAATTCACACTTTAGAGACATAAATCATTCAGTATATTATTACTATAAAATGAATAAATAAATACAATTTCCCTGGGACAGAATATGAACAATGGCATCCTCTGCTCAATGATTAGTTTTTATAAGCACTTGGAAACTACATGTCTGCAAAAAGAAAAAATAATCCCAAGCTGGTGATAGCTCGGTGGGGAGTGTCCCTGCCTAGTGCACCCGAGGTCAGGAGAGCCCTTTCCAGCACCACATACACTGGGCATGCGCAGACAAATGCAATCCTAGCCGGGCATGCACAGACAGACGCATTCCTAGCATCCAGGGGTTACAGGCATGAGGATGAGAAGTTCACGACCTTCCTGGGCTACATTTGGAAGTTGGCCAGGACCAAAGTGTCAGAAAGAAAGGAGAGTGGGGCAAAGAAGTGGGGGAGAGATTCTGTAAATCGAGAAACGTGGTTGCTCAGCAAGAACAAATGTGTAGTGTTTACGAGTATCCTGCTAACTGAGAATGAGACAGGCACGTACACACAGGGCTGACTCTGGACTCCTCTGCTGTGCCCTCAATCACACAGCGCTGCTCCAAGGTCTGAAGCCGACATGGAGTGCAGTCCACCCCTCCCTGCCTTGCTGCTTGTTTTCTGTGCTGCTGCTGCTGCTGCTGCTGTTGTTGTTGTTGTCTTTGTCATTGTTGTCCTTGCTGAACTTTGCAGTCTGTCCTATTCTTCCTGACTAAGGACTGGGGCTTAAAAGATGCAATGGTGTCTGTCTGAATTAGACAACACAGAGAAGAATCTGACTCATGCTTTGATGTTAAGTTGGCCGCCGGGCACCTGTATCCACCAAGTCACCTCACCCACCACCCCTTGATGTTAAGTCGGTTTCTTTTTTCTTTGATTCCAACAAGACCTTCACTCCCAGAGCCTAAAACTGATCTAAATCTTGGATTTGTCGTTTCTGTTCCAACTGAAAGTTGACTGTTGGATATACTTCCCCCAGAAGGAACACACTAGAATAAAATGCTAGGGCTTCCGGTTTCTGTCAGCGCCCAGAACTGATCCTGTGCCACAATGCTCCATACACAAATACCTCCGGGAGACAGCTGGTCTCCCAGGAATGTGGACACACCTATGAGCACAGGTAAGACCACCACTTCAGCTCAAATTCCTGGCCCAAGAGGGACCAGTCCAGAGCCAGCAGGACACAGGAACCAAGGAACAGCTGGGGACAGGATCCTTCCAGTTTCCATCTGCACCCAGGAGCTCACCCTATGCCACACCTCTCCATACCCAAATTCCTCCATCTGAGAACTGGTCTCCCAGGAGTACTGACACAGGCTTGCAGAGACAGCAAGACCAGCTAACACCAGAGATAACTAGATGGCAAGAGGCAAGGACAAGAACAGAAACAACAGAAACCAAGGCTACTTGGCATCATCAGAACCCAGTTCTCCTACCACAGCAAGCTCTGGATAGCTCAACACACCAGAAAAGCAAGACCCTGATTTAAAATCACATCTCATGATGATGATAGAGGACTTTAAGAAGGACATAAATAACTCCCTTAAAGAAGTACAGGAGAACAAAGATAAACAGGTAGGAGCCCTTAAAGAGGAAACACAAAAATCCCTTAAAGAATTACAGGAAAACACAAGAAAACAGGTGAAGGAATTGAACAAAACCACCCACGATCTAAAAAATGGAAATAAAAACAATAAAGAAATCACGAAGAGAGACAACCCTGGAGATAGAAAACCTAGGAAAGAGATCAGGAGTCATAGATGCAAGCATCAGCAACAGACTACAGGAGATAGAAGAAAGACTCTCAGGTGCAGAAGATACCATAGAAAGCATTGACAGAACAGTCAACGAAAATGCAAAATGCAAAAAGTTCCTAAACCAAAACATCCAGGAAATCCAGGACACAATAAGAAGACCAAACCTAAAGATAAAAGGTATTGAAGAAAGTGAAAATTCCCAACTTAAAGGGCCAGTAAATATCTTCAACAAAATTACAGAAGAAAAATTTCCTAACCTAAAGAAAGAGATGTCCATGAACATACAAGAAGCCTACAGAACTCCAAATAGACTGGACCAGAAAAGAAATTCCTCCTGTCACATAATGGTCAAACCACCAAATGCACAAAACAAAGAATATTAAAAGCACTAAGGGGAAAAGGTCAAGTAACATATAAAGGGTGACCTATCAGAATTACACCAGACTTCTCAACAGAGACTATGAAAGCTAGAAGACCCTGGGCAAATGTCATACAGACCCTAAGAGAACACAAATACCAGCCCAAGCTACAATACCCAGCAAAACTCTCAATTACCATAAATGGAGAAACTAAGATATTGCATGACAAAACCAAATTTACACACTATCTTTCCACAAATCCAGCCTTCAAAGGATAATAGATGGAAGACACCAACACAAAGAGGGAAATTACACCCTAGATAAAGCAAGAAAGTAATCTTTTTTCAACAAACCCCAAAGAAGATAACCACACAAACATAAAAATAACCTCAAAAATAACAGAAAGCAATAATCACTATTCCTTAATATCGCTTAACATCAATGGACTCAATTCCCCCAATAAAAATAGACTAACAGACTGGATACGTAAACAGGGCCCAGCATTTTCCTGCACACAGGAAACACACCTCAGTGTCAAAGATAAACACTACCTCAGAGTAAAGGGCTGGAAAACAATTTTCCAAGCAAATGCTCCCAAGAATCAAGCTAGAGAAGCCATTCTAATATCAAATAAAATCAACTTGCAACCAAAAGTTATCAAAAAGGATAAGGAAGGACACTTCATACTCATCAAAGGAAAAATCTACCAGAAGAACTCTCAACTATGGACATCTATGCTACAAATGCAAGGGCACCCTCATTCATATAAGAAACTTTACTAAATCTCAAAGCATACATTGGACCTCACACAATAATAGTGGGAGACTTCAACACCCCACTCTCATCTATGGACAGATCCTGGAAACACAAACTAAACAGAGACACAGTGAAACTAACAGAAGTTATGGATCAAATGGATTTAACAGATATCTATAGAACATTTCATCCTAAAACAAAAGAATACACCTTCTTCTCAGCACCTCATGGTATTTTCTCTAAAATTGAACATATAATTGACCACAAAACAGGCCTCAACTGATACAAGAAGACTGAAATAATCCCATGCATCCTATCAGATCACCACGGACTAAGGCTGGTCTTCAATAACAACAAAAACAGAAAACCCACATACACATGGAAGCTGAACAACGCCCTACTCAATGACACCTTGGTCAAGGAAGAAATAAAGAAAGTAAAGACTTTTTAGAATTTAATGAAAATGAATGCACAACATACCCAGACTTATGGGACACAATGAAAGCAGTGGTAAGAGGAAAACTCATAGCCCTGAGTGCCTCCAAAAAGAAACTGGAGAGAACATACACTAGCAGCTTAATGGCACACCTGAAAGTCCTGGATCAAAAAGAAGTAAATACACCCCAGAGGAGTAGAAGGCAGGAAATCATCAAACTCAGGGCTGAAATCAACCAAGTACAAACAAAAAGAAACTATTCAAAGAATCAACAAAACCAGGAGCTAGTTTTTTAAGAAAATCAACAAGATAGATAAACCCTTATAGCCAGACTAACCAGAGGACAGAAACAGAATCCAAATTAACAAAATCAGAAATGAAAAGGGAGACATAACAACAGAAACTAAGCCGGACAGTGGTGGCACACGCCTTTAATCCCAGCACTTGGGAAGCAGAGGCAGGTGGATTTCTGAGTTCGAGGCCAGCCTGGTCTACAGAGTGAGTTCCAGGACAGCCAGAGCTATACAGAAAAACCCTGTCTCAAAAAAAAAAAAAAAAAAAAAAAAAAAAAAAAAAAAAAAAAAAAACCACAGAAACTAAGGAAATTCAAAAAATCATCAGATCTACACAAAAGTCTATATTGAGCAAAACTGGAAAATATGAATGGAGTGGATAATTTTCTAGACAGATATCCAATACCAAAGTTAAATCAGGATCAGATAAACCATCTAAACAGTCCCATAACCCCTAAAGAAATTAATAGTCTCCCAACCAAATAAATGCCCAGGACCAGATGGGTTTAGTGCAGAATTCTATCAGACCTTCAAAGAAGACCTAATACCAATACTCTTCAAACTATTCCACAAAATAGAAACTGAAAGAAACCAACCACCCAATTCATTCTATGAAGCCACAGTTATGCTGATACCAAAACCACACAAAGACCCAACAAAGAAAGAGAACTTCAGACCCATTTTCCCTTTTGAATATCAATGCAAAAATACTCAATAAAATTCTTGCAAACCGAAAAAATAAAATTAAAAAAATAAATAAAATTAAATTAAATGTGATTTTTTTTCAATGTCTTCCCAGTTCCTTTAAGGGAACCAAACATTTTATATTAAAGTAGTATTTTAAATGATTTATTTTAAGACTGAGAAACGCGTCTAAGAACACATTTTCCCTTATAACTGTGAACTGCAATGCAGTTTGCAGTTACAACAAAGAACCTGACAAGGAGTGAACAGAAAGCCATAATCGTGGGTGCTGTATCCGAAGCATGCCTTGTTCACCGTGGGACACTGCTTCAGGGCCTGGACCAAATTCTTGCTCTGAAGGGAAACGGGTGCTGAGGCTGAGACTCCTGTGCTAGGTCGGCCTGGGCGCTGAGCAGGTTGTTTAGTAACTCCCTTGTCTGGTGGGAGCAGGAGCTCAGTCCCTTCCAGCTCGAGTTGAGGATGCTGATGAAGGACACGTTGCCTTCAGGTGGATGCAGAGCTCAGAGTTTTTTGGTATTTAGGGCTCAATTGAGTATGTCAGAGACAGAAGTCTATATGTCTCCCCATCGCATATGAACCCAAAGCAACCCTCAGCAGTTACAACAGGGGGAACCCAGGAGCCCACACTTGTCAGACACCATCTCAACGACAACACTTTCTCTGAAATGAACAGAGTGACAATTCCTATTTTCCAATCTTGAGAGATAGCTGTGCACTCCTGGAATTTAGTCTGTCAAGAGCCTCAGGACAAACGTGTCTGAGAGCCACAGTGTGACCTGCCCTGAGCAGCCAGAAGCAGCAGGCTCTGACTTTATGGGGCTGGACTTCTCCAGAAGTGGTTGCTCTGAGAGAAAACTGGAGAAGAGAGAGCCTCTGCCGGCTCTTCACATGCACTCTGCCTTCAGCTCTGACTTGTGTGGTCTGTAAGAGGCAGAGAGGAAATCCACTGGAGTGACATTCCCAACAAGCTCAGAGTTGAGAGTGGGTCTGAAATGACATGGGGCTGCAGGTCCCCGACAGGGACAGCTGGGTAGATTCCGGCAGGCCAACATTCCCCGTGTCAGGGAAGTCCCTGAGAAGAGCAAGCACAGGGAGCCATTGTGGGGCCGGCCACCTGAGGCCCAGGACAAACCAAGCAGGTTGGGTTCATTTAGAAGATGAATTAGAACACGCTTCTGGGGACAAGATTCAGGGCTTTGCTACCAGAAACAAGGGCTGGGGAGTAAAATGGTTTCATCTGTACTCTCAGGCTGTACGCCATGATCAATTACCTATCACTAAAGAAACAGTAGCAGAAAAGAGAGTAAAACAAGGGAAGAATAATGGATGCCAAAGGGGAGAGTGGGGAAACGGGCAGGGGTGCACTCAAGTGTGTATGAAAACCCACACGGACCCACTGCCCTGGACGCTAACTTTTAAAGTTCATATTAAACATAAGAAATCAAGTACCTGGAACAATTCAGTGGTTTATTTTCCTAATCTCTCTCCGAAAGTCTATACTACTAGCCTGTATTTATTCAACGCTAGCTGGAGCTGAAGCACCCGTATGGATCCTGACCTAAACTACACAAGTACACTCAACTTAGAAAGGAAGAGACTGGGCTGAGGAAAAACTAAGGAAGTTATCCAGAGTTCCTTTGCATACGAGTTGTGACCTCAAGCCTAAGGCTGCCTAAAGCCATGCTGCACAGGCGATGACACACTGCGTGTCCTTTTACTTTGTGATGTAGCTTTCCTGAACACACTGGTGACAAAACAAAAACCAGAACTGCTCACTCAGTTACAAATATATTCAACAAACGCCATAGTTCCTGACCTGAAATTATTGTTTCCTTAGTACTCGGAATGTGCAATGGATTCACATCTCCCTGTCCCTCACTACTCCAAACTCCAGAGCTGAAGTCACAGCCACCAACCTGATGTGATGGAGTGGGTCCTTGAGAAGACAACTAGCTAAGAGAGGTAGAGGTCTCACGAATGGGGTTGGTGTCCTCGTAAAAGGAATCCCTTCAGGCATGGCGTCTCATGACTATAATCCTAACACTTGGGAAACAGAGCCAGGAAGATTGCTAGCCTGTGCTTCATAACGAGTTTCAGGCTAGCCTGGTCTACAGGGCTACAGAACAAGACAATCAGACAAACAGCACTAGGGACTCTGCATCCTTTTCCATCCTGTGATGAGACCACAGGATCAGCTGACCCTGACCCTGCGGCACTCCGACCTAGGACTTCGGCTTCTAGAACTGGGACAGATTTCTGTTATCTACGAGCTACTCCGCCTCCAATGTTTTGTAGGCAGCCAATGAGCTTTCTCGGATTACCACGTTCTAGGACTAATCACAGAAACCCTGCTTCTGAATAGCAGCCCGCACTAAGACAGAAGTCAGGATCAACACATGAGGGTGCATGGTTAGTTCACATAAACAAGCTATCAGTAAAATAGCAACAACAACAGCAATCAAACCATGAAACTGTTAAAACTACTTTTAGCTAAGAGCCAAACATCCTGATACAAATGTTATCAAAAGTTACCTTTGAGGACTAGAGAGAGATCTCAGTGAGTAAGACTGCTTTCTGCACAAGGATGAAAAGATGAGTTCTAATCCACAGTGTCCTCATGAAAAGGCCAGGTGTCACCGTGCATCTATAGCCCTGGCACTGTCCAGGACAGAGACAGGAGGATCACAGGAGCTTCCTGGCTGCTAGGCTAGGTCTGAGTTCAGTGAGACAATTCGTCTCAAAGAAATGAGGAGGAGCCTCACAGAAAAGGACAACCTGTGTCCCCTTTCGCCTCTGAACACACACTCAAGCACACAGTGTTCACGCTGCCCATACATGCGAGAAAACATAGGTACACATGTATAACACACACATGCCCTCCACAAATACAATCCAAATAAACCAATATTAAAAAATTATGTTTGAGAAGAAAACAATCTTGAAATGTACACACATGACAAAGTTTGTCTTCAACACAGCACATCTTCAGAGCTTCAGAGAATGATATGTGAAACAAGAATTTGTTGCTAAAGAAAGCAAACTCCAGCCGGCGGTGGTGGCACACGCCTGTAATCCCAGCGCTCTGGGAGGCAGAGGCAGGCGGATTTCTGAGTTCGAGGCCAGCCTGGTCTACAGAGTGAGTTCCAGGACAGGACAGAGAATCCCTGTCTCCAAAAAAACCAAAAAAAAAAAAAAAAAAAGCAGACTCAAGCACAAGAGAAGCCATTTTTCTGACCATTGATTAGAACAATCTAAAAGTCAAATAAACTAATTCCAGAAATGGAAAAATTCATAAGGATCGGCCATCAGGGACATTCCAACCAGAATTTCCTAGAGAATATAAAGAGACCGCTGAGTATATAAAAATGATCTATACATTAATTACATATCCACCTTAACACATGTTAAAAAACAAATCCTATGGTCCTTGACTCTCACAGACAAATAAATGTATATAGCCGTGAAGCCAATGGCTCATAAGTGTGACTTTTAGAAGTGATGTAGCAAGTAAAGGTAAAGCGGCACCCCAGTTCCTGTCACTGGATCTTACCTCAAGATCCGTTCAGCATCATCCTATCATTTACACAATAACCAATAAAAGGCAACACAATTTGGGGGGAAAAATTGGGAGGAAAGGATAGTTTGAAAGAAAGAAAGTAAAAAAAAAAAAAAACAAAAAAAAACAAGTTATTTGTAACACAAATTGGGTAAGAAAGAGCAAAAATAAGCTTTGGTATAACGGAATGTAAATAAGGCACGGTGGATCACATCTGTAACCCTGGCACGTGGGACACTGAGGCAGGAGGGCCAGCAGCTCCAGGTCACGTTCAATTGTACAGTGATCCCCGGGCTAGCCTGGGCTACAAGAGTCCCACAGCAGTCAGCAAGACCAGCAGGATGCCACAGCGTCTGAATCTCACTCGCTGCTCTGAAGGGATTCCTCTATCTGACTTCCCAAGTTCCTTTTCACCACAGCTGCCAGTGCCCAGTGATTTTTTTTTTTTCCAAAACCATTGTAATTTACAACCATATTCTTCAAGGAGCCATCCCAACACAATAAAGTAATTTTATTTTACGGACTAATTATAGTACTATTGAGTTTTTTAAAATAGTTCTAATTATACAATGTTATCTAGGATGCTCACATAACTCAGTTTGTTTGTTTGTTTGTTTGTTTGTTTTTCACAAAACAGTAGTGATCTTCCGTGTGATAAACACTGGTTCAAAGCCTAAGACAAGGCAGGCAAAGGCTTGGGCGCACATCTGCAAGTCTTCATTTGAAGGCTCTGTTGCCGAGGTAGAAGACCAAGAAAGAACGTCTTCAGCACATTTCTTAAAACGTATGCATGCGTTTTGGTACTTCCAAAGTGTAAACTAGTTCCTGTGCCTCATATTACACGCGCACACACACACAGAGACACACACAGACACACACACACAGACACACACACAGTCCAGATGGCTCAGCAGTCAAACGTACATACTGCTCTTACAGAACGCCCAAGCTCAGTTCCCAGCTACCACACCAGGCACCTTGCAAATGCCTGAAACTCCGGTTCTCTGGGGAAACCAGGACCTTCTGCTTGCATGGATGTCTGCGCTGAATCCTGTGTGCATGCAAAGTTACACACACACACACACACACTCTCTCTCTCTCTCTCTCTCACACACACACACACTCTCTCTCGCTCTCTCTCACACACACACACACTCTCTCTCTCTCTCTCACACACACAACACACACTCACACACACACACACACACACACAGTCACACACATACATTTCAAAACAATAAATCTTTCTTTTCCTCTAGTGGACTCAGCCTCCTAGTTGATGCTGTTGCCAGAGTACACTGAGCCTTCCTGAAGCCTGAGGACAATCGTGCGACAGCCTGCAAACAACTGCCCACCCTCAGGGCACTACATGTAGCCGTGTTCATGGGGCATGATGAAGGCTGTGGCCCGCTGGAGGAAACGATGCCACAGTGCCTGCTAGAGGCACTGCTGTCGCCTAATGAGAAGCCTGACCTTTCCTTGTCTTAGACTAAGAAGTACTTTATGTGTGGAGAACAGAATAGTAAGTGACATCTACTATGAACCAGAAACATTAAAGCTTAACCTTGTCCCCTGAAAGCATTTCCCTGTGTCTATCCCGAAGAGATTTCAAACAAAAAAAAAAATAAGAAAGGAAAGCAATCATCTCAGGGAGATTCCCAGCATACCTCCTGAGTGTGTTCTTTATAGACCTGGAGAGGCCCTGTGGCTTTGGCAGTGTCCCAGAGCTGCAGGGAGCCGTCACCACTACCAGTGACAAGGACGTGTTCATTGTTCTCACTCCAGGTCACATCAAACAAGCCATCATTCCAGTCAAAGCTACACCAGAAAAGAAAATACATGCACCACACATCAGAAAATGATGACATCTTCATTTTATAGTGATTGGGTTTTTTTTTTCCTTTTTTTTTTTTCACATCTTGTAACACGCATTACCTCGGATGATCTTCAAAACTAAAACAGATAAATAGAGCGGATACTTCACAGCAGCCGTGGGGCACAACCCATGAAGGGCAGGTAGATAGCTCGAAAGTTAAACTAAAAGGAGGTGTCCAACCACTAATATGACAGCATCCACCGAAGACGTGCTGACAGTCACCTGATCTTACGGTTGTGTGCCTGTGACTCACAGCATGGACGAGTGAGCCTATCAAACAATGGAGACCAATAATTTCAAATATTCCCATAAATCTCTCATCTGAGCTGTATGGTACTCATCGCATAAATCTTTCATCTGAGCTATGTGCAGGTAGTGGCTTTTTAACAGGATCTCTTTCCTCTGCCTTTGACTAATCCTGACAGAAGTAGCACGTGTCCATCAATCAACCTGGAAGACAGGTGCACAAAGAAACACCGGAAAAGCCACAAGGTGAGCGTTAGCTCTAAAGTTGAAAACTAAATTATTAAGACACAAAGGAAGGGCTGGAAAGATGGCTCAGTGGTTAAGAGTACTGACTGCTCTTCCAAAGGTCCTGAGTTCAAATCCCAGCAACCACATGGTGGCTCACAACCATCCGTAATGAGATCTGGTGCCCTCTTCTGGAGTGTGTGAAGACAGCTACAGTGTACTTACATAATATAAATAAATAAATCTTAAAAAAAAAAAAAAAGATGCAAAAGAGGGGCAATGTCACCAAGTACACCAATTAGCTCACTGCCTTAAGTTTAAAATACATAATCTGTAAGTAGACACTAATGATCTTGAGAACATGGCATCATTAGTTAGCAAAAATAACTTCTATATGATGCCGATATAGAAGTTTACTTCATATCATAAATTAAAAACCTATTAGTTCCAAATATTCAAAATGTAACTGCATTAAGGCTTTGACAGAGGCTGAGGATATAATAATTAGGGCCATTAAAATGGCTTGAGGAGAGTGGGCACCACAGGCTCTTAGGTTTGAATACTCGGTCCTCGGGTGCGACCAGTATTTGGGAAGGATGAGGACACAGTATGACTGGAAGAAGTGTGCCACTGGGGACAGGCTCTGGGACGTCAAAAGCCCCGCCCCATTCCCAGGGTGCATCTCTCTGCCTCCCCTTTGTGGCTCAAGACGTGAGCTCTCAGCTGTTTCACGACTTTGCTCCGCCATTATAGACTCTGACCCTCTACAAGCCTAAATTCTTTCTTTCACAAGTTGTCTTGCAGGGCAGTGGTGGGGCACACCTGTAATCCCAGCACTCTAGGAGCAGAGGCAGACGGATTTCTGAGTTCGGGGCTAGCCTGGTCTACCGAGTGAATTCCAGGACAGCCAGGGCTACACAGAGAAACCCTGTCTCGGAAAAAAAAAAAAAATCCAAAAAACCAAAAATAAATAAATTTTTAAAAAAAGTTGTCTTAATTATGATATCTTATCACAACAACAGAAATGTCAGTCACTTTACCTTCTAAAAATCTGAAGTCCAGATTCATTTTGATCCAATACTAATAGAGTTCCACAGCCTAGAAGAAATACAAAACAAAACAAAAACCCTAAGTCATGTTGTTGAACCTTCTGGAAGACAGCTAGGATAAAGCCTTAAGCATTGTGAACTGCTTTAACTACCACAAATTTCCCCAAAAATAACTGTAACCGTACATACAAAACAATTAAAAGTTATAAAGTGTGCTTCAGTCATTAAATACCCAACTTACCATGTAGCCAGGCTGGAATCCGAACACCAGTCTGGGGAAACACATCAGAGTACCAACTCAAACCAGGCCGGGTGCGAGGCACACAAACCTTTCAAGTTGGAGCTAACATCTCTAATAACAGAAAATAAGGAAGGCTCATGCTTACAGACTCCCAAGACTGGGATCCTCCCTTGCTGGTGCATGTAAAACACATGGATCACAGCATTTTTAAGACAAAGTATGTGTGGAAATACCATATACTCTCTGGTCAGGTGTTGAAGACAATATTAATTTCTGTTATCTGCCAGCAATCAATTATTTTTGCTGAAAGACTAATGTCTCTTTCTCTCCCCTGCCCCACACTCTATTAACATCTGACGAAGTGGATCTGCACTTGAACATTACAAGGTAAGATGACTAATTGCTAAGCTCACACGCACACTCAACTGTTACTAGAGTCTTAACAGAATTACACTTTGAGTTTTTGTGGTCAGTGAGGTGGTGGGTAAAGTGTTAAAGAACTTCCCCTTAAACATAACTGATGAAAAAAAAAACCCAACTCTGAGGCCAGAGAGATGGCTGAGAGTACAGAAGACCCAGCTTCTAATCCCAGTACCCACTTGGCACCTGACAACCATCAGTACTGGATCCAATACCCTCTCTGAACCGCCTCTTCTGACCTTAGTAGGCACCAGGCATATCATGGTTCACAGACATACGTACAAGTAAAAAACTCAGACACACACACACACACACACACACAAAATCTCTGGGGAAAAAAATTCCTAAATATACCAATTTCTTATAAGAAACCTTTATAAAAGACTAAAGTGTTCCACCTAGCTGATGGCCAAGAACTGTAAACCCATCTGTGCAAGCACTAAGCACTAATGGACAAAGCTATAAGGAAATCAGTTATTTACCACTATTTTTCAGAAATCATAGTTTTTTTTCTGCAGTAAACAAAACAACTACTACAGCTCGCTGACATAATGCAACGGTTTGCCACACATTGCTCCTGTGCGTCAACAGCAGATGGGGCATAAGTTAAAATAAATGGCTTGAGCACCTAGACATCTCTGCACATTTCTCCATTTTCCGTAAGACAACAAAAAGCGAGCACAGAATTTTCTAGTATTTTTTTTTCTTTTTCGAGAAAGAGCCAGCGGTCTCCCTACGTTTCGGTTGAGGGTGGTTTTGAACTCGTGACTCTGTTGACTCCACTTTGCAAATGCTGAGAAGGGCATCCTTCTTACAGAAGGGAAAGGACAAGCTGCAGACATGCCCTGCTCTCCAATGCCAACTACAGAAAGGGGGACACAGGAGGGAGGGCGGAGCTCTGTCTCCCCCTGGCGGTGGCGGGCGGCACCGCGCGCTCAGCAGCGCGTCCTACGCCCGCCCCGGAGGCGCGGCCCGCGCTCACCCGCGATGCCGTAGTGCTGCGCCGCGGCACAGGCCAGGCGGCCCGGCAGGTACGGAGAGAACTCGACGGCATAGCCGTGGCGGCCCGGCACCCGCAGCATCCGCGCCGCGCTCATCCCGCCCGCCCGCCGCCACTCGGCCTCTCCGCCCGGGAGCCGAAACAGTCTCGAGGTAGAAGTGCACCGCTGCGGCTCACAGAGAGAACTTAGGAGTCCAGGAAGGTCGGGCGGAAGTGACGACACTGACGCCCGGAATCCTAGATTTTGATTGGGCCACATAGAAAAGGGAGCTGACGCCGCGAAGACCATTTTTCTTTTGGGAAAAAAAAAAAAAAACACTGATTTGCTCTAGCTAAAATCAGCTGGTCCAGAAATTATTCTAGACCTAAAGGAGAAGATATTAATTGAGGGTCACTTCTGACAGTTGGTCACGTTGAATTGCAACCTCCATGGTGGAGCACCTTGTGTTTTTACTAATTGCTTGAACTTTCAAAATTTAGCTCTTCTGATGTTTTCCTGATAATTACGAAATAAAAACCACGACAAACTGGGAAAGCGGTTAGTGAGTCCAAGGGCAACGAATGGACAGCTGGGTTACCCAAGGTAGTTTGAATCCTGACAACAATGAAGTTTTAAAAAAAGGACTATTATTGCGTACAGTTAACTTTCTGTAGGTATTATGTAGTTAGTTGCACTGTGCAGATTCCAGTAATTAAGGAAAGTAATTATTCCAGTAATTAAGGACAACTTGGGCTCATTAATTCGTTCAATCAGACGTTTGCCAAGCATTTGCAGTGCGGTAGATGAATGTGCAGTTTGCCAAACCAAACACTGAAGAGTCAAAGAGACTGTTGTTAATCATTAAACCAGTCGACCTGCACAGACCAAGCCATATACCAAGCATATACCAAGCGCTAGACTTTTGCATTCAAAAGACCCACTGGGGTACGTGGTTGAGCTCAAGAGATTATAAGACATGAAAGCTGTTAAGTGTACTCAAAATGCTATTGATGCTATGGTGAATATACACAGGTGTTTTTAAGGGTGGGGTGGCAGGGAATGCTTTAGAAAGGAGATCATCTTGGGTGAATTCATACAAATGACTCTCTTTAAATAGAAAGTTGGGCCAGGCGGTGGTGGCGCACACCTGTAATCCCAGCACTTGGGAGGCAGAGACAGGCAGATTTCTGAGTTTGAGGCCAGCCTGGTCTACAGAGTGAGTTCCAGGATAACCAGGGAGGGCTATGTAGAGAAACACTGTCTGGAAAGGAAGGAAGGAAGGAAGGAAGGAAGGAAGGAAGGAAGGAAGGAAGGAAGGAAGGAAGGAAGGAAGGAAGGAAGGAAGGAAGTTGGAAGCCACTGTGGGATCAGGAGAAGGGTGAGGAACCCAGGAAACCTAAAACCACAAGGGATGGCAACTGCCAGGGCTCAGCCTAGCCTGACAGAGAAAGAGCACTGTGGGTAGAGTCCATCTGTAGATTCCACCTGGTGAGAGACAGCCAAATGCTCCAGCGTGAGGTCTTGTATTGCACACCATGCCCAAGGAACTGTGCTGCAGTTTAAATAATAGAGACCTGTGCAAGTTTTCAGATCTGGACCATTACGTGAGTTATCATTCCCAAGGAGACTAGAGATAGGCAGTGAGCACTGGTTAGAGACTTCACCAACAACTCAAGCAAAAGATGCCATGCTGGGGTAGCAGTGTTTTGCTGAGAATTGTGGAAAGGTGTGAAGAGGGTGAGATTAAGGGTCAGATGAAGACAAAATGGTTTCCAACTCTTAGTATTGTGCTTACGACACTTGATCACGGCCAAAAGGCCGAGAAGTGATAGTATTGTGTTATCTGGACACAGGAATTGTTAATTGAAATAAGGACAATGGAGTGGGCCAATTTGGGACAACAAACTCCAGTTCTACATGTTGAGTGTGCACTGTGTATAGTACTTGAATATAGCAGAATGGAGTCCAGACGAGCCCTCTTACTTGCATGCAGGTAATATTTAAGCCGTGGACATGGTTTTTATTTTGAAAGAGAATGGTATGAGAGCAGACAGATAAAGACAGATTTGTGTGAAGCACAGTCACATGGAAAGCTGGCCATGGAGAAGCTATGAAGGTGAGAGAGATCCGCAAGATGGGGACAACAGACTCATTTACTGCTGGGTATTAAGAATACTGCTCAGGGGGCTGGAGAGATGGCTCAGTGGGTAAAAGCACTGACTGTTCTTCCAGAGGTCCTGAGTTCAATTCCCAGCAACCATGTGGTGGCTCACAACAATGTAATGAGGCCTGGTGCCCTTTTCTGATGTGTGTGAAGACAGCTACAGTGTACTCACATACTTTATTAAATAAATAATAAATAATTTTTAAAAAAGAAAGAATAAGCCGGGCGGTGGTGGCGCACGTCTGTGATCCCAGCACTCTGGGAGGCAGAGGCAGACAGATTTCTGAGTTCGAGGCCAGCCTGGTCTGCAGAGTGAGTTCCAGGACAGCCAGGGGTACACAGAGAAACCCTGTCTCAGAAAAACCAAATCAAACAAACAAAAAAAAAAAAGGAAAAAAAAAAGAAAGAATAGTACTCAGGAGCTTGAGAGATGGGTCAGTGGTTAAGAGCACTGACTGCTCTTCCAGAGGTCCTGAGTTCAAATCCCAGCAACTACATGGTGGCTCACAACCATCTGTAATGAGGTCCAATGCCCTCTCCTGGTGTGTCTGAACACAGGGACAGTGTACACACATATATTCACATTCACATCAAATAAATAAGTCTTTAAAAAAAAAAAAGTATACCACTCAAGCCGGTCATGGTGAATGAATGCCTCTAAGCCCAGAATTTTGAAGGCTTTTCCTTTTTTTCAAGCCATGGATCAACAGATCAAATTTGATGACTAAAAATGTTGGTAAGACGACCAATATTAAGACCGCTTTATAGTGAAGAAAGCATGGCTGAGTAGCAGAAGACCTGTGTTTTAAAAAAGACACATGAACGTTTGGGGTTGTCTTTTCTTACCTATAAAATAAGCATGGTAGGGTCTATTTTTTTTTAAAAAAAATCTTTTTATTATAACTTTAAGGCTTCTTATAAGGAAAACTCACCTACATGGAAGATATTTTTATTCAAACTAAGTCCACTAGGGGGCAGTGAAGCCTTATCCTATGTTTCCATGGTAACAGTAACATTTCCTGTCAGTGGAGAAGTGATGTTGGGGGGCTCAATTAATAAAGCAAATATTGTTTGAAAACCATGCTCCTTGAGAACTACAAAACATTACCCACCGAAAGTAAAAGTATGTTGACCTAAATTCATTTTCTTTAAAAAAAAATTAGTATTTTTTGAGATATTCATCCAAATATCAAGGTTATATACCTTGTATATTTGTTAAGAAAGATGCACATACATGGTAAATAAATATTTGGACAGTAAATAACAAGAAGTCTTCTCATGGCAGATCCTTTACATTTGAGTTCCAATTTTCAAAAAAAAAAAAAAGTGTTCTGAACTAGAAGATTTAACCAATCTATGGAAAATATTTGAGGAACGGATGATGTTACCGACCATGTAGTGATGTTTTTCTCCTTGCTTCTTTCTCCAGACAATGCAATGTGTGGCAGGCCGTTCTCTGAAGACTTCCATCTATTTTGCAAAGCCAGCAGGCTGACACCGGCTGTCCTAGAACATTAGGATTTGCAGAGCAATGGAATATTCCACATCAAGAGCCAAGTCGTCTTTGGCTAGCTTTTGCTCAACAACTCTTTACTATCACTATCTGTATCTGGCCTAACATCGGTTTGAGTTCTGTATAAAACTCTCGGACCATATGACTGGAAAGAGCACCTCCTCCTGACCATAGATCACCTAAGTGACTATCTTCTCCACTACATAGGGAGTTTAGGCCAGCCTGGGCTACCTGAAACTTTGTTTCAAAAGTTGCTTTCCAAGGGAAAAAAAGTGAGTGACTGTGTATATGTGTGTGGTCTACTGGTAAATTGAATCATAAAATGTTTATGTGAAGAAAATAGGGAAACACTATACCTCTCCTGGGCATATACCCAGAGGATTCCCCAGCATGCAATAAGGACACATGCTCCACTATGTTCATAGCAGCCTTATTTATAATAGCCAGAAGCTGGAAAGAACCCAGATGCCCCCTCAGTAGAGGAATGGATACAGAAAATGTGGTATATTACACAATGGAAAACTACTCAGCAATTAAAAACAATGAATTCATGAAATTTTTAGGCAAATGGTTGAAACTGGAAAATATTATCCTAAGTGAGGTAACCCAATCACAAAAGAACACTCATGGAATGCAATCACTGATAAGGGGATATTAATTAGCCCAGAAACTGTGAATTCTCAAGACACAGTTAGCATATCAAATGATACCCAAGAAGAGGGAAAGAGGGGACCCTGGTTCTGAAAAGAGTTGATCCAACATTGTAGGGGAGTACCAGGACAGGGAAATGGGAGGGGGTGATTGGGAAATGGGTGGAGGGAAGAGGGCTTATGAGAACTGGGAAAGGGGAAAGCATTCGGAATGTAAACAAAGAATATAGAAAAAAAATAGGAAAACATTTCACAGTTTCTCTACAAAGAATGGAGACACTGTAAGTAAAATTGAACAAGACTGACTTACTAGTCCCTGTATTCTTTTATTACTTTTTAATTGTATACCGCAAGCAACTCCACTACATCTTGGGTATTATTCCATATCAACCCATATTTTTCCAGCTGACATCATGCTCTGGAGCAGAGAGTGAAAGCAGAACGCAGAGAGACAAACAGTTACTTAGGCGGTGGCTGAGTTTCATCTTTCTCCCTCCCATCAGCCTCCTCGGTGGTCACTTGGGGTCTCCTTGAACCCCAGGATGAGCCCCCAAATGTAAGACCCCGACCCTCGGTCGTTGGTACTTCTTTGAGATACCCCGTAGTGAGACACCGAGATACAGATGGAAAAAGCAAGAGGTGTATTTTCCGGCACGCCCAGGTCAACCCTCAGCCAGTCCCTCAAGGCGAGTGATTAGAAGGAGACCCTAAATGGCTATTACAAGCAGTTCTCATGCTTTTTAGGGGCACAGATTATATCAACAAGGTTACAGTTCAAACTTATTGGCTAAGCATATTGACCTTTAAATCTATTGGCTAGCAAGCATGACACACATGTGAACTCTACCTGGGACTTTCTAGAAGGTCAGGTGACTATCAGTACATTATGAGAATTTTTTACTCAATAATGTTCCTGTGGGTAGAGAATGGGACTTAGCCCAGCCTTGGCCCCAGATGGGAGGGGGAAACTGTAAGGAGTGTGTGAGGCTGGAAAACCCCTTAGGGTCCCTCAGAATAAACTAGAAAACTGAGAATTGGTTTTGGTTTAGATGCTGGTGCTCTCCGTGTTATCCCCATTGCTTTTTCTCAAAGAATCTGGCCAAAAGTAGATGATAGAAATTAATAGCACTCTGATGTCACCAAACTCAGGAATACTGTTGGACCAGAGCCCAAAACAAGCCCTTCCCAAGAAATCCTTTCTCTCATTTAAGAGTGAGATTTCCAAGGAGGAAGAGAAACTGGGAGAGGAGAAATAGAGTTCACTCAGTGAGGAGAGTTACTGTTCTAAACAGCTCTCTAGACGGGCTAATTGGCATTCTGAATTTAAAATGAGTAAACCAGTGTGGTGGCACACTTTTTCAATCCCAGAACTCAGGAGGCAGAGACAGGGGAGATGTCTGTGAATTCAAGGCCAGCCTGGTCTACATAGTGAATTCCATGACAACCAGAGCTACATAGTGAGACCCTGTCTTGAAAACAAATGAACAAAAATATTAGTAGGGGTCTAATATTTAAAGTTAGGGTTTATGGATGTGATTTTTCAAAAGATATACCACCACTAAAAAGTACTGTATATATAATAAATACTTGATATATAATTATCGATATATAATTATATAATTATCGAATACATTGCCTTAAACTTGTCTTTTCACAGTATGTTGTCCTAGTATCTTCTGCCTTCAGACTGCCTGTCTAAAGGTAAAAACAGACACATGCCTACAAATAATGTTGAAATTAAGATTTCAGTGACGAAGATTGCTGCTGTCTGTACAATGTCCACTCTCCTATTCCTTTCTAATAAGAACCCCCCTAAATCGTTTCATGATTTCATACCCATGCCCTGGTTTAAAACTATAGTTCCCAGACCACCTTACAAACATCCCTTTTGTAAGTAGACACGATTAGATATAGTTTAGAGTATGCCCACTGTTAAGGAGATGACTAAACATGCAGAGACAGATCCCTCTTGCTGATACTTCTCTCCTGTCAGCCATCAGGATTCAGAGACAGCCCCATACCGCCAACCTCAGCAGCCTGAGGAAATTGACCGGCACTTTTTGACACTTCCACTCAGGCCTTCCAAGGTTTGTAGTTTCAATGCTAAAAAAGGTTTTCAGGACCAGCCAGTGTATGAAGCAGAATTGATGGTTCTGTTTTGGAAGGTTGTAGAAACCTCAGGTGCTTTGCTGGAGTCAGTGGATCACTGGGGTCGGGCCTTGAGGGTGTGTAGCCCAGGCCAACTTCATGATTCTTAGTGTAGTTGCAATGTGAGCAATTGCTCACCTGTTCCCGCAGCTATGTCTTCCTGTCAGAAGTAAATGCTCCCCTAGACTTGTGAGCTGACGTAAACTTTACCTCTTCCCTTAAACAGCTTCTAGGCAGATCACATCAATGAGAGAAATAATGGAGCAGCCAGAATGTGGGCACGATCACCATTTACAGTCATGAGATGGCTCTGGGTGTCATCTATGAAATGGGGCTGAGAAAAGAGGAATTGTGAAGGTGTCAAGAGCTGTGGTGAGTTGAGATCAACGGAGGCCAGGACTAACCAGGCCCTGACCTGTTTCACACGAGAAAAAGATGTAGGTATTGTCGTCGTGCCTCTGTTATATCTGGATTTCTGTTACAAGCAGTCACTGCATGGAACACCCATTCCTTGGAGGTAGATAGCTTTACCGTGCACTGCTACACATAAAGGATATACCTTATGCCTTCAGGTAATACTGCTGTGGGATGACTACAGCCTGTTACAACACTTAAAGGCTTTGCTGTAGTTTTACGGGATAAACTGGAAAATTTGAAGAACTTTTTGGATTTGCTCTCTAGGGATTAGTTAAATATTGAAGTAAGCAACCATCAAATAGCTGGGACTTTGGCAAAGAGTAGTATGGGAAGATTTATCCAATCTAAGCTAAAAATAGTGTGGTCTGCCTGGGAAGGACAGAGGCTGGGCCAGCTGGTGTAAACTATTTATAGTAACCCTGGCCATAAAAGTAGGCAGGTTGGGTGGGGTGGGGTTGGTGCTCCAAGATATTACCTGCCACTTGCTGTGGGATGCATAAGTATAGTATTATGAAATAATCCATCTGACCCAAGAGATTTTCTGGAGTGTGTACAATTAAACAGATAGCTATTAAAACCCCACTCCCACTCTGGAGTCCAGGCACCTTGAAGCAAAATTGTGTGCTTCTAATTATTTCGTGTCTCTGACGCCTTAAAGAACGATCATTACGTAGGAAGCCACGCGGTAAATGTTGGGGAACTGGGGTTGAACTGGAAAATTGAGAAATGCATTTCTTTTCTTCAGCCTCTCGCCTTCTCTCGCATCCCACCACTGCATTTTCCGAGGGGAGTCTTGGGATGCTAAGGGATTCTGTGGAAGAAAGGACTGCCCAGAACTCATCACTACACGTGTTCCCTGTGCGTTTAGAAATGGATTACCAAAGGATTGCTCTTATTATGCTTCTTAATAATCTGCTCACTTAGGAATCTCAGACAGGAGACTGGGAGTTGGACTGGGAGCCAGCCTAGACTACATGGTGCACTAGAGGACTGCCTCACATAGATAATACCCTGTTCAAATACATATATAAATAATTATTAAAAATAAATACTAAACTGGGCCTGGTGGTACATGCCTTTAATCCTAGCACTAGGGAGGCAGAGGCAGGCAGATCTCTGAGTTCAAGGCCAGCTGGTTTATAAAGCAAGTTTCAGGACAGCCAGGGTCACACAGAGAAACCATGTCTCAAAAAAAAAAAAAAGCCAAAATAAATAAATAAGAAGAAAAAAACCAACCCCTTTTACTCCGCTTATAATAATAACCCTGAATATCAGACATGTAAAAATTATTTCCTGCCAGGTGATGGTGGCACATGCCTTTAATCCCAGCACTCAGGAGGCAGAGGCAGGCAGATCACTGAGTTCAAGGCCAGCCTGGTCTACAGAGTGAGTTCCAGGACAGCCAGGACTATACAGAGAAACCCTGTCTCAAAGGAAAAAAGAGGTTTTTTTCGTAATGTTACTTCTTTGTTTGTTTGTTTTGTTTGTTTGCTTGTTTTTTTTTTTTCGAAACAGGGTTTCTCTGTATAGCCCTGGCTGTCCTAGAACTCACTCTGTAGACCAGGCTGGCCTCAAACTCAGAAATCCTCCCGCCTCTGCTTCCCAAGTGCTGGGATTAAAGGTGTGCACCACCACTGCCCGGCCTTTTAATTTTTATTTTATTTTATTTTTTATCCCAGTGTTATCCTAACTCTCTCCCTACAGTACATTGATCTGTCTATCTGTCATTCTAGCTATCATCTATCCATCTGTCTGTCTACCATCTATCTGTCTATTATCTATCTGCCTGTCTATTAGCTGTTTGTGTATCATCTATCAATCATCTATCATCTATCTACCATTTATCTGTCTGTCTGTCTATCATCTATCTGTCTATTATCTATCTGCCTGTATTAGCTGTCTGTCTATCATTTGTCTATCAATCATCTCTCATCTATATACCATTTATCTGTCTGTCTGTCTATCATCTGTCTATTATCTATCTGCCTGTATTAGCTATCTGTCTGTCTATCATCTATCAATCAACTCTCATCTATCTACCATTTATCTATCTGTCTATCTGTCTGTCTGTCTGTCTGTCTGTCATCTATCTGTCTATATTAGCTCTCTGTCTATCATCTGTCTATCAATCATCTCTCATCTATCTACCATTTATCTGTCTATCTGTCTGTCTGTCTATCATCTATTATCTATCTGCCTGTATTAGCTGTCTGTCTGTCTATCATCTGTCTATCAATCATCTCTCATCTATCTACCATTTATCTATCTGTCTATCTGTCTGTCTGTCTATCATCTATTATCTATCTGCCTGTATTAGCTGTCTGTCTGTCTATCATCTGTCTATCAATCATCTCTCATCTATCTACCATTTGTCTGTCTGTCTGTCTGTCTGTTGTCAGTGGAGGCATAGGAATGCTCACACACCCTGTTGAAGGTTACAGTTACTTTGATCAAGACTGTCAGACTGCTGTGCCCTTTGCAGGGGACAAAGAGCTTGGTCTCAATGTGCTCCACGCTTCTCAGCTCTGCCTTTACTTCCCAATCCCAACTTTGGTTTCTTCCTTTGAAAATGGTAGGTGTAATTATATCAATCACCTTGAAGTTTCAAAAGGAGTTAGACAAGCTATTCTAAGTATGTAGGATAGAAACCACACTTTCCCGATGCTGCAGTGTGGTATCTATTTTATGTTGTTTCTGAGAACAGTCAACATAGGTTTGGTATGGTCGGAGTGGCTCCTGGTGGCAGTGGCTCCCTCTGACTCAGGACTCATGACTCATGACAAGTACCACCCGTCGTGGTAAGGAAGGCAAGATGGAGTGTTTCTGGAAGGCTGGGAATGTGTGGGGTCTTTGTGAGGCAGCCCAACCCAAGAGGAGAGTGCTCCAGCCAGAACCAAAATTCAGTATAATTTTGAAACTGCAGCCTCCAGGAACACTTTGTCAGTTGGATCCCACAGGCCAAAGCTTCCATAAGTCTTCCCAAATAGCAGTAGCAGCTGAGGACCAAGGATTCAAACACATGATCCCATAAGTGATTTCAGACTCAGGCTCTAACAATTTAGAAAGGTTTCTTGGTATTAGGTCAGTCTCCATGGTTCTGTAGAGCCGTGAAAACTAAGATGTTTGTTTGTCTTGCATACCTTACTGGGATTCTCACCAGAAGTCACACCCAGAGGGAAGGCACCAGGGCACTTAAGCTCTTTACTCCATCCACTATAACCTAGACTCCAACCCAACCCCTCTGCTGCACTTAGACAAAATCCCCTTTATGGTTAGAATGTGCCATATGCAATCTGTCATCATTATTGTTTAGGGTTCTCAGCATTTCTAACCTGAAATAGCCGCCACTTTGTGTAAACATTCATTACCCCTTAGAGAATTAATTTCCAACATTGGCCAACACCGTGGAAAACAATTAACAGTTAAAAAACAATGTAGGTGGGCATGGCTACGTGTCAGGTCTCTGTAAGAGATATGCAGTTATATTGAAGTTGTTTTGCTTTTTCATGGTGACCTCATAAAACTTCTAATTGCAAATATTTACCAAGTCACATAGTTTTTTTTTTTTTTTAAAAAGAATTATTTATTATTATATGTAAGTACACTGTAGCTGTCTTCAGATACACCAGAAGAGGGCGTCAGGTCTCATTTCGGACGATTGTGAGCTACCATGTGGTTGTTGGGATTTGAACTCAGGACTTCAGAAGAGCAGTCAGTGCTCTTAACCCCTGAGCCATCTCTCTAGCCCCGACATAGTTTTTATAAAGCTAGTTTATTTCTCCTATAGAAATTGACTAGAAGTCAAACAACCAAAATGCCTTGTGCTTCCAGCTAGATGGCTCCTGATCATAGGTAAATTAATCATGTTTAAGACTGCCTGTGGTTGTTATGGGTTAAAAAATTAAAAAAGAATGGGTGATTTCCTTCTTCCTCTGAACGCTGAACTGCATTGTCCTGGGCAAGAAGCAAACTTTTAAAGGAGTTTGACAGAGAGGATTCCAATCATCATCTTCATAATGAACATCTAAATGATGACGGGCTGTAGAAGAGGCCCTTCAAGCTCCGAGAGGCCATAATTAGGAGATAATTATCCACATCACTCATTCTTAGACCATTCTTCACTGTTTTTCAATTGTCCTTCCTCGTTAGAAGATTTTGAACATGTGGAATGGAAGATGGTACAGCCAGTGAGAAAAAAAAATGGTGTAGTAGTTCCTCAAAAGAATTTACCATAGATCTGGGCATGACAGTACACTTCTATCATCTAAGCATTTAGAGGTGTAGGCAGGAGGAATCCAAGTTGGTGACCCGCCTGAGATATATAGTGAGACAATGTCTGTAAAAGAAAAAAAAATTAACATAGAATTACCACGTAACCCAAGAAGTCCTCTTCGGGATATATATTTAAAATTGAAAGTAGAAACTCGGATACGTTTAAGCCTAGCACTGTGTTGCTCCCAAGAGCAGAGAGATAGAAGCACCCAAGTGACACTGACGGGGGTGTGGTCTGGATGTTATAAGCCAAAGTCATATACTGACTGTAGCCAACAGCTTGATGGAGGACCCTAGGAGGTAGGACATTGTAAGCTTGGAGTCTTTGAAACCAAGGAGTGTGTGTGTGTGTGTGTGTGTGTGTGTGTGTGTGTAGAGAGAGAGAGAGAGAGAGAGAGAGATGCTTCCCCCATTCTATCATATGAGAACCCAGCAAGAACTTTCTACCTGTTTGTGAACCAAAAAGTGTGCCCTCTCCATCTGCCAGATCTGCTTGCATCTTGATCACAGACTCAGGGGAATGTGAAGTTATATCTGTTGTTTATAAACTACCCTCTTACAACGTTTTTTGCTATAATAGGACTATGACAGGAAATGACCAGTTAAATGAAATGTAGGAAGTACGTAATAGTGGGGTATTATTTAGGCTTAAGGTAAAGGATATTTTTTATTAATTATTATTTTATTTATTTGCATTTCAAATGTTGCCACCCCTTCCTGGTCCCCCCACCCCATCCTCTACGAGGGTGACCCTACACTTACCCACCTACTCCCACCTCACCCCTCTAGCAGATGGGGGGCTCTCTGGGGCATCAAGCCTCAGAGGTACTCAGAGGACCAAGTGCTTCCCTTCCCACTGAGGCCAGACAAGGCAGTCCTTTGCTACATATGTAGTGGGGGCCACAGGTCAGCCCATATGTGCTCTTTGGTTGGTGCCTTGGTCCCTGGGAGCTCTGGGGGGTCAGGTTAGTTGACATTGTGGGGTTGCCATCCCCTTCAGCTCCCTCAGTCCTTCCCCTAACTCTTCCATTGGGGTCCCCAGATTCAGTTCAGTGGTTGTCTGCATCCGTTTCAGTCAGCTGCTGGGCTTGTCAGAGGAGAGCTATGCCAGGCTCCTTCCTGTCTGCAAGCACAACATAGCATCAGTAATTGTGTCAGGGTTTGGAAACTGCAAAGGGTATTCTTAAATGGATGAATGTTGAAGATATTATACCAAGTTAAATAAAGCAGTGAGGAAAAAATAAATACCACGTGTGTTCACGCCGTACCCAGAGTCGGTGGTGCTTGGAGAAGCAGGGAGACGGAGGGGATAGGGAGTTAGAGTGCTTGATGGGGATGCCATTTCTGCTTGATAAGATGCAAAAGTGCCGGGAGTAAACGGTGGTGATGCACAGCAATGCAGATGTGCTCTCACGGATCTGTGCACTAAGAAGGGCTACAGGTAAGTTTTATAGAATGTATTCTTATCACGTAAGAAATTAGAATCTTAATGAGATTGTTGGTATGGGAAATCTATTTCCATCGTAAGAAAAAGAGGCGAAAGAGGAGGAAGAATAGGAGGAGGAGGAGGAAGAGGGAGGAGAGGGGGAGGGAGGAGGAGGAGGAGAAGGAGAAGAAGAAGAAGAAGAAGAAGAACAACAACAACAACAACAACAACAATAACAACAACAACAACAGCAAGAACAAGAAGAACAAGAACAATAAGAAGAAGAACAACGACAACGATAACGATAACAACAACAACTACAACCCTACCAAACTAAAACTCCAGGAATCCTAATATAATGTGAATATACCAGAATATACATTTATTTCCCCTTGCTTTATGGCCACCATCAAGAAAACAAGGCTCAAGTCACAAACCTGCGACTGAACCTAAGTCCTATGCTTCTGTGATCAAGAGAGTCTGACATCTCCAGGTCTCCTTTCAGCCACTGATTGTGCTGATGTGACGATGGCCCAGCCTTGTCTGGGTGACAGGAGAGAGACTGAGTAGACACCTCCCCTGCAAGCTCAACTCAGCTGAAGCAGGCAGTCCCGGTGATGGTTCCTTCACGGTTCCGTGGTGATAGCGTCTCACCTCGAAAGGTCGTGAGGGTTAAGTAAAGGGCAGGAGGATGTAACTGTAAGTTCTCACTCGCAGAGGTTATTCTAGCTGTGTGCTCTCTAGGTTGACTCTATCCCTAGTTCATACAGAAAGGGAACCTCCCAGATCCCGTTCTCTCAGGGCCTTTGCTGTCACTCAGAGGAGGATTCTCTTTGCTAAGATTTACTTACAATAACTTATGAAAAGTCTTACCCCCAACATTCATTGCCCCTTAAAATATTTTCTCAGACATCTCAGTAGCTGCAAAATGACATAAATTCAAGTTTATTGAAAATTAATGTCATTCAAGAAGAAAAAGAAAACCCATGTATTGTTCTTAAATGCACCCAGTAGATTCTTTTCTAAAAAATGTTTTATAGCCTGCCTCCAGCCAGATCTTAACACTTTTTTTTTTAAGATTTATTTATTTGTTGCATGTAAGTACACTATAGCTGTCTTCAGACACCAGAAGAGGGTGTCAGGTCTTATTACGGATCTTTGTGAACCACCATGTGGTTGATGGGATTTGAACTCATGACCTTCAGAAGAGCGGTCAGTACTCTTAACCACTGAGCCATCTCTCCAGCCCCCACCCAGTAGATTCTAAAAGCAATAGCTGTTTGGTTATTTTAGTAGTTAACTATCACCATGTAACAAATTTTCCCAATTTGTAACCTTTGAAAACAACCGTTTATTATCTCCGTGTCTCTGGATTAAAAGCCCATTCTGGCACAGGGCTGCCATCAAGAGGTGGACAGGACTCAGTTTTTACCTGAAGGCTTGACAGGGCCGCCCTGGCGTCCACATCATTGCTGGGCGGACTCCCTCCCTGCTGGCTAAAGGCCAGAGACATCCTGGTCGCTCACCACATACACATACGGTTTCCCATATGGCAGTTCACAGCGTCAAGTGGCTTTTCTGAGAGACAGACAGAGAGGGAGAGGGGAAAGATGAGGGGAGGGGAGGAGAGGGGGAGAGGAGGGGATGGAGAGGGGAAGGAGAGGGAAGGAGAGGGGAAGGGAGGGAAGGGGAGAGGGAGAGGAGGGGAGGGGAAAGGAAGGGGAGGGGAAAGGAGAGAAGGGAGAGGGGGAGGGGAGGGGGAGGGGAAGGAGAGGGGAAGGAGAGGGGAAGGAGAGGGGAAGGAAGGGGGAGGGGAGGGGAAAGGAAGGGGAGGGAAAAGGAGGGAAGGGAGAGGGGGAGGGGAAGGAGAGGGGAAGGAAGGGGAGGGGAACAGGACATGAAAGGAGGGGAAAGGGGGGAGGGGAGAGAGAGGGGGAGGGGAGAGAGAAAGGGAGGGGAGGGAAAAGGAGGAAGGGGAGGGGAGGGGAAAGGAGGGAAGGGGAAGGGAGGGGAAAGGAGAGAAGAGGGAAGGGGGAAGGGGAAGGGGAGAGGGGGAGAGGAGGGGAAAGGAGTGACTGGGAGGGGAAGAGGGGGAGAGGAGGAAAGGGGAAGGGGGAGGTGGAGAGGGGGAGGGGAGGGGGACAGGAGAGGGAGAGGGAAAGAGGGAGGGAGAGAAAATGGGAATGAACAGGAGGATATTAAAGGGTTTTTGCAACCTTATCTTGGAAACGTTTTCACCCTTTTCTGTAATTTCCATAAGCAAGTTATATCAACCATGCTCTTCATGGGGATTATGGGATTTATGCAAATGAGGATCATCAGCACAGGCCCTGAAGGTTTAGAGATCATCAAAGGTTTAGAGATGCTTACCTACCGGTTTCTAAAAGTATGTGAATTTAACTTTTAGAAAATAGTATTATTTCTTGTTCTCTTTAGACTCATAATTCCGTTCTTTTATTCTCCTCTAAATTTTTTTTGCTGATGTTTATACTTTTCTACAGCTATACTCAAAAGTATTCTATTACCTTTCTTATACTATGTCATTGCACATATATTATAGATGTAAACTGAAATTTCAATTAAAGTATTTTCACTAACCTATGATTTTTGTGATTACTTTCTAAATTTAATTATATTCATTTATTATTAATACCAGTAGAAAGTAATATTAAGCTATATAGTATTGTGTTGATCAAAACTAGACATAGATTTAATAAAATACAATAAATAATTGTTAAATACAAAAGGCAACATTCTGTTTCACGTAAGCAAAGATACTTGTTTTTCTCTTTATCTTTTCTTGATAGTCATTTAGAATGAGTCAAGGCGTCAAGTCATAAACAGTAATGAAGCGTTTGCTAACGACAAGCATTAAGTGTCTTATTTTCAAGGGAACTCACATCATATTCCCGTTAATCCAGTCCACACTTAAAGGGCGCATGGAAGAAATAATAAACAAGCAAAGAGAGAGTGGATGAGAAAGAGCCCAGCTTAAAAGTTCCTGTGGGTTGGCGGTGGTGGCCACGCCTTTAATCCCAGCACTTGGGAGGCAGGGGCAGGTGGATTTCTGATTTGGAGGCCAGCCTGGGTGAGTTCCAGAACAGCCAGGGCTCCACAGAGAAATCCTGTCTCCAAAAACCAAAAAAAAAAAAAGTTCATGTGGATTATTCAATAAACTTCTGGGGAAATAATGAAAATATTTTCTCTGCAAAGTCTGAGTAAATGTTCCTGGAAATAGAAAACACCAACTTAGCCCCTTAAAAATTCTTTTTTTAAAAAAAGATTTATTCATTTTATGTTTATGAGTACACTGTACCTGTCTTCAGACACACCAGAAGAGGGTATCATTACAGATGGTTTTGAGCCACCATGTGGTTGCTGGGAATTGAACTCATGACCTTTGAAAAAAGCAGTCAGTGCTCTTAACTGCTGTGCCATATCTCCAGCCCCTAAAAAACTCTTAAAGTCAAAAGCTAGGCAGTGGTGGCACACATCTTTCATCCCAGCCTTTGGGAGGCAGAGGCAGAGGCAGGCAGATCTCTGCAAATCCAAGGCTAGCACTCTCTACAGCCTGAGTTCCAGGGCAGCCAAGGGTACACATAGAAACCCTGTCTCAAACAAACAAACAAACAAATAAAATGTTATCTTAAAGTCTTTCTTCCATGTTAGGAGCCACCATGTGGTTGCTGAGATTTGAACTCAGAACCTCTGGAAGAGCAGTCAGTGCTCTTAACCGCTGAGCCATCTCTCCAGCCCTATTTATCCCTTTTTTAATATTTTAGGAAAAGGGCATGAGTCATGACTTACCTGTGGAGGTCAGAGGGCAGCTTGTGGGAACTGGATTTCTCTTACTATATAGATTCCAGGGATTGAACCTAGGACCCCAGGCTTGGTAGCAAGCACAGTTGCCTGCTGACCCATCTGGCCAGCCCTTCTGTCTTAAACAAAGCTGTGCTCAGGCAGGCACTAAACTTCTGGACTCCAGATTCTGGTCTTCCAAGCAGTTGTAACCGTATGCACAAGACACTTCATGGGGCTTCATTTTTTTTTAAGATTTATTTATTATATGTAAGTACACTGTAGCTGTCTTCAGACACACCAGAAGAGGGCGTCAGATCTCTTTACGGATGGTTGTGAGGCACCATGTGGTTGCTGGGATTTGAACTCAGGACCTTTGGGAAAGCAGTCAGTGCTCTTAACTGCTGAGCCATCTCTCCAGCCCCATGGGGCTTCATTTTTAAAGACATCGTTTTACTGCTTTTCTTGATAGTGAAAAATGGAATAGCTAAAGAACACAATAATGAGAACCAGGACACGGCTGTGGCGTGCATGAATTCATAGCAGCTATTGTTACCTGTACAAGGCCTGCATAAGACTAAGCCAGTTTGAAATCCAGCATGGGGGAAGGGCCCCCCAAGCCTCACCTAGCGCAGGGGCTCTGGCAGTAGGTGAAGGCTAGAAATCAGGTTGTTCTTTTCTTTGGCAGGTGGCCACTAAGAGGTCACCCATTCTCCAGTGGATAGAGTATCTGTGAACACGGGGGAAGCACTAGTTTCCTCTAGTGGGTTATAAAAACAAAAAGAGGAGGATGTAAAGTTGGGAGGGAAACACCTTGTGGCTCCTCCAGCAGGAACGGAAGGTAGAGTGTAGGGTAAATATGGTTATGATACATTGTATGTGTGTATGAAAATTTCAAAGAATAACTAAAAATACTACTTAAAAATAGATAGTTGGGCAGTGTGGTATACACATTGAATCCCAGCACTTGGGAGGCAGAGGCAGGCAGATCTCTGAGTTCAAGGCCAGCCTGGTCTACAGAGTGAGTTCCAGGACAGCCAGGGCTACACAGAGAAACCCTGTCTTGAAACAAAACAAACAAACAAAAAAACACCCAAAACACTACAAAAACAAACAAACAAACAAGCAACAACCAACTCGTGAAAAGAAACACACAAAAGTACAGAGAGAAATGCCACTGGTTAACTAAAAGAGACAAAATCTATGAAAAGCCAGAATGGTTTTAACAGAAGGCAAAATTCTCAAGGAGAGTAAAGAAAAGACAATGCAAAGGTCTACTGGCCTCCTTTATGTAGAATTACACATCATGTTGTTGTATGTAAGTTATACTGGTCTCAAATATGTACAACATAGTAAACATCACATGTCAGGCAAGTGATATCTTTCCATGTAAGATCATGCCAAAGAAACAAGTTAATTTTCCATCTCTATTTCTCCCTTGGAAGAAAATATATTTTCCAACTACTCTGAATTCTTTTTCCCCCCCATGTGTTTTGCTTTCACAGTGTGCATTTCTACACAAATAATTCTGTTTTCAAAATATTTCTTGTCCTTTTGCAACTTACTGTTTTGGGCATTTATTCAAGTATGTCTTCTGTGTGTGTGTGTGTGTGTGTGTATCTGACACACACACACACACACACACATATAAAATGTCCTAATTTGAGATAAGGTTAAGTATACCCTTTTCACATTTCTTTAAAATTATAATGGTTAGTTTTAATTATTTACTTTCACATAAAATTTAGAATCTGTCAAAAGCTTAAGTTAGTTGAGTTTGAAATTCATTAACTTTACAAATTAAGGTCAAAATAAGTTAATCTGTTTCAGGCATTCAGTTTTCCCGTGCATGTTTATGATAAAACTCTATTATCTAAATGATTTTAGATATTTCCATATTAACATATTTTTGTCTGTATCTTAGAGTGGAAAATTTAAACATGATGAATAAAAGCAGAGACTAGTATGTTAGCCCTTCCCTGCCATATTCCCATTGTCAGCAAAGGGTTCCTCTATGTTTTTTTCCTTTCTAATTCTTTTACTTTCGTCTTTATTTTTGAGAATTTCTGACATGTATACAATGAAATATGATATACAATCATATCTACCCCATCCCATTCCAACCACCTTAAAATACCCTCTTTCCAACGTCATGGTTTTGCTCCTGTTTGTAATAACCCACTAGACCAGTTAGTGCTGCCCTTGTATGACTGAGTGTGGCGCCATCTACTGGAACATGGAAGAACTCCAAGTGACAACATTTTCAACAAAGAATGATTTTCCCTATAGCTCCTTGGTGAGGAGCGGGGCCTGGAGATTCTCCACCTGATCAAGGCTGGGATTTTGGCTGACTTGATTTTGCACCCTCTTATGCAGGTAGCCAACGCTGCTGAAGGTTCATGATTGCAATTTTTGTGCTGTTCAGAAGACTGAATTCCACAGCATTCCGTTCTATCCCACAGCTCCCACATTCTTTCTGGTGGTGGTGGGATTTTACATAGATGTCCCATTTAGGGCTGAACACAGAGTCTCTTATCCTTAGCCTTGTGACAGTTGTGTATCTCCCCATTGGCTGCTTCCCACTCCAGAAAGATGCTTCTTCCACTATGTTGAGAGAAACCCTTGTCTACGGCTATAAATATAACTATTTAGGAGGTAAGTTGATAACATGACCGTTTTACAAAATAACAATAACTGTTTCCAATCTAGGGCCTCTGAGCTCCCCAGTGGTGGACTTTTAGCTCCATGTAAAGTACCAGAAATGAAATTCTTTCCTATGGAGTTGTCCTCAACTCCAAGCAGAGAGTGATTGATTGTCCCATAAATGTCGTGTCATATTGTCCCATTGCATGTATCTTGCCAGGGCAGGTAACTATTTCAGCAGACAGGGTAAGTAAGACAGAGCAAGACGTTGATGTTTGTAATGGTTTGTATATGCTTGGCCCAGGGAGTGGCACTACTAGAAGGCCTTGATTGGAGTAGGTGTGTCACTGTGAGCGTGGCCTTTAAGACCCTCACCCTAGCTGCCCGGAAGTCAGTCTTCCACTAGACGCCTCCAGATGAAGATGTAGAACTCTCAGCTCCTCCTGCACCACGCCTGCCTGGATGCTGCCATATTCCTGCCTGGATGATAATGGACTAAACGTCTGAATCTGTGAGCCAGCCCCAATTAAATGTTGGCCTTATGAGAGCAGCCTTGGTCATGGTGTCTGTCCACAGCAGTAAAACCTTCACTAAGACAGCTTCTTCCTCCCTCAACAGCCTCCCTCCAGCCCCATCAAGGAAGCAAGCCAGCAAGGAAGACATTTCCTGGTTGGTTTGATATTGATCTCTCTATATCCTGCCATCTCATGTTTACACTCAACACAATTGCATTTTCCTTCTGGTTTCATTTACGTTTTTACTTGTTTTAGTGTGTAAGCATGTAGAGCATATGCACATATAATTTTTTTGTACTTTAATGACCCAATTATAGTATTTTGTAACAAAAGCCAGAATAAACTAAGGCATGTGTCTTTTGTCCAAGTTTGACTTTCGCTGGTTGCATCCCTGTTATATGATTACTTTCCCGTGTTCCTTTGTCCTCTATTAAAATTATTTTGATCCAGACACCTGTTCAGGTTCAAAATGAATTCTTATTTCGATTTAAGTGAAACTGTTTCATGGGCCAATAGTGGTATGACTATCATACCTTTGAGACTTAGAACTATCTGGTTCATATTTTAATTCCATCACTTGGTCTTTTTATTCATTAGGCTCCATTCATGAAGAGAAACATTGTGTGGGTATTCTCAGGAACAGCTGGGATATGCATGGATTTTTCTTTTTCCTTTTGAGACAAGGTTTTGTTATGTAGTCCTGGAAGGCCTTGAACTCATGATTCTACAATTTCAGCTTCCTGAGTTCAGGTATTACAGGACTGCACCAATGTGTCCAGGCCACACTGCTATGTGGAAACCGATATAAACATATAATTCTTCTCCTTCTTGTCAGATCTCCAATATTATAGGTGTTTGACTAAGTTGTTTTTGTTGCTTCGTTATTAATTTTTGAATTTCATTGTGCAAAGTGTTTTGATTAGTCTGATTTATTGTCCTTATTTCGATCCAAATTCTCCCATGTTTGGTCAAACCCTCTACAGACTGTCTTATGAAGCAACTTATCAGTGGGACACATCTGAGGTTAATTTTGTTTTATTTTTAGAGAATCCCTTTCTAACCTTTGTTATTAAAACTATGTATAACATATCATACTTCCAAAGTCAAAATCTACAAGATAAGAAGTTTTAATATCTTAATATATGTTTTAATAGTATTTAATAATGATTATACATATTATTATTTTATTATTAAATTATTAAACATGTTATTAAATTATTAAACATGTTAAATTATTAAACATGTTATTAAACATCTAAATAAGATTTAATAATAATTATTAATGTGTTAACAATGTTTTTAATATTGCATATTTTCTTTATTTACATTTCAAATATTATGCCATTTCCTGGTTTTCCCCTCCCCCCAAATTCCCTATCACACCCACCTTCCCTCTGCTTCTATGAGGGTGTTCACCCTCCCACCCACTCCAGACTCCCTGTCCTGGCATTTGCCTACACTGGGGCATCGAGCCTTCACAGGACCAAGGGCTTTTCCTCCCATTGATGCCTGACAAGGCCATCCTCTGCTACATATGCTGCTGGAGCCATGGGTCCCTCCATGTGTACTCTTTGGTTGGTGGTTTAGACCCTGGGAGCTCTGGGGTGGTGGTGGTTGTCTAGTTGGTTGATATTGTTGTTTTTCCTATGGGGTTGCAAACCCCTTCAGCTCTTTCAGTTTTTTCTCTAACTAACTCCTCCATTGGACCAACCAGTCCAATGGTTGGCTGTGAGCATCCACTTCTGTATTTGTCAGGCTCTGGCAGAGCCTCTCAGGACACAGCTACATCAGGCTCCTGTCAGCATGCACTTCTTGTCATCCACAATAGTGTCTGGTTTGGTGACTGTATATGGGATGGATCCCCAGGTAGGGCAGTCTCTGGATGGCCTTTCCTTCAGTCTCTGCTCTATACTTTGTCTCTGTATTTCCTCCCATGAGTATTTGGGAGTATTTCTAAGAAGGACCGAAGCATTCACTTTGGTCCTCCTTCTTCTTGAGCTTCATGTGGTCTGTGAATTGCATCTTGGATTTTCTGAGCTTTTGGGCTAATATCCACTTATCAGTGAATGCATAACATGTGTGTTCTTGTGACTAGGTTACCTCACTCAGGATGATATTTTCTAGTTCCATTCATTTGCCTAAAAATTTTATGAAGTTATTGTTTTTAATACCTGAGTAATACTTCATTGTGTAAATGCACCACATTTTCTGTATCCATTCCTCTGTTGAAGGACAATCTGGGTTCTTTCAAGCTTCTGGCTATTATAAATAAGTCTGATATGAGTATAGTGGAGCATGGGTCCTTGTTATATGTTAGAACATCTTGTGGTTATATGCCCAGGAGTGGTATAACTGGGTTGTCAATTTTCTGAGGATCCACCAGACTGCTTTCCAGAGTGGTTGTACCAGCTTGCAATCCTCTTGCAATCCTACCAACAGTGGAGGAATGTTCCTCTTTCTCCACATTCTTGCCAGCATCTTCTGTCACCTAAGTTTTTGAACTTAGCCATTCTGAGTGGTGTGAGGTGGAATCTTAGGATTGTTTTGATTTATATTTCCCTGATCACTAAGGATGTTGAACATTTCTTTAGGTGCTTCTTAACCATTCAATATTCCTCAGTTGAGAATTCTTTGTTTAGCTCTGTATCCCGTTTTTAATAGGGTCATTTGATTCTCTGGAGTCTAACTTCTTGTATATATTGGATATTAGCCCTCTATCAGATGTAGGATTAGTAAAGATCTTTCCCCAATCTGATGGCTGCCATTTTGTCCTAATGACAATGTCCTTTGCCTTCCAAAAGCTTTGTAATTTTATGAGGTCCCATTTGTCTATTGTTGATCTTATAGCACAAGCCACTGATGTTTTGTTCAGGAAATTTTCCCTGTGCCCATGTGTTCACGGTTCTTCCCTACTTTCTATTCTATTAGTTTCAGTGTATCTGATTTTATGTGGAGGTTCTTGATTGACTTGGACTTGACCTTTGTACACAAAGATAAGAATGGATCGATGTGAATTCTCCTACATACTGACCTCCAGTTGAACCAGCACCATTTGTTGAAAATGCCGTCTTTTTTTCCACTGGATGGTTTTAGCTTCTTTGTCAAAGATCAAGTGACTGTAGGTTTGTGGGTTCATTTCTCGGTCTTTAGTTCTATTCCATTGATCTACCTGTCTGTTTCTGTACCAATACCATGCAGGTTTTTTGTTTGTTTGTTTGTTTGTTTGTTTGTTTTTATCACTATGCCTCTTTAATAGAGCTTGAGGTCAGGGATGGTGATTCCCCCAGAAGTTCTTTTTTTGTTGAGAATAGTTTTAGTCATCCTGGGTTTTTTGTTATTCCAAATGAATTTGAGAATTGTTCTTTCTAACTCTATGAAGAATTGAGTTGGAATTTTGATGGGGAGTGCATTGAATCTGTAGATTACTTTTGGCAAGATTGCCATTTTTACTATATTAATTTAGCCAATCCATGAGCAAAGGAGAAAGCCTTAGAAAGATCAGGAATTCAAGGCCCACATCTAAACAAAGTAAAAGCAATATACAGCAAAACGGTAGCCAACATCAACAGCGAACTCCTAAAGTTGATAAACAACTTCAGCAAAGTGGATAGATATAAAATTAAATAAATCTGTAGCTTTCCTCTACTCAAAGGAAACACAAGTGGAGAAAGAAATTAGGAAAACAACTCCCTTCACAATAGTCACAGATAATATAAAATATTTTGGTGTGATTCTAACCAAGCAAGTCAAAGATCTGTATGACAAGAATTTCAAGTCTCTGAATAATAATGTTCTAATAGTCATAAGAATGTCTCTATTTCCACCTTTCCCATGCTTTTGAGTTTTTGCATACTCTGAATTACACAAACTTCCAATTGTTAATTTTGAGACAAGTTCTCACTGTTGCCCGGAAGTCATTGTTGTAGCACAGACTGGCCTTGAACAAGTGATTCTACACCACTGTTTCTACTTGAATTCTGAGACCTATATCAACATGTCCAACTCACTGTTTACTCCAGCCAATAGGCAAAAATGTATGCACCCATGTAACAATTTCGATGAAGTCATCCAACAATTTTGTACATTAACAAATCTATTACACACATCCTGGGACCAACCCTCCCTCTCTAGACAACTTTGGAGAACTGACCCACTTTCTTTCTCTGTAAGTTGTGTTTGCTTTTTCTACATTTTCAACTACTGCTATATGCAGCATTTCCGTTATTCTTAGCTTTTGTCTGCCATGAGATTTTTGATTATCCAGTGTTTGCCTTTATTATTATTCATACAACTTTTATAACACAAGCAGTTTTATTAAGTCACAAGTAACTTCAGTAAACTGCACACATTTGTGGTGTACAGCTTGGAAATATTCAGAGAAGAGGCAACATCGCAGACTTGAGGCTACTATTTTTAGAAAGCTCAGAGTTCAAGGTTGGATTTCTGAGCATTTTCTTCATCCCCTGCTAAAAATACCTTGCTGTGTCTAGACTGCGCGCGGAGCATGGCTCACGCAGGGCACCTCCTTTTCTTATGGAGTCCTGAATCTTTGTTGAGTCCTGGGTTCCCAGTCTCTGACACTTCACAGGCACTGCTACCACACACTGCTGAGGGGACAATGTCCTGTGTGACTTGACTGGAAAATTCACAGCTAGAATTCAGTGCCTGACTTCCTCTGGGCATGAGTTTGAACCACAGGTAAGTTCTCTTCCTGAATCTTGTACTTAGGGGAGATCTTGAGGTAAAATGTTACATTGTAAAAGTATGTGTATTTATGTATTGCTTCTGCTACTAAAGTTCATAGATGTCTTCCATGGTGTCTAATTGCATCTAATTAAAAAATAAATTTTAACTTGGGCAAGGTAGTATACACCTTTAGTCCCCAAACCTGGGAGGTAGGCAGATCTCTGAGTTTGAGACCAACCTGGTCTACAGAGTGCTTTCAAAGATAGCAAAAGCTACACAGAGAATTCCCTGTCTCAAAAAAAACAAAACCAAACCAATTTTCGACATTGTTTCCACGACATTCCGATTGGTTCTGTTTTGTCTGGTTTTTCAATCTGCTCATGTGCTTATTTGCAGTCTATAGTTTCAATAACTAATAACTGTACTAAAGTCTTCCATACATCATCTGGTCATTTCTGTGACTGCATTTTACTAGTTTTTCTCTTTTTATTAAGAGTCATGATTTTTTTGTTTGTTTGTTTGTTGTTGTTCGGTAAGATTTGGTACATGTCATATGTGTTTCACCCACTCTTGGTACAGCTCTTCAAAAGTTTGTTTTCTGATCTGGTTTTCTGGTAAGCAAATAGTTACTTATGGGTGAACTTTCTGGTTTTTAAGCTAATCTAGGCCATACCTAAACTTTTCTTTTTAATGACCTGGTTTCAGGTGTGGTATTTTGGGGTCTCTTTCAAATGGTCCATGTATTCTGTGAGGTCTCTACCCTGACTAAGGTAGGGTGCGGTGAAGCATTCGTTAGTTATCCCTTGCTAAGGAAGGGTGGGGTGGAACGTTCCTTATCCCTGATAACTGCTAGCTGAGGAAAGTGTCCATTTTAGGCCTCCCTGATACTTATTGCCAGAATCGAAGCAGTTTTGTTTTGTTTTGTTTTTTCTATAGGTGTGCAGGGTAGCATTCAACAAAAGACTTAAGAGTTCTGTACACACATTCTTGAAATTCTTCTCTGCTTCCGGCTCTTGGAATCTAACTGCCTCAGCCTAGAGGAATGCTGATTATTCTGTGCTCACCCAAGGACCGCTGCCTTACTTATCAGAAGGTGCATCTCTTTCATTCTTCCCTTTCCCCTTGTCTTTCACTGCTGATAGTGTGATATTTAAAAAATACTAAGGGGGATGAATACTGTCGAAAATCATTGTATGACATTCTCAAGGAGTTAAAATATTTCAAAAGAACAAAATGTAGATAATATGCTGCCATTCATATAAGGGAGTGAGATGCAGCTTTGGTTTCTACTCATTTGAAAAGCTCTCTGTGTGTGTGTGTGTGTGTGTGTGTGTGCACATCTGTGTATTCAAGGCGCATATGCAAGTTTGTATAGAAGCCGGAAGTCAACACTGAATGTCTTCCTCAACCACACCCCATTTTATTTTTCGGAACAGGGTCTCTTATTAGACCTGAGCGCTTCAGTTTGTCTCGGGTGACCAGCCAGTAAGCTTTAGGGTCCCCCAGTCTCCGTCCTCTCCCGGTTCCCAGTGCTGCCCTTGCATGCACAAACTATGTGCCTGAGTTTTCAAGTGCTGGGGTAGGAGCGGGGCTCCTTCCTTAGATTCTGCTGCTTGTATGTCTCTACCTCTTGAGGCATGTTTTTATAGGCATAAATGTATATGTATTGTGCTAGATATTTTAAAGATTTATCTATTGTGCATATGAGTACACTACAGCTGTCTTCAGACACACCAGAAAAGGGCATCTGATCCCATTACAGACAGTTCTGAGCCACCATGGGGTTGCTGGGAATTGAACTCAGGACCCCTGAATGAGCAATCAGTGCTCTTAACCTCTGAGCCATCTCTCCAGTTCCATTTTGCTAGATATTAACAATTTCACTTTACAGTTGTTGTATGTATGCATGTATGCATGCATGTATGTATGTAGGTAGGTAGGTAGGTAGGTAGGTATGCTTTGTTAGGACAAGTTCTTGCTAGGTAGCCTAGGCTGGCTTCAAATTTGTGATCTTTTTTGCTCAGCTTCCCAAGTGCTGGGATTACAGGCATGTTGCCGACACACCCGTGGTTTTCATTATTTCACATTTCACTGGAAATGAGTGAAGTGAGGATTTCTGGTTTCAGTGGAGACTTGGTTGTGTCGTGTGGGGTTTTTCTGGAATCTGTCTTAGGAGAGGATGTCTTGCTGAGAACAGACACGTGGTGGTTTTCTGGGAGCTGTTAGGTGAAAGGGCAGACACTTGAGAGGACACATGATGTCTGGAAAGAGTAGAAGTGTAAGCCGTCGGACAGACAGTGGATGGCGCTCTGCCATTGGCTGGGCTTCCCTGGCGCTGAAGATGATATGATGATATGGCAGTGGCTCTTTACAGATCTTCCCTTGTGGTGACTTTGTAGAAAGAAATGCATCAAAGAACTTCTGTTCCCTGGCCCCCCTCCCCCCCCCCCCCCACACACACACACAGGACAGGGCTTCTCTGTGTAGCCCTGGCTGTCCTGGAACTCACTCTGTAGACCAGGCTGGCCTCGAACTCAGAAATCCGCCTGCCTCTGCCTCCCAAGTGCTGGGATTAAAGGCGTGCGCCACTACTGCCCGGCTTTTTCTTTTCTTTTCTTTTCTTTTCTTTCTCTCTCTCTCTCTCTCTCTCTCTCTCTCTCTCTCTCTCTCTCTCTCTCTCTCTCTTTCTTTCTTTCTTTCTTTCGGTATTCTGTCTAAGCTCCACCCCACACCTACCTGGCAATAGCCAGGTATGCCCCGCCCCAGAGATCTGGCCCACTATAAGAGGGGCTACTTGCCCCTCCTCTCCCTCTTTGCTCTCTCCGCTCTCCCACATACTCTCACCTCTCTGCCCCTGGGGCTCTCCCCCCCCCCCCCCACATGGTCATGGCCGGCCTCCACTCCACTTCTCTACTCTCTCTCTCTCTCTCTCTCTCTCTCTCTCTCTCTCTCTCTCTACCACTAACTCCCATCCCCTACTCTGAATAAACTCTACTCTATAGACTCTATAGCATGCCTGTGTGTGTGTGGTCCCTCAGGGAGAAGAGGTGCCTGGACAGGGGCCTGCCTGGGCACCCCCTTCCTCACACCGCCGTGCCAAACCCCCTTAACCCCCATCCCCACACCGCCGTGCCACACCCCCTTAACCCCCATCCCCACACCGCCGTGACCCCCCTCCTCTCTTTTTAAGCCCCTTCACTTTCTTTCTTTTATTTTAATCAAAGACCTCTGGAGACCTTCAAACTGCTTCTTGCTGCTTCCCCAGACTCATGCCTCTCTGTTTCTTCCGGATCCAGCCACTGCTGCTGATCTGAGTGGGCTGGACTGAGGTTAACAAAGATGGAATCACTCCAGAGAACTACTTCCATGCTGATCTGAGTGGGCTGAACTGAGGTTAACGAAGATGGAATCACTCCAGAGAACTACTTCCATGTTGCATATAATTTTAAAATGCACCCTTGCTTTTTGCCTGGACTGGCGATGGCCATTTCACTCAGCTCCCAGGGCTAACTTTCCCAAGCCTCTAACAACCGTCCAATCAGTGCCCTTTCTCCAGCCCACCTGAGTCACTGGTGGATGGAAAACATCAGGCAGCCTTTATATTCTAAAACCAGTCAGATAACACAACTGCTGGGCAGAGAATTTTTTGCCCCATCATTCTTAGCCTCAGCAGCTGCCTGAGAAGGCTACAAACTATCAGTCCCCGAGGAATCCCTCTCCCTCTCTCAACTCCTCTTCCTCCTTGGGACCCTGAAATCCTACCTTATCCTTCACCCAACTGTTGCCTTCTGCCATCTTTACTGATCAATTAAGATGGGGAGAAGGTAGATTCGCCTGAGTACTTGATCCACTCCTCACCTGGGCAGCCCCACTTGAGGAAGCAGAATTAACATCAAAATACAAACAGCACCAGGGCAATCCACAACACTTCTAAAAAGTCCACATCCCCCTTGTCCTCTTAACCATCTTTCCCTACCTTTGATTGGTGGGCTATACGGGAGGCTGAAGCTGTTAAGAACTCTTATTAAAGTAGGTTTTTTTAAAAACAAAAAGCCTACAAATAAGAGTGTCTATTTTCTTACATCCAGTCTCATAAAGTGTGTTGGAAAACGTCAGGATCTTGCCAATACATTTAGTGAACGTGGTTATATTAATATACATTTTAATTTGTATTTATTTCATTATCAAGAGAGTAGAATTTCTTTTTATACAGGTAAGAGTCACTTATAGTCCCATGATCATGAATTGTATATGGCTTTATGCTTCTTTCTAAAGAATTTTTTTTAGGGGTAGGAGAGATGGTTCATTAGTTAAAACGTAACTACTCTTGTAGATGACCAGAATTAATTCCCAGTACCTACATCAAACAGTTCACAACCATCTGTAACTCCAACTCCAGGAGGACTGACACCCACTTTCCTTTGAGGTCACCTGCACTCACACGCAAATGCTTACGGGCAGACAAATAAAACACATCTTAAAAAAAGAAAACTTTATCTTTTTCCTATTTTTAGAAACTCATGGTTGTGACATATCCGTGACATATCAGATAACATTTTATTTGTCTACACTACATTTGCCATGGAAAGATTTTGTTATCGAGTTTATAATTTCCTTTTAGATTTTTTAAAAAAAAGATTTATTTATTTATTTTATGTATATGAGTACACTGTTGCTCTCTTCAGACACACCAAAAGAGGGCATAGGGTCCTATTAAAGATGGCAGTGAGCCACCATGTGGTTGCTGGGAATCAAACTCAGGACCTCTGGAAGCGCAGTCAGTGCTCAGAAACACTGGGCCATTTCTCCAGTCCTGTGCCTTTTAGATTTTTGAATCCCAATTCTCATCTAAACAGGGGGAGATTTAAGAAGCACGTGTAAACCAGCCTGGTGATGCATGCTTACTACTTATAAACTGGAAGCTACCTTGCTATTTAGTAGAAAATGAAGTAGGTGACTGTTTTAAAGGAACTGGACTGACAGATGAGTCTTCAGGCTTCCGGTTTGTTTGGGGAGTACAATCAAGTCACAAAAGGGACATTATTATTTGGAAACTATCAATAAAATGCTGTAACGATTTAAGAACTGGGCATTGTTCTGGTCTTAATGTATCCCCCCCTCCCCACCCCCAGATTCCCCTTACTTAATGCTGTGTTAAATAAGTCTTTGGAGAGCTTGACATCCAATTTGCATTTTGCCTCTCTAAGTTGGCTTACTAACCTCGAGTTAGGAAATCCAAATCCTTTACGTATTGCAGCTTGCCTTTCCTTTCCTAACATGACCTACAGCATTCTGGAAGAGTTCTCTGGGAATTTGCACATCTGGTTTTGCTTCCCAAAATAAGCGGGAGTTTTTTTGATTACACTCAATCAACTCATTTCTTTTGTGTGTGGCTCAGTTTTAAAAACTGAAATGAATCAACTTCTTTCAACTCCGGATGATAATCTTCCCATGTATTTTCTATCTTAGGTATCTGGCATTTTGAGGGAGGGGTGACTTTAAGATGATATATGAGACTATTAAATCATTCAGCACTGGAGCCAATCAATTACTCATTAACGATAACAGCGTAAGCAACTGGAAATTTTACAATGAAAAGCACCAGCGGCTGCCACGATAAATTTAGCCGACCACTTCTAAATTTAGCGCCCCTGTCACTTATAAACCACTTTCCATTTGAGGCCTGGGCTGTGGGACGCTTGTTGGATCCTTCCTCCTCTCTGCACGCATGTCGCCACGGTGCTCTCAGCGCCACGCGCGGTCCGAGTGCGCGCTGCCCACGAGCGGACCAGTGTGAGCCAGGCGCGGTGGGGCTCTGCCGTGCGCTGCAAACGCCTGGCCGGCTGTCCCGGACAGTGCGGGTTAAGGACGCTTGTGTTGCGCCGTCCCGCAGCGGGGCGCACGCGGGGCTTCAGCCCTCTTTCCCGGTTCTTGGAGCAGTGGGTTCGGTCCAGGCTGCAGCTTCCCAGCAGCGCCCTCCCCAGGGGCGGGGCGGGCCTGGCTCTCGCGGCTGCAACGAGTGGGCGGCCAGAGGCGGGTAGCCGAGAGGACGGGCGGCTGCGAGACGGTCGCTGAGACTCGGAGGGAGCGGCGAACCGGTGAAAGAGGAAAGGAAGGAAGGAGGAGGAGACGGAGTCGGTGCAAAGGAGCTGCAGCGGAGCAGAGAGGCGGGTCCTTTCGGGAGCGGCCACCGCGGTTCCGGGACGCCGCTCGGGGCAGCCCGCCCACCGCGCGTAAGGTGTTCTCCAGGTAGCGCGGCACCCAGAGGGCGCCCTCGCCCAGCGACAGTTCGCGGCTCCCGGAGCGCGGCGCCCTTGAGCCGCCGGGCTGCGCAGGTTGGCCGCCGACTGGTCCGCCCGCCAACAGGAGGAAGCTCTGTCCCTTCCCGCTCGCCGCGGCCGGCGTCCCCACCCCGTGGACTCCCAACCCTGCAGCGGGCGAGCGGCGTGGCCACGGAGGCGCCGAGGAGGGGCGAGCCGCCGCCGGGCAGCGGCGTGGCCCCGGGGGACAGGGCGCCCGAGCGGAGGCGGCGGCGGGGCGGTGAAGGCGCGGCGCGCGATGGCAGCTGCCTAGCCCGGCGTGCGCGGAGCAGCCCGGAGCTGTGGCTGGCCAGACGGTGCGTCTGGGCTGGGGACCCCGGGGTCGCCGCTGCTGTGGCAGCTGGGCAGGCAGAGATGGGCACCGAAGCTGGCGAGGGCATCACTTTCTCCGTGCCGCCCTTCGCGTCCGCGGGCTTCTGCACCATCCCGGAGGGCGGCAGCTGCCGGAGGGGAGGAGGAGGAACGGCGACCGCGGCGGCGGAGGGCGAGCCGAGCCTGCAGCCCTTGCTTGGGCCGCCGCCGCCACCACCACCGCCGGGCAGTTTCTGGAACGTGGAGAGCGCGGCGGCTCCTGGCACCAGCTGCCCTACCAACGCCCCCGGGAGCAGCGCCACCCGAGGCCGGGGCAACTCTGGCAGCGGGGGCGGCCGGCGTACCACCGTGGCGTATGTGATCAACGAGGCGAGCCAGGGGCAACTGGTGGTGGCGGAAAGCGAGGCCCTGCAGAGCTTGCGGGAGGCGTGCGAGGCGGTGGGCGCCACCCTGGAGACCCTGCATTTCGGGAAGCTGGACTTCGGGGAAACCGCCGTGCTGGACCGTTTTTATAACGCAGGTGAGTGGCGGCAGCTCCTCGTTTTGCCCACCCGGTTTCTCCAGGCTGTCTTCGTTGGGGAGAATTTTTTGTTTTGTTTCTCGTGGGCGGGAAGCAAGCTTCCTATTTACATCACCCTCCACCTTGGGAGCGGTGAGAGGGGTTGCAGGACTATTCAGGTTGGCTGCTCCTAGCAGAGTACTGGTGCAAGAGGCTGTATTTGTGCGGGAGAGCCCCTCATGTATTCATTATCTGGCAGCGACGACCCTGGCTCGGAAAAACACGCCCCCCCCCCCCACCACTGCCAGTAATTGCTTCAATCACTTCTCTTTAGTCAGGGTATGGTTAGGTTTTCCTTTTGCACACACCTGTGGCCCTCTGAGGTGATGTTCTGTTCTCTGTGCTGTCTTGGGTTGCACAAATGCCTTATGCTAAGCAGCCAGCTGCATGCAGAGTTTCCTTGGAGTTTTCAAAGCGTGGCCTGACCTTCCCCAACTCATTTCACCTTCGCGTTTTGGTGGCTTCAGTTTCCCATTCTCTTACCACTTTGAACGGTCACATAAACTGCATGTTAGAGTAAAAGGAGCGAGAAACATACCAAATGTGTGTGATCTTTGTTAGAATCTTGCTCAAAGAAGCAGTTTTAAAAAAAATTACCTCAGAGACTGTGGTGGGTAGAAGAGTTTATAATTTAACATCTTTTAAAGAGTTTCTAGGCAATTTTAATGACAGATTCGGTTGACCGTTAAAGTGATTGATTGCTGTCATAATCCATGTCTCCCTTTTAGTCCATTTCAGATTTCAAAAACTGTTAGAGAGTTCTAATGACTAAAAGCAATTAGCTGTCTGTCAGCCAATGTTAGGAATGGTTGTGTTCTACTGAAATCCAGTGGGATCAAGTAAACAAACATGCTAATTTTTATAATCGTGGTGGTGGGAAACGTGTTTTTTTTTTTTTTTGTCTTCAAATACAGTAAGCTTCTTGCATTTGTGATCACAAGGTTCTATATTTCAATCTAATTCTCTTACAGCCTCTTCAAAACACCTGGAGTAGGCTTATGTCTGCTCTGGGATTCAGCCAAAGCTGAATATTTTAAGAACAAGAAGAACTTCATGTTAAGGAAGCCAGACTAAATAAACTGAGACTTTCTGGTTTGGGTTTTTTTTTTTAAACAGTCTGTGTCTTCATAACTGAACATGAATATAATATATTATAGCTTGGTTCTTGGGGTGGCTAGCTATAAAAATTACATAAACATAACTTTTCTAAAAATTATAGCACTCTTATTTTTGGATTATGATTTGGAAGACGCTTCAAAGAACCAAATGATATGAGAGGGGGGAAAAAAACCAAATAAAAACTTGAGCTTATTTTCATTGCGATGATAGAGTAGGCTTATTTTTCCTAGGAGTCCAGAAAAAAATTTCTTAAACCCTCAGCTCATAGGAAGGAAAGTTTCCTAACAAGGCTGTCCTCTGTTACTCTCCAAATACCATCGCTGCAAAAGGAGAAAGGTTAGAGGACAGCAGGCATTGAGCTCTGTCTCACTCAGTCCTGTGACCAGGCCTGGGAGGAAAGGATTATTTGCTTACTAGAAGAGCCGACCCTGGGATTCCCAGGCAGTGGCTGGCCAGTGCACGGTGCTGACATTAAAAGCTCACAGAGGGCTCTGGCTGCCTTTGTGCAGAGCGCACTTGCTATTAGAATCAAGGAAACAGTGGTGAGGATGAGCTCTGGGGACTCCTCCGTTGGTGGCCACCTTCCCAACCCATTGGTTCTTTCCACGTAGTAAGGCCTGAGTCTAATCGCTCGCTGCCCAGCGTGGTGCTGTGATAGAATGAAGATGTTACCAGTTCACCCTAACCCTTGGTCTTTCTACACTGAAGGCATTGGGCTTTGGTAGTAGGCCAGTTTGGGGTCCCCCCCCTCTACCCCCGATTTCTAAGAGACTAATTGTTCTCCTTCTGCCAACGGCCGGTCAACTGTTGCTCAAAAGCTGGTCAAGTGTTTTGTTTTCTGTCAGAAGCCAGATAGTTAAGTATTTTAGACTCGTGACTTTTTCAGGTTTCTGTCACAGGTTTTCAACTCGGCTGTAAACAGTCCCTAAAGAGATGATTGTACCGCGGATAGTTTGAGGTCAGCTTGAGCTAGTGGCCGAGTCAAAGGCTACACCGAGCCACACAATGAGACTCTTTTTCAGAAACAAAAAGCAAATCGGGCAAGCAAGAGAACGTGACTGTGGATGCTAAAACCGTACTAGTAGCCGGTGTTGACTGGCTTGCAGTCTGCTAAGCATATGCACTGCAGGTCCTGGCTCATGCTGGGCCTCTCTCTTCTTCCCTACCTCATCTGGAGATACAGTTGGAAGGGCGCGGCCCCTCCTGGTAGAGCTGAGTGTTTGTCCACTTCTGCTCTGGGTCATAATACTGGTGAGAAAGGCTTTTTGTGCCTTGCAGGAGAGTTTCTTTCTCTGAAAAGTTCTCCAGGGTAGAAGTGGAGGGAGAACTGAATCGTGTGTTGGAGAGTCCCCTGAATCCTGTATGTATTTGTGAAATCAAGAAAGCATAAATATGGTAACAAGGGCTTTGGGGGTCAGGATTCCGGTCCAGTCTCTTCTGTAATACTGAGTGAGTCAGTTCGAACTTTTAGAGGAGTAGATGGTTGGAGTGATCTGTTCTTTAAAATCTCAGTATTATTACCATCACCGGGAGTGACTCGTTGTACTTCATAGAGATTCGTAACTGCTCCTTTATGGCCTGTCCTTGGTCCTGAGGAGATCAGAGTTGGGAGGAGGGGCGGGGACCTTTGACAGAGCCTGTGAGGGTCACCCAGAAGAAACCAGAGCTTTCTAGGGTAGCTTTTCCAAGGCGATAGGAGAAGTGAGGTGGGAGAATACGCAAGAACAGCCCAACCTGGATCTCGCTTAGTTGTTATTTCTTCTCCAGTGCTAGGAATCCCACCTGGGGGCCTCGTGCATGCCAGACAGGAGCTCTGCCACTGAGCGGAGCCCACAGCCAGGATGACCGCATCTGGGAAAGGACAGAGCCCAAGTAGTCCAGTTTAGAACGAATAACAGAATAAAGGGTGCTGGTATTGTTAGAACGTCTCCTATTTTCTGTACTGATGTCTTTTGAAGAACACATCAGAGTTCAAGTGTTCACTGAATTATGGATTTTATTATTACTGTTTATTCTGGCTTGTTTCTTGACCACGTGTGTCATTCTAGTCTGTCAAGTAAAGCCGACTCATGCTTCGCTCATGCTGCTATGAAAAACATTTACGCATCCTAAAGGTAGTTATGGTTTTACAAATAAGACAGTATCACACCAAGGTGGCAGGTAGCAAGCCAAACCACACCCCTGCCCCAGCCCCTTGTATGGCAGGCAGTAAACATTCTGTAAAGGCCACAGGTGTTGGTAATACAGGGTGCTGCCCGAGTCTGAAGTTACTATGCAGTGGAGGATCCCTGAGGGTCCAATCCTCTAGTTTCTACCTCTTGGGTGCTGGCAGCCGTCCATTTATGTAGCACAGGGGGTTGACAAGCACTCTAGCAACTGAGTGACATTCTGGGCTCTTACACACACTTAATGGGCACTCCTTGGTGTGCCTTGCCGGAATGGCCTTCATTTATCTCCGTACTTTGCATGTGAAACCGCCGGACCATAATTCTGTGTATTCAGTTAGGTTAATGCGTGATTTAAGATTAACTTCACACCTTTCCACAGAACCAACTGTCACAGGTAGCAGATCCTGGAGCTCCTCTATAGGAAGCCTTGATAGCTCAAGTACGTGGAACCCAGTCACTACTTTAAACAGTCAGGAAATGTTTCTGATCCCCTTACAGCGGGGTTTGGATACACTTTTCCGTGTACATCAGTGACTTTTGCTCTAATGCAGATTTTGGTTGCATCTTGGGCATGGGTAGGAGAAGCATCAACTTGGATTAGGGGTAGGAGCCAAGAGAGAGAATGCGGGGCAAAGAAAGAGAAGTCAGAAAGATAGCAAAACACTTTTATCTCTTTGGGTTTTCTCCTAACCCCGCCCACTTGGTGCTCCGCCCACTCGATGCTCCGCCCACTCGATGCTCCGCCCACTCGATGCTGTCAACTCCCTGCTGATGCTGATGTCAGGCATCAGGACCTTGCTTGGCTCAGAGCCACCTCCCTCCCTCTCGGTGGGTACTGCTTAGACAGACTGCCCACTTCCCCTTTCCTTGCCACGAGCCATTATGGCATCTCTCGGGCCTTCCTCTTAGGCTGACTCACTGCAGATTGCGATCTCTTAGTGGGTCTGCCGTGCCGCAGCCATAGCGGGCGAGCCGGAAGGAAGCAGCAGCGTGTGTGCTAGTTGAAGTTGGGCTTTTTGTGGAGTAGAGTTTGTGCCGAGAGTGGCACTTGTGCTGTGCGCCGGGGTGACACCTGACCTCCCTAGGCAAGCCTCGTTTGTCTCCACCCCACCCTCTTAGGACTTTCAGTTTTGTTTGGTAAAATAAAAATGACCCTTCACCCGTCTACCCTACACCGAGTTCTTGAAAGTCTTGCTGCAGACTTCTGCATTTCTGCTTTCCAAGGCCAGCCCAGGTTTTGTAAGGATTGTGCTTGGCTCTGAGGTAGAGGATGAGGCGCTGGAGTGGGTATTCCTGATGAACCGGCTGTTCCCATGAACCAGTTTTAAAAAAAAATCAAAACAGAACAAAACCAAAAACAACCAAATATCTCCAGAGAACTGAAATGGAAATATATTTGTCAACACTTTATTTGTCTAATTAAGGATATTACAACATAGAGAAAGAAAGAGAAACCCAATACAATATTCTTAAAAAGGAAAGTTTTTTTGTTTGTTTTGTTTTTTGTTTTTATTTTTTGGATTTGGTTTTTCGAGACAGGGTTTCTCTGTATAGCCCTGGCTGTCCTGGAACTCACTCTGTAGACCAGGCTGGCCTCGAACTCAGAAATCTGCCTGCCTCTGCCTCCCAGAGTGCTGGGATTAGAGGCGTGTGCTACCACTGCCTAGCGAAAGATTTTTTTTTTAATACTAAAAAATCAGGTTGTAAAAAAAAAATTAAAAAATTCATGTTATAGGGATGGGGAGAATGGCTAAAGTGTGCACGCTTCACAAACACGAGGACCCGAGTTCAAGTCCTCAGAATGCATATGAAAGCTGAGCATGGCAAAGGAAATCTGGTATCGTAGTGTTGGAGACAAGAGGACTGCAGGGTTTGCTGGCTAACCAGTTGTGCTAAAATGGTATGCTCGGTTCAGTGAGGGAGCCTATAAAGGAAGGCTCCTGATGTTGACCTCTGTCCTCTACATGTATAAGCACAGGTAAACACACCACACACACACACACACACACACACACAGGCACATGCACACGCACACGCAAACATACACACACCTAGCATTTGCAGAGACCTGAGTTCCATCCCAGCACTAAACAGCAACCCCAGTGACCACAACAAGAGGAGGACAACAAGAAGAAAACTTTTTAAGTGTGCCCAAGCTGGCCGCAGTCTTTAACAGAGAGGCCGAGGCAGGGGGATAAGAGTTCAAGGTCATGCCCAGTTATATGACAATTCTGAAATCAGTTCGGACTGTATAATACCATGCCCAAGAGAGATGGGCGTGGGGGAAGCAAACAAAGCCAAACGGAATAAAGGATAGGTCTTTGCATATAGTATATGTATAGAAAAAGTCCGTATTATTCATTTTCCCATAATGCCATGGGTGAGTGAAAGCGTTGTTTCGCCAATCAGTATAGTGGTTTGCGTTCTCAACCTCTGGCCTGGACTGTCCTGTGGCCTCTGTGCTTTTCAGTCACTTTAATCTTCAAGAGAGACAAGCCTCAGTGCAATTTTCAAAAGAAGAAATGGGTAAGTTCATTGAAATCAAGCCACTGGCCTACCCACCTCTGTCTAGTTAGACTTTAAAAAGAGACAAGCCCCCGTCATCCCCCCATGTGCTTTCTTCATGTCCTGCTTACCTTGGGTCAGCTGCTGCTGCTCCATCTAAGCACAGAGCACAGTGCTCCCTCCTGCTTTCTTGGCTAACTGGCTAGGCCGAAACAAAGTCTGATTTTCCTAAACAAAATGCAATAGAAACCCTGCAAGAAAAAAAAATTAGTATGGTGGAGAGGAATCTAAAAAGAAAAGTTCTCCGTATAAAAAAATAGATTTCCTTTTTAGAGCTCCCATGTCCTACCCAAAATAGCCAAGCACAGATAGTCACGACTGGCCTGGCTTCCTGTTCCTATGATTGTGGATTCTTTCCTATGAGGCCGGCTTGGCCTGTTTGAAACATTGGCATCGGATCGCCAGGGTTGGTTCCCTCTCTAGGTGAGGCTGGAGCGCGAAGCATTGCCTGTCTTTTCTCACCAGAGGTCTTGGCTGGTGAGTTTCCTGGGAGTTTACCAGCACAGGTCGGTTCCTCTGTGGTAGCCACAGGGACTAGGCCCTGCTTCCTGTTTCAGAGGCCTGGTTTGAGCCCTATTTAGTTCTTGTTTGGGCTCAAGTTGATTGACAGTTTCTTTGTGCTGCAGTGGGAAATTGACACGCAGATGTGAATATGCAAATCTTTCCATGGTGAGGTGCCAAACCTCAGTGCACTCTAGTGCTTTATCTAGTCCGTCTCCTCAAACACTGGTCCAAACCTGCAGAACTACAGGTGACTTCTTTTTTGGCTGGGGGTTCTAAGACTTTCTTTCCTCCCCTTCTTTCCCTTCTCCCCACCCCCTTCATGTTTATATTAACTTAAAGAAAAAGCATAGAAGCTAAGAGACAAAACCCAAGCTACGTTGTCGTGGTGATTGTCTTAGGGGAGGCAACAGAGATGTCAGTGCAAGACCATCTCCTGCATAGCAGGGCAGGTCTCTGAGACTCGGGGTGTCAGGGCGTATCCCTTCCAAACAAATGTCTTCTCTTGCTGTGGGTAATCAATAACGAGAAAAGCTACTGCCCTGGGTATGTGATCCGATCATTCAGAAAACTGGATCAGTCCCTTTGCACAGGGAGTGTGAAAATGCCCGAGACCACTCAGAACTTTCCAGCACCCTTAGTGAACTTCATACCTGGGAACTTCTTGCTCAGCAGACGCTCAGGAGGGCCTAGTGAGTGTCAGGGAATGCCTATCTGTCCGTCCGTCTGCTCACCGACCACAGACTATATGAAACCGAGGATTTCCCAAGCCAGAAAGCTCTACCTCATTTAAGAATCTCGGTTACATTGGAGCCTGGGAGATGACTCAGTTTGCCTAAGGTGCCTACTGTGCAAGCACAAGAGCCTGGCTGGGTTCAGATATTGATAACCCACATTGAGGAAAGGAAGAAAGGAATGAGGGAAGGAGGAGAGGAGGGAGGGGGAAAGAGGGAGGGAGGGAAAGGGAAGGGAAGGTTAGAGTCAGGGGGTGGTAGCTGACTCCCATAACTCCAATGCCAGAGGGTGAATTGGTAGAAGACACATCCCTGCCCCTTCCTGGCCAGCCAGCCTAGCCAAACCAGTGGACTTTAGGCTTAGTGAGAGACCCTGTTTCAGAATTCAACGATAGTGACAGAAGAAAGATAACAATTAACCTTGGCTGTCCACATGTCTCATTGCATGGGCACCCTCCCCAACATGCACACATGCACACTGACATGTGTGTGGTTAAAAACACTGGTGGTTATTACACAGCTTTGCTGTTTGAAGAAGGGTCTCCCTTTGTAACCCTTCTTACCCTGGCCATCCTCCTGTCTCAGCTCAGTGTTGGAATTATTAGTATGCACCACTCTATCCAGCGCAAATGCCTCTTGATGTCATATTCAAGCTTTCTGACTTGTTTAATTGTGAAGAGTATAGTTTAGAGCCAGGATAGCCAGGATCAGGGGAACCAGGACCAGCAGAGCCAGGACCAGAAGAGCCAGGAGCCTGGAGAGTCAGGACCAGCAGAGCCATTCCTGTTTCTCAAGGCTGCTGCTTTCATCGCCACCTTGGCATTTCTTGGTCACACTGGTACACAGATCTCGGAATCCAAGTAGGATATATATTACATATTATATATTATATATAATATATTATATGCTATAATATATTATATATTAATATGTATTATATATGTTATAATATACTATATATTAATGTTAAGTATATTATTGTTAATATAATTATTAACATCAATAATGATTATAATATTAAAATATAATATATAAATATAATATGTAATATATACTATATTATAATTACATATTATATATACTATATAAAATGTATAATATGCAATAAAAACACATGTATATTATATATTATATATATTACATTAATCAAGTGACCAAATAGGAACCAAATCTTCCCAACCTTTAAATCACCCAGGTTGTTTCCCCACTGTCATGGTTGTGTGCACATGTTATGTGCAGTGTGCCAAAGTACTGCAGGTGTCCTCTGCGGTGACCAACATTCAAACCACAGGTCTGACATCTCAGTCCATGATGGTAGCCACTGTGAGGGGGACTGTGGCCGTGACACTTCCCTCTGATCTCTTCTTGCTACCACAGTTCAGTGACTTCTTACTGATACCAGGTGACATTTTTCCTCTCAGTGCCATCGAAGGAGACAATTTCCAATTGCCAGCTGCTGGGACTCAAGCCTTTGTCCAGGGAAGTCTTGAGTCAGATTCTGAGTCGGGGAGTCAAATGGATCGTAGATGATGGCAGACCGAAGAGGCCTTTTTGTGGAAAGATGCGCAGAGGCAGGCTATGACCACAGCCTGTTCACACTTTTCTGAGTCTGATTTGCTTACCCCTAATGTGACAGCGCAGGCCTAGTAGTTTAGTTCTCATAGGCTGATTACTTGCCTGAGGCAGTAGATACATGAAGAACTTTGAAACAGAAGGCATAAGGCTTTGGGAATAAAAAGGTTTGTGTGTCTGTTTCCATGGGAACAACTGATGTGGAAGAAGTCAAGAATTCCCTGTGTTCCACCCCCCACCCCCCCATACCCAACTAACTAGAAACAACAGTAACAGCAAAAACAGTGGTCTGCCTCAATAGGAAAGCCCTCATCTGCCAGGGCCCTGGCCCTGGGTCCCCAGCACCTCCACAATAAATAAATAATGTTAAAACATAACTCAGAGCGTCGGAAGGTGCAGCAGACAGTCCGACACACATGCAGCCTCTGCCTAGAGATCACGGCTGTTAAACATGTGGATGGAGTTGTGTCATTTCTCTCTGGAGCCATTCTGGAGAAAACTAAAATCTCCTTTCTCCTTTGTCAGTTTCCCTTCCTGGGAAAGCCCCCATTCTTCCTGGGAAGCGCTACACGGTTCTTTTGTAAACTGATACTTTCAAATTCATGAAGCCACAAACCTACACATATGTGTGAAATATTTAGTTAACTCGTTTTAAGATTGTGTATGTATGCATGTGTGCACTCACCTGGGTGGAAAGGCCACAGATCAGCCTCCAGAATTGTTCCTCCTCCGGAGCTGCACCTTTTAAAATTTATTATTATTATTATTATTATTATTATTATTATTATTCTCTCCTTGGTACCTGGGTTTGCTGATGTCTCCACTGACTGGGTCCTTCCTGTCTTTCTGTCTGTCCTTCTCTAATCCTCACGTCTCAGTCTCTAGAGTCACCACTCCTGATCAACTAACATATTATTTAATAGGAAAGCCAAATATAATATGTATATAAACAATCAATGAGAAATTATAGGAGATGTTGATACACATATATAATCAGAAAAGTAGAAGTGAATGTGGTAATGGATGAAATGCTGGCTACTCCTGTGTAAGGTAAGTCTGTAGGTGTAAATATTGGAGTCATTATTTTTCTATAAGATAGAAATCAATCTATACCAAAGATATTCATATGTATTTCTATAGAGAGGAAACAATCACATTTCTGTCAGGTGTGCACATTACCCATTGACACTGAGAGGGACAATATCAGGAACATTTACCTTTCAGACTGGATAATTAACTCCCAGATGATATGCTATAAGGCCCAGGCTTCCAATGAAGGGAACCACCACTTGCTCTTGCCCACGGCAGGTCTTTAACAGTTTCCTGGGCTGAGGGCTGGTGCAGTCTCTGCATCCCTAAGCCTGCCTTGCAGGAGCTCTATCTGACTGAAAGCAACTGTGGCTTCCTTCTGTCTGTGGAAGGACGCTGCTGTCTGCAGCTGTTCCCGCCCTGAAAAGGCTCCAGATCATTGTGCTGTGAAACAGGCTTCCAATCACTGTGGTTGGAATCACAGCGCCATTTGAATAGCAAGATGTCAGTCCACAGGGTTTTAATGAGACAGTAAGAGGTAAAGGCTCTGTGGCCAGAACCCCAAGAATCTGTCAGGATGATGCCTGTAGAGTCAGAAAAACCGTCTTCATTATTCTGCCAGGAAACCACTGTTGTTAACCAATGGCTGTTGTAGAATATATTTAATCTCAATTAAGGGGCTTCTACCCCTCCTTTGGTGTATTCAGTTCCCAAATAAAAATACATGTGACCTTCCATTTACTAGAGCTGGGCAGTTAGTTATCTATCCTCTGTGTTATTTTGTCTATATCCCTGCCAGTAACGCCATTGTATGATTTGCCATGTTTTGTCTGGGACGCTCTTAGCTCCAGTAAGCCGTCCCTCATGACCATTATTTTAAGATTTTTATCCCATGTCTTCTTTTCTCCATCTTCCTCTCATCTCCTCATGGTCTCCTCAGACCACAAGTCCTCAGCATCTTTATTTAACCAATAGTTTTAAGTTAAGGGGCAAGGTCACATTCTCTCATTCCTGAGAGCAACCTGGCCTTGGGAGACCCGTATTTATCATTACAATACATATCAAAAGATCAAACCTCAACAAATGGCCTTGTTATTCTACTGTGTCATTCAATAGACTTTCTTTGGAGATTGAAAATAAACCTGCTTCAGAGGGCCTGCAACTGCAGTAAACCTCTTTATGCCAAAGACATGACTTTGGCCTTACAGTTTTTTTTTTAGGCAAGTCAAAGCCAAATGAACAGTATGATTGTTGTGTGCTGGGTGCTACGCCAGGAGCCCCACACGTGTGATCTTACCTAATTTTTAAAAAGCTCTAGGAGGCAGGCAGTGTCTGTTGAATGCCAAGTTACTGAACGGCTGGGCCAGAATGAGAATAGTAAACAAACAAAATTCCTTTTATATAATAAAAGGCAAATACGGTTGGAATCACAGCCAAGTTAGGATTTATGCATAAAAAATGAGGCAGAGGGCCCTGGGACGTGGGACAGCTTAGCGGGTCAAAAGCACTCGCACAAACCTCATGACCTGAGTTTAATCCTTGGACCCTGTAGAAAGGGGAAAGGAGAGAACTAATTCTACAGAATTCTCCTCCCACCTACACAAATGGGCTCTGTCACGTTCAAGCAAACACACAACACATATAAATATGTAAAAGTTTTATAGATAAATATATAAAAGTTTTTGTTTGTTTTTTCGAGACAGGGTTTCTCTGTATAGCCAGCTGTCCTGGAACTCACTCTGTAGACCAGGCTGGCCTCGAACTCAGAAATCCACCTGCCTCTGCCTCCCAAGTGCTGGAATTACAGGCGTGCGCTACCACAACCTGGCAAGTTTTTTTTTTTTTTTTTTTTTTTTTTTTTTTTTAATGAGGTAGAAATATGCACTTCTCTGCCGGCTCTCCACAGCATTGTGCTTGATGGTAACCAGATAACTTCTCTGGTAGCCTGTAGAGCACCTTCCAGCACTGTTAGCCAGCAGAGCTGAAGCTTCCGGAGCCTTCCAGCCTAGCCTGGCTTTGCTGTTTTATGATTCAAGTACATGGTGTGTTCAGCAGTAGAATTCTGGAGGGACAGCAATAGCTTACACAGTTCTGGCGGGGTGGGGTGGGGTGGGGGTAGGAGGCTGTGTCTCTGGGATAACTTTATGTATTCACTGGTGACATTTGTAATTGTTTGGGGGTCACATGTATAGAGTAAACATATGTTGATCTCACTATGACAAAGCCTAGGTCTGGAAGTATTTGTCTTGAGAAACTAGTTTTGGTTGAATCAGTGAAAATTTCAGTCTTCCTTCTAAACAATAGAATTTCATTTTTCCCAGAACCCCTGATTTCTGGGGTGTACTAAGTGTTACTGTCTAGCTACAACAGAGTAAGGAAAAGGCGTAGAGACCATCTACCTGAGCAGGAAGCTTGGGTTACAGACCCCGCATTTCTTGGTGTGGGCAGGTGTGGGTAAAGCAGGGCTGGGTTGTAAGTCACTTGGCCCTGCCCAGTGCTGTGCTTGTCCGTGAGCCGTGGCAGAACGTGCCTTGCCTCTTCTTGCCAAGCAAACCTGTCAATATTTTCTGTGCTTAAAGTACACTTGGCCGTCGGTAAATCTGAAATAAAATCTGAAAGGAAATGCTAGCCTAAGTTCCTAGCAGAGTTCTAGATCCTTCTTGGCCTTATAACAGCAGTTCTCAACTTGTAGGTCATGACCCCTTTGAGGGGGGGTTCAAAGGACCCCTTTACGGGGGTCGCCTAAGACCATCCGAAAACACAGGTGTTTATATTGTGAGTCCTCACAGTAGCAAAATGACAGTTATGAAATAGCAATGGAAATTATTTTGTGGTTGGGGGTCACCACAGCATGAGGAACTATATACTTAAGGGTCACAGCATTAGGAAGGTTGAGAACCAGTGTCTTATAGGATTACCAGTGCAGAAAATTCATTTAAGCAGAACATAATGATGTGTCATATGATGTGTGTGTGTGTGTGTGTTGCCCAAGGACTGATCCTTCTGTATTTATCATGATGTCATTCAGCAGACCTCTTTTTTGTTGCCTCTGAAGTCTGATATTATGGGCTGTCAACATTATAGAATATTCACACAGACAATTAGGCTTTTGACTTTGTTACCAATAATTTATAGGAAATCCGTGTTAATACTTCAGCCAGTCCATTTAGCATAGATTGAAGTGAATAGCACATTTGTCTCATCAATATTAATCCTGCTGTATTACGTCAAAAATTATTATTATTATTTTATTATTATTATTAGTGTGGGGCGGGGAGGGGAGGGAGATTGAAAAACCTGTGTCACGGCAAACGTGGTGGTCAATGGACAACTGCATGGAGTTGCTTCTCTGCCTCCACCTTCTCGTGAGTTACTGGGACTGAACTCCAGGCTTGAGTCCCTCAGACCGACATTTTACATGACCAGAATTCAGACTATCCTGAATATACCGCACACGCATAGCTTATTAATGTTCTAGACATTCTTTTGAAGAAACAAACCAGATGCAGAGACATACTAATTAAGAAGGGGAATTGTGCTTCAAAGCTGGCAACAGGTAAAGGGTCCTCAGTGTTCACTAATGGCACTGTTAGAGATGGCCTTACCTGAGTCTCTTTAGAAGTTCAGGCTGGGGGGCGGGGCTGGAGAGATGACTCAGTGGTTAAGGTTAAGAGCACTGACTGCTCTTCCAAAAGTCCTGAGTTCAAATCCCAGCAACTGCATGGTGGCTCACACCCATCGAAATTCAGGCTGTATTCTGTAATTTTACAGTAAGGCACCAGAAGCCAAGTATTCAGCAGATGGCTAAGTAGGCATCTCAGGCCTACTACGGGTATTATTTGTAACTGTCATCGCCTGGGGCTCATGGGGACGCATGGCATCTTTTAGAAGGTTAAGCCTTGACATAAGGGTGACACTTCTCTACTTCCCCAAAATCTTACATCCATTCAGAACTAACATGAAGATCTGACCTTCCTCCTAATCGCCTGCAATACTAAGTCACGTATTCTTAAGACTTGACATATACATAGTAATGGTGTGCACACCCACCCTCCGCCCGGACCCAGTGTCCAAGCCTTACAGAGCTCTGCATAGTAGAGCCTTTCATTATCAAGTACTGTTCATCTTGTTAAATAAGTAGTGAACATTATTCTTGGTTGTTAAATAAGTAGTGAACATTATTCTTGGTAGTTGCCTTCTGATACTCCAGAACTGGCTCTTTTCATTACTTATCTTCAGGGTGCATGGCTCGGTCTGGTTTTGAATCCTCCTGCTTCATCCTTTGAAGCATTGGGATCATAGGCTTCCCCACAACGCTACCTCAGAGAGAAGGCTGGAAGTTGTTTGTAGTTAAAAGCTACCATTGCGTTGTATCTTAGTCAGGGTTTCTATTCCTTCACAAACATCATGACCAAGAAGCAAGTGGGGGAGGAAAGGGTTTATTGAGCTTACACTTCCATGCTGCTGTTCATCACTAAAGGAAGTCAGGACTGGAACTCAAGCAGGTCAGGAAGCAGGAGCTGATGCAGAGGCCATGGAGGGATGTTCCTTACTGGCTTGCTTCCCCTGGCTTGCTCAGCCTGCTCTCTTATAGAACCCAAGAATACCAGCCCAAAGGTGGAACCACCCACAAGGGGCCCTCCCCACTTGATCGCTAATTGAGAAAATGCCCCACATGGATCTCATGGAGGCACTTCCCCAACTGAAACTCCTTTCTCTGTGATAACTCCAGCCTGTGTCACGTTGACACACGAAACCAGCCAGTACACCTTGTGACACTGCTTGGGACATTGAGGCACATTTGTGCTGTGTGTGTTATACATCGGCATTCCTCCATTTTCCCGGAGTACAGCTATTCTCGTCATGATGTTGTTTTCCCCTAAGAATACCATTCTGCACGCTGGAGTTAAGTGGCGAGGCAGACGCATGAAGCAATCCTCTCCTTTCTGTTTATGAACCCTGTGCTCTTCGGGTCGTCCTTGGTTTATTTGTCAGACAGTTAGGCGTGCGTTGTCCAAAGAGAGGTCTGTCAGAGGACAAGCCACATGGCGTTTTGAGATGTTCCAAGAATGTAAAAGAAGACTTGACTTAAGCTATAACTTAAGACTCTAAGGCCTCGTGTGCGTTTAGTCTTCAGTGACCTGATCTAAATGTGTGGAGATTAACTGGTGACTTGGGCTAAGGTAGAAGCTCTTGATGACTTGACTTTATGAGACTTTTCTTTTCAGCACTTGTAACTTCCCATTTACCCACAGAAGAACCTCTTAGCCAACTTTTGGGCTACAACATATATTTGGTATATGGTCACAGGGGAAATTCCCCCTGAATCCAGCAGATCACAAAGCTATTTATGAATGTGACCTTAAACTCCATTTCCATTTAAGTTAACAATAACCACAGAACTCTTTATCTTTCTGTGTTTGCTCTCTCTTTAGGAGCTGTGTGATTTTAAGCTGCACGCTTTGGTTAGTAGCCTTTGCTCCTTCTAAACACAATCTTTCTTAAAGACTAAATAAGCCGGGCGGTGGTGGCGCACACCTTTAATCCCAGCACTTGGGAGGCAGAGGCAGGCAGATTTCTGAGTTCGAGACCAGCCTGGTCTACAGAGTGAGTTCCAGGACAGCTAGAGCTATACAGATAAAACCTGTCTCGAAAAAACGGAAAAAAAAAAAAGACGCTAAATAAATTTTGATTTGCCTTTAGGATTCAGCATGCAAAGCAGAGTTGATTCATTGTGAGATATTAAAAATAGCTCACCATTGTGAGAGAATGGTGATGTGCACAGGTCAGTGATCTCAACGCTTGGGAAGTGGAGGCAGAAATTCAAATCCAACCAGGCTACATGATCCTGTCTTAAAAAAGCAAAACAAGGGGCTGAGGAGATGGTTTGGCAGATGAGAGTGCTTGCTGTGCATGACCGATGCCCCTGGTTCAGTCCCTGGGACTTTTAATCATTACGCTGGAGGGTTATTTAAAGTGATTTGAAAGAGGAAACGATGGTAGAGGATTCTGGGGCAGGGATTGAGATTGGTTCACATTTGGGGGCTTCCAGGCTATATGGAGTGGCCCCACTGCTTTTTGGCCTGTTCAAAACTGAACAGAACTGTTCACATCATAAGCTTCAGAGAGTATGTTGAGAGCAGCTCTGGTTCCCACAACCCTCACGGGCACACGCCAGTGACCTAATAACATCCACTCCACCCTGCCTCCTAAAGGTTTTGCTGCTGCCCAGTAGCAGCTTCCTGGGCCTAAGCTTTAGCAACGGGGACACCTCTGTGGAGACAGTCACGATCAAACTAAAGCAGGGGACTATTAGGTGAATTTTTCTTTTTACATATATGTGATTTTTGTTACATTTTATTTAGTGGTTTTGTGTTTCTCTGTGTATCTGTGTGTCTGTCTTTCTGTGTGTGTGTGTCTGTCTCTGTGTGTCTGTGTCTGTGTATCTGTCTGTGTGTATCTGTGTCTGTCTGTTTGTGTCCGTCGGTCTGTCTGTGTCAGTCTGTTTGTGTGTCTGTCTGTGTGTCTGACTGACTGCCTCCATGTCTGTGTGTGTTTGGCAGGCAGCAAACTGCCTTTACCTGCTGAGCTATTATCTTACCAACCCAAGTAGGGTTTGTTTAAAAGAAATAACTGGAATTGAAGGTTACAGAGTTTTAAGTAACCTTCGTCGGGGAAACTTCCAGAAAGTGGGCGATGTTAGACGTCAGGTAGAGGGGTCTGGGCAGCTGCTGGTGAGTAAGTTGAAGCGTGTGATTTTGAAAAGTGTGTTTTTTCCGGCCTGTGAAATGGCTCAGCTGGGTAAATCACCCTCTGCTGGGCAAGTCCGTGCCCAGATCGGACAGTGGAAGGAGGAACCAGCTCCTGGGAGTTCTCCTCTGCCCTGCACACTGCCCTGGGTCCTTCTCCCTGTGCCCCTCTTGTTCACACTCAAAACAATGATAAAGAAAGTGAAAACATAAAAATTAAAGAACAAACATACTTGTGAAAGGAAGACAGTCTAGTGGAAGCAGAAGAAACTGCTATCAGCAGAGAACACTCTGGTTCACCCCGCCTTTGTCTGTGCCTGAGAGACAGGGCGAGGTCAGCGTACCCAGCTTTCTGAGAGCATGGAATACGGATTTCCAAGGACTTTAGCATAGGAAGAACCTTTGGAGGAAGGTTAAGATAGCAGTAAACGCACACAAACCAGATTAAACGGACTGGTTTTCTTACTAAGAGCCAGTGCTTCCCTTTATTTGGTTTGATTTGATTTTGGGGAATTGACCCTAGGGTGCCGTGCATGTGACACAGATGGTCTGCCTTCGAGCTACTCTTCTGGTGCTGTTTGATAACTTAGGTGTATTTGAACTCTCCATGAGACACCTTAAGCTTAGGACTTCCTTACTGCCGGACTTACTTTACAGAAGGGTAGGGCTTGCTCAGGGAGCAAAGAAAGAGATATCTAAGGCCAGGTGCACTGGCTGGTTTTGTGTGTCACCTTGACACAGGCTGGAGTTATCACAGAGAAAGGAGCTTCAGTTGAGGAAGTGCTTCCATGAAATCCAGCTGTGGGGCATTTTCTTCTCAATTAGTGATCAAGGTGGGTGGTGCCAACCCTGGCCTGGTAGTCTTGGGTTCTATAAGAGAGCAGGCTGAGCAAGCCAGGGGAAGCAAGCCAGCCAGTAAGAGACATCCCTCCATGTCCTCTGCATCAGCTCCTGCTTCCTGACCTGCTTGAGTTTCTGTCCTGACTTCCTTTGGTGATGAACAGCAATGTGGAAGTGTAAGCTGAATAAACCCTTTCCTCCCCAACTTGCTTCTTGGTCATGATGTTTGTGCAGGACTACAGACCCTGACTAAGACATCAGGTAAATTTATTTTCCTCTGTTCCTAGTAGCCAGGCTTCACATGCTTTTAAATGTTAACAAACAGGGCCTGGAAGCCCTGACATACTTTTGTTGCTTTCTCAACCACTTGAAATATTTCATGGCTTGTAGTTCTGGCTAGATATAACAATGATCTCTTTGCCTAGTTTCCCACTTTGTAAGTCTGCAATGGAAACACTCCACAGTTTTTTCAACGTCCTTAAGTTTTAGGCTTTCTTCATTTAGCTTTCTAACCAGTGTTTAGTGGAGACTGCTCTCACTGGCTTCTCAAGCAAACCCTAGATTAACTTGAAGAGATTCCCAACTACCAGCCCTGTCCATTCATCTGTATTCTTTGTCTGTTTTTCAAAAAGAAGCTGCCCAGTCAAAACTGGTCCTTCTGCAAGAGAGCTGCTGATGTCCTACCCGTGTTTCAGGGATCAACCTCCTTATCTTTCTCACATATGTCACTGACAAAGATGCACTGTGTCGAGTGATGTGCCTTAGTTAGGATTTTATGACTGTCAACAGACACCATGGCCAAGGCAACTCTTTTAAGGACAACATGTAATTGGGGCTGGCTTACAGGTTCAGAGGTTCAGTCCATTATCATCAAGGCGGTGTCTAGGCAGGCATGGAGCAGGAGGAGCCGAGAGTTCTACATCTCCAAGTTCTACATCTGCATCCCAAGGAAGTCAGGAGCAGACATTTCTTGTTTTTTGTTGTTGTTGTTGTTGTTGTTGTTTGTTTTGGGTTTTTTTTGTTTTTGTTTTTGTTTTTTTTGATTTGTTTTTTTTTGAGACAGGGTTTCTCTGTATAGCCCTGGCTGTCCTGGAACTCACTCTGTAGACCAGGCTGGCCTCGAACTCAAAATCTGCCTGCCTCTGCCTCCCAGAGTGCTGGGATTACAGGCATGCGCCACCACTGCCCGACTTACCTGGTGTTTTGAAGGCTGCATTTTAACATTCAGATGCAAGATGGAGAAGTGGGAGCCGGGCAGTGGTGGCGCATGCCTATAATCCCAGCACTCTGGGAGGCAGAGGCAGGTGGATTTCTGAGTTCGAGGCCAGCTTGGTCTACAGAGTGAGTTCCAGGACAGCCAGGATTACACAGAGAAACCCTGTCTCGAAAAACCAAAAAAAAAAAAAAAACAGATGGAGAAGTGGAATTTATTAGAGATTAATTAATCGACTCTGGTGATTAATCATTTCTCTGAGGTGTTCTATTTAACATAGGAGATCACATTTACTCTGTAAGTATTTTAACAGACCCAGATAGCTTTTAATCACAAATACTGACTTGTCCGGTTTGCTGAGCCAGAAATTTTAGTTACCTGTGCCTAAAACCTACTTGTTCGTAGGCCAGTGGGTCTGACTGTGAAGGGAGTGAAGGAAAACCTGAAAGAACCTCCAGCTCTGCCAATCACTGTGAGTAAACTGAGGAAAGGCCGGCAGGGAGTGCAGATCTGTCAGGAACGCCCCCCCACCCCCCCTGGGCTGTGAGGCCAATGGCCGCCAGCGATTTTTGTTTGCAGATCTTGAAGTGTTCCCAGAGGTCATGTCTGTCAGTATTTCTCTGCTTGTTCTTGCTTGATCTTGTAACAAAAGGAATCTGGAGCCTCAACCCAGAAGCGGTTGAGTCGAAGCAGTTACAGATTAGCAGGCAAGGTGGTCAGACAGTCTCTGCTCTGGGGGTGGGGTAGAAAGTTGGCTCTAGGAGTTGTTGTAGGAGTCTCATGCTTTGGGACTATATCAAATAGTTTCTTACCTGCCTCATGACCTGTAGTGTGGCCTAAATGGCTCTCTGGGGACAGAGATTGTTTCTTGAAATGTGTGCAGTCTAAATGGGTACACATGTATGCCCAGTGGTCAGAAGAAACAAACCAACAAACAAATAAACAAACCAGCCTTGTTGGTCGAGGAATTGAAGTCATATACTATGAGGACCAGAACTGGGGCTGGCTTTGGAAGGCTTCAGTGTTTGAATCTTGGCCCTGCCACTTACTGATTCTGTGTTAATGCTTCTCTAAGCCACCAAGTTTCTATTTGCTGCTATTGCATTCTGCTAGGGATTAAGCGTAGGTCCTTGCACGTGCTGGGCAAGTGCTTGGCATTCAGTTCCCTCCCAGGTCTTGAAGCTTCCTCCTCTGCAATATGGAGATACACAGTCACAGCCCTGCAGGCCAGCTGAGAAGTTACATGTGATAACCCCTATCAGGAATTTCCAAGCCATCTTGGAGGAAATAGGTCACCAAGGTAGTAAGGATTTCAAGGCTGTATAATCTAGCATCTTATCTGATCTGTGATCTGCTAGGAGGTTTTCTTTTGATGCACTAAATAAAATTATCTTTTATTTAACTTAAATAAAAATTTAAATAAAATAAAAAATTATTATTGTATGGGATCAAATTTCAAATTCCTAATTTTTTTTTTATCAGTATGCTATGTAAATAAAGATCTCCAAAGGCGAGATAATCAATGCAAAGAGAGAGAAGGTTTGTTCTGAGCCCATTTTAGAGTTTCAGTGCCTGGTTGATTGGCCCCGTTGCTTTGGGACCCATTGTAAGGCAGCATACAACAGAGGAAGCCTATTTACCACATGGTGTCTGGGAAGTAGGAGAAGAGCCGTGGACAGGTCCTAGTACCTCGAGCAGTCTGACCGTCTCCCATTAGGCCCATCTCCTAAAGATTCTACCAGCTCCTAACAGAGGAGCAGCTTGAGGAGCAGGCTTCCAGCCTGGGGTCTCTGGAGGACAGTCACCATTTAAGTGGTAGTAGCATTAGGCCTTAAGTGACTGACCTGGTGGTGGGATATCACATAGGAACCTGGTTATCGTGACCTCAAAGCAGACCGTGATCTCTTTCATAGAGCTGAGAGTGCCAGCATCTGCCGCACAGTGGGGGAAGTCCTGCTGAACAGAACCAGGAGGATCACTCTGAGTTTCAGTCCAGCCTCTTCTGTATCCCTTTGACAGCAAGAAAGCCTGCGTTTCAACACCTAAGGAGATTAACTGGGGAAAGAAAGACCAGGAATGTTGTCTTGACCATATTATTTTGAGAGGTCTGTGTTTCACTTTTCTGTTGTGTCACTGCACAAAACATATTGGCTTCAAACTGCAGCCTGTTATCTGTCACACCTTAATGGGCTGAGTAGGTTCCTGGGTGTGTCTCCACTTTGCTGGGTCTGTAATCACCTGGAGACTTAACTGGGCTGCAGTGTCCAAGAAGGGTCATTCCAGTGACTAGGTGTTGACGCAGCTGGCCTCAGAGATACCCCTCCTACATCTGCTGTATGGCCTTTCCGTACAACAAGGTTGGCTTCTGGGAAGAGCATTCTGTGATCGTGCCAAGGAGAAGGAGATAGAAGCTGTCAGTTATCTGAAGTTGATCTCAACCTTTTAAGAATATTCTTTCTGCTGTATTCTCCTGACCAGAGCAGTCACATCGAGAGCCTGGAATTGAAGGGAGGGAAATGCTTCCGTGTGAGAGAGGGCATGTGTATACAGGAGGGTCAGGAATTGATGGTGCCCGTCTTGAAGGCACTCGCCTCAGTATGAAGTTCTTGCTTGCGTCACCCAGATGTACACAGATGCACCTGGCTGATCAAGCAGGCAGGTAGCTTCCGTCCTGTCCTGTTTCCGCTTCATAGCCAAGCCATGGAGAGAGACTGAGGCTTTAGCTTTTAGAATAGGCATTGCATTTTTAGAAAGTGGTCATTGAAAACAGAATGAAATCAATTACAGAATATGGTAGATTGTTTTCCTTTATGAATTTTGAGTGTCTGTAGATAGGCCTGACTGAAAGTTATCATCTAGCTTTGTTTCTATTGTGATAAAATACCCTGGAAAAAAGGAAACTTGGGGGAGAAAAGGAGTTTTAAAAACATCAATCACATCACTGCCACAGTCAAGGGGTAGAGAGAAATGAATTCCTGTTCGCTTGCTTGCTGTGTCCAGTTCAGTTTCTTCTTTAAAATACAATAACAATAACAACAACAGACAGGGTCTCTCTATGCCACCATGCTGGCCTGGGACTTAGTATTGTAATCCAGGCTGCCCTTGAACTCACAGAGATCTACCTGCCTGTCTCCAGGTACCAGCATTAAAGGTGCGCACCACCATGCCTAGCAATTTCTCTATTCTTGCACAGTCCGGCACCTCTTGTTTCCACAATGGGCTGGGTCTAACCACATCACTTAACTTAAAAGGCAGTTTCTCACAGACTGTCCACAGCTAAACCCAATGTAGACCACCTCTCTTTGAAACTCTGTGCCGAGAAGATTCTAGGCTGTGTCAAATTGACAGTTAAAAGCAACCACCGAACTGCCAAAATCAGAACCTGTGACTTTTTCAAGTAGGGCGAGCATTGGCTTATATGCAGACCTTCCTCCTCCTGTTTTGCTCGGTGGGTGACATGGTGAACAGAGATGAAAGGGTAGCCATCCTCAGTGGCCGAGGTGTGAGAAGAAAGTGGTGACCATGCATAAGTCCTATTTATAGAAAGGTGCTTTCTCTAAACCAGGGTTTCTCAACCTTCCCAATTCTGTGACCTTTTAATACAATTCCTTATGTTGTGGTGACCCCCAAACCATAAAATTATGTTCATTGTTGCCTCATAAGTATACTTTTGCTACTGTTGTGAATCGTAAAATAGATATTTTTATTTCCCTGTAGTCCTAGGCGACCCCTGTGAGAAGGTCATGTGACCCTCAAAGGGGTTGAGACCCGCAGGTTGAGAATGACTGCTCTAAACTAACTAACTAGGCAAAAGAGTGGGGATTATTGCGTTTTAAAAAAATTATCCTTGCTCTACTGCTTTATTCCCACCCACCCCAGGGGAATGGGCTAATTTGTCACCTTTATTCTCTTTCTATGAAAAAGACCAAGCAAGGGCTGGAGAGATGGCTCAGCGGGTAAGAGCACTGGCTGCTCTTAGGAAGGTCCTGAGTTCAATTCCCAGCAACCACATGGTGGCTCAGAACCAACCATCCGTAAAGTGTCTAAAGACAGCTACAGAGTACTTAAATATAATAATAATAAATAAAATTTTTTTAAAAAGCAAAAGGTGGTGGTGTAGGTTTCCACAGAACTCAGGGTAGCAAGGGTGATAGAAATCTCGGGAGTCTGGGGGTGGAGAGAGGCCTTCCCTGAGGGTCAAGTGCAGCCACCAGTGTGTCTCATAGACTGGTTTAATCCAGATAAAAGATGGAGTCAGGGAGGTTCTTTCCCTCAGGGCTTCCTTCCCCTGCTTCAAACCCCCTCAGAAACATCTGAGTTTCTTTTTCTTTTAGTCTTTTTCCCATAATCTTAAATTCTCCACGCCCTTATCCTCACACACTCTCCACCTATTTCTGGTACAATCCAGTGGCAGGCTGGAGCAGTTAGGAACCAGAGCCAGCCCCTCCTTAATCTTTGGCTGGGGCACACCTGCCAGCCTTGAGCAAACACTGGACTGTTCTTGGCGGCTGGTGCTATCAAGAGTTCTGTTTACATTTGGAAAAAGCAGGGCTTCTTCCATTCTGTGAACAGGATGTTTGCAGCTGGAACCACACACAGTCAGTCAGAGCTTTTCTGTTCCCCTCCCCCCTCCTGCACCTCCACTCCCTCTCCTGCTCTTCCTTCAGGCTGGCTGTCAAAGTTGTCCTTTTTTTTTTTTTTTTTTTTTTTGTTGTTGTTGTTGTTGTTGTCACTTGCCTCCAAATGAGGCAGAGATGCTCACCTCAGATGAGAGACAAAAGGTATTTGCTTGACTTTCTTTAATTGTCTTGAATTGTTATAGGGCTGTGAACGAACCCCTCACCCCTACCCCTGCTTAGGAATTCTCAATTTGGGGGACATTTGCTCGATGGTTTGAAGATACTGCAGGTTTTCTGGCCGTTGAGCCTTGTGTTGTTTCTGCCCTTGGGGGGCTCTTGGTGACTTTTCTGTTCTGCCTATCTGACCTTTCTCCCCTTGCACTTCTCATTACTCTGAAAGGATCTTTTTTGTGGTTTTTTGAGACAGGGTTTCTCTGTGTAGCCCTGGCTGTCCTGGAACTCACTCTGTAGACCAGGCTGGCCTCAAACTCAGAAATCCCCCTGCCTCTGCCTCCCAAGTGCTGGGATTAAAGGCGTGTGCCCCCCCCCCCCCCACCTGAAAGGATCTTCTAAGCAATACCCTGCTTTGAGCTCTGTCTGTCTGTGGCTCCTGCCAATGGAAAGGACACTTCCTAGTCCACCACACTGGTCCCTGGGAGGTCACTGCAGCCCCCTGTGACCAGACCCAGCCTTGTCCCTTCCTGCCTTTCCCTGAGCAGATAGCTCTCAGGGAGATCTCCTGCTCCCAAATCCTCTGCATATTCTTTCCATGGTCCTGCCGCCCCTCTTAAGGGCCTATAGTTGTTGGAATCAATCATTTAGGGAACTGGAGGATCCTTTCTAGATGCTTTGGTCGTTCCTTCCTAGAATCTGTCTCCTGTGGTTTCTGGATGTAGTGGCCTCCTGCTGGTCAGTATTCCACGAGCCTTTCTGGAACTTCAGCCCGCAGAGGGTCCTTTCCTGCCTGACCCAGGATTTCAGCTTAAGTCCACTGTTTCGTAATGCCGACTTGTGTTTTTAGGGTAGGGTCATCTCCTTCCTTCTTATGTCTCTGTTGTTCACACGTGATTCTCTGAAGCATTTGTCATAGTGTGTTCTGGCTTCTGTAGGAAAATATTGTAGGCTATGTGGTTTATAAACTGATAAGATTTTCTCACGATCTACAGACTGGGAAGTCCGAGATCAAGGCACTGGAAGATTTGGTGTCTGACAGGGCCACTTCCTCACAGACAGAGTCTGCTAATTATAGCCACAGGTAGCAAAGGAGACACAGTATCTCTCTGGCGTGTCTTTTATAAGGCCACTTATTCTGTTTATGAGGGCTTGTGTAATGTACCGAGTAAACATTAACAAATAGTACTCTTCATTAAATTCCCCGAGCAGATGTGATTTTTCTGTCAACGATGGATCATGGAAGAACTCAGGAAATAATCCGCTGCTCCTTCTGGTCATTGCTGTGGCCTAAAAGCAGAAGTTAATCAATATAGGAACTGACAGTGCCTTCCAGTGTAGTACAGAATTACAGATGGCAACCACTTTTAAGTCTTTTATTGTTTCTGGAAGAAAGAAAACTCCAGACTCGTGACAGTTGAATGCATCGACTGCGAGCTAGGTTTTGCTGAGTGCACATGGAGCATTCAACGTGGATAAATGAAAGGCCCTGTGCTGCTCTTAGACATGACAACGACAATGATGACAGAGCGCTTGTGGACTAATTGACTAGTCTGTGTGCATTCCGTTGTGTCTGTAAGAACAGAATTCGAAAGTCAAGCGATGGTCTTCCTCCTTTCAAAGCATACTATATATTGCTTGGCACGTTCAGACATCCTTAAAAATTAGGCATGAATGTCCCCCCCCCCTGCCTCCTTCCTTCCCCTCCCATCTCTCCATCTCCCCCTCTCTCCCTCCCTTCTTCCCTCCTTCCTTCCCTTCTTCCTTCTCTCTCTTCATCCCTCCCTCCTTCTCTCCCTCTCTCCCCCCACCCTCTCTCTCTCCCTTCCCTCTCTCCCTCTCTCCCTCTCTTCCTCTCTCCCTTCTTCTCTTTCTTCTCCCCTCTCTCCCTCCCTTCCCTCACTCCCTCACATGTAAAGTTATGAGATGTTAAAATACCTATCACAGGGCATCATAAAGAATAAAAAGTGATTAAAATAATAGAAGTGACCAAAAAAACTGCAAGAGTTTGTTATATAATAACTTTTCGAAGTGCTCTAAAAATGCTGGAGCAAAGAAAAAAATGTTGAAGATTAAATTTTATTATGATATAATGACACTAAATTGCAGTGTATTTAAGTGAAAGGGAAATGAAAATAGTATTTGTTACTAAATTACTAAAGAACCTAATGTACTCAAGATCTTTTCACGGAAATCTTACATGGGCTGCTGGTACTAAAATAGAGTATTTCTTTAATTCTAATGCTTTTATGTAATGTTCCTGCTGGCATCTTGTCACTTTAAATGCTTTACTCTTTTGCACATTGCGACATATGGAAACAGTTATTTAACATATACAGTGGGCTTTCTGGTTAATGTCCACTGGACCTCCGGTATTTCTAACAGGTGGACCCAGTAGCAACAGCCAGTCTTGAGAATGGTCAGTGTAAGAGCGATACTCACACTTGACTAGTCAGAGGACGCTCCTATAAATTCTTGCTTCCTAAGACTGAGACATCTCATTGACCTTGTTTCTCTGAAGCCCTGACTTTCTTCCTGTAAACTATGTTGAAACTGATAGGCTGTTTGGGTTGTTTTTGTCTAGGTTGCTAAGGAACGCCACAGTCTTAGCTAGAGGTCCAAGAAGTAGGGACATAGTCAGAAAATAAAGCAAGGCAAGGTAGCCCTTCGTTGCTCGAGTTTTCTGCCTCTAGGTCCCATGGAGACCACTGCTGAACCAGAATTCTCAAACTCTTTGGACTGTGTGGCCTATATGGTTTAGAACACAGCAAACCAAAGATCCTTTCTACCTATTTCTTCTGTAGCATTGAAGAATGAGTTTTGGATCATGATACTCAGTGGAAGACCCTCACAACCCTAGACAGTTGTCCTTACTGACCCTTATACTAGATGTTTCTGAATGTTATCACTATAATGGATCAGCTCCAGAGCTTTATGCTGGTCAGGTGCTCTAGCACCGAGTTCCATCTATGGTCCCTTTCCAGGATTGATTGATTGATTGATTGACTGATAACAAATCTACAGTGATTAGCATTGTGGTGACTTAACACGAGGGTCACAGACTTCTCCATCACAGTGGAGAAGGCATGTGGGTGGCCCGTGGACAGCCTGTGGTGGCAGGAGCTTGCAGCAGCCAATGTCTTCAGATGGTGAAGATTGAAAAGCAGAGAACCAGACTCGAAGTCACCTTAGTCTATAACTCTAAAAGTTGCCCCTATGGCCTGATGTCCACCAGCTCGACCCCGTGTCCAGAATGGTCCACAAACTCCCTCAACAGTACCATCATCTAGGAAATGATGATGAGCCCGTGGGAGAAGTTCACATCCAGACCTTAACAACAGGGTGCTGAGGCAGGCTAGACTGTAGGCAAGATTAAAATTGTAGATGAGGGAAGATGAACACATTGTGGATGTGCTGGCGTATCAGGGCAGAGGTCTAGGCAGAGTTTGGGCCAGACAGAGAGCAGAGCTTACTCCTGAAGAGCCATCTGTGCATTTCACCCCCCTCCCTCCTCCTCCTCCTCCTCCTCCTCCTCCTCCTCCTCCTCCTCCTCCTCCTCCTCCACCCATCTGCTGTTCTAGCCCCTGCAAGTCTGAACTTTTTCGCTGTAGATCTCTGTGCTTTCCTTGGTCGAGGACATCTTTCCTTTGCTTACTTGAGTGTAGTCACACTCCCAGAACAGAGCTGGAACATGTGCTACCAGCTCCTGGCTACCCTCTCTTATCTCCCACCTCCCATCGCTCCCCCTGCAAGAAGGGGTAGTCCAAGAAGGGGGTAGTCTCTTCTTCTGGAGACATTTCTCAAATGGTTCCTTTTGATGTAAATTACAGGGGGTTACTTAGAAATTCTCTTTCCTCTTTAATGAAGGGTCCCATCATCTAGGCACCAAGTGTTTAAAAACACGACAGTTCACATCCAGACCATAACAAGAGGATGCTGAGGTGGGCTAGAGTGAGGGGATTGTGGATGAACTGGAGTATCAGAGCAGAGAGAGTTGGGTGGAGCTTGGTGCAGAGACAGCAGAGCACGGGACATGATAATCTCAGGTAGAGCAGTCCTTAGAACCTTGCCCGGACCAGGAGAACTAATAGATTATTATTGAAGGCTTGAATGAATGAGGAGAAGGAGAAAGGCATGAATGAGGGAAGGAAGGAAACAGATGTAAAAATTCTTTTTAAAAAGAACATCAAGAAAAATAAATGTAAAGAAAAATAGCACCAGAGATGTTTCCCGAAAAGTTAGCTAGCAGCCAACTGATTGCCATGGTCACAGTGTTTGCATCAAACTGAAAATTCACCTACATTTCTAGGGTGGCAACCTCCTGGAAGTAGGAGTGGGTTTGTCATTGCCTTTTTGAAGTCAGCATGTTTTCGATGTTTTACATATTTGGTGGGTTAGATTACAAGAACGCACGCCTGAATCTACTTTCTGTATAACCACATCCTTCCAGCCCGGGCTGGAAAATAACACTGCAGGCCAGAAGACAAGACGCTCGCGAGTTTGCTGTTCTCTCTTTTCTAGGCTGAATCCATGTCTTTGGACTTCACAACACGTTACAGCTTGATTGTGTAGTGAAAGAGAAAAGACTTCAGTTCTGCACTCGTGGGTTGATTGCTGTATCTGGGGGCATTTTGATAATTTCCTGTTCAGTGGACAAAAAGGAAGAAAGAGACATTTATAGCATGTTCCATTTGTCTGTGTCTATGGTATATGTGTGTGTGTGTTCACTTGCACACTTGTACACATGTATGTATGAATGGGAGCCGAATGTTAGTGTTGGGTGTCTCTTTGATTGCTCTCCATTTGATGTTTGGGAGACAGTCTCTCCCTGAACTTTGAACTTGATGAATCAGCTAGACTGGCCAGCTAAAGAGCTGCATTTGGATCCAGTTGTTGCTGCTTCCCTAGTTACTGGGATTATAGGCACCCGCAAACATTTTTTTTTTTACATGGGTGCTGGGGGTGCGAAGAACTAGGTCTTCATGCTGACACAGTAAATGACTACTTTCCTTGCTCAGCCCTGCCCCCCCCCCCCCCCCCCCCCCGCCTCCATCCCTGTATATCCCATCTTTAAAAGTCATTACAAGGGCTGGGAAGATGGCTCTGTGGATGAAGGTGCTTGTTGCTGAGCCTGATAACCTGAACCAGCCAATGCACGTTGTCCATTGACCTTGACATGTGCATGTGTGTGTGTGCGCGCGCGCGCGCGTGCGCGCATACATATATGCGTACACACACATATACACCCCCCAAATGAATGTCATTTTTTTCCTTTATTAAAAAAGTCATTACTAGCTTTGACCTGAGTTCTCATGGCTGTCTTTTCACGCCTACATGATTTCTTGAGTGGTTCCTCAATGCTAGTATATTCCAACATTGATAAATTCCTTATGGGTATAGCAAGGCAGCCTGGAATTCAGTTCCTTTGACTGGTATGTAATTTCATCGTCAGGATGATGTTGTTGTAATCCCAAAATAAACATTTAGCATGTATAGGAATTCAGGATGACAGATCTTTTGGTGGCCTAATCTAAAATGAAGGTTGTAGGATCATTAGCCAGAATAGCAAACGGAGCCCAAGGAGAATTGCTTTCTGCATTAGAAAACACACACACACACACACACACACAGAGAGAGAGAGAGAGAGAGAGAGAGAGAGAGAGAGAGAGAGAGAGAAACTAAGCAGTAAAACATGCAGGAAGTGGAGCCCATTATAGTAACCATGATAGAAGAGTGGCCACTTACTGGAGTTAGAAGCTATGAGACATTTCTAACTACCAGGGGTCCCAGATGATAGGAACATTCCAAGCCATCATTCTGACAAGCATAGTTGAAAAGTTATAGCATGAAAATTTGGAACTCCAACGATTCCTGAAATATATTAGTAAAACATTCCTGGAAGAACAACTGTGGGAAGTTTTACATTCTTCATCTGAGTCTCAGAAAATGGAGACAGTTGGGTAAACATACTGCACATCTTGGACTCTGTACAGCTTTCTTCAGGAAGAGGAGGGGGAGGATGAAGTCTGTGAGAATGATAGATTTGGGACAAGTTTCTCCATCACTTGAAAAAAATAAAGAAGCATAACTTAGGAGTCTAGACTCAAGACTGCTTTAAAAGAGGAATTGTTTCTTAAGTGTGTGTGTGTGTGTGTGTGTGTGTGTGTTTAGGGTAACAGGGTTTGTAACCCACTTGATATGGTGATATGGATTCTGGGAACTGAACTGGGATTTTCTACCAGGTTAAGAGGCTCTTTCATTAACCACTGAACCATATCTCCAACTGAGAAATACATCTTGAAATCAACACATTCTGAATTCGTGGAGAGGTACAAAGAAGTAATTTAACGTGTCATTTTTTTTTTTTAATCAACAAAAACACTCAAGCACAACATGATCTCAACACTTGGTCCCTTCTTCGAAGAAGGGAACTGATGGTCCGCATCGTTCTTAGAAAGTCCTCACTTGTCCTGGGAGGTGTAGGTCATCTCGCAGAAGTCCACCAGAGATATCTGTAGGCTAGTCTGTATTAACTCACGAAAGGCTGGAAACCCAGCGGACAGCACTGGGCGTCACCTTAAATCCTGGAGGGACAGTGCTTCACAGCCTGTCACTATAGTGGTGATAAATTAAAATGCTCTGAACTCTGCTCACCCCAGATGCTCTGGATGTTGGACAGAAAACACACACACAAACTGCCTTTATATTTTAATCTGCCTTAACTCGCTCAATGCCTGGGCACTCATGAACCTCCACGCGGCTAGCACACACTCCCCTCTGCTGTTTCTGAGTGAACACTTCCTAAATTTATATGTTATCTTTACCGCCCTGCTTCCTTCTGGGCAGCCCTCCCACAGGGCCGCTTTCTCTTTGCACTACATTTCGGTTGTCTCACCCTCCTGTTCCTTCACAGCGTGGTCCACCCGTCGCCCCTCTCACGGTGGCCTCCTTTCTTCCCTTCTCCTGTGTTTCCTCTCTGGGAATCCTTAAAATCCCACCTCTGTCTTCTTGCCCAACCATTGGTCGCTGGTTCTTTACGGTTCAGTCAAAAAACCAACTGTTGGCTGGGGCCCACAGGGTACCTATGAATTCCTATGGAAGCACAAATCGGCTTCCCAGCATACCGTAACCCACCAGCTTCCTCCACCAGCTTCCTCATTCTTCTTTCTGCCCGGTGTTTCCCAGCTTGGTTCATCCTGTCACCTGGCTAGTCACTCGGTAGACAGACCCCTGTTTAAGATTTGTGCTACTGGCTAGGGTGTATCCGGTGTGGTGCCTGCCTGAGAATTCACATTCATGGGCAGAGCTGACAAAAGCTAAGTTCCGAATTTATGGTAATTGCTAACTCAGGTTGTTTTCATGGGTGATGGGAAATCATAAAGATGTCTTTGAGCATTCCCCCAGGTGTTCAAAGCAGCCCATAAGGAGGATTAACTAGCTCTGCCTGTGGCAGTAATGCCCAGATAAGCAGTTATTTGAGACCGTGGCTCTTGTCAAAAAGGTATTATCATGGAGTGATCACATTTTTTTTCTGGTGACCCTAATATGTGCCCTCCTGTAGCTTTTGAACTTATTGTATGACTCTTTGTCTACTTTTATACTCTTCCTCCTTCCATGTTTCTCTTTTCTGACAAGGCATTTATGTGGCATAGCTGGGGCTAGCCCTACCTCAGGGTTTCTGGCTTCACTCACCAGAATGCTAGGATTCCAAGCATATACAATCACACCTAATCCCTGCTTTTATTTACTAAGTAATTTGCCTGTGATCACTTAATATCTGAAATGTTAAGCCTCTTGGAGTGGCTGAGTTGTTCTCTTTTTATCATGAAACCATATTCGTGCCCACGAACTTTAATTAGTGGTAATATAAATAAAATTATTTAAAAAGAATTCTATGCCAGTTTCTTGAAAAGTAGCTCTCTCACCTTTGATCAGTTTCATTGTGAAACACTTTAAACTTCTTTAAATTTCCCCTGAATTTTTAGGTCATGCTTTTTAAATTATTTTTATCATACCATTTCAAGTGCTAAAATTTTAGATTTATTTCGGTCTTTATTCTTTGAAAAAGTTAACTTTATATTGACATCATGTCTTTCCCCCCCCTCAGATTTTGTTTAACAAACAGCTTTTCTTTGCATATAGTTTGTAGAGCCCATGTTCTCAGGTGTTTCATAGAAAAGATTTTCCAGTTTGTTTTTAGTGAACAAACACATATTTGAATGAACACAAACACTTCAGGAGATTTCTTTTTGGGGGAGTTGCAATGTTCAGTTGTGGGAATACAATGGTGCTAGTATTTTCCTGGGGATGTCCTCTGTCCAAATATATTCCAGAAGCTTCCCAGTTATTCCCACTTGGTGCAGAAAGAGTAAGGTTGAAACATGGATAATGGTGAATATTCTGTGCCTACCTGGGCACCTGCAGGCCTCTACACATGATTCAGTGACTCCTGCTTTATCTAGGAGTTCTTACTTTGTAGCAGAAAATGCACACATTTGCAGTTCTTTAAGAGACTAGGCATTTTGAATTCTCTTGATTTATTCATGGCGGTGGACACCGGATTGCCAAGAGAATTTCTGGATAACTGGTAGACCTGCCAAGAGAATCTCTGCATAACTGGTCAACCAGCCAAGACAATCACTGGATAACTGGTAGACCTGCTCTCGTTTATCTAGCAATTTGCCACGCTGGCTGTTTTGCCTTGTACCATGCTTATAACCCTCCTTTTACTCTTTCTATGGGTCGATAATATACCGATAACATTTGTGTGTGTTGTACAAGGTTCAAATCCAGTACTTCGCATGTGGTAGGTTAGTACCACTGAGCTACATCCCACCTTGGCATTAATTTCACACACACACACACACACACACACACACACACACACCCCAGCCTATGTTTCCAGTGTGGCCATTGCTTGCCTGTGGCATGATAATAGTCTCTCTTTGGCTGCTCACAGTGTGACTCCCGTACCCATCATGCCTGTCATTCATCTGGATGCTCATGAGAAAGGCAGGTTGTAATTCCTACCTGTCACAATTGAATCAGAACCTTGTTTTTGTTTTGTTTTTTAATCCAAGATATCCTGGTGACTCATGTGCACATTAAATGTACCTACCAGTCTGAACTTGGTATTTTTTTTTAACCATATAAACTCCCACACAGTGTTTGATTCATTATTTCTGTCTACTACATTTAAAAAAGGACTCTAATGACCTATTAACAGTGAAAGGTGCACAGTGCCCTGAGCCTGTGACACACATTTCCAGCAGGTACCATCTTGATGATTAGTAAGTATTCAGGCTCTATTAAGAGTTACTGAGAGGTAACTCTTTCTTGTTTTTCTCCAGAAAGCCATTGACTGATCATTGGCTTCTTGTATATTCCTGAGCCATAGTATACCCAGAGTAACCATGTTAAATGCAGATTGGTGCCCTGTTGCCTTATGAAGGGACTAGAGCTATTGTAACCAGGAAGGGCTCCTGTCAGAGATGCTACGGTTATTGTTATTAAATATCTGAGTGTGTCTGGAAGAAACAGAATTTTATTTGATTTTTTTTTCAGTGTTGGTTTAAAAAATAATTAGAAATAGAGGCAATGACTAGGAAGTTTGAAGAAAGGCAGGAATGTGGCTCAGTGGTGGAATGCTTGTCTGACATCTGTTAGGTGCTGGAATAGCTCTTGGAAGAATCAATATTGAAGACAGTGACTAGAGATATGGTGTTTTCTGATCTTCCAGAAGGCCCAAGTTTGGTTCCCAGCCCCCATGTCACATGGCTCACGGCTACCTGTAACTCCAGTGTTAGGGGATCCAATGCCTCTTTTGGCCTCCACACACACACACACACACACACACACAGCATATACTCAACACAGCCACATACACAGAAATGTTTTAAAAGAATCTAGAGAGAAAAGATTACTTTTATACTAAAAATACTTTAAAAGGATTGCGAATAGTCTGATAATGGAGCATGTCCACCGGTAGAACAAGAGTCGTTCAAGGGCCACCAGGTCCGTCGCAGAGAGATGAGGAGGGGCCTGTATTGTTTTCTATAGGTCCCCCAGATCCTAATCACCATTGCTTTTTCTTTTGCAAAAGCGGGGGGGGGGGGGGGGGGAGGCAGGGAGAGGGAGAGAGAAAGGGAGATAGAGGAAGAGGGAGAAAGGGGGGAAAGAGGGAAGGAGGAGAGGGAGATAGACTTGTGTAGAGCATTCTGTAGACTCAGGCTGGGTCTTTTAGTCCCAGTCCTGATTACATGCAGGCTTTGTGTTGACACCCAGCATGGCTTTTGCTTGTGTGGGGGTGGTGTCTGTCTGTCTGCCTGCTGAGCTGCTATAAGGACACTCCACTCTCCGTGGTTTAGTCAGTCTTCATCTATAATGCTCCACTCCCCACTGTCTGCTTTACACTTCGTTACTACATTTATTTATATTTGTGTGGCTCTGATGGGCACATGTGTGCCGTGTCACACGTGTGGAAGTCAGAGGACAGCTAAGTGAGTGTCTGTTCTCTCCTCCCACTGTGGGACCTGGGAGATCAAAGCAGGTTGTCTTGGTGGCAAGCATGCTTACCTGCTGGCCATTTCAGACCCTTGCTAGCTACTTTAAGAACACCGTTGTCAAATACGTCAGTGGAAAGCTGGGCGGTGGTGATGCATGCCTGTAATCCCACTGGGAGGCAGAGGCAGAGGCAGGAGGATTTCTGAGTTTGAGGCCAGCCTGGTCTACAGAGTGAGTTCCAGGACAGCTAGGGCTATACAGAGAAACCCTATCTCCAAAAAACCAAATCCACCCCCCCCCAAAAAGCAAAACAAAACAAAACAACATGTCAGTGGAATGGCCCTCAGAAATTCCTAAATCTTTGATGTAGTTGTACCTAACGGTGTATAATTAGCTAGTTTTCTTGCCATTGCTGGTTTTTATTATCTTCTACATGTCATTTTTCGTGGATCTACAAATGAACATTTTTCCTGTCTCTTCAAGGTTTTAGTAGACTTTGTGCATGGATTCCCTTATGTGTAGGTTTAAGCAAGAGGCAACTTTAAAGATCACGGTAGTTTAGAATGTGACACATCACAGAAGGTGTTAGGGAGAAAAACTTTCCAGCAGTGTTGGGCATCTGTAGTCCTGGTACTCCGTTGCTAGACGGGAGGCCAGGAAACTGGAGGACCAGCTAGCCTGACATAAGCATCAGCCAAACAAAGACCCTTCCTGAACAAGGTTCTGAAAGGTGGCATCCGGTCTACATGCACCTACATATGCGAGCACGCACGCGCTCACACACACACACACACACACACACGAAAGAAGAGAGGCTCACTTACTTTCCTAGGAAGCCCATATGTATGTATGTACATATATGTATATATATGTATATGTGTATGTGTATGTATATAATACACACACACATATATAATTACTGGCTTCAGGAAGGACAGGTTATATGTATTTTTATTGTCAAGTAGCACATGTGGATTTGAACCCTCCTACGTGGCTTCTCTGCCCATAGCTCTGAGCGAGGCAATCAGCAAAAATGTGTAGGATTCTGGCAGAGAAAATGAGATATGGGCAGTGACAGGAGCCAAGCGTTATTTTCAGAGTCTACTTGGTGAACGGGTTTTGTGATTTCCGTGGTCAGCATTGTAGGTGTGCTGGGCGCTCAGGCACTCCTGTCTCCATGGCTCAAACAAAACGAGAAAAAGCCAGTCTAGGGAAAAGGTCCCCACAGCCTCTTGACCCAGAAACCAGAGGCAGCCAGAGCCTGCTGCCTTCCCGCTTAACACTGTGCTCCCCGGAGAAAACTTCCTAGGTCACATCAGTGCTGTTTCATCATCAGAATTACCATTGCATTCATGGTGGAAAACTGAAAAATCAGGGAAGCTACTTTTCTTCCCTCGAATTTATGTGTAGATAAAATGCATTTTTATAAAGACTATGTTATAAAAAAGGGAAACATTATCATTTGTTCAACCGACTTAGACTTTTCCAAAACAGGACATACAATAGATGTAAATGCTCCAATTAAATTGCTCAATAAGTGATTTAATAACGGGCAAGTGCGTGCCAGATGCCCCCGCCAGCCTTGCAAACGGGAAGAAATCAGGTTCCATCCAAGTACCGCTGACACTGGCCTTCGTTAGAAGAACGGCGATTTACTTCCATTAATGTGAAAGTGAGTATTTGTCGGCAAAATTTCTAAGGAGCAGGATAATGGATCCAAGTGCTGAAGTAGGCAGCCTGATCTTCGCGTGGCTGCCGGATGAGAGGACATTTTTAAGGCAGCTTCCAAATCATGAAATCAGTTGGTTCTGGTGGTTTTCAGACTTAGCGAACATTAGAGTCATCTGATTCTGAAAACAAAAACAAATAAACAACAATAACAAAAACCTGTTCTTCCCCCACAGCACATACAACCTAGTAAACCAGGCTTTCCTGGGTGAGGACTGAGCTCACTATTTTGAAGCTGCTCTGATTGCAGTGTACACCCAAGGCTGTGCATGAATCATGCCTTACATGACAAGGCCTTGCAAGTGTACTTTGTCTAGCCAGGAGTCCCAGGTGTGGGCGTCGATGAACTTGGCACAAGGACTGGATAGATGTCTTTGGACACTGGGGTGCGTAGGTGGAAGGTACCGGTAAGCTTCCTGGTATTGGGTCGGTGACCTGGCTGGATCTTTTAGCACAATCTTAATGTGTCTTGGGTTTTTGTTAAATTGTTAGCAGACTTCCTTGTAACTCTGACATAGTGAACAGAAATTTTGGGACAGGCAGGAAAGCGGAGTCTGTGTGTGTATGTGCATGCATACGTGTGTGTGATTTTAGTATGTGTGTGTGTGTGTGTGTGTGTGTGTGTATATATATAATTATATTTTTAGAATATATTGTATACATTATGTTTTAGAGCAATTTTAATTTCATGGCAATAAAGAACATTCTTATACCCTCCCTATTTCTGCACATACACAGCCTCTTCCACTGTCAACCTCCTTACCCGAAGAATGCATTCATTACAACTGATGAACTTTCACTGCCTTATCATTATTGTCCCAAATCTATAGCTTACAGTCAGAATTATTCTTGGTGTAAACTCTACAAGTTTAGGTAGATATATGATATCAAATATCCACTATAACGATACCACAAAGGAAAGTTGCACCATCCTAAAATGTCCTCCATGTTCCCTATTTGTCTCTCTGCCCACTCACTAGCCACTGGCAAGTGTCGCTCCTTTTACATCTTAGAAGGTCTCAGTGCTGAACTGTATGATATACCAGTTTCTTTCACTTAGTAATATACATCTGACTCTGTCATATCTTTTCGTAGCTTGACAGCTCAGTTCCCATGTGCCGTGCGTGCCTCAGTTTACCCATTCACTTGAGGTTTCTTGGTTGTCTCTAAGTTCTCACAGTTGGCTATGGACATCTGTGTGCAGGGTTAGTCTCTTTTGCCAGTATAAGTATCAATGCATTGGATAAATGAATAGGAATACAACTAACAACAGATAACAGGACAAATGTGCTCTGTGAGACCCTGCCAAACTGTCTTTCATGGTAGCTGTGCCTTCCTGTTGATGCTGCTGTCTGTCCATCCTGATACATGCTTACTGTTGCTGCTGGGGCCTGTCCACTGTGGCTGATGCTGCCCGCCCATCCTGATGCTTCCTTCCTGTTGGTGCTGCTGTCTGCCTGCCCATGCTGATGCTTCTTCCTGTTGGTGCTGCTGTTTGCCTGCCCATGCTGATGCTTCTTCCTGTTGGTGCTGCTGTTTGCCTGCCCATGCTGATGCTTCTTCCTGTTGGTGCTGCTGCCTGCCTGCCCATGCTGATGCTTCTTTCCTATTGGTGCTGCTGTTTGCCTGCCCATGCTGATGCTTCTTCCTGTTGGTGCTGCTATCTGCCCACCCATGCTGATGCTTCTTTCCTATTGGTGCTGCTGTCTGCCCGCCCATGCTGATGCCTCTTCCTCTTGGTGCTGCTGTCTGCCTGCCTGCCAACCATGATGCCATTACAGAGCTGCTTCATTGTTGTTTCTTTGCAAGTCCCTCAGGGCAAGAGCTAGTGATTAAATTTTCATGTGCTTTTTTTTTCTTCTATTTTTCTTTTGCCATCTGTTTATCTTCTTTGCTAACGTGTGTGCTCAAGTGTTTGTTGTACTTTTCAGTCTGATTGGTTTCACTGGGGGTTTTAACGACTTTTTAAAAAAAATTTACGTTTTTGTATAACTTCTGTGTCAGATGTTTCTTGAAAATAAATCTTCTAGTCTGCAGCTTGTGTTCTGATTCTTGACAGTGCCTTTTTCATTGGCAACAGAAGAATATTTTCAGAAGAAAGGGAGAGGGAAGAAGAGAGGAGAGAAGTGTGTGTGTGTGTGTGTGTGTGTGTGAGAGAGAGAGAGAGAGAGAGAGAGAGAGAGAGAGAGAGAGAGAGAGAGCGTGTGTATGTGTGTGTGTGTGTGTGATCTAAAATTTACAGTGTAGACCAGGCTGGTCTAGAACTCACAGAGATCCACCTGCCTCTGCTTCCCAAGTGCTGGGATTAAATGTGTGTGCCACCATGTCTGGCCAAAGCAGTAGTCCTCAAATCCAGGCTAACAGTTCTTTCTTTGGTGGCCTATGCTTTCAGTGTCCTGTTTAAGAAGTGACCAACTACCATGTCTGCCAGTGATTGCCTAGTTATTCCCTTGTATCTTCCAGGAGAATCAAGTCTGTGGCTCCATTTGGGTTAGTTTTTCCGAAGAGCTAAGGTCTGTCTCTAGATCCATTTTCTTTTCCTATGTGACATTAAAGTTGCTGCAGCCTCATTTATTGGAAAGACTTTGTTCCGTTGGATGGCTTTTGCTCACGCTGTGTGGGCTCATTCCTGGTTCTCTGCTTTCTTTCTTTCATTCACCAGTTCATCTGTTTTTGTTTGTTTTGCTGCTAATATGGCATTGATTTGATGACCGTGGTTCACAGTACACTGTGAATTTGAGTGACACCAGTGCAGTGGCTAACTTCTCAGTTGCCGACTTGACACACCTGGGAAGAAGGAACCTTGGCCTGTGGGGCATTGTCTTGGTCAATGATTCCTGTGAGATGGCTAGGAACCTCTGAGGGACAGTGCTGACCCTGGGCAGGTGGTCCTGGGCGTGTAAGAAAGCAGGCTGGCCCCCAGCAAGGGAAGCCAGCCAGTGACTTGCATTCTTCCATGGTGTCTGCTTCAATTCCTGCCTCCAGTTCCCTTGATAATGGACCTGTGAGTGCAGATTAACCCTTTCCTCCTTAGGTTTCTTTTGCTTGTGGTGTTTATCACAATGACAGAGAAGCAAATGCAGAGAGCCAGTTTTTCAACGTTACGCTTCTTTTTCCTATCGTATTAGCTACCCCAAGCCTTTTGCCTCTTTGTAGGACAGTGGTTCTCACCCTTCCTAATGCTACGACCCTTTCATACAGATCCTCATGTGGCGATCCACAACCATAAAATTATTTTCGTGGCTACTTCAAAACTGTAATTTTGCTACTGTTATAAACCATCGTGTAAATACCTGATATTTCCAGTGATCTTAAAGGAATTTCGAACTACAGGTTGAGAACCACTGCTTTGGGATCAGCTTGCCAAAATTCACAAGGTACCTTACTGAGATTTTGCTTCAGATCACCTTTCATCCACCTATAACATCAATGGAGGGAAACTGATATTGTAAGTCTTGAGTCTTTTCCATGTCTATGAGCAGGGACCACATCTTCACTTACTTCGTTCTTGGAGTTTTTTTAAAAAATATTTTCATAGTTTATCTTATATAGATCTTGCACATTTTTTATTAGACGTACAAATAACGAGAACTCTTTTTTTTTTTTTTGGATGACTAAGAGGAAAGGTTGGCTGGTAAAGTGTTTGTTATATGTAAAGCCTGAGTTTGATCTCCCCAGAATCCACATTAAAAAGCCAGGCACAGTCGTCCTGCATGGAAAGGGGAGGGGCTCACAAGCCACAACTCTTAACTGAGGACCTGTTAACAGTTGATAGCTCTGGGAGAGGGGAAGCCAGTTTTATCTAAGAGTGTGGCCCACAGTGGACCGACCATGTTTCAGGAGATGGTCCCACAGCCGTGAGTGTCTAGGCTGCACAAATCGGACTTGGGTTATTAAAAAGAGGAGGGACATGATACTGGGAAGAGGAAAAAAGGCAAAGGGTGTATTTTGGGAGGCATGGCAGGTGAATATGATCTACATAATTTGATTGAAATTTTCAAAGAACTAATGGAAACATTACACTAATTTTTAAAAACACAGAGTGATACTCATTTCTAATCTCAGCTCTGGGGAGGCAGAGACAGGGAGACCTGTGGAGATGGCTAGCCAGCCAGTTTTGTCAAATTTAGAGTTCTAGGTTCTTTGAGAGACCTGGTCTCAAAAAGTAAGGTCAAGAGGTACTGATGAAGACACACGTACTTGCAGGCACCCAACATGGATGTGTGCGTGCACGGCATACAAATTTATCTCAGGAAGTGATAATGTAACTGATACTCTATTTTTAATTTCAAATTTTACTTCGTGGTTAGCATATAGGAAAACAATTGGTTTTGTATATTAACTTTTAGTTTTGAATCTCTGTTTTGACCACTACAGTTCTAAGAAGTTTTTAAGCTATTTTGTGAAATTTCTCTGTAGACAATTATCATGCTCGGTAATAAGGACAAGTTTTATTTCCTCCTTTCTAATTAGTATGCCTTTTGCAGATAGTCTCCATCTTATAAAGATGCGATTTACGATTTTCAACCCTACAACAGCGCAAATGCTCACAACCATTTTGGCTTCACTCTGTCCAGCTGCAGAAGTAAATGAAGGATCTGAAATACCGAGTAACTTATTATAAAGTTGTTTTTATACCAAGATGATTTTGCCCAACTTGATGTATTCTGATTCTACTTAACATAGGTGGTGAAGCCATGATGTTTTGTAGGTTTATTGAATGTGTATTTTAATTAGAGTATTTTCAACTCACAAATGTATTGGATATAACTCTTGTGTGAGTTGAGTATTCTCTTCATTTCCTTGTCTTATTCCGTAGGATTTTACTATGATGTTGTAAGGAATAGTGAGAGGAGGTATACTTATCTTTTCTTCATCTAAGTTGGAAAGCTAGTATCTCACCATTACACATGAATGTTAGCTGTGAGTTATCTGTAGCTATTTGCACAGACTTTTATCCTTCTGATTGAGTAGCAATTGTGAACATCTTTAGTCTTCCCAGCTGTAGGGCAGCAACTAAAAGGGATTATTATCGATGCATTATTTATAGAACAATAGTAATTTTCCTCCCAGACTATACGGGGATATGTATGATAATATATGAATGAAATGCACCAAAAATGTATGGTACCTCCATTTGCTAATTAATAGTCATTTTAACACATGCATTCTGTGATAATGTGAAATATATATATGTACAATCTTACTATATTGCTGAGGCTGGCCTCGAACTCACTGCAATCCTGTCTCAGCCTCCTACGTGATAAGATTCTAAGTCAAAGACCACACATCATTAAATACACTGTATTACACTGTATTATATATTATATTTTTAAGAACTATTAACCATAAAACCATTACATTTTATCATCTACCTGGATATAGCTTTACTCTCTTGTGTATTTAATGGTCACACTGCTACGGTCATCAGGATAGTCCGTATGGAACCAAGCCAAGTTGTTGACAGGAACACACACGCAACACCTCAGCGAGATGTGGAGGAGTTACTGGAAACCCAACATCATGGCAAGGCAGTGATTCTAAGAGTGAAAACCACCCACCACTTAAACATACCTATTTCCAATAATGATAATAATATAGGAACATAGCACTTGCACAGAGTTAAAACAATCCAAGTAAATGGTGGGAAATGACCTTGTTATTTTTTTACTCAAGATCATTTTCCTAGTCTGGCTTATGTATGATATGCTCGAAGGAATGGAATGGAACAGATTTAAAAAGCAATTTGTGTGATACTTCTTCTAAAGTGAGGCAGGATAACTCAGGAGCCCTTGTAAACATGATGTTTGGTTAGCAATGGGATTACGGATGGTGGAATTTCAGGTTCTCATATTTTCTCTCTCTGCCTGTGTTCCTCTGAAATAAATCACAATGAGCAGAAAGACCCACAGTCTGAGTCTGGCCATCTGGATTAAACCGGTTCTCCAAGAATATCTTGCACTTACAGTTCAGGACTCAAGGAACACATGGTCTGACTTATAAAACCACTTTGTCTCGTGGATGTCTGAAAAAAAAAAAAAGACCTTAGCTTTGGCATCTGTGCTTCCAGTAAGAGATGAAAATAAACAACAGAAACCTGTGAGGACAGAGGTAAACTCCTGGGGGAGGGGACAACAAAGGAATCTGAGGAAGGAAAGGAATAAGGAGAGAAGGAAGTAGGTATCTTTTCACACCACCTCTGCCCACTTCAGGACACTGACCAAAAAGCCAAGGTGCAAACTTGCGCCAAATGAAGTTCATTTTACTCCAAGGTACATGAGGGCTGACATTTAAAAGCTGGCTGAGGTCGTTCTTTACCATTTTTTGAAATATTCTTTCTTACATGGGCTGGGAGATTTGGAAAAAGCAGCTTGTCATTGAGAGAAATGTGACCAGCATGTGGCTGACAAGAGTCTTAAGAGAAGCGCTTCGGGTGTCAGACATGTCGAGCACTCTCATGGGGATTTTAGGCCTCGGTGGGCATCTTTTCCCAGTGTCCCTTGGAGGAGCATTTACTATGCAGTCTCTGTCCCGTTGGTCAAGCGCGGCAGGGGTGGTGGAGAGTGAAGAGAGAGGTTTACCTAGATGGCACTGGTCAGCTTGACATCATGAAATCACAGACATCTGGGACCCTACCGAGGAGACTAAGACATGTATTCAGTTGGCCATCCTCAGATTTTTCTGCGATCTTGTAACCAGCTGCTCTCCAAACCCGAGAACTACCTGAGCTGATGGCTGGGTCTCTGAGTTGGAAGATGTTCTTTACAGATTTCTTCAAAACACCCAAAGTTCTTGTGAGATGAACGTAGCTGAAATTGCCAATCACCCAGCTCCCGTAATCAGGAAGAGAGTAGAAATCCCACCTATGACCTGTTGTTGACAGGTCCCTGTGGTGGCAGTCAACTGTGCGGGAGCCTCTCAGTAAAGGGTGCCCAGGACTCACTCTGCAGCAGTCACTAATAGTCACTAAGGGCTCCCTTCCCATAAGAGGGACTATTGTTACTCTTATATGACTGACAGAAATATGAGCTTAGGGTGTAAGACCGGGGCTCCTGGTATTGCTTGCTGCATGGTACAAGTGTGGGCTTGTACAGTGTGACTCCAGGCCATTACACCCCTAGGTCCGCCCACTCCTGAGGCACACTGCTTTCCATACTCCGTTTCCACAACTCCTTAAGATCTGATGGCATTGGGCTGGAGAGATGGCTCAGTGGTTAAGAGCACTGACTACTCTTCCAGAGGTCCTGAGTTCAATTCCCAGCATCCACATGGTGACTCGCAACCATCAGTAATGTGATCTGACACCCTCTTCTGCTGTGTCTGAAGACAGCTACAGTGTACTTAAACATAAAATAAATCTTTAAAAAAAAAAAAAGATAACGATGGCATTGTCAAAGGAGCCTCTACCACTAACCAGCTCTGTATTTTACGGGTCAGAATGCCCGGTGTCTTCTCAGCACACTGAGCACACTTGCTTCAGTTTGTGCACTGTCTGTTCTCTTGCCAGACTTACCAGGGCCATAAATTGTGTGTGTACATGCACGCACGCGTGTGTGTGCATGTATGTGTACATGTATGTCTGTGTGGATGTATGTGCATATGTGTGCATAGGGCGCCTCAGTGATGCGCCCTGCTCGGTTTTGTATGCTAGGTGCTTTGTTTCCGATGGTTAATTAGGCAGATAGAAACAAATGCTGAGAGTTCGGGGAACATGTGACTCTCTTTCGAATGAATTCATCTCGTTAATACCTTCGGAAATTTTACAGTTCGTTTGGAGTCCTTTCTGTTGGTGTGGTGGTGTGCGGACTTTACCTTTTGGGTGAATCTGGGGGAGCTCTCTTTGATTCAAGGAGTTGGTGGTTTTGTTTGTTTCTCTTGTTTTGGGAGCATGAGCTAAAAGAAACCCTGTCTCGAAAAAACCAAATCCAAAAAACCAAAAATAAAAAAAATAAAATAAAGTAAAAAAAAAAAGTTGTCCTTTTACTACAAAGGCTATTTCTCTGAAGTGTTTTGGTTAAACAGGTAATTCCTCCTTCCCACCCTCACTCCCAGTGTAGACAAGAAGGCATCGCTGTAGCATGCAAGGGGGGTGATTTTTGTAAGAGAAAGGGACACAAACTCCCTGGAGGACTGTGAACATATGGGTGATAGGTCTAGAAAGAGGATATATCTCTTAGTAAGTTCAAGCATATTAAGGCACAAGCAAAAGTCAGCATCTTTCCTTCTAAGAGGTTATACTGGAAATAAATCCCCCAACGTGATTGTACGAATTCACTCCCGTAAACTTCCTGTAGCTTGCGCAGCTGGATGGGTGGCGTTCTTCATGCATTGGAGGTGATGTGTGCACATTCTCAGATGGTGGAGGAAGGGACTCCTGGATCGTGCAGTCTCAGCACACTGGGGCCTGTCCTTCCTTCCCAGTGTTGGTGTGCTGACTTAACCCAGTGTCCCGCCTTCTCTTTCCCATCCTTTTTCAGAGCCCCTCTTCAGAACCAGTCACTTCCTATCCTGTGCCCCGTAAGTAAATTTCCTTTGAGCCTCAAGCCCTGCGCTCCTGTGGCCAGCTGTCTCCTCTCATGTGAAGACCCAGCACTCACAGAGCAGCTGCTACCAATTCCTTTGATCCCTCGATAATCGTATCTTTCATAGAATAAATAACAAAAATCTTGTTAAGTAAGCAAGGTGTGAGAGCAGAATAGAGTATTTCCAGGCTGGGTTGGTCAGGATTGCCACAGAGCCTCCTCCACAGTGTGACAGGAAGGCCTGGAAAGGTCCCCTGGGAGGAAGGACAGTGTGCTACACAGCGGGAGCTGCCTAGGTATTTTTCTCGCCTCACTGGTGTCTGTTGTATGGACCATGCCCTTTGCTCTCCTGGAGATAGGCCACGTCATCCCTGTGGCTGGTCTTGTAGATGGACAACTCTCTCTCTCTTTTTATTTTCTTGTGACACTTCTGTGAATGTGCTCATTTTTCAAGTTAAAACATTACTATTAAATTTCTTGGAAAGCTAGTTCCTTAAAACAATTTAATTTTAGTTGACATTGGGTGTGAAAAGACTAATTTGTTACAGTTAAGGAAGGTCAAGCTGCTAGCAAGAACACAACAAAACAAAAAAGATCAATAGTCAATGAAGAGTCCTCACCCCACTCATTTGCCTAATCTATCATACTCAAGAAAGATATTTAACACCCTCCCTCAAAGAATCGTGGAACTCAAATGCAATGTCAACACATACTCTAGGAATGGCCGAATCATAGTTGCACATCTGTGGTGTTAGAATTACAGAACCATTGTGGGAGTTTTTGTCAGTCAGTCATTGATTAGGCGTGGAAAAGAAGTGTGGCCAGGTACTTGGCGCTTCAGTGAAACCCAGGGGGAAAGTTCTGATGCTGACCCCTTAGGAATCCTGGACCAGTCTGGAGCTCCCGGGGATCATTCTCACCTCTGAGATCCAGCCAGGCTTCTAAGCACAGGGGAAAACTCAAGGGGGAATCCTCCAAGCTGACCTGCTGGCCATGGTGAACCATTCTCTGCCACATGACTAGTGTGAAGCATCTTGGCTTCATCCATTCACCACATAGAGCAAGTGTACCAGACTCTCTTACTCTATTCTGAGCTATACCCCAGCCCTAGAAATGATAATCTATTAGATAAAGAATACATATATTGTGTGCAGCTTGACACCACCTGTCTTAGTTAGGGTTTTACTGCTGTGAACAGACACCATGACCAATGCAAGTCTTATAAAAGACAACATTTACTTGGGGCTGGCTCACAGATTCTGCGGTTCAGTCCATTGTCATCAAGGCAGAAGCATGGCAGCATCCAGGCAGGCCTGGTGCAGGAGGAGCTGAGGGTTCTATATCTTTATCCAAAGGACACCAGGAACAGACTGGGCATCCTCAGGCAGCTAGGAGGAAGATCTCTAAGCCCAAGCCCACAGTGACACACTTCCTCCAACAATAGTGCTACTTCTAGTAGTGCCACTCCCTGGGACGAGCATATACAAACCATCACACTGACCTACATTTTTTTTTTTTTGCATGCATACAGTTTAATTATCACGCTACATATTTATATTCTGAAAGATAAGGCTTACTGCCACAGTACCTTGTAACACTTAGAATAATTCTTTTTTTTTCTCCATTTTATTTTATGTGTCATGGGTGTTTTACTGGTGTGTCTGCGAACCACATGCAAGCAGTGTCTTGGGAGGCGAGGAGAGGGCATTGGGCTACAATTTGGGTACAGATGATTGCGAGCTGCCCTGCGGGTGCTGGTAATTGAATTGGGTCCTCCGGAAGACACCTAGTGCTGTTGACCATTGGGCACCTCTCCAGCCCTGTTAAAATAATAATTTTCTTAATGTCATGAGATAATTCTGTCCATTTTCAGAATTTTAACTCTCACAAAGTTGTTGATTTTGTAGTTTGTGTTGGCAGAATCCAAGTAAGATCCTCATTGCAATCCACTTTTGATTTCTAATTTCTTCTCTGCTCCCGCATAATTTTTTTTTTTTAGACAAAATAAAACCAGATCATTTTCCCCACATATTTTTTTCTAGAGTCTGAATTGTGGTCACTGGATCACTGTGTTGTGTAAACATAACACACAGAAATGGCAGTGAGAATTTTTTCCCTTACCAAAGATGGGAAAATATTCCAGTCAAAACAGTCAAACATGAAGGAACAGCCATAGCTTTTTTTTTTTTCTGAAGAATACCGTCACGGGATGTGAAAGTTCTTCCTAGCTGTTCTCTGCTGTCTCTGCGAAGTTGTTAATGTCTAGAATGATGGGGAATGAGATTCTACTCAAGATACACATCCAAGAAAAGCAATCAGATTTTCCCAGATGATTATAACCTAAGCAACTGCCAATTCACTGAGGCCAATGCTTGGTTTGGTGGGGAGTGGTGGACTTGTGTAAGATTCTTAAAACTCCAGAGTTCTCCGAGTACTTCAGACCTCACTAAAGCATGATTGAAGACAGAGCACTGAAGTATGATTGAAGGCGGAGCTTTGATGATGTAATTAAAACTGACCAGGGAAGACAAGAAACAAATAACATACACTTTAGCTGCCGTCTCAAAAGCACACTGAACTCTTAAAATAGCCCGGTTAGACTTTTCAGTGTCTTAAGTTAGATTAATTACCTAGGGCTGCAGTATACTACAAGAAACGAGTTTATAGAGAGCTGAATTTATAATGACTTAAGCCCAGGATATCTTCAGGAAATGTAGCAGTTCTATCCTGTTTCTACCTCTAATGCATAGGATGTTTGTAGTACAACTACTTTCCCGACTACCTTACAAATAAATGAGACTGTGACTATGGTTACTTTATCTGGTTTTGACAATTCCTGGGGGCGGGGGTGGGGTGGGGTGGGGTGGGGGGCGTAACCCCTAATCTACTCTTCTAACTGCTGGCCTAGCTACCTCCCCAGCGGTGTGCCCCACATACTTGCTGTTTCTCCTGGCCATGTGCTCATGATTTCTCTTCCCTCAAGGCAGCTTTCTCCTCTCCTCATTTCTCCCTCTTTTCCCTCTTCTTCTTCCTCCTCCCCCTCCACCTCCTCCAACTCTACCTCATGGTCTCTCTCCTCTCCTCAGCTCTCCACCTCAACCAGGTCACTAGAAACCCACTTAACTCAAATTCCTCCAGTAATTGGCTGTAGTCATTTTTATTTAACAGATAGTTTTAAATCAAGGAACAAAGTCCTAGACCTTTCAGAATTTAACATTTGAATACATAGCACCAAACTTTTGATAGGTGTTCTCTGTCTTGTCATGGATTTTAGGATTTTGATACCATCCTCCAACACATACACTTGAACTCATGGCCATCAATCCTGCCCTGTCCTGAGTACTAGGATATAGGTATGTGCCACCACACCCATCTTACCCTATATATCCCTTATAAATCATTCCTCAGTTCTAATATTAAGAAATTAATTCTTTGACAGATGTAATGGCTCATAATCTCGATATAAGTACCTGAGAGGCTTAGGTAGGAGGAATGTTTGAGGCCAGCATGGGACTGTATAAGTGGGAAGATTTGAATATGCTTGGCCCATAGACAGTGGTACAGTTAGGAGGTGTGGTCTTGTTGGAGGAAGTGTGTCACTGTGGGGGTGGGCTTTGGAGGTCTCCTCCTATGCTCTGGCTCCTGCCACTGCTGAAGAGAGCTTCCTCCTAGCTGCTTCTGCCGGGAGACTTTTTGCGTTAAGATGCAGACCTTCTCCAGCACCATGCCTACCTGCATGCTTCCATGCATCTTGCTATGTTGATGTGATGGTTTATATATGCTAGGCACAGGGAGTAACATGATTAGAAGGTGTGGTCCTGTTGGAGTGGGTGTGTCCCTATTGGAGTGGGTGTGTCCCTATTGGAGTGGGTGTGTCCCTATTGGAGTGGGTGTGTCCCTGTTGGAGTGGGTGTGTCCCTGTTGGAGTGGGTGTTTTATTGTGGATGTGGGCTATAAGACCTTCATCCTAGAAGCCTGGAAGTCAGTCTTCCACTAGCAGCCTTCAGATGAAGATGTACAACTCTCAGCTCCTCCTGCACCATGCCTACCTGGATGCTGCCATGCTCCCACCTGGATGATAATGGACTGAACCTATAAGCTAACCCCAATTAAATGTTGTCCTTTATAAGACTTGCCTTGGTCATGGTGTCTATTCACTGCAGTAAAGCTCTATCTAGGACAGATGATAATGAACTAAACCTCTGAAACTCTCAGCCAGACCCAATTAAATGTAGTCCTTTTTGAGAGTTGCCTTGGTCATGGTGTCTCTTCATAACAATGGAAACCCTATCAAAAACAAGAAGAAATCGTAGTAAATAATAAATAAGTAAAATCTTAAGGTATACCTAGATCCTATTTTAACTCAGAAAGAGAATAACATGTTTTAATATAAGACCTTTTGTGTTTAAAAAACACAAAAGTAGTTTTGTGTTTTTAAAAAAGCAAAATTATATAGGGGGCTATTGTGTGTGACCATTAAAATACCACTTTAAGTCTAGAAGATGACTCAGTCAGTAAAGGGCCTTTGAGGACCTGTTTGATCCACAGAAGCTACATTTTCCTAAAGGATAGGCATTATGGTGTTCACTTGCAATTCCATTAGTGGGAAAGGCATTGATAAGAAACCTCAGGGGGTTATGGCCAGCTAGCCTGACCTACTTAGTGAACTACAGGTCAGTGAGAGACCCTTTTTCTTTCTTTCTTTCTTTCTTTCTTTCTTTCTTTCTTTCTTTCTTTCTTTCTTTCTTTCTTTCTTTCTTTCTTTCTTTCTTTCTTTTTTTTTTTTGAGACCCTTTTTCAAAAACAAGAATATAATGCCTGGGGAATTATCCCTAGGACTGTCCTCTCTTCATGTGCATGCACACATGTGAGCATGCACACACACACACACACACACACACACACACTCACCTGTACAGAAACTATTCCATCATAAAGTATTTGCTGCACGCTAGAAGATAAAGATGTGGCATATTTACTTCCTCATCAGCCAGTGTGAAGGACTCCTTGAATACAGAATTTGGGTACAGCATTTACCATCAGAAGTTGTGTGCTCAAGATTCTTCTTTGCCAGAAGAGAAGGATTCCTTGCCAGCCCTGTTCACCTGTAACTAAGAAGAATTGTTTGTGAGATTGGACTTTTTATGCCTGGATCAGGCTTTGGTCTCTGGCCATTGAGTTCTTCAGTCTCTAGCTTTTCAGTTACACCCTTTGCTCCTTCACACAGCTTCATTGTGAGGATGAGAGAGAGAGACTCGTGAAAGTTTAGGGGGTTGCTGTGGCACCACTGTCACCTCCACAAGTGACACTGACAGATTCCTCGGGGTGCAGATGAAATGTGGGGAAGTTCAGGCAGGTCACTGCTGCCCAGATTTCCAGTCCTGGCCCCGGGATTCAGGGGAGTCCATCTCTCTGTGGAAAGACCCCAGCTCTCTGCCCAACAAGAATCACCAGCTGAAGTCAAAGACCTCAGTATCCTTTCCATTTCATCTTTTTCTCTGCCATTAATACTTCCCTTCCTCCCCTTAAAATGTCCTTTCTTTATTAACCTTTTCTCTCTGACACAGAGCCTAACCCATCTATCTTGTCTGAGAACACAGATTATCCATCTACGTTCATTAGCTCTCTGGATTCCTGAATCTTTAGCTGATGTTCAAATGTACTACTCCAATACTGAAATCCTTCTGCCTCTCCTGAGTCTTCTCTGATATCTTTATTTTCTTACTAATCATTCTTTCCAAAGATCTTGGCAAATAATCCTGGTTCTTCGGGGACCCTTCTGTGTTCTTCTCATTTCATTTAGCACCCCGAGTTTGCTCAAGTTCCCGTTCTTCAATGGGAGGCTTCTCTGTAACTCTTGTACCAACAGAAATTGTTCCTGACCTGCCCCATTCTCTATAGCAAAGTTCTAGAACCTCTCATGCTAACTTATTTGGAAAAGGGGTCTTTGCAGATGTGATCGTGCTAAGGACTGCGAGATAAGCTCCTCTTGGAGTATCTCGGAGGCTCCCAAATGCCACCCTCAGTACCCCGATAAGAGATGCAGAGGGTAGGTTAACATTACATGTACATACAACATCAGCCCAGGCTCTCTGATGCTTTGATTCTAGACTTCGGACCTTTAAAATACAGAATATGTTTCTGTTGTTCTCATGACATAAAGTTCTTGTTAAGTTGTTACAGTGGCCAAGGAAGTTAATAGGGTCGTCCTTTACCGTACTGGGGAAGAGATTAACCAGAGATGAGCCGGCTCGCACCAAGTGAGCATGTCCCAGGAGCCAGCATGTGGTGAGAGCACGCCCTGGAGCATGGCTCCCGGGAGCCTCCCTTGCCCTCGTCTCCCCTCCTGGTGTTCACCCCCCACCTTTACATCCCACCCTTTTTACGTCCACTGTTGATAGCTTATACACGGGGCTGCTGTGCTCGTCCGTTATCTGTCTTTTATTGAACATGATCTGTGTTTCCATTGGGTACATAACAAGGAGGGGAAGTCCTGGGTCTTAGAACCCTTCACGTTTTGTTCAGTGCTGGACTGACATTCTCTTCTCCACCCACTGCTTCAGGTACAGCCTGAAGCTGAGACTCGTACATCTATTCCTCTGAATCTGACCTTTCCGCTGAGATTCAAGGGTAGCTATCAGTGTATCAGTGTGTGTATGTGTGTGTGTGTGTGTGTGTATGTAGAATCTAACCCCCCCCACATACACACACACACACACACACACACACAGAGAGGGGGGGAAGGATTGAGAGAGAGAGAGAGAGAGAGAGAGAGAGAGAGAGAGAGAGAGAGAAGACATTTAGCGCGAGTCAATCTAGACTCAGTTCCTGAAAAAAAAAAAACAAAAAGCTGCCTTGTGTCCTTTCTGGGATCATGTCAGATTACCATCTTTCATTCTTTGGGTCCAAATCATAATTTCATTTCTCTTTGCCTCTCTTCACCCTAAAGTCTACCGCCCCCTATATTTTCTCTACCTAATTATAGGGTCACACTTTCTTCTGGATGATTCATAAATAATTCCTCATCCTTCCATTAAAAAAACAAAAGTCCATCATCTATCCACAGACTACAGGTTTCTGCTCTCAGAGCCCAGCTTTGATCCTGCATGTTCCTCAGTGAAATTCATGCCTATGGGCAGACTATAGGATCATTGCAAAAGACCAGTCTCGAGCATGGCTGTCGACTCAAGGCAAAACTATTTATGCTGGCTTTCTGTCCGTTGCCATAAACTTGACTTCAAGCTCATTTTTATGAGGAAGACTCTTAGATGTTTTCATAAGAAATTGGCTTATTAACATTGTCTTCATACATACTTTTATGCTAAATTACTCAAAGGGCTTCCTTTGAGCATTTCTTGTAATGGTTGCATATAATTATCATTCATAGAATCTTTACGATCTTTACCACCTATAAAATCCTAATAATTTTATATAGTTATTATTGTTTTATGGTATACATGTGTGCTTCTGTGTGTGTGTGTATGTGTGTGCTTCTGTGTGTGTGTGTGTGTACACATATGCGTATCTGTTTCTGGAGGTCAGAGATCAGCAGCTGATGTCCACCTTAATTTTGGGGACAGCCTTTCACTGAACCAGAAGCTCATTGATTCCGACAGCATGTCTACCCAGTGAGGCTCAGGGATCTTCCTGTCTCTGCCTCCCCGACTAGGATGACAGGTGTGTACTGCCGTACCTGGCTTTTCTATGCGAGTTCTGGGCATAGGACTCAGGCGTTCATGCTTACAGGGTAGGCTGTTTACAGCTAAGTTACCTCCAGAGGTGCCCAATTCTCAGGTAAAGGTCATAGCAGCCACAATCCACCTTAGTCTAATAATAAACCACTATTTTACTAATGTAACGGAGCCAATTAGGACTAGGGTGGGAGATTACATTTGCACCTCTTTCGCAGTATACGAATGGTTTATGAGTACAGGTGGCTATAGAGATAACTTGCCTATGTGCTCCTGCCGAGGACCCAGGTTCAGTTCCCAGCACCCACAGGGCAGTGGGTCCATCCATCTTTAACTCCTCCTCCAGGGGATCCGCCTTCATTCTCTAACCTCTCATGGCACCCGGTGCACACACAGAGCATGTGAATAAATGCAGGCAAAACCTTCATGCACATAAAATAAAAACCACGCATCCTTGAGAGAGAATGCTTCACTGGTGGAGGTGCACTTCAATGGTAGAGTGTTTGACTCGTATGCCTGAGGTTCTAGGTTCAGTCCTCAGCCCAGAAAGGGGGGGGGGGGACGAGGGAATGAGGGAGGGAGAGGTAGGGAAGGAGAGAGAGAGAGAGAGAGATTGAGAATTTCATGTGTGACTCACTATGCATGTTGGAATTCAGTGAGACAGCAAATGTGGGTCAGCACACACTCTTGTGAGAAATATACACCAGTATACACACACACACACACACACACACACACACACACACACACACACACACGGTAGCGCAGACCGAATCATGACCACGAGCCTGAAGCAACACTGCTGAAGCCCAGTGGTTAGTGACTTGGAGGGATTAAATACCTTAACAGAACGTCACCAGATTCATCTTTGATCCTTCAGGGATTCCAAGATTCTCAACAGACAATAGGAGTTGTTTAGTTTCTCCCGGTATCAAATGCTTGTCACCTGGAAGGGGCCTTGGGAAGTCTTCACAACACTTGTAGGTCGTGAGTAACAGTTTAGAAATTTCCATCAAATGGTTTAGTTGGAACTTGTATCAAATTACTCATAAAATGGTTAACCCCAGGAATGCAGGTGGTATTACTGTCAAGAATCAAAGGGTGAGTGTTAGGGGAGTGGTATACACTTGGGGGACCCCTCTTGCTGCATCCCTTGGGGATGCTTGGCCCAGGGCGCTGGTTTTCTGTATTTCCTCTGACCGTGCCTCGGGCGTCTCTCTTCTCCTCGGCATCACCTAGCCTGCCTCTCATGGGCTGAGACTGCCATTTTGTCCACGCTTGCGGCAGGCCATTCTCAGGTTCCCGGGCAGACGGTGCCCCATTCCCACAGGCGTGCCTCAGTTCGCCACACGGCTCCGAATGCTCTCACCCCTGAGCGCCCCTATTTATTTTTCCACAGCCACAGCTGCCTTCAACTTTTTATCAGCACTCACCAATGTGTGCTTCTAACCCCTCCCGGAGGAGGCAGCACCATGTTTCCCGTTTGACTTCCATAGTGAATCACAGATAACAGAACCATGTATGTAATAGGTGTTCGGGATGTTTGCCAAGTTAAATTGATGGTAATACGTTGCGTTGGGAATTAACCCATTGTGATTCGATAGGGAGATTCCATGTAATAACTTGGGAATCTCTCTTTGATTGTTGCATTGGGGGAGGGGGGCAGCAACCTCTAGGCTGTATAGTACTAGAAACATTGATCTTTGGCTCATGCTTTAGTATGACTGATATATATATACACACACATATATATGTACATGTATATGTATATATTATATAATTATATAAATATGCAATTATATATATTATATAATAAACTAAATAATAAAATAAAATTATATATTATATATAACATATAATATAATATATTATATATATTCCATTGAATAGATGAAAAGTAGTGATAGGTTAATGTTTTGTTTTGTATTTAGCCCTGGCTTTTAGAAGCAGCAGTGATTCATTGGATATTTAACTAACAGCTACCGTTTCATGAAAGGAAAATTCAATTAAAGAAGAGAAAAGCAAACCTCAAATACTCTGAATCATGTTGTTTGGTGATCAAAGTGCAATTGGCCTCAACAGATTTGCTATTGCCCTGAACCTCATCGGGCTCTGAGACTCTACCGCTCAACCTAATTTTCTGCTCCATTTAACATTAACTCGGTTAGGACAAGGAAACAAAGTATGCTTTAAGTAAAAAATCGTGGAGATTTTTATGTTTCTGTCTGAACTTCAGATGACTGGCTTTGTCTTGGGTTATTTAACATGACAGCTTTATTTGCCTGTACAAATCCTCCTCCTCCCCTAAGAACAGCCCTCTGTGGAAGCTGCAGCGTGCCACGGTGTGTCACAGTTGCCACGGTGTGTCACAGTACACCCTCTTGTCCACACATCTTTACTTGCAAAGGTTCATTGCCGTGAGCCAGGCTCTGGTTTGAGGCCTCTGGTTCCGTTCCGCTGTTAGCACTGGGTCCTTACCTGGACTCCTCTTAGATCCTCTGTTTCAATGACACATTCTTATCCTAAACACTGAGAAAGTCTAGCAAGGCAAAAGATCAGGGCTTCTGCTGCAGGCTTAGGTTAAAGAGATAAGCTAGTTAATGCTACTAGGAAATGGTCAGGCAGGCCCAGGTCTATAGTGATGCTTGATGAACTAGTCTGGGGACCAAACCTGAACTGATTTCTTTAACACATCCCAAGGTGAGCTCGAGGGCAGACGTCTCATTGTGGGTCCTCTTTAAGATGCCTTGTTTACCCTGACAGTATCTGCTGCAGACAACAAGAATTCCTTGTTGGTAATGAGGCCTGTTTTCTGCACATTACCAGTGCCTTCTTTCTGGGAGTACCTAGAAGAAGAAGGGCCCTTCCGTCCTCTGAAGGTGAAACCTCATTCCATTCCAGAGTTCACCTGTCTGGTTGGTTGGACATGCTGTGTGAACCGTGAAGGGTACAGACTGAAACTGGCTTCGAGTTAGTTGTAAGGGAAAGAGGAATCATTGACCTGCAGAAAGCCCAGGTACTCATCGGTCCCTTGGATCAGGACGTCTGGCCAGGCCAGGAAAACCGTAGATAGCAAGCACCGCCAGATGCAAGTGTTGTGCATCCTGCAGCTGTGAAGAGCGCCGCAAGCGCCTGACAGGGAGCGAGGGGAGGGGCAGGAGGGTGTCCTTAGGTATGCGCAGATTCATTTGGATGAGCTGTGGCTGTCACAGTGCCATATGCAGAGATGGGGGGGGGGGGGGAGCTCCCAGAAGGAAGAGTGTTTCCTTAACCTGTGGACAATATTGGACAGTCTTCCTTCCTCTAGTGCCTTCAGGCCCTATTGAAGTTGACTCTTGGCGAGGGACCTTCAGGGAAGTTAGGCTTTCCTTAAAAGAGTGAGAACTTTGGTTGGTGGGTTAGTCCCTGGGAGCTCTGGGGGCTGGGGTGGGGGTGGTTGATATTGTTGTTCTTCCTATGGGGTTGCAAACCCCTTCAGCTCCTTCGGTCCTCCCCTTAACTCCTCCATTGGGGTCCCCATGCTCAGTCAGATGGTTGGCTGTAAGCATCCACATCTGTATTGGTCAGGATCTGGGAGAGTCTCTCAGGGGACAGCTATATCAGGCTCCTGTCAGCAAGCACTTCTTGGCATCAGCAATCGTGTCTGCGTTTGGTGGCTGTACACATGGAGGGACCCATGACTCCAGCTGCATATGTGACAGAGGATGGATGACCTTATCTGACATCAGTGGGAGGGGAGGCCCTTGGTCCTGTGGTTCCCGGTGTAGGGGAATGCTAGGGCAGTGAGGTGGGAGTGGCTAGGTGGATGGGTGGGAGGGGGCGTAGAAGCAGGGAGAAGGAAGGATGGGATGGGGGTTTGCAGAGGAGAAACCAGGAAGGGAGATAACATTTGAAATGTAAATAAAGGCCGGGGGTGGGGGGGGGTGGCAGGCCTTTAATCCCAGCACTTGGGAGGCAGAGGCAGGTGGATTTCTGAGTTCGAGGCCAGCCTGGTCTACAGAGTGAGTTCCAGGACAGCCAGGGCTACACAGAGAAACCCTGTCTCGGGGGGAAAAAAAACAAAACTAAAAAAAGAAATGTAAATAAATAAAATAACCAATAAAAATTAAAATATATATAGAGAGAGTGTGCGAAAACTTATGTCATAAGATTACAGGTGACAGCAATCTACTCTCACAGTTCTGAGGACTTTGGGTCTTACTGAAGAGATGCTCCAGCCAGGGGTCATCAGTTGCTGCTGCTGGACTGACAGCTATAAGCACCAGAGTATAGAGAGGCCAAGGGAGGTGAAGAGAGAGTTCTCCACCAGGCCAACAAAAATGTGCTGGGAGATGTGGGCCTGTGGGGCGGAGGCCCAACTGGGTGCAAGAGTTCTGGCAGAGAGAAGGCAGGAGAAGCAGGTGTGGGGGGGAGGGGGAGTCGCTTCTGCCACAGCTGGCTCCACCTCTGTCTTTGCCATGCTAGTGTTCTGTTCTGGTGGGCCAACAAAAGTCCACCTAGCCGAGGAGGATTGCAGCGGCGCTGCTGGTGGTGTTTTGGGAGAGCAGACCTCTCCCCGAGTGTTACAGCTCTTATGACAGAAGCTTGAGTAATTCTCACACACCTTTAATTTCCTGGATAGGATTTATATACAGTTTTGGGGGTGATTCGGGGTTTGACAGCAGGTTCTTCTCATTGGCTTGGGCTGAGAGCTTGGGGAAACCTTATTTACATGTGGGAAGGCTTGGTGCTGCTCCTGGGTGACTGATAGCCACACACTTCTCCTGTGGGGCGTGGGGACTGTAACTGTGACAGGGGCCAGGAGGTCCAGGGGGGCGTGGCCAGACTCCTTCTGTCCCACATAGGTGGAAACCCTGCCTACTAGGTCACCAGGGTTCAAAGACAGTGCTTAACCTGGGACCAGGCTACCTGTGCACAGCTCACCTCCTGACAAGAAGGAGAAACTCGAGGCATGGTGGTGGTAAAAGTATTAACCTGACTGGGATTGATCCAAAGTTTTAATAAACCTATATGGAGCTGGTGAGATTACTCAGTGGGTAGAACATGTTCCACACACGTCTAAGGACCCAGACTCTTCCATTCCCCAGAGCTGATGTCATGCAGACAAGACGGGGAGTATAAATCTCTGGTCCCAGCGTTCCCACAGTGAGCTGGCAATAGAGCCAGGACTCTCCCTGGAAGCTCACAGGTCAGCCTGCCAGGTATGGGCATTGCTGAACATGAGACTCTCTCTTAAGCAAGGTAGAAGGTAAGGAGCAGCACCCAGCTTTGTCCTCTGTCTTTGACATGTGGAATGACACATGCAGGCCTGCACTCATACATGGGAACATGTGCATACACACACACACACACACACACACACACAAGTGCGCACACACACACACAGATTCTTAAAAAAATACATTGTAGGAGAGGCAGCAATTATAGTGGGTGAATTCTGAGAGAGAGAGAGAGAGAGAGAGAGAGAGAGAGAGAGAGAGAGGGAGGAGGAGGAGATTTAGCAGTTAGAACCTAGTTACTGATCTACTGATATAAAGAAATGCCCTGACTGTGGTGGTTTGAATAAGAATAGTCCCTTAGGAGCCCTTAAATGCCTAGTCACCAGGGATTGGAACTATTTGAAAGGATTGGAAGAATTAGGAGATGATAGAGAAATCTTGTTGGAGAAATATATAACTGGTGTTGGGCTTTGAGGGTTTTTTGTTTTGTTTGTTTTGTTTTTTGACAAGTTTCTTGCGTGCAATACAAAAGGTTTTCTTTTCTCCCTCTTTTATTGATTATTTTCTTTATTTACATTTCAAATGGTATCTCCTCTCCAGGTCTCTCCTCCAGAAGCCCCCTATCCCATACCTCTTTCCCCCTGCCTCTATGAGGGTGCTTCCCTACCCACCCACCCACTCCCGAATTCCTGCCCTGGCATTTCCCTACACTGGGGCATTGAACCCCCTCAGGCCCAAGGGCCGCTGCTCCCTCTGATGTCCAAGAACGCCGTTCTCTGCCACATATGTGCTGGAGCCATGGGTCCCTCCATGTGTACTCCGTGGTTGGTGGCCCAGTCCTCGGGAGCTTGGGGGGGGGGGGCTGGCTGGTTGATACTATTGCTGCCCTCATGGGGCTGCAAACCCCCTCAGCTCCATCAGTCCCTTCTCCAACTCTTCCATCGGGGACCCCGCATTCAGGCCAATGGTTGGCCTCTGTATTTGTCAAGCCCAGGCCTGGCCCAGCCTTTCTCAATCAGTGCCTGCCTGCCTGCCTCCATCTCTCTGACTCTGTCTCTCTGTCTCTCTCTCTGTGTGTCCCCCCCCCCCCCCACATCAGGATGCCTCCCTGCTCCCTGTGGTGACCCATAATGATGTAGACTAAATCTCTAAAACTGTAAGTAAGGCTTTCTTTTTAAGAGTTGCCTCTTGGCAACCGAGCAGTAATTAAGACAATGCTCTAGGCAACTTGTAGAAGGGAACATTCCATGGGAGGCTCTTTCTCGCAGTTTCAGAAGGTTAGTCCATGTCTGTCACGGGGAGTGTGGCAGCAGGCATGGAACTGAAGCAGTACTGGCTCGACGCCCCTCCCCCTCTAAAGCCACACCTCCTAATCCTTCCCAAGTAGTCCCACTAATGGCAGGACCGAACATTCAAACATGCAAGTTTATAGGGCCCATTCTGAATCAAATCACTATTGATATACCTCATGGCCCTTAGTGTGAGGTCAGGATTTAAAGATAAGACGTGTGGGGCTTACTATCTTGTTAGGTAGTAAATTTTATATCACTGCTTGTCCTTCTCGAGACTGGCCATTTGGAGCGGGAGTCGTAGGAGTTCGGCTCTAACGTTTGCATAAGTCACTGGTCAGTCTTGAGGCAATTAGGGTTGTGTAATTAGAGACGGGGCAGTCTGCTGTCACTTGTGACCTGTTTGCCTCCAATGTATACTTTGGGGGAAAGTTTGGCATTTTCTTACTTACTTAACACATAGTTACCATATGGCCCAAATATTTGGGTGTTTGTCCAAGACAAACGGAGACACATCTGTAGAAAGTCTTGTAGTACAAGAATAGCAGCTTTGTTCAATGTTTTCCCACCTGGAGGCAATCCAAATGTCTTTTAAACCAGTGAACAGACATCTACAGATGAATCTCAGATGCGTCTTGCTAGGTGAAGGGAACCGAACCCAAAATGGTATAAGCTGGACGATTCATTTCGATCATGTTCTGGAAAAGGCGACATTGTAGGGACAATAATCGGATGGCAGTCCCCAGGAGATGCTGGCTTGGGGCACTAGCTGAGAGGACAAACTGGGAGGAGCTGCTGGAGGGAGGGGAATAAAATTCTGTATCATACAGAATACAGAACAGGTCATAAGTCTGGATTTAAAATAGGAAGATGCTAAGCCTCTTTTGAGTTGCTGAATTGTATTACTGGATTTTAAAATTAGACCAGTAAGACCTTCTTAATGTCTTGGTTAGCCTCCCCAGGTGGGTCTCTTCATTCCTCAGTTTTGGGGTCTAATGAATAGACCCCATTTCACTTACATCATTTATCTTCAGTATCTCGTTCTTCTCTTCATCTGAAAACCTGCCGCAGCATTGTCATTTAATGTTAGCACCAAATTCCAGAGTCTATGTCTGGAAGCCCCCCTTCTCTTCTATTACGTTAACTTGCCATGTTTTTTTCTTTGGGTAATCTGCTAATTTTCATCATCCACTATTCTGTGTGGCTTCTGTTCGCCCTGCCATGTGTGACTGACTGTTGAGTTCAGGGACCTAGGGGAGGCAGGAGTCTCATCTGGATGGGTGGAATACCGCCTCATGATGGAATCCGATGATCTGTTTGTTTCTTGGGTTGATTTTTATGTAGGAACCCCGAAGAAAAGACATGGTTTATGATTCTTGCAGTCAGTGTTAGCTTCAGGAGAGGAGGCTTTGGAAGCAGCTTTTTCAACGGTAAATCTGTCTTTTACCTCTGTTGCATCTGACTTACTATCTCAACTCGCTAGGTAAGTCAGATTCTTTGCGTTTGAAGTCTTGAGTTCTATCTAGCACCGCAGAACAGAGAAAGAGAACCTTAGTTTTATTTCCTGTCTTACGTTGACTCTTGATGAATTTCTAACTTACGAATTGGTGGTCATAAGAGAGACATAAGAAGTAATAGGGAGTATGAGAAGCAGAAGGCTTTACTGTGATTTACATTGTGGTGTATACATCACCAGCTATTTTTTTATTTACATGAATATAACTATAGAGTGCCTGTGTTATCTTTTAATACATTAAAATTGGAATTTCCCCCATTTCTAAGCAGTTTTCTGGCTTATGATTTTTTAGTGGCTACATGATGTGCTTGAAATTGTCAACATAGGTGTGTAATAGGCAATGTTGTGGTTCAGTAAGGACCCGTCTAGCCACTTTCAAATTAAATTTCTTTCTTTCTTTCTTTCTTTCTTTCTTTCTTTCTTTCTTTCTTTCTTTCTTTCTTTCTTTCTTTCTTTCTTTCTTTTCTTTTTTTTTTTTTTTTTTGGATTTGGTTTTTTTGAGACAGGGTTTCTCTGTGTAGCCCTGGCTGTCCTGGAACTCACTCTGTAGACCAGGCTGGCCTTGAACTCAGAAATCTGCCTGCCTCTGCCTCTCAGAGTGCTGGGATTATAGGCATAGGCCACCACTGACTTTCTGCCCTCCCACTCCCTTCTGCAGCCTCCCACATCATAGTTTCATCTCTGCATTCCCCTTCCCCTCCTCCCCCTTCTTCTCCCTCCTCCCCCTCCCCTCCCTTCCTCCTCCCTTTCCCCCTTCCCTCCCCCATCCCCATGCACACATGTTTGGTACATCAAGTTAGTTTCTTTTACACATCTTTATTTATATTTGTGAATGAGTTGGAGAGTAATTTCAGTTTCATTCCTGTGACGTATTTTCCAATTCTGGCATGGGGTTTTTGTTACTCGGTATGAGGTGTCATAGAGTTTTGTAATATCTGCATCTGTGATTATATTATTCTACCTGGTCATATTGCTCTGCACCTCATTTCCCCTTGATCATAATTTCCACAAGCTGACCATATATTAATTAATAATTAAAGATAGTTACAGACTAATGAAATTATATTTTAAAAACCTATGTTTGTGACTGCAATAGTCCATAGATCTTTTGAACTTTTGTTTTTTAACCTTGTAAACTTATTGTATCTTATTGTAACTTGAAATTTGACAGAGCCTCAGCTGCCGCTTCTAACCATCCCAGGCTTTCTTTGATTTGCAAGACTTGTTTGATTTCTTTCTTTAATAAAAGTATAGGTTTGTTGAATTTTTAAAAACCCACTTCCGGGAGACCAGCATTCAGAGTTCGGTGGTAAACAGAGAGGGATAATCCCTTTCATTTCCTCATTTGAACTCTGAGATGTTGAAACCTGTGTGCTTATCGGGTTGGTACAGGGTTATCTTTTGATGACTGTGTTTTCTGCTCGCAGATATCGCCGTGGTGGAGATGAGCGACGCCTTCCGGCAGCCTTCCTTGTTTTACCATCTCGGAGTGAGAGAAAGCTTCAGTATGGCCAACAACATCATCCTCTACTGTGACACTAACTCCGACTCACTTCAGTCCCTGAAGGTAATACCCCCTTCACACAGCATTTAGCTTCCACACTGGCAGTGAGGGACACATTCCTGTCATCCAAAACATTTGAAGCAGCTTACATTTGTGGAAGGTTAATTTTGTTGATAGGATAATTAAGGCAGGGAAGACTGGTCACTTTGTGAGGTCCATCTAATTGAATATAAAAATGTGAATTGTCTGGTTTCAGGCTCAGGGACAAGGGACTGGGGTGCATATTTTACCTATCAAAGCAGACCTGGTGTCCAGGATCTCCCAGCATCCCTCAGTTTCTGCCTAGCATAGCCTGCTCCCAACCCTGAAAACTCCAGCCCAGGGGCTGGGCTGCCTTTCCTCCAGAGGCCCCTCCTTCTATAATCCAGACCTCCCCCCTTTCTTCTCCTTCTCCTCCTTCTCCTCCTCCTCATTCTTCTCCCTCTTCTCCCTCTCTTCTTCCTCCTCCTCCCCTTCCTCCTCCTTCTCTTCCTCCCCTTCCTCCTCCTTCTCTTCCTCCTCCTCCTCTTTTTCCTCCTCCTCCTTCTCTTCCTCCTTCTCCTCCTCCTCTCTTCCTCCTTCTCTTCCTCCTCCTCCTTTTCTTCCTTCTCCTCCTCTTCCTTCTCTTGCTCTTCCTCCTCCTCTTCCCCTTCCTCCTCCTCCTCCCATTCCTCCTCCTCCTTCTCTTCCTCCTCCTCCTCTTCTTCTTCTTCTCCCTCTTCTTCTCCTTCTCCTCCCCCTCCCCTCCTCTGCCTCCTCCCCCCCACCCCACCTGTACCCTTTCTATCTTTGTCTACCCCCCTCCTTCCTTGGGGCCAGTGGACTCTTTCAGAGAGCAGCTTTCTAGTAAACCTACCTTTAATATATTCTAATCTTGAATTGGCCAATTTCACTGGCAGAGAAATAACCCCCTCATACCCAAGTAGAAAAACTTAGTGTTGATCTCTAAGTTAGAGGCCAAGTTTCAGCCCATAAGACTGTCACTAAGAAGTCCTCAGCAGTGATGGTAGCATTGTGCCTGAATCTCAGATGTTAACATCTTTAGGCAGGAGAATTGTGAGTTCTAGGTCAGCCTGGGCTATGTAAAAAGAGATCCTGTCTCAAAACTCCAAAATCAAAACAAGTATCCTATGGTAACAGACCTCTCAACAGGAAGCCTTCAGTCCAAACCTCTGAGAAAGAAAGTGCACTTGAGATATGCTAGGCCTAGCCGTGCCGTCAGAGGGGAGCTCCAGCTGAAAGTATGCTTGCTTTTTGAAAGTGCTCCACAGGGGTTCTCACGGTATAGCCCCAGAAAACTACGCATAATTTCAGCCAAGATGGCAGAAGGCAACAGAAACTTTTTTTTCTGTAAAGTCCAACCTACTATAATATCATTTTCTCCGTTAATAGGCAACTATCGATATACAGGCATTTCCTCCATCCAACGTGGTGGACTGAAAGGTTCTTGCCGCGAGGAGGCACACAACTTTAATCCCAACACTCAGGATGCACAGGCAGGTGGTTGTCTTTGAGCTTTAGGCTGGCCTAGTCTACATACCGATCCCCAGGATGCTACATGTAGATAGATGACCTGTTTTTAAAAACAACAACTAAAAGACTGATAAAGGGTGCTTGCCAGGTTGAGTGATTTTACACTGTACGGTTCTTTGAAAACTGTATGTAAAAGCCAGCGTGGCGTCTGCCATCACTCATTTCCCATTCTGGTTTCAGGAGGACTTTTCAAAATCATCTCCATCTTCCAGTTTCCAAATCAAAGTCAGCCTTGGGGTAGGTAGGGCCTTAGAAGCCGGAACGTGGCTTAACGGCTCTATCAAGGCCTCCAGGCAAAAATCCATAGAGAAGTCTTAATACCATTTGCAGAGGGTGGAAATAATACAGAACAATTTCTGTAGCCTCACAGTCTCCTGAGCTCTGAGCTGGGCGGGTGCAGGGCCTGGTTGCAGCTTAACTTTACTTCTGTAGGTTGTAGTTTGCAATAAGTGCGACTTGGCTCTTCCTACTGTCTCCAGCCAGAAAGGGGAGGCGTGGGAGATGAGAGCAGCCATTTAAAACACGAGGCGAGCAAAACCAATGAGGGGTCCCCTTGCCCTCCACCTCGCTTTACCTAGGCACGGATGCCCCTTGGGCACCAAGGAAAGCGCAGCTCAGAGTGCTTTGTTTGTGTTTGCTCCATGTTAGAAGTGGCCATGTCAATGCAGGCAGTGACTCCTCAAAACAAAATCACAGGAAAAAGACTTTACACAATGGAGTACTAGTCAGCCATTAGAAACAATGAATTCATGAAATTCTTAGGCAAATGGATGGAGCTAGAGAACATCATACTAAGTGAGGTAACCCAGACTCAAAAGGTGACTCATGGTATGCACTCACTAATAAGTGGATATTAACCTAGAAAACTGGAATACCCGAAACATAATGCACACATCAAATGAGGTACAAGAAGAAAAGAGGAGTGGCCCCTTGTTCTGGAAAGACTCAGTGAAGCAGTATAGAGCAAAATCAGAACAGGGAAGTGGGAAGGGGTGGGTGGGAAAACAGGGGGAGGGAAGGGGACTGATGGGACTTTCGGGGAGTCGGGGTCCAGAAAAGGGGAAATCATTTGAAATGTAAATAAATATATCAATAAATTAAAAAAAAATCTAAAGTCAAAAAAAAAAAAAAAGAAAGATGTCGGTTCCTCAAAACCTAATTAAAAGAAACTGTAAAAATTCTTTAAGATCAACGACTGAATTATTTAAAGGATAATTAGAATCTAACCATGTCGTGCATTTGTGTAAAATGTGTAATTGTTTATATTTGTGTTGAAAATAATGTTTTCATACAGTACACCAGATCACTGTTCCCTTCTCTCAGGTCCTTCTATCTCCTCCCTACCTCCCCGCCCACCCGCTCACCTCCACACCCTTTCCTTCTCACTGTAGAAAACAGACAAACAAAACAAACTAGAAACACACACACACACACACACACACACACACACACACACAACAAGCATGCAAAAAACAAGCCCATAAAAGCACAAAATCAGAACCCACAATGTACAAGCAAAAGTCCAACGAGAAAAAAAAGTCCAACAACACCTCTATGAGACACAAAGTGTGCACAAATACCATTGAGTTCATTTTGTGCTGACTATCTACTGCTGAGCATAGGGCCTGCCCTTAAGTGTGGTTATTATACCCATGAGAAATAAGTTATTTAAAAAAACCAAAACTTTTTGACTTTGAGAAAGGGAAGTTGACTTTCTCTGGGATGGTAACATTTTCACAATTTTCTTTAAATAGCATGTGAACGTCAAGTTCCTGCTAGGACTTACGGACAAGACTCTATGCTGAGAGTTATATTTTTGTCAAAAATTGTAATGCCGACAACCATTAGCTTCTGATTTATTTCCTGCATTTAAAATGGTCAGGGACCACTCTGTGGAGGAAAAGGACATCTGGACTCCGCTGGCTAACTGGCTGTGGAGCAGATGCGTGCCTCCAAAAGTCCCTCCTCATCCCCAACAGCATGATAGTGCATCTTCCAGAACAGAGAAAGAGGCAGACAGCAGATTGCAAGAAGAGACATACATACTTGATAATGTGCAAGCATCCAGGATCACACAGAATGTAAAATCAAAGAAGGGCCCAGAGTTAAAACTAAAATACTTTCTCCATGGGAGAGAGGCGTAGGGGCACATATTTAGTTTAGGAGGAGTGGATGGGTTTGTTTTTTCTCTCTGTGTGTGAGTGTGTGTGACAGTGTGTGAGTGTGTGTGTTTGAAAGTGTGAGTGTATGTGTGTGTTTGTGTGTGTGTGTTTGAGAGTGTGAGTATATGTGTGTGTGAGTGTGTGTGAGTGAGTGTGTGTTTGGGTGTGCTTGTGAGTAAGTGTGTGGGTGTGAGTGTGTGAGTGAGTCAGTGTGTGTATGAGAGTGTGTGTGTGAGTGTGTGTGTGTGGGTGAGTGTGTGTGTGGGTGAGTGTGTGTGAGTCTGTGTGTGTGTGTGTGTGTGAGATGCTTGGGTGTATATGCATATCTTTACATTGCACACATGCATATGGGTGTTTGCACATAGGTACAGCGTGCATATGGAAGCCCAAGGTTGATGTCTGCATTTTTCACTGAGGTAGGGCGTCTCAGAGAAACCCAAAGCTGTTAGCAGCCTCAGCCTTGCTGCTTAGAGACAACAATTACAGGTGGGCTGCTGCACTCACCTGGCATGTATGTGGGTTTCTGGGGCTCTGACCTTAGGTCCTCACACTTCTGTGGCGAGCCCTTTAACCTCTGAGCCTCCCCTCTGCACAGGGTGGTTGTTAGTGTTTTGTTTTCGGTGCAAGATACTCAACCCAGGACCTGATGGCATGCAAGTACTCTGAGCTGCATCCTGGGCATTGAATGAGACAGATGTTCAGGGGTGAAAAATAGGTCCAAGAACAGACATTAACCTGGGCCATAGTTCACCTGGGCTCTGAATGCGGCCTGTGGTTTCACTTCCAGACTTTCTTTCTGCTCATAAATCTTCTAGAGGATCGGGTTTTTAGATAGGTAAGGACATTGGGGGTCGAGTGAGAGTGACATGACTGTGCACTCCAGAGAGGGACAGACAGACAGACACAGAAACAGAGACACAGAGAGACACAAGTACCAGAGAGGGAGAGACAGACAGACACAGAAACAGAGACACAGAGAGACACAGGTACCAGAGAGGGAGAGACAGACAGACACAGAAACAGAGACACAGAGAGACACAAGTACCAGAGAGGGAGAGGAGACAAACAGACACAGAAACAGAGACACAGAGAGACACAAGTACCAGAGAGGGAGAGACAGACAGACACAGAAACAGAGACACAGAGAGACACAAGTACACACACACACACTAAGGTCAGAGAGACCTTGGTTCTGAGACTGCCTTTTAGCTCAGAGTGCCCAACCTGACAGAGTTACTCTGGGATATTGTTACTCTGGGATATTGTTTCTCTGGGTCCCAAGCATTGTTTCCTTCATCACCAGCAATGCTATTAAGATAAAACCTGAAGCTCCCGTGCTTCTTGTCTTTCTTCTGCTCCTTCCCTTCATCTGAGGACACCTCCTACCCACTTTGGATCTGTTGGTACAACAAAGGAGAAGGAAGAAATAAAGACTGCTGAGCAGCGCAAGATGGTTAGATACTAACGGGCGCTCATAGATGCCTGCGGTGTGGACCAGTTACCAACAGCTGCCTCTGCAGCCCTGCTCCAAAACCAAAACTGAAACCCTGAAACCCACTTGTAATCCAGGCAGTGCTGTGGTAAGCAGGACTTGCACATACTCCCGGCAGCGAGATACATTGGCACAACTTCTAAAAGAGCAATTTGGCAATGACTCTTCACATCCTGAGATGGGACAGTTTTGACCCTGGATATGCATGGTAGAAAAAAAATGTGGCTCACTCGAGTGAGTCATCAATACCATCAAGAAGTTTTATGTAACATAGTTTATAATTCTCCTTCTCTGCAGAGGAAATAGTAAATACCTACTAGGAGAATGACTAAATACCTTTTGGTACTTATTTAATGGAGTATTATAGAGCTCTTAAGGTGGATCAGCTAGAATGCTACGATGTACATAGTATTTGTATAACGCATCATAGCAGTTATATAAAATGTCATATGCATGACTACGCATCATGCACATTTGCATTAGCGATGGGTAGAAGTGTGCTTAGGAATTACAAGCGACATTCAGAATAATTACCTCTTAGGAGTGGAGGAGAGGAATTGAGTTGAGGGTGAGAAGATCACATCTCTGATGTATGTGGTACATAGGTGAGGTACATGCTGATATTTTAGACATGTCATATACTTGAAATACTTGATAATTAAGAGTTCTGAAGGAAATGAGTGTGTATGCCTGTGTATACCAGGATAACTGCATACATTTGCATACATTTTTGAGCATTCGAACTCCCAAATATTGTTAGTTTCCTTTCCCTCATGTTCCGGCTGTGACTTGAGGTCTCAGATGCATCTTTTTCTCCTTGCAAATGAGCATCTGCTTTTCTGCCATTGCTCCTCTGCGGAGGAAATGTTTCTCCAGAGATGAGGAACGTTCATGTGGCCGACGGCGACACAGCTTGCGCCAAATGCAATGGTTACGCTGATTGTTCCTTGGATGAGAAATTTGGTTGTTTTTCCCCTTAAGCTGCTTACAGATGGGACTCTCCTTAACAGACCGTTGTCTGTGGCAGTCTGTCTGTGCTTACCGCACACTCTGACTGGACACGGTGCTGACCCCACATACCCTCTCCGTTATCTTCCGGTCGGTTTGCATCTGATCAGCGTCTCTCTAGAAGTGACACTGGAAATCTCATGTAATCTGTAACAACGTCGTTTAGTCATCTCTTAAAAATCAGCTGCTTTTAGACAGCAGAGCAGTTCCTTAGGATGTTAAAAATAGATTCCGAGAAGGATCCGGCAGTCTTCCTTCTAGCTGTGTACACAAAAGGATGAAGAGCAAGACATGAAGGAAATATTTGTATGCCGGTGTCTCTAGGAGACAAGATAGCTGAAAGGGGGGAGTAGCAGAGGTGTGTGTTAATGGAGAGTTGGGTGATCGTTCTGTACAAATGATGGAATACTACTAGTCAGTCATAAAGGAGATTCTGCCACATGCTGCAATGTGGACAACCCTTGATTAATTACCACAATTGCTCTTTCAGGCCATTCTGTGCCATCCTTGACCTGTGATTTTTGTTCTGTAGGTAAAGAGGGATTTAATTTGCTTTAAATCACTTCTCGGCCTTTTGGCTAAGATCAAGTGTAATTTGCTTTAAAACTTGTTTAGGAGCCGGGCGGTGGTGGCTCATGCCTTTAATCCCAGCACTTGGGAGGCAGAGGCAGGCGGATTTCTGAGTTCAAGGCCAGCCTGGTCTACAGAGTGAGTTCCAGGACAGCCAGGGCTATACAGAGAAACCCTGTCTCAAAACCAAAACCAAAACAAAACGAAGTTGGACATTAAATCTGGTTTTCAGATACATACTTTTATATAACTGAAATAAAGAGACACTATTTAGAGTTATTTTACATTTTGATAGTTATACTAGTTTGAGGTAAATTAAAACAGCTGAGTGATTTTTATTACAGATATTTTAAAATTTAAACCGAATTCTTACCTGTGCGGTGTAAAGCCACTCAGATTCCAAAACGCTTTTTAAATTTATAAAAACACACTTCCCCGGGACCTCCTCGGCAGTCCTACAATACTTCTTCCTTCTCTTACAGCTTTGACTTTCTAGAATTTAGTTAAAAGTTCAGTTATCCTTAAAACTAAACTTTAATTTTCCAAAGCATGTGACTCTTAGGTTACTAATGGATTTCCACCAGCACTTTAAATATTTCAATTTCGTTGGGGGTGCAAAGTATTCATTAAAATGTCTTTAAAAGTCACTTAAAATATGACCCTATAAAAGGCTCTTGCAATTAGTGAGCTGGAAGCGTGAGCCCCGCCCCTTTAAACAGCACTGCCTGGGGACCCTTCAGATAAATTCTGACAGGTTCTCCAGCTATTATCTATACTCAGCAGGTTTAAAATTTGCATTTGGACCTGGTCTGGGTCAAGCTCTATGCCCTGTATCCTTCCTATGCCACAGGAAGTACTCCATCCCACACACTGCCTGTGTCGCAGGAAGCCCTTCACCCCATACACTTACAGTGGATGTCACAGGACGTTCTCTGTGTCATCTACTTAGGATGGATGCCATTTTACTTATTTCAGAATTACTTTCATCTGAGCTGTAATCATTCCTTCTCACGCTGGGGAAAGAGGCGATTTGGGGGAAGAACAGAGAGAGACCATGTGCACACCAGGGCTTTATAGATATTTTTCTTGAAGGATCTTAAATGGATAGGAAATCAACAATGTTGCATCTTGTAAGGCATTAGCTGTACAGTGGATTAAACAAACTCTCGTAACATCTACTCGCACCCCACCTGCCCACCCACTCCCTGCAGCCTCTCATTGCCATCTGCCAAAGGGAAAGGAAAAGCTGGAAGCGTGAGCCCCGCCCCTTTAACTGGAAGGGGCCATTATGTCGCTGGGTTGACACCAGTCGCTGTCATCATTTGGAGAGACTCCAGTTAGAGGATGTGACTTTGAATACCTTAAAGGGCAGGTAAAGCAGAGCAAACCATCTTGTTCATTACATGACGGATCTTGCGGTAGAATCTTGTCGTCATGGCAGTTTAACCCACCATCTTCTTGGGTCCCTCATCTTCCGAGATTACCAGCAGTTTCCTATGTCAAGTGTGACTCTCTGCACAGAAAAATCATCATACCTCCAACTTTTAAACAATGTATATTTAAATATATATAAATGTTCACCAGAATAATTTGTTTTAACTAAGTGTTGTTGGTGGCAAAAGGAAGAAAGCTAGTGATAGCCACAGAACACAACGTGGAGTTTGTGTGGAGAGCCTGTCGGTGCCGTGGGGATCAGGCATCACTCACGAGACCCATCAGAAAGACTGCACCTACCCACAGCAGGGTTTTCCCACCAAGAGATATGTTTTAAACACAAAAAACATGATAGGGAAAAAAGAGGAGGAGGGAAAGGAGGACTGTCGGGGGGAGGAAGAGAAGGAGGGGGTAACACTGAATGCGTTTTATGATTGCTTTTAGCTTTGGTGTAATAGAACTTGAGTTTTGAACCAGTTTTTTTTTTTTTAATTTAATTTAATTTTCTTTTCTTTTTTTCTTTTCTTTTTTTTAAGGATTTATTTATTTATTATATGTAAGTACACTGTAGCTGTCTTCAGACACACCAGAAGAAGGCATCAGATCTCATTACAGATGGTTGTGAGCCACCGTGTGGTTACTGGGATTTGAACTCAGGACCTTCAGAAGAGCAGTCAGTGTTCTTAACCGCTGAGCCATCCCACCAGCCTGAACCAGATTTTTTTTTTAAGTGAAAGAGAAACATTTCTCATATTGCTTTAGTCCTAACCATGAGCAGCACAGATGCACCGCGTCCCCAGACCTGATATAAGTTGCTTGCTGTGGTGTGATCAATACCCCACACTGCACATAGCTTTGAGGTAACCTCACCCATTTATGTCACTTAGTCTTAATGTGTGATGTAGTGAGGCACACGAGTTAGGTACTCACTTTCTGGATCACATAGAAAGATTTCCTTAGTGTTAAGAAACTAGCCCGTGGTTCTACACTTTAGGGCGCACGGCTGTTGGGTGTCAGGTCTATGACTCATCTATAGTTCATGATTTATGACAGTGCTTGCGTGGTGTGAAGTGATTGCAGAACATAAGAGCCATTCTGCAGGAAGACACCACATTGGCTCCAGCCCCCAGAGACTGTAGTGATTGCACAGAGCCTTGGCTCGTCTGGCTCGTCCGTACTCCCTATCACTCCTCCCCCCTGCTCCTTCTGTTTCTGTGTCCGCTGTACCAAAGCTGGGACAAGAGAAGTGACTCCCATTTTGGGGAAATGGGGATGTACCATGGTTCACTCGACCTGTTTCTAGGTGCTGGACAGTCAAGGTGTTCCCTGCCTCTGCCTTTGTACCAATGCTGCTTGTGCCCTGGGCACCCTACTTGCTCTTGGGCTGTTGGAGGTGAGGTGGGTTGGCATCCACGGTTCAAACGCTCCAGGAGCAGGTGAGACCATTGCAGCAAGCTCATATAAACGCTGCCACAAGCTCCTTTATTAATCCTGGGGCGGGCGGGGGGGGGGCACCCTTTATACCCTCCACCCACGTCCCATTGGTCCCAAGCAAGCATCTCTTCCAAGCAGCAGTTTCCGATTGGCTCGCATTGTCTGTGTCACCCATCCTGAGCCTCTCAGGCAGTCTTCAATCAGTTCCTCATGCAGGAGTTGCCTTCGCGGCTGCACGGCCCTGACATTTATCCAGAGGTGGCAACCACCATTCCTCCTACAGACCAATGTGTTCCAAAATCCCTCAGCCGGAAGACTCTTGAAGGGACTAGGAGTATAGCTCAGTCGGCAGAGTGAGGGAGATTGCCCAACATGTAAGAAGCACCACACAAACTGGGTGTGGTAGCACGCTCCAGGAGTAGAGACAGGAGGATCGGAAGTTCAAGGCCATTCTGGGCTATGTAGTGAATTTGAGACCAGTTTGGGTTGCATTGAGATTCTGTCCCAAAAGACAGAGAAACAAACTACACTTGACCATTAAGAGGTTGCAGAACACGGTTCTTTGTTGCTCAAAGATTTTCTCCACCAAGTCCCGAAATAACATTCTCTTCCTAGTTCTGGGTCACAATGAACTTTATGCTTTAGATCAGTGATTGTATTGAAGCTTTTTTTCAAATACCCCTTTGATTCTCTCTAAGTGAACAGTCTTCTTTGGTTCCCAGAGGTAGCGTTCATTGCTATTTTTTGTGAGCCTTGACTTTCCATCTGTCTCCAGGCAGAATACCCACCCACCCCTAGGCGTAGCCTTTGTAGTTTTCTCTCTTCTGCACAGCTCAGCCTTTGACCCACCCTCGTAGCTGACCTCCAGTTCTGTAAGAATATTGTCTCAGAGAAACTGTAGCTCACACCATCTGTGTCTTTCTTCTGCCTTTTAGCATGTATGGAAGTCCCTTCACAGTGGTTCATGCTCTTACTGCTGTGGTAAACTATTCAACAAGAGGCAAACTGTGGGAGAAAGGGCTTATGTAAGCTTGTGATTTGAGGGGACGATCTATCAATGCTGAAGTTAGTTCATGGTGGTAGGAGTGTGGGGGCTGGGAATTCTCACAGCAGCAAGGGCAGAGGTGGATAGAAAAATAGGTAAACAGGTAGGTAGGTAGGTAGGTAGGTAGGTAGATAGATAGATAGATAGATAGATAGATAGTGATGATGAAGAGATAGTAGACGGAGAGACAGACAGACAGGTGGATAGATACTAGAGATATATAGAGTGTAATGTAGCCTCTGAGACTCACTTTCCAGTGACTTATTTTTTCCATCTAGTCCCTGTCTCTTAAAGATTCCATGGCCTCTTAAAACAAGTACCACCCCTAAGGAACAAGTTTTTAAACACATGAGCTAGTAGGGGCCATTTCACAGTCAAACCGTAACAGGACATGTATGTGTCTGCGTGTTCACACAGACGTATGTTCCTTTAAAAATGTGAAAATGTTTGTTTGAAACCAAGTCTTAACTCATGCCCAGGATGTCCAGGAACTTGCTGTGTATCCCAGGCTAGCCTAAATGTATGGCCAATCTCCCGAATTAGCCTCCTGAGTGCTGGGATTAGAGGTGCGAGCCTGGCTGGCTAGTGCGTTGTGACCCTCCATGTCCCTTTAGCGTCCGGAAGCCACTGGGCGCTGTGTCATTCCTTCTCTCACCTTGCTGGCTCTGGCTGCTCCCCTTAGCCAGATGGATTCTCCAGAAAGAAGCCACAGATGCCTTACAGATCCTGTTTCCATGACAACATACACACCCTCTTCCCTCATCCGCAGTCTCATTTTCCATTTTCTAGGTCGTGATTCCCTCACCACCAGGGAAGCTTGTGTACCACAGCTTTTCCACATCCTCTCCCCAGCGCCTCTCGTTACTCTAATGTCTGGCAATAATAAGAGGAGTAGTAAAGACCTTTTCATCAGAACTTTGGTGTGAAGAGCTGCGTATCTCAGTCATTTTCATGAGCTCATTTCTTACGATCTAGGAAGCAGGGATATTGTCCATGTGGTATATTTATCCCATTACGTGTCTCATAGAAAAACATCTAAATTACACTCGCTTTTATTGTCAGATGCCCTTATTATCTGTGTGTGAGGTTGCCATCAGCCAAAATACCCCTTATTACCTGCAGCTCCCCGACATGCTGTGCCTGCTTATTATCCCAGACTGTGAGAGACTGTGCTCAGGAAGTGTGCCTGCCTTCTCCAGAGTAGGCTCTAGGCCCTCTGTCTAGAGATTTGTACAGGCTTGTGTGGTGTGTGCTTGTGTGGTTGTGCGAGCTTGTGTTGTTGTGTGTGCTTGTGTGGTTGGGCATGCTTGTGTGGTTATGCATCCTTGTGTTGTGTGTGCATGCTTGTGTGGCTGTGCATGCTTGTGTGGTTGCACATGCTTATGTGGTTGTGCATGCTTTGTGTGGCTGTGCGTGCTTGTGTGGTTGTGCATGCTTTGTGTGGCTCTGCGTGCCTGTGTGGTTGTGCATGCTTGTGTTGTTGTGTGTGCTTGTGTGGCTGTGTATGCTTGTGTGGTTGTGCATGCTTGTGTGGTTGTGCATGCTTGTGTTCTTGTGTATGCTTGTGTGGCCATATGTGTTTGTGTTGCTATGCATGCTTATGTGGCTTGCATGCTTGTGTGGTTGTGTGTGCTTGTGTGGTTGTGTGTGCTGTGTAGTTGTGTGTTTTGTGTGGCTGTATGTGCTTGTGTGGTTTTGTGTGCTTCTGTGGTTGTGCATGCTTGTGTAGTTGTGCATACTTATGTTGTATGTGCTTGTGTTTTTGTGTGTGCTTGTATGGCTGTGTGTGCTTATGTGGTTGTGCATGTTTGTGTGGTTTTGTATGCTTATTGGTTGTGCATGCTTGTGTGGTTGTGTGTGCTTGTGTGGTTGTGTGTGCTTGTGTGGTTGTGCATGCTTGTGTTTTTACTATCAAACTCCACACAACACTTTTGTGCTATTACCTATTTTTCATATGTAGAAACTTAAATGTATAATTTCTGACTGCAAGCATTAATGCTTTTACAATGTTCCTCTGACATTTCTGATGGCTAATACAAATGTTAATACAAATTTACCTGCATACAATGTTTAGTAAAGACCACAGGTTTTTGTTATAACATTTGCTAAGACTGTTTTTTTCTCTCTCTCTCTTTTTTTTTTTTAGGAAATCATTTGCCAGAAGAATACAGTGAGTATTTGGCTTAACTTTCCAACTTTTTTTCACTTTCTTTTCCATTAATTAATCTGTTATTTTAAAATCTGCACAGATTGTCAATTTTATTTCTTTTACTCCTTTCTAGGGCTTCTCATATGTCTGTTTGACCACAATTATGGTCTCTAACTCATCATAGTGAAATATTATAACAATGAAAGCTAACATTAATACCTACTTTTTGAGTACATAATTATGTTTCAGAAAAAAGTTTCACAGTACATTCAATGTTACAGAAAAAAGTTTCACAGTATATTCAATGATAATTGGCAATATCAAGGCATATAACAAAGTAATATATATGCATATATATATATTATCCATACATATGTCAATATCTACGAATATAAATATATACATGTATATTTGTATATATAATATGTAATTTATAATCTGTGTTGATATATAATATATAAACGCAATATATGAATATATGAACATAATATAAATATACATGAATATAATATATAATATATCATAATTATGATATATGTGATACTATATAATATAATTATGATATATTATATATCATAATATATTATATTCATATATCATCTATGAATATAATAAATAAACATATTATAATATATATCATCTGTGTCTCGGTTTGTCTCTCATGTATCTTCTATTTTGAGGAATTCAGTCAAATTCTTAGGTTGTCTTTTTGTTTTTCGTTTTTAATGGCACTGCGGACTGAACCTGTGGGCATGTACCAGTTAGGCGAGTGTTCTACCACTTAGGCAAATCCCCAAGTCCTTTCCCTAAGCACCGAAATCCTTCCTTGAGATCTTGTTACAGAACACTAACCCCTCATACAGAAGTAAATTAATGTGAAAGCCAAGGATATTTAATATTTTAAATTTTAAAAGACTGCATGGAAAATGTCAAACTATTATCATAGAAATGGGAATGGCCCTATGGGTCAGGGGTATCTTTTGTCTTGAGAAGTAAGACAGTGTCTAAGAACCCTAAAACAGGTATACACCTCAGAGTGAGAATAACATATGACGTAAGACCGCACATGGTTCCTCAGGAGATGGCGAGATTAGCGTGATAGTTGATGGGCTTAAGGTTTCCCCACAAGGAAGACGCATTGCAGTGTAGCTAACGTGGCCATTATAAACTCCAATCTCTCACATTTCATCAGGAAATGAACACTTCCATTCCATGCCTCAGTGCCATGTAACACATTTTATTCAGTTGGTATTAATTGGCTGTGACCTGTATGCTAGGACCTTGGTGCCTACCAAGGAGACTTCACTCTGGAAGAATAAAAATAATGCTTGAGAATCAAAACAATGCTATTTATGACTGTTGTGCGAAATGAAATAGCAGGAATGCTAGAGTGAAGCTGTGTATCAGGACAAGTAAAGAATCGAACAGATACATTTTTAGGAAATTAGGGCACAGGACCTGCTGTAGAGATGGTGACTGTCATTATACCAAAGTCCACCGAAGGAGGTTGCATTCCCTAAGCCTGAAGGGCCGGAAGGGGAAGGGGAGCTTCGCGCTTTGTGACATTGGTCCAGGTTCTCCTGTGACCTGGGGACTGGATGCCCTTTAAAGATCTGACTCCTGCACACCTCCTTCAGCGGGTTGGAATGCTGTGACCATCTCCTTCCAGGTGTTCGACTCCTCCTCCACATATTCTCTTGTCCTTCACACAGTTCTTAAGGATTGAAAAGGAAGATCAGCATTATTGATATTTAAAACAGCAAAGCTATGATTCATTAGATTAGGACTAGAGTTTGGTGGCTTGTCTGTGCTCTGGATATGATCGAGTATTGGTTTTAGATTTTGAGCATTAGAATGTTTTACACATACATAGGCAGAGTGAGGAAATAGGGAGAGAAGGACAGAGAGACGGAGAGAATATGTATCCAGCTTGAGCAGAGGCTTCGGTCAATGGATTAAGTTAGGTGGCTGTGCTGCTCTGAGATCCTGGTAGCATCCTAGAAGAACACGTTCTTTTTCAATCTTCCTGAATGGCCTCCCCGTCACTTTGTGAAGGGTAACTTGGTTTGATTTAAAGCCCAAATCTCCCCCTGTGGAAGTCCTTCTCATACTCTGTCAGTGTCATTTCTTGTTCACTGCTGTCATTCAGGTGTTTCAAAACATAACATGTGCATATATGATTAAATCTGGCCATAAAAATCTCACGCTCGCAGTGAGCTGACATTAGTGCGTGTAGATTCCTGTGAAGGCGATAGCAGAAGCTCAGATACAAGATAGCAAGAACAATTTAAGCACAACTTCCAGCCTCCGGGGAATCAGAAGTTCAGTCAGGCCCTATAGGGCCAGGAGCTTGATCTAAGACTGAAGCCACCTCACCTGTAAAGTGGCACCAGGAGCCTCTTTTGTGTGTGTTGTAGTCATGGAAGCACTGAGGTTGTGGTGACAGTGAGGCCTTGCTTACCTTCTTCCGTGCAAGTGCTGAGTTCATGTTTGCTCTCACCAGTTGGGGCAGACCTGTAAGAGAGCATGTACTCTGCTCCGTGCACGCCTGAGGCTGGGATCCTAGTGCTGTCCAGGAGGCGCACGCCCCGTCTAGCTCGGACCTTTGCATATGCTTTTGTACATGGGTTTCCCCTTAGAGGTCCCTGACTTTCCATTCAGTTATAGCAAATCATACCCTGATCTGGGTTTACATTCGCATACACCCCAAATCCCTCCCAGTCTTTTGAAGGACATCTACACTCCTGCCAAGTGAGCATTCCATTTCAGCCCACTCTTCAAGTGTCAGTCTCTCCCAGGCCTTCTAGTTCAGCTGGAGATGGGGATTCCGGGTGGGGTTCATTGCCTGCAGTTCCTCAGAGAACAGCACGCTCACAGTGAGGCTGATGTCTTGCTTTCTGTTAAGGTAGCCATTCTTTTCAAGAATTTCCCCTCAGCTCCTACTTCCTGGGCATGGGACTGTTTCCCCCGACCCAGGTGATTCTCCTTTCAGGGGCTGAGCTCATAACTACTTACTGTTTTGTGTTGCCACAACCCCGAGCTGGTTATACCACATAGCTTTCTGCCTCATTTCCTTAAATCTTGGCTCTTCCCCTTACCGGCTACCCTGCAGCCTACCCAGAATGCCAAAGTGCAAGCCACTGTGGTTTTGCATTCCCTGCCCTGGATCATCTGTTCACTCCACACTGCTCAGAATATGTAGTTGAAAATCTTTAGCTTGTCTTCTGGGCCCTTCCTTGGGCCCTAAACTGCAGTCAGATTTGCTTACCCCTGGGTCTGCAGTCCAGTTCCCTTTGTCATCTTCCCAACTGTGTTTTTGTTGGCACGAGTATCTCCTCGTTTGGCATGATCTGAAAACTGCTAGGTCAGCCAACCCTGGTCTCAGTGACTGATGGGGGAGGGTACAGGCTGCAGCTAGCAAAAGGCAGGATGCGCCAGGATCAGGAGCCTGTGGACGGTGGCTGCGGAGGCCTCACCCTCTTCACAGGCTCTCCTGTGTGGCTTCTCGCAGCTCATGTATGGAGATGTTAAAGACTGTCTGGGAAGCTGGGTAGAGAGAGGGTGGGTGGCAGGTGGTCAATGTGGAGGTGAGAGTGGACCAGGGAAGCCAGCGTGGAACAGGAAAACCATTGCAGAGACTCAGGCCGGTGTAAGGCGTGTGCACCTCCATGCTAGCAGAGAGGAGGGAAGCAGGCAAATCTGAGATTGCAGAGCCAGAAGAGCTAGGGCTGCGGCAGTCTGAGGTTTTAGTGAGTGGGGGATGATGTAATGTGGACCAGGAAGGAAGCAGCTGTGTGTTCTGGGCTTGCTCCTGCCTTCCTAGGGAAGCCCTTTAACTCCCAGTGAAATTCAGTATTTTGCTCTCCTTTTGTTGGGCCTGACTGAATTTCTGATTCCCCAGAGGCTGGAAGTTGTGCTTAAATTATTCTTGTCTTAGCACGTATCCTAGTAGCAACATGTGACAGCGCATACCTATTTAACGGCTGATAAAAGATACTTTATCGTGTGCGAGTCCTAATTATTAAGTAGGCAATTAAGGAAATTGGAAAATTTGGTTCTCTTGGGTCATCAGTAAGAAATGGATCTCTCCTGTTTCCCTTTGCACTGAGAATTATTGTTGAAAATAATAGCTTCAGTCACTGAAACACACCTCGGCCGCGGTGTTTTTTCAGTGTGGTATCCCCCAGGCAAGCTCCTTACCCGCTGGTGCCTCCTGTCTCCACAGGTGTGCACTGGGAACTACACCTTCATCCCCTACATGGTGACACCGCACAACAAGGTCTACTGCTGTGACAGTAGCTTCATGAAGGGCCTGACGGAGCTCATGCAGCCCAACTTCGAGCTCCTGCTGGGACCCATCTGCTTACCCCTCGTGGACCGTTTTGTTCAGCTTTTGAAGGTGGCGCAGGCGAGTTCCAGGTAACACCTGGTGTCCACAGAGGCTGATGAGCCTGCAGTGCTGTTCTGCTGTGTGTGTTTGTGTGTCTTGTCACAGGTTCCTACTTAAGAGCCAGGGAACAATGCACAGTAGCTTCTGAGTGGGGGAGAAAATGGGTCATTTTAGTTCATAAGTTAAATCTCCTTCACTTGGTTTCTAAAAGCAGTTCCCAATCTATGAATTGTTTTATAGTAATGACAGTGAAATGTATGGATGTATATACTTACAAGTATTTATATTTCTTTTACTTATTTTTAAATAAATTCATTTATATAATCTTATTTATAAATATATATGCTTATAAAGAAATAAATATGTGTATATATATGTGCACACACATACACACACACACACACACACACATCTATACAATCAGTTATGGCTACATCCAGAATAAATGTCCAAGGACTTTAAGGGCCAAAACTTTGCAAAATTTGCTCAGAACATAGTTTAGTTAAGAATAATCCGTGGACCAGTGAAATAGCTCGGTTTCAAGCACTTGTTGCTGATCCTGACAGCTTTAGTTCAGGCCCCAAAATTCACATGGTGGAAGGAGAGGAGAGATTCCTGTAGTTGGCCTCCGACCACCATACCTGAGGCTGGGCACACAGAAGCACACATACGTGCTCTACGTCAGAAATGTAAAATAATCGTCTTGATTCAAATAGCTCTGGCTGGCCAGGAATTTTCTATGCTGTCTCAAACTCTTTATGGTGGTAGGTTTCCAATACTCAGAAATTTACCTGCCTCTGCCTCCTGAGCGCTGGGATTATGAGCATATGCCCAGCAAATGTGATTTTTTTTTTTAAAGAAATAATCGGTTGTTTATGTTACTGGATAATGGTACTGAGCTAGAGAGGTAAGGTTGTGGTGTGGTCAGATCATGGGCCTATCTGAATTATTTGGGATAATTTGCACTCAAACTAGTAAGATGAAAAACAAAGTTTGGATAATTTCTGAAATATGGCAGAAATCTAAAAGAAATACATGGACTCCCAAATTTGTTAATAATGCCAGATATACGAGGTGTTCCTTCGGCATCTCTTAATGGGCTGGAAACTACTCGTGGACAGATGTCATACGTTTCCTCATAAATGTGCTGTATTTCAGTAAATCGTTTTCTAGAGTTCACTCTTTGAAATTTGTGGCTTTTCGCCAGCCAGTACTTCCGGGAATCCATACTCAACGATATCAGGAAAGCCCGGAATCTCTACACTGGTAAAGAATTGGCAGCTGAGTTGGCGAGGATCCGGCAGCGGGTCGACAATATTGAAGTCTTGACAGCGGACATTGTCATCAACCTGTTGCTTTCCTACAGAGATATCCAGGTGAGAGGATACACGGTGTCTCTCAGGTATCGCGCTGGAGGAGGGAGGGACGTGGTTGTTGAATTTCAGCTAAGTAAGAAGTAATCCACCACGTGGCTGTGTAGAACCGACCTTTTCACTCTGCAACTTCATGGTGAAGGGAAGAGGCTCACAGACTGTAGCTGTCAGGGATTATGACATATACATATTTACTCTTCCTCAAAAACTGCTCACATGCTCTGCCCTTGGAGGGCTGATCTCAGGCAGCCTGTCAGTCAGCCAATGAGAGCTTCGTTTTGGCAGACAGCAGAGATTCTTAGATGTTTCTGGATCTATCTTCCTGAAATTATGCTACTGAAACTGAGTGTCAAGGGCAAGAAATATCTACCAAGAGGTCTTAGGCTTTCTAAGAGGCAGCAGTAAGCTCTCTTTGAGGGGTGTGGTGTTAGAGCCGTATCATAAAATCCAGGTAACTCCTGGCTTCTCTTTCCTGTATCCAGCCTCTTGGCCCTGTGTAAAACTTCATCCATGACAGAGACTCAGTACATAAAGAGCCCTGGAAGTTAGCAGCCTGTGGCCAGAGGAAACTCACTTAATGTGACATGAAATAATCTTACTACTTACAATGGAAGTTCCCGTCAGTTGCTCCATGACCTTCAGACTTTTAATGTCCTTGATGGAATTCTTTTGGTGCCCCTGGTGGAAGCTTGCAGATCAGGAGCTCCGTGAAGGGAGCCAGTCATGTGCCCGTGGTTCATTTGTTTTGTTTCTTGAGGTTTCGTCAAATACCGTAACTTCATTTTTCATGCCTTAATCCGTGTAATCCGTGTAATAGGAATTTAGGAGAAACACAGCTGTTGCTTCTAGGGTTTTCAAAGGTCTCAACAGAGTACTTTTTTTTCTAACATACTTTTATTGGTTATTTGGGAATTTCACATAATACACCACGATCACTCACTTCCGACCTCCCCCCAAAAAATAAGAAGAAAAAGAAAAATATATATACTAAGTCTATTTTGTATGGCCCATATAACTATTGGAATGTGGCTAACTCCCAATGGCCAGCCCCTTAAAGAAAACTGAGTCCTTCCCTACCCCGACCCCACCAGAAGCCGTCAGCTGTGAAGCATCCATCCCCATCACAACTCTTAACCGGTCTCTTCGATGGCTTCCCATCTAGACTGTTTGCTCTGTGTGTGTGTGTATTGTGTGTGTGTTTGTGTGTAGGTGGGGGTTGCTACAGACGGCTTCTATGTCCCTCAACAATTCTAACTTTGTGGCTAATCCCTTTCTCGGCATTAGATGCCTGGCTGTCTTCTTGGGGATTTCTCGTCAGGGTTTAACTCTGTGCTCCGTGTTTTATTGAAAGGACTATGACTCCATAGTGAAGCTGGTAGAGACTTTAGAAAAGCTTCCAACCTTCGACTTGGCCTCGCACCACCATGTGAAGTTTCATTACGCGTTTGCACTGAACAGGTAAGATGCTCCCTCCTGGGATGCTCTGACGTGCTGATTCAACTCTTACCAATGTCCCTTATAGCTTCCCAGGGGCTCCCAACTAGAATATTGTTGTGCTGTATCTACCTCAGCCATTGAAGTACTGTAAGCAAGCCTTCTGATTTCTCTCTGGGAATTTTTTTGCAGGTAGGGACAGGGTTTTCACTGTATATTTCAGGCTGGCCTGAGCTTTGATCCTCCTACTTCTGTCTTTTGATGGCTGTTAGTATTACCAGTCTTTCTGTGTGTGTGTGTGTGTGTGTGTGTGTGTGTGTCCCCTGTCTCTCTGTTAGTAAAAGCCTCTCATGGTATTTGTAGATATAATTTTTTTACAATTCTTTTTTTCTGTGACAGCTTGTGTTTGCTATTTATATTTTATAACATTCAATATTTTATCAATATGATACTACTCTTAAGCAAACATAGTTGTCCTCAGGCATTTGTTAAAAATTTGTTCCAAACTCTTCAAAGGTACTCAGATCCAAGGATGTTCAAGTCCTTATATAATGATACAGGACTTCATATAACAAACACACAGTCTCTATATATTTCAAGCAATCTCTAGATAACTATGATATCTAACATAATATAATGCTATGTAGATGGTTGTTATTTTTTACTGTTCAGGGGAAAAAAGTCTGTGCATGTTCAGTATAGATATTTCTCCAAATATTTTCATTGCATATTTGATTGAACCCGGTCTGAGAATTCACAGGTACATAAGTCAACCGAAGTATCATCTGGCCTTCCCATACTGATTCATTGAAGAATAAGGATAGCTTTGAGGAAGCAAATGTTTTTCTCATCCAGTGACAGTTTTCCCGAGGACTGCTGTGAACACGATTACATATGAGCAGAACTCTGCCGGTGACATTTTCAATTACGTGACTGTCTGAGTCACTTCTGACAGAGCTTGTCTTAGTCCCCACTCTGTCTTCTGCCTGCATCATAGCACACTTCAGTGCGGCTCCCCAGCTGCAGCTGTCACAGAGGGTCCTCCGTGCTCTGACCATGGGTAGAACCAGCGTCCTGAGCAGTCCGAAATGCTTAGCTGAATTGCTCTTTTCTTCACAGTAAGATGGATGAGTATATATGTCCCTGCAGAAGAAACTTTTTTTAAAAAAGGAAAAGACATCTGATTCATATAGAACTCACTGTGTATCACAACTTCCCTCCCCTTACAGCTGAGGCCCCTGCAGATTGGAAAGGCTGAGTGATTGTCCCTCAAGGCTCCCAGTGCTGTCTCAGAAGGCCAGCATGACGTTCAGCTAGAACTGATGAGCTTCCTTCTCTACCCAACAGAACTGTAGAACTTGCCAACCTCACCAACAGACATAGACTGTGTAGACCGAAAGACATTTTGCCTTTCATTTTTAAACATCCTATGCATTCAATAGATGCAGAGAAGACCTCCAGAGCTTACCTGCTCTTTGTCAAACACATCCCTCTTTATTTTTTTTTAAAAGTAAAATGTATTTTGAAACAAACTAAAAAAAAATCCTAGGAATCTCTTAGAATTTTACTTCAGGTGCCTTGTTTCTCTTTCCAAAAGTAACATATAATGGAATGAAAGCCATGATTGTATAAAGCAATATTCTAAATTCAAGATGTTTAGGTAAAGATAGAACTTGTGAACAAAACAAAATTTTAAATAGTAGTTGAGAGTATGACAGTATACATAACCTAAAAATAACTTTATTTGAAATACATAACTTAGTCATTTAAATTATCCTGTACCTTCAATTTTAGTATATTAATTGAGTTATATAGCTGCCATTCCCACAAATTATAGGGTATATTTTGACCCTACAAGGAAACCTTCTACCCATTAGCAGTCATCCTTCCCCACAGCACAGATCCTGCCGCTCCTGGCAAACACAGTGCTTCTGTCTGTATTGATTGTTCTATTTTAAGTATTTCTCAAAAGTGTTGTCAGTCTTTTGTGACTTTATTTCTTCACTTAGCATAATAGTTACATCCTTGGAGAAATGTAAAGTATATGATTCTGAGAATCATCCATCCCTATTACTTAATAATAAACTACATGGAGTTGAAGGCCAGTCCTGATAACTCAGTGAGTTCCTATCTCGAAATTCAAAGTGAAAAAAGAAGTAGTGACGGAGCTCATAGCTCATAGGACGCAGCTCAGTGGTAGGGTGCTTTGCTGACGTGCCCACAGTCTCATCTTCCACGCCAGTACCACAAGAACTACATGAGACCACATCCACAGATGCTCAACCACACAGGGAAACCGGTCAACTCTTGGATGGACTTGAATTTTCGAATTATCTATGAATTAATTTTTTTGGTCTTTTGCAACAAAAGCCATTGAAAACTAACGTCAAGAGTTTTTCCTTTTTTATAATAGTCGATCCTGCTCCATTCTGTGTTACAGGGTGCACACTCAATAGAATTCTACCATCTTGGACCTATTCATAGGCAGCAGGGAGATAAGGACTCAGGTAGCTACAAGTTCATCATCTTGGCCATGTACACCTCACAAGAGATCCTTGACAGACCCAGTAGACATACAACCAGGATAAGAAAGCTTAGGACAGGGTCCATAGAGGAATCTCAGAATTGAATTATTTTTATTGTACCAAGCTTTACTAATGCAAATCAATAAATGAAATAGGCAGTTGTTCTGTAATTGCTTTTATGATCTATATGAAAACAATGCTCTCTACTTTAGGAGAAATCTCCCTGGAGACAGAGCAAAAGCTCTTGACATCATGATCCCCATGGTACAAAGTGAAGGACAAGTTGCTTCAGATATGTATTGTCTCGTGGGCCGGATCTACAAAGATATGTTTTTGGATTCAAATTTCACCGACACTGAAAGCAGGGACCATGGAGCGTCTTGGTAAGCCTGGAGGATGGGAAGTATCTTCTTCCCCACACCCCCGAGATGCACAGAACCATGCATTTGAGAGAAGGGAAGCATTGGGACTGTGTCTGTCCATTGTATATTGTGAGCTCAATTTTGATTTCTTAACTTTGGTACATAATTTGATGAGATTCATTTAACCTGAAAGGGTAAGTTTGTGTACATTAGATGGAAAAGTTAAAAGTTAAGAATGTAATTTGATTTGAAACTTATACCATGAAAAGCAGAGTAAAATTCTGTGAGAAAAATATAGAAAAACATAGAGAGGTCTGAAGAGGTCAACACACATACACACACACACACACACACACACACACACACACACATTTGCAGATAAACCAGCTTAATATTTTAATTGTCCCAGAAGGGTTTTTCATGTGATTTGATTTCTAAAGTTTGTTTGAAAGATTGAAGGGCCAAGAATAGGGAAAGCTGTTTTGGAGAGTAGATGGGGGAATCTGCTCTACCCGAGGAAGCTCACGAGGTTGCAGTGTGGCTTGGGAAATGAAACACTGTGGCAGTACAGTTTATCCTCACCAGACTAGCTGTGTGGCAGGGTATGTGAAGTGATTGGCAAATGATTAGCCAGAGGAAGGTTTGGAGCCTCATAGTAGTGGTATCAGGAAATGGGTTTATTTACCTCAGAAAGGTAAATAAAGTTGAAACTCTATTTTGTTTTACTTCTTACTTAAATCTGCTATTTTTTTTCTGGTAGTAAATATCAAACCCAGACACTTTATTATGCTAGGCAAGCCTAAGTTTCAACCCTACCCCTTCCCCAGCCCTGCCCCAGCCCCAGCCCCAGATCTCTTTCATAAGCTCCGTGCAAAAGTTTAATTCTGAGTTGAAAAGATTCAAATATGAAAATAAAAACATATTAAAGAAAATACTTTTAGCATAAAAGTTTTTTATGCTAAAAATGGGAATTATGTTTGTGGCTTTGGGTTAGGAATTAATTTCTTAAACAAGGCCTAAAAATACTAAACAAAAAAGAAAGAAAATCCTAAACAACAACAAACAAACAAGCAAAAAAAAGACAGAAGATTTTGAAGAATGGACTATGTTAAAATGTGCTGCTGCTCCTTAAGGTTCTGGCTTTTGTGGGGTGCAGAGTGGCTTCAGTTGTACTGATCTTCCTGCTGCTGATGATTAGAACTATTGGGAAAAGTTAGAAAGTAGTGTGGACTCATAGAGGATCAGACCCTGGGGAGGTTTGGTTCCTTGGATAAGGGAAGAACATGGAGTTCGTCCCCCAGAACTCTCTGTGGACTCAAATAGAAAAATCACAATCTTCATGGCCTATGGAGGCAATGTTAGGTGTCCAGAGCTCCTAGAACAACCCTTGAGCAATGACCATGCTGCAGACGGAGGAGACGCAGGACCTGCATGTGAACTCCTTCTAGGCTGAACCCTGGGTGAAGGAGTCTCTAGGAAAAATGGCAGCCACAAGGCTGTGGAGCAGCACAGAAGTTTCAGCAGCTGCCCACTGCAGAGGAGACAGTTTTCAGTTTGAAGTCATTGACTTTGAGAACCCCAAACTTTATAGAGAAACTCTAAAAGACCAAGCCTTAGGATAAAGTTAAGACCATCATAGAACCCTGCTAAAAAACTAAAACCAAGCCTCCATATGCTAAGAGAGATTGCTAAATCTCTCTTTGCCTCTTATAACCTATAGTGATTTGAATGAGGATGGCCTTCTTAGGCTCCTGTATTTGAATGCTTAGTTGCCTGAGAGAGGAACTGTTCTGAAGAGGATTAGGAGGTGTGGTCTTGTTGGAGGAATTGTGCCACTGAGGGTATGCTTTGACATTTCCAAAGCCCACGCCAGGACTAGTGTCTGTCTATTGCTCTGTCTCTCTGCGGCCCTGCCTTCCATCTGGGGATCAGAATATAAAGCCCTAAGCTACTGCTCCAGTGCTGTACCTATCTGGTTCTTGCCTTGATGATTGTGGACTAAATCTCCAAAATTGTAAGCAAGTGCCCAATTTAAATTGCTTTCTTTTGTATTTGCATTTGTGATAGTGTCTATTCACAGCAATAGGACATTAGCTAAGACAGAAGATGGTACTAGGGACTGAGATATTCCGATGATAAGCCTGACCATGCTGTTTGTGGCAGTAATATGAAAGACTTAGGGACTTTGGACTATAAAAGTGGTTGAGTCCTTAAGTGGGGCTTACTGGGACATCCTTTTAGGAACATGAAAGACAGTTGTGCTAAGGATCATTTGGACTACGCTGGTCCAGCTCAAGAGCCTTCAGAATGACTATTAGCAGCTGTCCTGGAGACCATTCTTGTGATATTTTGGCCAAGAATGTGGCTGCTTTTCACCCTTGTCCAAAAAAAAAAAAAATGCCCTAGGCTAAATTCAAGAGTTTTGTTTGTTTGTTTGTTTTTTTAATTTAATGAGGTTGGCAGAGGAGATTTCTAGTCAGCCTAGTCCTGCCTGTGCCACGTGGCTATCACTCTTGTGCATATCTACATTTAGAAGCAACAAGTGAAACAAAGAGAAATACAAAAGGTTCAGTTTGGGGAGAAAAGAAGCACCGGACTATGCAGTGCCAGGACCGAGGCTCCTGTTTGATCCAGAGATTAAAGAAAAGTCTAATGCTATATAATAATAATAATAAAGGGAGTGGTAACCCCAGGGCAAGACCACACCCAACCAGCCCTTCCCTCTGTAAAAGGAAAAGCTCTGGAGGATCTCCTAGGCAGAAACACTTGAAGGCTTATGCCAGTGTGATTCAAGAAGGGGGCAGGTTCCAGCCCTAGCAAACAGAAGAACTTGGCAGCTTTGGCCGTGCTACTCTGGCTTTAGGGTTAATAAGGATCCAGGAGTAAAATGCCCATTGAGGAAAGACACTGAGGCAGAACCCAGCCGAGTCCCGCGTGGATGCCTGGAGAAGCCGCCTTTATGTAAGCTAGGAAGGGAAAGCCCGGATTGTGTTGGAGATCCCAAGATGTTGGAGATGGCGGAGCCCTGGGATGCCTGCCAAGGAGAGCTGCCGACAGAGTGTGAACCATCCCAAAAGAGAGAGATGTGTTGCACTTAACAAAGCCGGAAGGAGATTGGGAGAGTCTAATAACAGAATTTGGATGAGTTTTCCGGGCTGCATCTCATTCCTGCTTTGGTCCAGTGTTTCTTCACTGTGCTCCTCTTCTCCTTTGTAACCGTGATGTATATTCTGTGCTGTTCTATGTTGGAAGTGTGTGATCTGCGTCTTCATTTTGATTCCACAATGGGTTACAGTTAAGCGACTGCCTTGAGCCTTTGGACATTTGAACAGCCTTGAGACTGTGAAAGACTCTGGAGAGTTGTGACATTGAGAGAAAGGGACTTTGAATTAGGATGCAGGTCGGAGCCTCTAGGGTGAGGTAATGGAATGTGGCGGCTTGAATGAGAATGGCCTTCTTAGACTCAGATATTTAAAAAGCTTAGTCACCGGGGAGTGGAACTATTTGAGAATGATTACTAGGAATGGGAGATGTGGCCTTGTTGGAGGAAGCCTATCACCAGGCGGGGCCCAGAGGCTCCTCCCCCACCCCACCCCACCCCTACCTGCTGGTTAAGGATCAGTATGCAAAGGTCTCAGCCCCTACTCCACCACAATACCTGTCTACATCCCACCATGATGACCATGTGCTAGCCTGAAAGGAAGGCCCCAGTTAAATGCTTTCTTGTATAAGGGTTGCCTTGGTCATGATGTCTCTTTACAACCATCGAACAGTGGCCAAACTCTTAAGAAAAGAGAGACTCCAGACTCTGCAGCATATTCTCTATGTTCGTTACTCCATGAAAGGTTGCTGAACGTGTGAAAAAGTACAGTCCATGATCAAGAAAAAAGCCAGGCATAGAAACACATCCGCAGGGTTGGCCATGGCGATCTATGTATGTATGCTTGCAGTCCCAACACTTGGGAGGTAGAGACCGCAGTGGAGGTCTCAGCTACACCGTGAGTTTGGGACCTGCCTAGGCTCCATGAGACCCTATCTCAGGTGAAGGACTGGAGAGAGGGAAGAAAGGGGAGGGAAGGAAGGAGGAAGGAAGCTCAGAAGCTAGAAAGGAAGGAAGGAAAGAAGGAAGGAAGGAAGGAAGGAAGGAAGGAAGGAAGGAAGGAAGGAAGGAAGGAAGGAAGGAAGGAAGGGGTCAAGACAGGCTCTAGAATTGTCAAAGGACAGGACATAAAAAGAGTAATAAAATGTTAAAAATACACCTGAAAAGATGGATATGATAAATAGTACTGTGAGGAATTATGGGATGGAAAGATTTGAAAAAGAAACAAAGATTTTAGAGCTAAAAAAGAAAAGCATATTAGCCCCATAGGTTGGGGCTAATCGAACAGATATAATATGTTATAATATATGCATATAATATGATATAATATAGATATGATATATATTATATCATATATAATAGAACAGATATAATATGATATACTATAGGCAAAGGTCAGTAACCTTGAGAAGAGGTCATTCAAAATCAGAGGGAAGAAAAACATTGAGAAAGAAATTAATCGTCTGAGTAATCTGTGGGGAACGTTGCTGCATCTGACACAACTTTTAATCTGAAGTTCAAGAAGGAAAAAGATTTGAAGCATTCGTGGCTGCTGGCTACCCCCGCTTGATGAAACGCATCCTTACCCCACAAGTTTAGAGAGCAGAGAAAGCCACCCTCAGAGTAAACAAAAAAAAGCTTGCATTAGCACATCGTCTTGAGCCTGCTAAAACTCAGCAATGCCAGAAAATGTCCAAAGAGTAGTCTAAGAGAAGCTACATCCTGTAAGGGCGGGCTGGAGAGATGGCTCAGTGGTTAAGAGCACTGACTGCTCTTCCTGAGTTCAAATCCCAGCAACCACATGGTGGTTCAACAACTATCTGTAATGAGGTCTGACACCCTCTTCTGGTGTGTCTGAAGACAGCTACAGTGTACTTATGTATGTGTGTGTGTGTGTGTGTATTAAATCTTAAAATCCTATGAGGGAGAGTGCACAGTTCTCATCAAGGGAAGCCAGAAGACAGGGGCCAACATAGTGAAGTACTGAAAGGAAAGAAAGATCAGCAAAGGCTACGAGCTCAGTAATTTCAAACTCGAAGGCAAACCTATGGCAAATAAAGATCTAGGCAAATACAGATCATGTCTTTTGTTGCTAGAAGGATGTTACAGGGAATTCTTTAGGATAAAGGGAAATCTGGGAATATAGGAAGGAATATAATAGAGCCCTGGAAAGGGTAAATATATGAGTAAATATAAACGGTACCAACAAATGTAGCCAGCATAGGATTTTATTCAATATATATGGCCTGGCATAAAAATATTTAAGAAGAAAAATTGAAATGAGCCTAAGATTACTATAAAAGAGGAAGCACAAATGCCCAAAAAGTATTTTGTCTATATAAAATAAAGTCCTTTTATAGCCAAAATGCTAACATACAAATTTATTCTATTCAGATTATCCAAATTTTATTATCTGACAATATTAATTTTTGATAAGGATGTTAAAGAGATGGGAGTCCCAATCCGTTGCTGGGTGGGTATTCACGTTTATAACTACCTGGAGATATTGGCATTACCCAGAGAAATTAGCAACTTGTTGACTCTAGATGCAGCAGAACTTAGAGAACAGTGTGATATAGAAAGTCCTTTTAGAAGTTGAACAGAGACTTCGGGGAGGGGTACAGCTCAGTGGTAAAGTGTTTACCATGCAAGCATGAGGCCCTGGGTTCTAGTACTAATATGTGTGTGTGTGTGTGTGTGTGTGTGTGTACGTTGAACAAAATAAACAAGTAGAAATTTCTTATTTATAGGAATTTTTTAAGTGTCTTGTGTGTCTAGTGTCAGTGTAGATGCATGGATGGATATCATAATCTCCAAATCCAGTATAATGGCACCAGTAGAGAGGAAAGAGTCGTGTGATTCACATGGAATTTAATTATATTTAATATGCTTCATTTCACAGCTGGATGTGGTTGTATCAGAGCTCTGTTTATATTGTTCTTTTTGCACGTCTTACTATCTCTAAAATATTGACTAATTAAATGTATAGTTTTCTGTGTACAACTATGTTGGTCTGCCTCTGTCTATTAAAGAAAGTTGACTCTTCAGGAGTTCCTGGTAGCTAATAACACAGTGTTAATATGTGAGGCTGAAATAATTGTATTTAAAATTTGCGTCATGCTAGTAGCTTAGAGGAGAACTGGAAAGGCAGCAGTGGCCAAGAGCCTGAATCTAAGGCTTAGGGGCAGTGACTCCCTGTACCTTCACAGGAAGCTTTGGTTTAAAATCTGAGTTTGTGCCTCGGATTATTCCTACAATGAAAGAGTTTTGTTGTGTCTCTTAAGCCAGTAAATTTCTTTGCCTCTCTCCTGTTACAAAAGAGTAATGTAATTACACAGCGTGTTTATTGTCGTGAGATTTACACATTAGACTATTCTTCATAGTAGAGGATTAGACTCTGTTGTTTTCAGAGCTTTGTGCCCACTGAAATGTGGTGCAGATTGTGTGCCAATCATGCCCCAAATACCTGATTTTCAAGGTCTGTGAATTCAAGTGGAAACTGTGTTCAGGGAAGGTCACGTGCATTGGGCAAGTGAGCAGAATAGAAGTGTTTCCTCTTTTGAGAACCGGAGTTTGGACAACGGCCAGACAGATCAAGGTTGTGAGGTCCATTTCAGGGAAGCAGAGATGTCTTTTAATGTCTTTTTCTGCTTTGGTTTCACTTCCCGGTTCCTTTTTCATGTTTCCTGTGCAGCTCAAGAACGACTGTCTTCAGAAAAGCTTTGTGGTCAAGGTCTTGAGGGCCTGGGTTTTACGATTCCATTCCTAGGTAGCTCTGAGTTTTCTAGTGATAGGGAAGGCTGTTAAAAGTCAGCTGACTTCATGGGAAACCTTAGAAAGGATCTCCTATCACTTCCTTACTTATTTAGTAATGGAGAAATGTCGCTTTACCAGAGTGCCTGCCTATAACTTTAGAGTTGTTATATCTGTTTATCCTGCTAGGCACTAGGCCTGACCCCATTTTAAATGCTTTGGGGTTTTTTGGTTTTTTGGTTTTGTTTTGGTTTTGGGCTTTTTGTTTTTTGGTTTTTTTTTTGTTTTTTTGGATTTGTTTTTTTTTTTTTTCTTCGAAAGAGGGTTTCTCTGTAGCCCTGGCTGTCCTGGAACTCACTCTGTAGACCAGGCTGGCCTCCCAGAGTGCTGGGATTACAGGCGTGCACCACCACGTAAAAATTATTTATTTTTATCAATTTATTAATTTATTTTAATTAATTAATATAAGTTAATTTTAATTAATTGGTTAGATTAATTTTAATTAATTAGTTGAGTTAGCTGTTGCATTTTCTTACTGTTTCAGTACATCCTAAGGGCATGCCCTTTTCGCACTAGCATTGCCCATTGCCTGGCATTCTGTTAGAATGGAGAATAAAGCTGCCCCACTGGGGTGCTGGGGTTAAAGGGCACCTCTGAGGTTCCCAAGCGCCTCTTCCCTTCTGCCCAGAATTCACACCTGCCCTGGGGCCTGCATCCCAGCCTGATGTCTCAACTGACCTTCTCTTTTGAGTCATAGCCATTAGAGTCTTCGTTTCTCAACTTCAGGTGCTAGGATAAAAAAACACAGTGTGTCACAGCATGCAGTTAGGCCCTCCAGCCTGAGTCCTAGCCTGGAGCTTTTTGTGTGATCTGCGCACTGTGGAAAGTTTAGAGACAGGAGCTTCGGTTCCACAGGAAGACCCCAGGCAGTTGTTGTTAGCATTATCTCCAGGCTCCACTCTACAGTTATCTACAGCCTGGTACCAGGTAAGAGCCTGGCTCCCATATAAAAAGGACTCTCTGCCCTCTCTCTTTTTCTTTCTCTCTCTTCCCCCTCCCTCTTTCCTGCTCTATTCTCTTTTAATCTTTCTCTCTCCCTGCGTCTCTTCCATTTTCTCTTTCTCTGACCTTCTCTGTTCCCCTCCTTTCTGCCTCTACCCCCTCCTCCAGATCCCAAATAAACTTCCTCTTCTACCAGGCCTGTCCCAAGGCTTGATTGTTCACCAGGGCCTTCACACCGCCCTTTTATAAAACAAACCAGTTGTGATGTCAGGGCTCACGGAGCCCTTCTTACAAGTCCCCTTTTAAATACTGTTAATAAGTCCAGGGCTCCTGCCCTAGGGTGGATAGTGAAAGTTCCTACCCCATTGTGCCCTCCACTGTGCAAGGGCTATCTATGCAGGGCATCCTCTGACTGCCCTGTAGACACTTGGGGTTTTATTGTTTTCCGTTAGCTTTCCACATTACGATACATCGGTCCAATAGTCTTTGGGTTTTGAATCTGATGAGGCACAGGGGATAAGGTTGGAAGGAAGAATGTGTGGATCCATTCCAGTGCCTCAAAAAGAAAAAAGAAAGAAAGAAAAGGGCAATTGTTAAACCTGCTGTCCGTGGTCCTTGGTTTAGTTATTTTGTTCAGTGAAGCTCTTGAGGTTGACTGGAATACTGTTACTACATTCATCTCTTGGAATCTGAGGGGAGTCAGTTATAAAATGCCCACGGATCAAAATCCACGGGAGTGCAAATGTTTAGATGAAATGGCTTGGTACTTGCATCAAAGCCATGCAAGCCTGTACCTAACTTGTCTACACTCCTTACAGTGCCTCATACATGTAAATTCTGTGTCCGGAACCATTACCCTGTATTGTTTAGGAGATAACGACAAGACAGCATCTGTACTAATTCAGTGTACACGTAGTATTTTCTTAAACTTTTTTCAACCTGTCATGTATTGAATGTTGTGATGGGGAACCCACGGATATGGAAGCCCAGGTATATGTTGATACTGAAATCTTTATAATCTAGGTTGAGATTGCAGAAGTATGTGTGTGTGTGTGTGTGTGTGTGTGTGTGTGTGCTCATACACATGAGCACCCTGATTCATAGGTATTCACGTCAAGTCAGGACAGCCTTGAGTGTCATTCTTCAGGTGCCATCACTTTCTGTTTCTCTCCATCTTGCCTCCCGCCCTCTCTCCTCTCCCCTCCCCAGCTCCCTTTCTTCCTGTCTTTCTTTTCCCTGCCTCTCTCCCTCCCTCTCTCCGTCCCTGCCTCCGATTGGCCTGGACCTCATCTAGGACTCTAGACTGGCTGGCCAGTGAGCTTCAGGGATCTGCCTGACTTCATGTCTGCAGTGCTGGGGGTTGCAATGTTTGCTGCTCAGGGCTTCTCTTACGTAGGTTCTAGAAGGCAAACTCCATGTTTGCTGACCACGTATTTCATGGACTAAGCCATCCAAATAACGTTCTTCCATCTTTTATGCGATTAGGCTGTGGTTCAGTGAAAACAATTCGCCTCTTTAAAAATCACAGAGGCTAAATAAGTCAGGGAAGGCAGGCCCGGTGCCATGCTGGCTAGAGGATCTTTGGCATGGTGTCAGAGAGGGTGGGATGAGGGAAGGAGAGTGAAACAGGATGGGCAGTCACCTTGGAGATCACCAAGGAGCTCTGGTAACCCTGAGGAACAAACTGGGGCGCTGGAATTTGTTGAGGGGATAGTCGTCACAGTCAGAATCCGTCTAAGGGTAAAAGGGTGCGATTACTGTGCCTCGAAGGCCACAGAAATACTGATTAGCAGGTTTGTCACCAAGACTTTTGAAAGACCTTATCTATAAAGAGAGAACTATAAAATCATTACACTTAATTCTCAGGCGACAGAACTGTCTTGTCTGTCTCTGCATAGCCAAGCTCTCTGGAACTTCATTAATTCAATCTCACTGGGTGATCTGCCAGAGCGCAGGTAAATTTTGGAGAACTTGTGTTGCCATAGTTTCATGTTTCTTATGTCTCTGTTGGGATGGATTCATCTGCTCTTAATTCTTTGCTTGAGGTAGGTTTTTTTTTTTTTAGCTATATTCTTTCCAGTGAAGTTGCCATGCTCAAGTGGAACTTGGATGCGGTAGATCGGCATGTGCGGTTCAGAGAATAATTTCTCAGCCCAGAAGCCCCTGTACTTGGAAGAAGCATTTTGCTGTTGCCCCAGTGCAATTGCTGTGCTAACCAATTAATAGCAGCAGCCTCTCTGATGTCAGTGATTGTTCGAGGGTCAAGAGAGTCAACTTTTTGTTGTCATTGTCTTTTGGCAAAGGGGGAAAGAGATGCGACCAGTTCAACACGGGTACATATGGAAGTCTCTGCTCAATGATCTTGGGAACAGAAACAGGTCGCATCTGTCTTGGATGCAGTTTGCGCATCTAGCGGTCTGAAATAAGCTTTATGCTTAATTGACGTTCTCTGATGCCATTGAGCCGTTTGGAGCCTGTCCTGAAGAAATGGCAGACACAAATCAAAGGTGTATTTACAGTGACATTCTCTGCACGGGACTTGTGGTAACAAGAAATAAGAGAACTAACTGGTCATTTTTTTTTTCTAAATAAAGGATAGCATCTTTGCAAGGTGGAATGTCTGTCATTCAGAGTTGTGGGCCTGGTTTCTTTGTGTTGTTTGTTTGACAGTCATGGACCTTGAAAGAAATTTACCATGGTAACCAGTTCTGAGAGTACAGTCAGTAGCATCGAGCATGTTCATGTGTCTATCTGTCTGTCTCCCATGCACAAGCCTCTCTCCCTCCTATAGCCCTGAAATTCTGTACCCATTAAATAATTTCTCCCTTACCTTAGCCCCTGGGGGTCACAGTTCTACTCCTTGTTTCTGTGACTCTACTGGAGATACCTCGTATTTGCTTTGTGGTTATTTTAACTGACTTACCACGGTATTTCCAGAGGGTATGGCTATGATAGCCTGTGTCAGCATCACTTTCCTTTAAAAGCTGACTACTGGTTCTTCGTGTGCATATACCGCATTTCCTTCATCCCTGCATCCGCCCACAAACAGGCTGGTTCTTCCGTCTTTAGCACCTTGTAAAAAGAACTGCTATGCATATCGGCGTACAGAGATCTCTTTGGAGGTCTCGATTTCAGTTTTTTTTCACATGTGCACTTAGGAGACATTTGTGGCTCTGGATAAAAAAAATGTTTCTGGTGATGTGTCATGATATACCAAATTTAAAGGCAGGCAGATCATAAGACAGCGTGGTTTTTCTCTTTTCAGGGAAAAAAAAGATTTTGTAGAAATGGATGGAATAAATAGTGTTTAGGACTTTTACAATTCTTGATCTGATTATTGTTATTGTTGTTGTTGTTGTTATGATGAGAAGGAGGAGGAGGAGGAGGATGTGCCAGTGTGTAAGAGGTTGGAATTAGAAAGGAGGCTGTCCCTGGTCCCCAGATCAAACAAGTGACCACACACTCATTTCCTACACATGCTGTTTTGCTTTGCTTCTCAACATTTCATGGATGATAATTTCAGGAGCCTGTAGAGGCCCTAAGAGGCATGACATTCTAATTTAATCACCCATGTCTCACTGGGAGAATCACAGCTGTTAGGACACAGACAAGGGAAGCGACCGCTCAATGGGACTCGAGTCCCGTTTCTCCTGGCTGGAAAGCAGACTCCCTTCAGCGAGGATGAGAGTGTGCACACCGTCTTTATGATGAAAACCCCACCTACTTTACCACCAAGGCCTCGTCCTTCGCTGTCAGTCAGAAGACGGTGCCAATTAGAAGAAGTTCTCGAGCAACATCTGTTGCTTTGGAGATTTGAGTGAGAAGTGATTCGTTTTAAGTGCAATTCCTATATAACTGCACTTAGATGCGAAATATCGTTTCTCAAATGTAATATTGAGTTGAATGTAAGACACTCTATTAGCTCCCTTTCAACAGATACTTTGTGCTGAAACAAATAAAGGAATATAAGCAATATCATGCTATTATTCAAATATTACTTAGGAATTTTCTTAGTATGTGAATGTTGAGTTCTTTTGCTAAGGATTTGCTTTTGGTTTGGCTTTGTTTGTTTGTTTGTTTTTTTCTATTGTGATGATACAATGTAACCCAGAGCACCTTAAAGGATCCAGGGGTCTGTTATGGAAGGAAGCCAAGTTAGGAAAGGAAGTCAAGGGGAAACCTGAGGCCGGAACTGAATGGAGCAGAAACCACCAGAGAAAGGCTGCTTGCTGGCGTGTGGCCCTGGCTGGGTCAGCTGGCTTTCCTGCACAGCCTAGGACTAGCTGCCTAAGATGGTGTCTCCCACCACGGGTTGGTTCCTCCTGCATCAATGAGCCACTACCCAAAAGCCTCGTGGCCACGCCCACACACCAGTCAGGACTCTGCTATTCAGTAGAGGTCCCCTCTTCCTAGGTAATTAAGTTTGTGGCAAGATGACAGCTGAATCTATGGCAGAAGTTTCCCCTACTTGAACACTACTCTCGGCTGGTCGTTTTAGTTCTTTCTGAATCATTTTGCACCACTAACCACTGTAGCTTTCTTTACAGAAAGGTATGTTCATATATCCTTCTGCAAATTAGTCTGTAAAGACTTCAACGATGAAAAACAACTGCTTTGGTGTATTTTATGGACGTATTTTAGTACTATTGCTGTATTGACTTTTTCATAAATATTAGTCTTTGGCCTGATAAAGCTGATGCAATCTATTTGGTGAAAAACTCCATTTTCCTAGAGCATATTAATATCAATAGAAGATACAAAATTTGTTCTCTGCTTTTATTCTTCCTTTCATGTTTTCCGGTCGACTCTCTTTTTATTATGTGAAACAAAATAATGTGAGGCAGGTGAGCTGGCACTAAATTGAGAGCGCCAGCCACGTAAGCAAGAGGACCTGAGTTCAGCTCCTCAGTCCCCTCCTGAAAAGCAGACAGTGGCCATCTGGAAGGAAACACGGGGGCCGGGAAGTGATTCAGTGAGATACGCATTTCATGAGGTCAGTTAGAGACACCTGAGATTGACAGGACTCCACGTCTGTACCCCATGTGCACATAGGTACATACAAGTGCATGTACAGGTGCCCCCACACACACACATACACACACACACACACACACACACACACACACACACACGTGCCAAAAAGCAACTAAAATAATTTTTAAAGTACAAACCAAGGGTTAGAGAGGGATAGAGAAGAAGGCTCGCTCTTTGGCATCCAGAGAACAAAGTCAGGTTCGGTCTTGCCTGTTCCACACCGTGTGACTGGCTTTTTCTGTGCTTCAGTTTCTGTATTGTTAGGAATTCCCTCTGGTTTGTAACCGTTGTCAGGGTTATAAGTACTGGTCCCCAAGTGTCACATACAGTTGTCACTGTCTTAAGATCACAATATTTGGAGACTGCTACTTGTACACTCTCTCAGTGTTTTAGAGTTAGCCACGGGTTTCTCTTGTGGATGACGGCACAGGTGTTACCCTGATATGGACATTCTCTACAGGAAGATTGCACATTTCTACCTCTGTCCCCTGAGCTTGGTTGGCGCATGTCCTGATGGATGTGCCTTCTACCTTGGTGATTCTATTCTATTGGTGATTTAACGTGAACATTTTTTTAGATGTATTTATTTATTATATGTAAGTACTCTGTAGCTGTCTTCAGATACCCCAGAGGGGAGGGCATCAGATCTCATTAAGGATGGTTGTGAGCCACCATGTGGTTGCTGGGATTTGAACTCAGGACCTTTAGAAGAACACTCAGTGCCCTTAACTGCTGAGCCATCTCTCCAGCCCAGCATGAGCATTTTTTCCTGGCCGTTCTACCTGTGGCTGTGCCTTTAGGGCCGGATCTCAGAGGCAGAGCAGAGAAGAGAAGGCCAAACCATCTGCCGAGTGTGGCCCACACTGAGTTAGGTGAGAGCAGTTTGCTTCTCAAAAATGGGTCAGTTTCTGCTGGAATAGTTTCATTATCGTAGCATCTGTGGGTCCTGTTTATCGGGTGTGACTCTCAAAGGCAAACTCAGTGGATCTTAAAGAGTGGATGTTTGGAAGGGAAATTGTAGGGAGGGGTCTACAAGGGAGGGGAGGAGACCTGAGGGTGATTTATTAGAGTGGTGGGAAAGTAGAGGGGATAAGGATTATTACAGTGGTGAAATCATTTTATATGCGCATGAAATTGTCACCAAAAAAAAGGCAAAGCTTCCATCTTCCATGACCTTTTAGGAGGGTTGTCACTAGGAGGTGTGGCAGAGGTTTGTGGGACTTGACTTCTCAAGTAATCAGATCAAGAAAAATCCTGCACAGGCCAGGTATGGTGTTGCACATCTTTAGTCCCAGCACCCAAGAGACAAAGACAGGCTGAGCTCTGAGTTAGGGGCTAGCCTGGGCTACAGTGCCAGTTCCTATTACAGAGCAATAGCAGGGCTACCGAGGGACAGTGTGTCTCCAAGAGGGGTTGGTGGGGAGGGAAGGAGTCAGTCAGTCAGACCCTCACAGGCATGCCTAGCAGCTTGGGTTTTTAGTTATTTTCAGATGTAGTAAAGTTGATAGCCAAGACTGGTCATCACAGGGTGTCCCCTTGAATAATGCGTAGTATTGCATCTCATTGTTTTCTTAATAAGTTAAATAGTCATTAGATTTAAAATGCCATAGTTAACTGACTTTATATATAGTCATATGCTTACTATTTTGATGTTTGTCTTTCTGCAATTTGGGACCAACTCGAATCAGTCTTCCTCGCTCTGAAAGCACTCTGGTGGTGTGTTTGTGGTGTGAATGAACTGGCAATGATTTGCAGCTTTTGTCTCAAAACATCTATTTTCTTACCCTAAAGATGAAGCCGATTTCTTCTGTCTTTCATTGTTTGCGTTGCAAAACCAACTCAGTCTTATTGATCCTCTGAGGGTGTTCAGCCTTTATCCTCTGCTGGCCAACTTCCTTTTCTGTCTTCCTTCCTGACGCCCCACCCCTTTCTCCCTTCCTTTCTCAGGGCTGGTGGTTGGACCCAGGGCTCTAGCCATATTTGATAAAGGCTCTTCCAGGAAGCTGCGCTGTAGCTCCCGCTGGGCAATTTCAAGATTTTTTTCTCTTTTGGTTTTTCGAGACAAGGTTTCTCTGTGTAGCCCTGGCTGTCCTGGAACTCACTCTGTAGACCAGGCTGGCCTCGAACTCAGAAATCCGCCTGCCTCTGCTTCCCAAAGGCGTGAGCCACCACTGCCCTGCAAGATTTCCCTCTTAAATTGGGTTGGGTGGTGCACACCTGCAGAGACTGAGGAGGCGGGCCACTCGTGTTCATTTTTAGTTCCTTCTCTGCTTTGTTTTAAATACTTTATTTACTATTTTTTGTTTTGTTTTTTTTTTTTACTTCGCCAAAAAAAAAATCTCCTCTGGTATTTGGTGTGCCTTTAAGCCTACTTTTATTTTTAAGTATGGTACATGTTAGGTTCAGATTATTTGATGTTTTTAAGACTCCAACTCTGTTAAAGTTGTTCCTTTCATTCATGTCTTCATCTTTTCCTGTCTTCTTTACCTTATGTGTAGTTATTTTAAAGTCTGCATCTAAAGACTCCGCCTTCTAGATAAGGTGTGCCTCGGCCCTGCTTGCCTGAGCTGACTCCAAGCCGTGGCTGACCTGGGGTGACTCTTTCCTTGCCTCATAATTCATTATACACAGAACACTTTGCATCCAAGAGTTATACTAAGACTAAACATCAGTGTTTTCTGTCTTAGAACGTGTAGGTCAGGAGGCTGCTGATGTCAGCAAATGCAGTGGAGTTGAACTGTGTCTGAGTTCAGCTTGGGTGGAGCTAATCTGTCTGCTTTGTCCAAGTCTTGGCTGTGACCGTCTTTGGCTTTTGGACAGAGAGCCTGCAAGGTTCCCCCTCTTGATCCCTTGAACACTATGGGAGATTTCTTGTCCATATTTTGGGCTTTGGGATTTAGCTTTTTATCCTTCAGCTCTGAACTTAAGCAAACCCTTTCCCCCTTTATTCAGTGTGTTTGTGTGTGGGGTATGTATGCATGTGTGTGATCTGTGTGTGGGGTATGTATGCATGTGTGTGTGTCTTTGTGTTTGTGTGTGGGGTATGTATGCATGTGTGTGTGTCTGTGTGTTTGTGTGTGGGGGTATGTTTGCATGTGTATGTGTTTGTGTGTGGGGGTATGTTTGCATGTGTATGTGTTTGTTTGTGTGTGGGGTATGTATGCATGTTCGTGTGTGTCTGTACGAGGGCTTTCAGATGCATGTGTAAATGCGCATGGATGCAGCCTAGAGGCACCATGGGCCTCTAGGCCCATTTTCCTCAATCTTTTTCCAGCTTATGTTTTTAGACAGAATCTCTCAGAATCAGTGAGCTCAAAGTGTGCTGATTCAGCTCTCCTGCCTGGCTGACCAGGTACCCACTTGCCTCTCCTATCAAGTACTCCAGTTACAGATGTGTGCTGCAGTACCAAGATTTTTACATGGATGCTGGACATCCAAACCCAGGCTTTCGGGCTCGCTGAGACGTCTCCCCAACTGCAGTAATATCCTTAGGCTGAGACCTTTATGTTCAGGTTCTTTTGCCTAGGAGGTGTTAACCTGGTGGGACTTGAACATTACCAGGCATCAGTTCTCACTGCTGTCCGAGCACGTCCCATCCCATCGAACTGATGAAGAACCCAACCCGTCCCTCAGCACATCCTATGGGGAAAAGTCAGCGCTGCTGTCGGAGGCTCTGTCTCCAGCCCATACACTTATCAAGCACTCCCACTCCGTGAGTTTTTCTTCTCCCGAGCAGACCTTCAACTAGGCAGAGAATCTCTGCTTATACCAGGGGAAGAGCCTGATCTCATGATCAGCAGCAACCCAGCTCTTTTTAGAAGAATGTTTCTGTCTCTAGAGTTTTAGTTTACTTTAGAGATATGCAAATTTCATGGTTTTTGGAATGATATCACATTTTATTTGAAAAAAGTTTTTTATACAATATATTCCAATGACAGTTCCCCCTCCCCCGACCTCTTCACCCACCCACCTACCTTCTTTTTTTCTCTCTTTAGAAAACAAGAAAAAACATAATTTTTTTTTAAAAAAGGAAGACAGGAAACACACACACAAAACACACACATATATACACATGGGGGGGGTGGAGCTCTCCATAAACAACCAAAATTGGAAACTGTACCGTACAAGCAAAAGGCCAGGAAGAGAAACACTATCCCACCGAAGTGTCTTATGGTTACTATGACTACGATGAAACACCATGACCCAAAGTAACTTGAGGAGGAAACGACTTATTTCCATATAGCAATTAATTGTCAAACGTGGTAAGGGCAAAAACTTAGGCAGGGAAGGAAGGAAGGATGCAGAGGCCATAGAAGGGTACTGCTTACTGGCTTGCTCTTTATGGCTTGTTCAACCTGCTTTCTTATAGAACCCAGGACCTCCAGCCCAGGCATGGCACTACCCACAATAGGCTGGTCCCTCCCCCATTGGTTACTAATTAAGAAAATGCCCTATAGCCAGATCTTAAGGAGGCATTTTCTCCATTGAGGCTCCTTCTTTGATGACTCTAGCTTGTCTCTAGTTGACATAAAACTAGCCAGTACAATATAAAGCTAAAAGTCTACAAATTTTATGATGGTCATCTACTGCTGGGTATGGGGCCAACCCTTAAGAGTAGTTAATATGCCTAGTGAGACTCCACTGGAGAAAACTAATTCTTCCTTTGCAAGAAGATGTCAGAGACAGCTTCTTGGACAACAGTCCAAGCCTGGGTCCCCTTTTCCATCTCAGCATATAACGGAACTCTGTCTGGTTTGAACTTACGCAAGCATGATGAGTCTACATGTGCACCCATCCTTGTTGGGTTTGGAAGACGCTGTTCCCCTGGAGTCACCCATCCCCTCAGCTCTTAAAGACTTTCCGCCTCCTCTTCCCCATAACTCCCGAGCCCTGGGGGGAGGTGTTTGAAGACATCAAAGACTGAGTGTTCCAAAATCTCTCAGTCTCTGCACATGGTCCCGTTCTGGGTCTCTGTGTTAGTAGTACGTCACTGGGAGTCATTTTATTACTGTTTCCTTAGCAGAACAACAGTATTTGGATTTGTCTTTCTCCTAGGCCCATAGCCCGTCTAGTCTCAGGTTCTTGTTTACCTGAGCAGTTTCAGGCATAGGTTCCATCTCATGGAGTAGTTCTTCAATCCAATCAGAAGACAGTCGGTTATTCCCACAACATTCAGGCTACTGCTCTGCCAGCAGGTCATCCTGTAGGCAGGTTACGGTTGTAGATGGCAGAGTCTATAGCTGGGGTAGTGTTTATCTTTTTCCTCTGGTGGTATACAGCGTACCTTCCTTAGCCAGTAGGGGTGACAGCTCTCGGTAGGTACTGCCTTCGTTTATCTGTGATTGATGAGACGTGTTGTCTTCGGCAGTAAGGCCTTACCATCTGTTTGTGGAGGACAACCCATAGCCTTGGCATTAGCCTGCGTCGTTTTGGGGGTTTCCATGTTGGTTCTTTGCAACAACTATTCCTGACACTGGAGGGTTCATTTGGCAAAAGTGCGTAGTTAAGGCTTCCGTATTAATTGGTGACTCCATTCAGGTTTCTTTCATATATGTGTTTATTTTTTAAGAAACTTCTATAGTATTAAGCTTCCATGCGACCCTCAAGTGGTTCTTAGCGTTGGTCACTCCTCTCTGTATCCCTTAGCTTACCTTTCTCTTGCCACCCCCCCACCCCCAGGTGTAGTGTGCCTGCCCCAGTATCCCCCAACTGTCTCTCCGTAACTGTGTGGTCTATTTCCCTTGCCCGCCAGCCTCTTACTCTGTACCTGACCTCTGTGGTTTTATGCATTGAGGCATTCCAAGCGCTTCAGTGCTGACTTCCACACAGAAGAGAGGACATACAGTATTTGTCTTTGGGGGTCTTTTCTCTAGAGCTTTAGTTCAGTGATGTTGATGCTTAACATCAGTCTCCAGACATATATAAAGTCCGGTTTGTACCTGTTGCCCTCTCGTGCTGGTTATGTGAAGGAAGTACCTGACAGAAACAACTTAAGAAAGGAAGGGCTTGTTTGGGCTCAAGGTTTCAGAAGGTTACATCACAGGTAGGATGCTCTGTGCTCATTGGTTCCTGTTACATCACAGGTAGGATACTCTGTGCTCATTGGTTCCTTATTGAATAATATTGTCTAGTTTATATTACTTTAAGAAAGTCAAGTTTCATTTAATTTCCTATACTTTTTTATTGGAAGTATCCACATGTCTGTGAACAAAGACCTTTAAGACATAAATGAGGACTTGTAAATTATACTGTCCCTTGACGTGACCTTGGTTTTCCGTTTAGAACAGAAATACCTATATTTCTAAAAGAAGTGCAAATATTTTTGTATAGTTGGAATTTCCTTTAAAAATCTGCAAATATTTATCTAACAGAGCCAAATGATGATGAATAATTATTTGGGGTTTTCTTGTGTGGATTTGAGCATTTGTCCTCCTTAAAAGTTAGCTCCTTAAGGAAAACACAAGGACTTCAACATTCAGAGAGATGTATTTTTGCTTAATGTTTAACTTCATTTAAATTATGAGAAATATCAAGCACATATGAAAGCTAAGAATATAAATACAATAATCTGCCCTCTACCTCAGTTTTGCTTTTCTTATATTTTAGCTCTGATTTAAATGAAATAGCTTCTATAATATTTTTCCTTATATAGTCTTCTTTTAATGTATCTTCAAATGGTCATTTATGAAGAATTTAGTCTATGTTTCCTTCATTCTGAATTTCTCTTTTCTCACGTGCTCATCTCAAGCAGATTCTGTTGGGGACTGGAATGTTTATATCTTTCCTTATCCTCTTTATGTGTCCAAATGAAATCATTATTGATATCATTGCCTGCTTAATTGTGCATGTGTGGAATCCCCCAATTTACTGCTAGCATGTGTTACCCTAACAGTCTCAATTAATCTGGGCCCATGAGATCCCTCAAACACTGGACCACCAAACAGGCAGCATACACCAGCTGACATGAGGCCCCCAACACACATACAGCAGAGGACTGCCTAATCTGTGTTCATTCAGAGATGATGCACCTAACTCTTGAGAGACTGGAGGCCCCAGGGAGTTTAGAGGTCAGGTGGGGTAGGGGTGGGGACATCCATGTGGAGACAGGGCGGCGGGGAGGAGGTATGGGATATGGACTGGTTGGAGGGTGGAGAGGGGGCAGGAAGAGATAAAGTATGGAGTATAAAAAAAATAAATAAATATTGGCAGGGCTGTGGTGGCGCACGCCTGTAATCCCAGCACCCTGGGAGGCAGAGGCAGGCGGATTTCTGAATTCGAGACCAGCCTGGTCTACAGAGTGAGTTCCAGGATAGCCAGGGCTACACAGAGAAACCCTGACTCGAAAAAACCAAATCCAAACAAACAAAAAAAAATTTTTTTTAAAAGAAAAACTGTGCTAGAGAGCCAAACACTGGTCCTTTCCAATGTGCTTCCCAAGGTTGAAACTCAGGTTTATCCACATCCAGAAAACGGCTTTGTGCCCTTCCAGCCAAAACTTGTGTGCATGGGTCCAACCTTGGACTTTGTGAACTTCTTCCTGTAATTGGCCTTTTGTCCTTGAGAACCCACTTACTGGGTTCTCATCCTTTCAGGGCGTTGCCAGGATGAAACTGCTCAATGAAAGCTTTGTGTATCCCAAGACAAAACAACAACAACAACCGAATATACAATGTGTTTTCATTTTTAAAATATCAGTCACCCACATTCCTATGTTTCTGATAGTTGTTTGAAAATAAGGACGTTTTAAAAAGATAGGGTCAGTAGGTTGCGGGATGAGTTAAGTATCAGATTCAGAGGAGCTGGAGGGTCACGGGTATGCAGTCACTTAAGCATTACAATCCTAGCACACTAGATTCTGGGGCGGACGCCAATGGAATAATTTTTGCTTGGGCACTGAAGTTATGCAAACAGAAGTTACTGCACACCCAGGGTTTCATGACTGAGAAAGTAAACTTGTACTCTTTTTCCCCTCATAGGTTCAAAAAGGCATTTGAGTCGGAGCCAACACTGCAGTCAGGCATTAATTATGCAGTCCTCTTGCTGGCGGCTGGGCACCAGTTTGAATCTTCTTTTGAGCTTCGGAAAGTTGGTAATTGCTGCTAGATATTTTTAAGGAAAATCAAGAAACTGGACCCAGAGTTGGTTCAAAGGAGATGAGCCTTGCATTTGGTATCCTGTCTCACCTAAATTTGTGTGTGGCGGGGTGCTGTTGGGTCCCCTGAACAGAATTTCATACCGCTGTACAGAATTCTAGTATTGGGATATGATTCACACCTTTACATTTTTTCAAGCTCTTGGTTCATGTTGTTACAACTCAAACTCGCATTGATGATATAGACAGCGTCTTCATTCAGTCCCCAGTCCCCAGGTCCAGTTAGCTTTGTGGAGTATCAGATGTGTTTGAGATTGTGTGTTCCTTGTGCTTTCAAAAGAAAACAAAAACCAGAGAGACAGCTGGGTGTGGGGATGCAAACCTGTACGCCCAGCACTCAGGAGGTGGAGCGAGAGAACCAAGAGTTTGGGATCATCCTCTGCTACATGGCGGGTTCGAGGGTAGCCTGGGCTACATGAGATTGAATCTCAAGACAGCCAAACTAAAAAGGAAGGAAAGGAAGTGAAGAGAGGCAGGGAGAGAGAAGGGCAAGGAAGGAATTATTATTTAATGAATAATTATTCATTATAAAAGAAAATTTTCAGCTGGGCAGTGGTGGCGCATGCCTTTAATCCCAGCACTTGGGAGGCAGAGGCAAGCAGATTTCTGAGTTCGAGGCCAGCCTCATCCACAGAGTGAGTTCCAGGACAGACCTGGAGACAAACCCTGTCTCGAAAAAAAAAACAAAAAAAAATTTTTTTTTCTTAAATGTTTTAAAGTTTAAAATGGTTTAGGTGTCTTTAAGAAAACGTAAATCCTATGCTTTTTTTTTTTTTTAAATCATCTGGGAACTGCTTTCAAGGTTTCCATCTAAGACATTTTTGAGAGTAAGTAGAGTCCCAGGCTGAAGGAATAATAAAAATCTATTAACGAACACTGCCCATTGCTCTACATTAACGCAGTAAGCTCTACCTGCCGTGGTGTGTTAGTTAATTGGATCACTTCTTCCTCCTTTTGTCTAAAATCAAGTGGAATAAGCTTTTGGCTGATAACTAAAATCAGAAAACAAAAATAAACATCAACTTGAGCCTTTTAGAAATGATACCAAAATATTCCATCTTAATTTAAAAGCTCTATCGTAGCCCAAATTTCCCCTGCATGAGTGGTCCAAACATTTTGGTTGCTGTGCCCTGGAACACAAAAATGAAGTTTTGTTGGAGCTTTTTAGTCCTCGTGGGATTTGATGCCGATTTGCATGTGTAGGTCAAGCAGTAGCAGTGGTTTGGAAATGTGCTTATCCTCGGTCTCATTTAAGAGGAAACAAGTCTCCTTTGAGGTTGGGAGCACGGTATTGTAACTTCACCAAGTAACTTCACCAAATTTCATTCCAAGAAGAACTCTCCCAACACATATTGAATAAGAATTCAAAAGCAAAGTTGGACTTTAAATTTTTTGAAAGTTGGGCTGGGGACATTACTCATTTGGTAAAAGTGCATGCCGGGCAGTTAGGAACATGTGACATTGACTGTCACCCTCTGCTTGCATAACAAAGCTTGATGCGATGAACCACTCGGAATCCTCCGTGTTGGGGAGGTGGACACGGTCAGGTGTCATCCCTGGGCCTCACTGTTTAGATAGCTTAGTCTACTAGGTGAGCTCTGGGCCAGCAAGAGACCCTGCCTCGAAAGTCAACAAATACTGAGATGCCTGGCACCTGAAGAACCGCACTAGAGGTTGACCAGTACTCCCCACATGCATTTGTGCACACAGACCTATACCCCCTGCACACACATGTGCACCTTCCTTACACACAACACGCATACACACACACACACACACACACACACACAATTAAATTGTTTAAACTTGGAAGTTGCGCTGAACACGAAGACTTCCAATATGACTTGATGTTGAATTGTAGCTGCTCTGAAAGCTAAGTTAAAGGTTTGTACAATGCTCTGTCATGTGTACTGTAATTTCTATAAAAGCATGAAATGATATTTAGCTTTCTACGTTATATTTTATTTAGTCATAAATGATGCCAATCAAAACCGAGTTGACCTAAAACTAATTTTTATATAGTCAGTTTTCAAGAAAAATGGTTTAGGAAAATAAATTAATAAGCTAATATGACAATATTAAATATTATATAAGGGAAAAGTAGTCTAATGACATGTTTGACATATTTAAATGTATTTATTTTATTTAATTCTCTAATCAGAATTTTAAATTTATAACTTTTTCCATTCATTGTGTTGGCATCTTAAAACATGAATTAGTCTGAATTACTAAATCATTATAATAATCATTTTCATTTTCATGATATCATCTTAGTTTGCTTTTTATGAACAGAAAAATTAAAACTTAAAGACTGACAAGAAAAAAATCACTAAATCTGAAACTTTCAAATCTCTAATGTAAGAAATAATTCTTAACTGTCATGATCTGTAGCCAAAATGGATCTGTAGACCATTTTCTGCTGCTGTAACAAAATATCCGAGGATGAATAGTTTACTTAGATGATAGGCTTACAGTCTGAAACTCCGAGGTCTAGGAGGCCCATTGATTGAGTCACTGGGGGTCTCTTGGCTGTATCCCATTATGGTGGATGTCAAGGGGGAACAGCTATGTGATGATGCTGGAATGTGGGTATGATTCAGTGACTGGACTTGCTCTTTCTTGGGTAACAGCTCACTCTCATAGGAGCTAACGAAGGTCCCATAGGAACTACCTCGATCCCTTCTGAAGGCAATGAGGACAGTAACTCCCATGAGCTGACCGGCTCCCATAAGACTCTGCTTATTAAAGGCTCTGATGCTGACCTATGCCACTGTACTAAGCCTCAAGCTTTTGGTACGCAAGCCTTAGAGACAGACATTCAAGCCCGTCCAAACCATCACAAACTCTTAATTACAGTTATGGCTTTGTTTAAGGTATACTAAGTGCTTCCTAGGTCTTCATTTTTTGGATAACAATGGATGGTTCTAGTACTTAGAGCTAGCATTTAAAACACAGGATCACATCTTAAATGTTCTGTCTATTTTCAACTTCATAGTCTTGAAAATTAAGATTCTGACATTAACCAAATAAAAAAATAGTTTCTCACAGCCTCTGTGGGAATTTTAAACTATGGTACATTTTACGGAGAGTCAAAATTACTGTTTAGGTTCACATCAGTAATGATGTAGGAAAAAGAACCTTGTGTTTGGAAATGAGACGAGTTACTATTTTAATCTTATTTTTTTTCCTGAACATTAAAATTAGCAGTGGAGCCAGGACTGCAGCTCATGATGGTAGAGTGCTTGTCAGGCATGCAGGCAGCCCTGGGCTCAATCTGCAGCACCATATAAGTGGCGCGCGGTAGCCATACCTGTAATCCCGTGGTGCGGTGACCATCCATGTAATCCCAGTACCCAGGAGTGGAGGCAGGAGGATCAGAAGTTCAGTGACAGCCTTGGCTGTTCAATTCCACCTTTAAAAAAAAAAGAAAAGAAAAAGAACAACAAACATACAAACAAAAACCCTCAAACCAAACCAGAACAAACAAAACCTCAAATCAGTAAAAATGATGAACTATAATAATTATTACTGAATATAAAATCCATATGTCTATAAAGATAAGAAAAATTAAGACAAACAAAATTTATTACCAACAAGGAACTCCTTTCGTCAGTTATGAAGGTGGTCACTGTCCGGGAAAATCAGAGCCCGGAAGGGAAAGGTCAAACACCATCCCTTCCTGCTAAGAGGGCATTCTGGTTTACCTGTCCTGATGTGCTTGTCCACTTGAAGATTGTTACATGCGCTCTTACTGCCAAGGAGGATCCGTTCTCCTGGAGACTCCTGATGAATAAAGTCGAGTGCAGATAAAGCTGTGCTTCTGGGAATGTTATAATCATAGTTACCATGGTGAGGATGTTCAGTCAGAGTCTTATTTAAACAGTGGGCCTCTTGCCATACTCACGGGGTACCTGGGCTGTTCCCTGATGAAATCTCTCATCACAAAGGAAAATATGTTCACACACATGGTACACAGATGTATATGTGTGTAAAATGCCCGTATACATAACAAATAACTAGATTAATAAATCTTTAAAATAAATAAAGAACAGATGTGTCTGTAGAAGGGAAGGAGCCTACAAAGTGATAAAACTCAAGTCACTGTTTTAAGTGGTTACCTTGTTACATGTTCTTCTTCAAGAGGCATATAGTGTCTCTCATGAAAACATTCTCTCCATACATGTTTAACTGTAAGCTTAAGGTCCAATACCCATTTAATAGGAATCAAGAGTTCTAATGAAATAAGTTAGGGACTACTTGGAAATTCCAGCAGACAGATCCAGAGTACAAGGACATTTTATAAGAAGGCACCTCTGCTCTGGTTGGGGGAGGGGGCATCTGTGTCATAGGACAGAAAGCATGGTTGGATTAGACAGATTAGAAGACAGAGTGACAAATACCAAATGAAATGAAGTGACCTTAGTTATGAAAAACACTATGGGGGGTCATTTAGGTAACAGGATTTATTTTAGTCAGGACAAGCTAATGAATAACACCAGAGAATTACACTTTTAATGGGGAGATAATTATAGGGGAATTTTAAAGCTTACCTATTATCTGTAAACATGAAATATTGTATCTGTGATTTAGTTTGAAATGGTTCAGCAAAAATAATCAAGGAGCTGAGCTAGAACAATAATAACATGTCATTTTTGTCACAGAACCGTTAGTCATTCATTGTAGTACATATATGTGTGTGCATACACACATGTGTTTTGCTTCTCTGTGTGTTGGACATTGTGTCTGCTAAGCCAGTGTTCTACCACTGAACATTGGCTCCCCACTCCATTATCACAGAATATCTTATAATTGTGTACATTTGGAACTCTTCATAATAGAAAAACCAAAATGAAAGACTCTAATCTCTACCTTTTAGGAGATCTCTCAGGACTTTGTACTCTTCGTTGCCAAAGGAGATAGTCCCTCTCCCATTGTGCCCTGCGGATTGAAACAGTCAGCAATTTTAATGTGCTCAGTGCTAGGCAACTAATGAGTGTTTGGTGGGAGCTCTGTGTCCTTCTTTGTCCATTAGAATAGCCTTGGATTTAATAGCAGCCAGTAGCTGAAAACACTGTGATGAAAACTCAGTGCTTACAAGTCAGCCAGCTCGAACGAGAGTTGGGTGCTAAAATCCAAACCGCATACGCAGGCAGTTTGAGGAAAGAAACGGTGGGAACTTATTTGAAATAACAAGGACACAACAGTCATTGCTTATAACTTTAGACAAAAAAATTTACATAGATAACATTTACTCAATTGGTAAGGACTTGGTGAGTTATAATTGGTGCAGTTACATCAGGAATCATGCATAAGTACCTTTCTGTGGCACACATGATCCCAGCACTTAGAAAATAAAGTATTGTAGCCTAAAACCCAGTATAATACTTCTAAAGAGGACTTCTATGGAAATATCCTTAATACAGGTACAATTTTATGTACTAAGATCTTTAGTTCCATAATATATAAATGTGTATGGAAAAGAAAAGCCTCATAAGTATAAAAACATTGGAGGAACTGGGAGATGCTCCGCCAGTAAGTTACTTGCCTTGCAAACGTGAGGACCTGAGTTCTAATCTCAAAAGCTACATGGAACAGCAAAAATAGAAGTCAAAATAAGCTGGGCAGTTGTGGTACACACCTTTAATCCCAGCACAGGTTGATCTCTGAGTTTGAGACCAGCCTGGTCTACAGAGAGAACTCCAGAACTGCTATTGCTACACAGAAAAACTGTCTCACAAAACCAATCAACCAACCAAACAACAAACGAATAAATATATAAATTTTAAAAATATCAAAGCTGAATTGGTGGGATCTCATGTAATCCTACTACTGAGAAAGGCAAATGGATCTCCTGGGCCTGTTGCCCAACCAGCCTCGCTAGTTGGAGATGTCCGTCACCTAGTAAGAACACCTCAGGTTGTTCTCCCCTGGCCTCTGTACACACGTACACAGCATGTGCTTGAATACACATGCACCAGAGTAAACATACAGGCACCCAAGCAGACACACATACATTACAATCATATTTTAGCACCATATTAAAAGTAATGGTTTCAGCCAGGCGGTGGTGGCACACGCCTGTAATCCCAGCACTCTGGGAGGCAGAGGCAGGTGGATTTCTGAGTTCAAGGCCAGTCTGGTTTACAGAGCGAGTTCCAGGACATCCAGAGCTATACAGAGAAACCCTGTCTCGAAACGCCCCCCCCCAAAAAAAATGGTTTCATATACATTGGTTTCATATAAAAATAGGTTTTATGTATCATATTTGAAGGACATATAAGTTCACTTGCAAGACAGACAAGAAAAGATCGTTAATCACAAGGGCTTTAAAAAGAGGTTTAGAGCAGAGTTCTATGGTCCCAGCACCAATAAGTAAAGGCAAGAAAGAAGATTCTGAATTTGCAGCCAGTCTAAGGTACATAATAAGATCATGTCTCAGTAAAATAAAACAAAATAAAACAAGATCGGAAATGCTGAGTGGTCATGACAATTCTCACAACTGTCAAGTAAGAGAACATCAGTGTTGTGTGTCAGCTGTTGCTTAGAGCATGTCAACACAGAAGGAGTAAATATCTCATCTCCACAAAAATATATCAGTACTTAGACTTCATGATGCAGAGGAAATCGAGTGAGTGGGCAAAACTAGCTATACAAGAGCGTAATAAAACCTGGCTGTCTGTTTGGGCAAATAATTTATGATATGCCCATATGTGTGTATGTATATGTGTATATGTGTGTGCTAAAATACTATTTCTTATTAAAGATAAAAATACATTTCGAGGCTGGTGAGATGGCAGTAGGTGAGAGTACTTGCTACAAAACCTCATGACTGAATTTGATCTTCAGAAATCACATAGTTGAACAGTGAAGTCTGTCACGTTGTTCTCAGACCTCTACATGCAAACTGTGTATGAGCATGACTGGTGGTTGGTGGGCGCGCACACACAGGCACACATGGGCGGGCACACCCACACACACCCACACACCCACACACACATGCACACATACATACACATACATGCATGTACATATACATACACATACACACATATACACACACATACACACATGCATACATACACATATATGCATGTACATATACACATACATACACACATATACTCACACACATACACACACATGCTCACATATACATACATACACACATACACACACATACATGCACATACTCAAGTAGATAAATGTAAAAATAATTTTAAAAACATTTTTTCCCAAATGTTGAAAGGCTAGTGTCATGATCATTTAACAAATTTCTGCCGCCATGGTTTAAGCCAAAGATCACTACCCTAGAATGACCTTCTGTGTACAATAAGTGCTGAATTTTTATTGTCACTGTGGTAGCTTTCTGTCTAAACAGGGCTCTCCGTTACATTGCATCTGGGCTTCCCCGTTTTTATACAAGTGTGACGTCATGAAAAGTTGTTCGTTTTCTGCTAAGGCCAGTAGACATTTTTAGCATCTCGTTTTTCCTGCCCACTTTGTAAACATTTTTTTTGAACATCCGTGGAAGATCTGTGATGTGTCTGCATAGGTAGGTAGAACTGTTTCCAACTTTTGAAATTTTCTGGTGGCAAAGCTGTTCCCATTTTAATTTATCCTGAGAATGTGAGGAATGCCCAGATGTGCATTTCCCCTGGAATTATCTATGGGTTAAGTAAGTTATATAATAAAAAGTAACTTTTAAAAGGTAGAGGCTATTTTTTTTAGTTATAATTTTCAAAAGGGTAAATTATTACTCTCAGAAAATATGAAATAGACATAGATATAAATCATTTTAATGTGAAAACCTTAAATAAGATTATATGTCTGAGTCAAAGACCATTTAAGCAGTAATAAAGATTTAACTAGAAGTATTAGGGTAAGATATCTATGCTTGATTTATTTTAAAGCTGGTTTATGTTCCAACAAGCCACAAATCTTAGGAATTATATGTTCTGCTAGACAAATTATTTATATATTAACTAGACTAATACAAGTTAATAAGTAGACTTCTATTAATGAACCTTTAATGAGTAGTAATTATATTTTCCTTGAGTGGCCTTATGGCCCCATAGCCTGCTACAATGATAGGTCCTACCATTTTGTCCTATTTTTTAATTTTAAAAACAGTTCTTTTGGTGATACTGGGAATTAAACTGAGAGCCGCGCACTGAGCTATGCCTCACCCCGCCCCTTTACCCTCTTACTCTCTGACAGTCTCAGCAAATTGCCCAGGCTGGTCTTGAATTCACTCTATAGCCCAGGAAAACTTTCTGCTTTTGATATCTTGGCCACCTCCACAGCAGCCAAGAGTACACGCATGTGCAACTAGGTCTGGCCTCAAATAATTCTTCATGTAATGGATATTGGTAGTATTAAGCAATTTTACAAGGATGTATTTTAAGCAAATCAATACGATGTACAGAATAGCACAAGACAATTATGATAAAACAGTTGGAGAATACAAATCATGTTATCCTGCCGTGTTAGACAGTGACAGTAACGGGCTGGACATGCAGCAGAGTGCTGCCTGCTTCTCACATGTAAATCCTCCTCAGCATAACAAAGGGAAAGGGGGGGCGCTACTGACACAGGGCTATCTAGAGTCTGGCTTTATAGGTCCATAACTGTGCTAATACATAGTGTATGTAAATATATATGCAAACTACACAGTCCATATCTGTGTTAATACATAGTGTATGTAAATATATGTGCAATCTACACATACAAACACACCCTATCCATTACATACAGACACACCCTATCCATTGCATATAGACACACCCTATCAGTTACATACAGACATACCCTATTCATTACATACAGACACCCTATCCATTATATACAATCACACCCTATCCTTTACATACAAACACACCCTATCCATTACATATAGGCACACCCTCTACCTTGCAGACACACCCTATCCATTATATACAAACACACCCTATACATTACACACACTATCCATTACATACAAACACTCCCTATCCATTACATATAGACACTCCTTATCCATTACAGACATACTCTATCCATTACATATAAACACACCACATCCATTACATACAGACACTCCCTATCCATTACTACAGACATGCCCTACCCATTACATACAGACACACCCTATCCATTACCTACAGACACTCCCTATCCATTATGTACAGACCTACCCTACCCATTACATTTAGACACACCCTATCCATTACATACAAACACATCCTATCCATTACATACAGACACACCCTATCCATTACATACAGACGCTCCCTATCCATTACATTTAGACACACCCTATCCATTACATACAAACACTCCCTATCCATCACATATACAAACACCTATCTGTGCTTCAGTTTGTTCACATATTTTCCATGCTAAAAAAAACACAAGAAAATCCCCTTTCAAATTATTTCATAATCCAGGATATAACAAGAGAAGAAAGGGGCTTACACTACACTCTCCTGGATTTTCTCATCTTATATACACATGTAGATAAGTGAAAATTCTAGACTGTGGTACGGAAATGACTGTTGGATTTTTCTGTTTGCTGGGGTGGGAGGGGAGGCTCAGCAATTAAGGATGATTGTTCTTGTAGAGGACCCAGGTTCACTGCAACACTCACACTGTGGCCTACAACCATCCATAGGCCTCGTTCCAGAGGATCTGCCATCCTCTTACGACCTTAGGGCACCAGGCAGGCACATACATACATTCATGTGGCCAAAACCACTCATACACATAACAATAAATAAAAACAGATACAAGTTTTGAGAGATAATGTTTATCTTCTCTGTACATTTCGTTTAGTAAGACAGTATGTCTATCTTCGCGTTTCCATTGCTGTGAACAGACGCCATGACCCAGGCAACTCTTACAAAGGACAACATTTAATTGGGGCTGGCTTATACTTTCCGAGGCTCAGTCCATCATCATCATGGCAGGAGGCATGGCAGCATCCAGGCAGGCACGGTACTAGAGGAGCCAGGAGTCCTACATCTTCATCTGACAGCTGCTAAGAGAAGACTGTCCTCTAGGCAGCTAGGAGGAAGGTCTCCAAGACCACCTCCACAGTAACACACTTCCTCCAACAGGGCCACACCTCCTAATAGTGCCACTTCCTAGGCCAAGCATATTCAAACCAGCACAGCGTCCTTACAGCGAGTTTGAACCACATCAGTAATCAGAAACTTTAAGTTGTTGGTGATCTTTAAGGGCTGGAGAGATAGCTCAGCAGTTAAGAGCACTGACTGCTCTTTCAGAAGTCCTGAGTTCAGTTCCCAGCAACCACATGGTGGCTCACAACCATCTGTAATGGGATCTGTTGCTCTCTTCTGAGAACAGTGACAGTGTACTCACATACATAGAATAAATTTTAAAAAAGGGACAGTGAAGGCTGGAGAGATGGCTCAGCGGTTAAGAGCATTGACCGCTCTTCAGAAGGTCCTGAGTTTAAATCCCAGCAACCACATGGTCGCTCTCAACCACCCATAATGAGATCTGCCTTCTTCTGGTGTGTCTGAAGACAGCTACAGTGTACTTACATATAATAATAAATAAATCTTTTTTTAAGGGACAATGAAAACTTGATTGCATATCTGAATAAAAATCAACTCTTGTCATTCTCTAATCCTATTCCTCTCCTAGGAGTCAAGCTGAGCAGCCTTCTGGGTAAAAAGGGGAACTTGGAGAAACTCCAGAGCTACTGGGAAGTCGGGTTTTTTCTGGGAGCCAGTGTCCTGGCCAACGACCATCTCAGGGTCATTCAGGCGTCTGAGAGGCTGTTCCGACTGAAGACACCAGCATGGTAATCACCTCTTGTGTGCTTATACAGTTTAATAAACAGCCTCGTACTGTTCTTGAATTTTACAGCTTATAGGACATTTTGTCAATTTTTAGGCTAACATCCAGAACCTGTAGGAGAAAACAGAATTTTCATAAAGAAAGCCATTGAATTAAAAGTTGCGATGACTTTGATGAAGTCACTTAAGCTTTTCCTACACATTGCGGGGCCAGCCCAACCAGCATCACTCACACAGATTGATCATAGTCCATACTCCGTGCCCTCACATCTGAGCCACACCCCAGATCCGAGACCACACATTCATCTCAGCCTCCCTGGACTCCGTCTCAAACCCGCGTGCTCTGTTTCCTTCACGATCCAATCCTGTCTGGGAATTCTTATTCTTGGATTTCATTACTACCATTCACTCCTGGTGCGGTAGACACATTGGAGCGTCTCCCATATGTGTGTTTTGTAAATCCCAGGCTGTCTTTGGAAGATATCCAAGTCTCATTATTGTCTCTGCAGTATGGAAGAGATAAGATTCCTTCTGCATTTGAGACTTTAAAAAAAAGAAGAATGATGCTAATTCTATTCTGGGTCCCATGTGGTTACCAATGTGGTGAAAGGTTCGTAGCCATGCAGAGAAGGTCCCATCCTAGAGCAGGTCTGAGGCCAGGCTCTCACCGGCCACGTCCCAGGATGCCATGTTAAGGCCCTCGTGGCTTCTTACAGGACGCCACATTTGGGTCTTCATTGCCCAGTTCTCCTCCATGCCATCGCCACACTGACCTTTCTAAAGTGTAAGCCTGACCTTTGCTTCCTGCAGAAATCCTTAAATCAATCCGGTTTTAATAGTCACCACAGCTGAAGGGTAAAGTCCATCTCCTTGGTTTGTCAAGCAAGATTCGTCCTCAGCCTCCCAGACTCGCTCTGGCTTTGCTCTGGGGTTCACACTGCTCAATGAACAGCCAGTGGTTTTAAATGTTTGCATCTAGCACTTGCCTAAAGATACATTTTGCAGCCTCCTTATTCAGCCATCTTGAGAAATGCTCACACATCACATCTTAACTTCCATGCTGACTTCAAACTTCCATTCTGACCACACACTAACCCCCACCGCTGCCACCCCCTAACCCCCACCCTACCACCGCCACCACTGCTACCCCTTAACCTACACCCTACCACCGCCACCGCTGCTACCCCCTACCACCCCCCCCCAACCTCCATCTGATTTCTTGTTTCTGAAGTTCTTCAGCGTGCCTCTGATGATATTACGGTCCATCCCCACTGATTTTATTCATGTTGTTATTATATCTTTTTCTATGTGTCACCATGGCACCGTGTGCAACTTGAGGTCATGGGCTGGGCTTACATCTCATGTGTGTCCACAGTGGGCTTTGAGTAAATGACATGAGCTAAATGAATCCGTAAACACGCGTGCTACATCCAGCCACATGTGTTTAACAACTTTTTGACACTTCTGATGGCAGAAGTGGAGACTAAAGTAAACACAGAGAGCTCTGGCTTTAGGTATCCTGGAGTCTGTTAACAAGAAAGCAGACACCATTCTACACAGTCCTGAAGCTGCCACAAGATTAACGCCTGTTATGTAATATCAACTTCCACGTCTGTGGCCTGCAAACTGCTTACAAAGCCACCGCCTTGCATAATTATCTTCTTCCTCATTTTTCATAACTTTTTCTTTTGAGACACCGTCTGTTATTCTTTGGTTTGAGGACATTTGTTTAATTCTGAAGCTCAATGGCTCAGAGGAAAATAATCTCTCCTGAAGGATGTATTTCAGAGAGCTTCCTTGAAGAGGCATATTTAAAAATAGATGTGTTCACCTTGTCTTTAAATCAAATATAGGCATTTAAAATTTGTGTGCTACGAATAGTCACACACACACACACACACATTTTGATAAAGAGGTGTTTGGGATGTAGCTCAGTTTTGAAGTATTTCCCTAGCACACACAAGGCCTGGGTTTGATCCCTAGACTGTCAAGAAAAAACATGTTTTAGGGAGATGTTTGTCCCCAGGTCCAATTTCCTTAACCTTTCTAAACCTGATTTTTCTCATTTTTCAAAAGCCTACTTCGTTGAATTTTTGTGGGATTTAAACATGTTAAAGTATCCAATTTGCAGCATAAAGTACAGCAGGTTTAATAAATACAGAGGCCCAATGATAAGTACACTTGTACTTAGAGAATATAAATACATGTGTAGGATAAACACGGGGTTGAAGAGAGCAGGTGACCCTGAATCTAGCCTGTCTTATGTGCTTTAATTCTCAGGTACCTCAAGTCTATCGTGGAGACCATTTTGATATATAAACATTTTGTGAAACTGACGGCCGAGCAGCCCACAGCCAAGCAGGAACTTGTGGACTTCTGGATGGATTTCCTGGTCGAGGCCACAAAAACAGATGTTACTGTTGTTCGATTTCCAGTGAGTACTCTCATGGACATCTGAGTTCAGTTATATGTTGCTTCCTGTTCTTAAGGAACATATGGCTGTGTGCTTTTGACAGTCTTGATGTGGGTGACTTTCAGACCCGATGTCCTAACATGCACATCATGTAACTTGGCAGACATATTTCTTTTCTACAGATTGATTTTTTTGGCTTACTTTTTATTTTTTAGTGCTTTATTATTGCTATATATTTTGAGACAGGATCTGGTTAAGTAGCCCAAGCTGGTCTTGGACTCCTGCCTTAGCGTGAGTGCTGGGATTCCAGGCACATCCATGGTAGTTTTGTTGACTTATCTACAAGAATTCTCCAAACCAGAGAAGTGAGATACATCTTGGGGCAAGGATTAGAGTTGCTCCTTATGGTGTGTCCTGAGGCACACTTAGAAAGCAGTAAAGAGGGGCTGGAGAGATGGCTCAACGGTTTAGAGCACTGACTGCTCTTCCGAAGGTCTTGAGTTCAAATCCCAGCAACCGCATGGTGGCTCACAACCATCTGTAACAAGATCTGACTCCCTCTTCTGGATTGTCTGAAGACAGCTGCAGTGTACTTACATATAATAAATAAATAAATAGAAAAAGAAAAAAGAATAATAAATAAATAAATTTAAAAGAAAATAAAAAGAAAAATAAATAAATTTAAAAAGAAAATAGTAAAGAGATCATGCTTTGGGTAGGTCAGGGCAGCTCTTGAGCCCAGAGAGGTTGATGTCCTTGAACGCTGTAGTTTTGTTACTTTGTCTTAAGGATTCTCAGCATTGTTATGGTCAAACTATCAGCTCACTGGTTTTGCAATTTTGTCTCAACAACTCTAAGCCAGGTAGGTCAAAGTTGCTCTGTGGTCACATATACACCCATGTAGCAATCGCCTCCTGTGCTTGAGTCTAGAAAACGATGACTTGCAGGTTGGTCTTCAATTCAGTCTGTCTGGTTTCTAGTAGACCTGTGTATGTGTGTATGTGTGTGTATACATAAACACACAGACATAGGCACAGACTTACATATATATATATATGTGTATATATATATATATATATATATATATATATATATACACACACACACATACATATATATATATAATATATATGTCTCTGTCTCTATCTCTATACACACACATACATGTATACATACATATTGTGCATACACATCAGTGTGTGTATGCATGGATACATTGACATAAGCATAAGCACACACACTTGTATATATACATGCATATACATATATGTCTCTATACACACACATATATACATATTGTGCACACACATCCATTTGTGTGTATGTATGCATGGATACACAGATAGGCATAGATGCATATTTATGTGTATATATATATATGCATACATGTATATGTTTCTTGTGTATACATATCCATGTGGGGGAATGAGTATAGGTCATGTATGTGTGTGCACATGAACACACAGACATAGCTATAGACTTACATATATGTATGTGTATATCTCTATACACACATACATGTATACATACATATTGTGCATACTCATTGGTGTGTGTATGTATGGATACAAAGACATAGGCATAAATACACACACACACACACACACACATATATACAGACACACACATACATATCTATATATATTCACACATACACATACATAGTGTACATACACATCCATGGGAGGGGTGTCCATAGGTTGTCCCATAGGTTCTGTGTGTGTGTGTGTGTGTATGTATGTGTGTGTGTGTGTGTGTGTGGCCATAGGTCATCCTCAGTATCATTTCTCAAGAACTATCCACTTGTGTTTTGAAACAAGGTCTTTCGCTGGGATTAGGTTAGCATGGCCTTCCAGCAAGTTCCAGGGAGTCCCTTGTCTCCAGTTCTTTAACACGGGGATCGTATGAACTTGTCCCACCACGCATGACTCTTTTAATGGTTACTGGGATTAAACTCAGTCTTCATGCCTGCATAGCAAATACTTTACTGACTAAGCTACCTCCACCCTACACACACACACACACACACACACAGAGCACTTGGAGCACCCCATATTCGAAGTAATAAGGTAGTGGGGTGGCACCCGATCCAGGGCTTAGGACCTGGCTCTGTGCACAGATTACTTCCGGTATCCAAGTGGTCCGACTCTGGTTTGAGCTCTCTAATCTCCTCTGTGCTCATGGGGAGTGACAGGTCTCCATTCCTGTCTAAGCCCTGGTTCCCTGTTCCAGGATCCTGTGCTCGTTTCATTGAGTCCAGCGCAGGAACAAGCATGCTCTGCTCTGAACTCCTTGTGAAGCCTGAGCTCTGTTCCCAGTATAGACAAGGTGCAGCCTAGGAAAGCCTGCATCTTGGAGTGAGCTGGCAGCTAGCGTTTCCCTGGTGCTGTGTGAGGCAGTGAATGTGGTAGTGGAAGAAGAGAGCTCGCTGCTGGTCTGATGAGCTCGAGAGGAGACCCGCACCACCGCCATTTCTAACTCATTTGAGTGAGGGCAGTATAAATTAGTCTGTTGTAAATGAGTAAAGAAATAAGACCCCGGAAATAGTGAGAAATGATGGGATGATCAACTCTAGGTTTAAAAGACTTTTCTTTTTTCCTTTTTTAATCTTTCTCCTCTTTAAAATTTTTTCTCCCTTCCCCTTTCCCTCTCCCCATCTTCTCCCCCACTTCTGGCCCCTCTTTTCTGTATCAAGGAGGATCAGACTCAAAGCTAAGCAAGCACTCTACCTCTAAGATACCCATGGCCCTTATTTAAGACAGACAGACAGACAGACATTTTAGGAGGGAAGACAAGACCTCACTGCATACCAGACTGGCCTTGAGTCCCCTGTGTATCTAGACCTGGCTTCCAAACTTGAAATTCTCCTGCCTCAGCTTCAAAAGTATTGTTTCGGCATATGCCACATGTCTCTCTTAGAGACTTCCTAAAGCAAGAAGAGCCCCATAGTTCCTCAAGGAAAATATTACTCATCCAAATTGACTTCACTTCAAAATGGAGGAGGAGAGCTGGGAAGACAGCCCAGTCTATAAAGTATTAGATATGCAGATTTGAGAAACAGAGTCCCACCTGGAGAGCCCGTATTAAAAAAAGCCAGATCCAGCTGTCCCCTGCCCCTCGCTCTTTCTCACCTCCCTCCCTTTTCTCTCTCTCTCTTCCTCCCTCCCTCCCTCCTCCCTCCTTCCCTCTTTCCCTCTTCCTTCCTCCCTCCCTCCCCTCCCTCCCCTCTTCTCTCCCTCCCTCTCCCTTTCTCCCTCTTTCTCCCTTCCTCCCTCTCCTTCCCCTCCTCCCTCCCTCCCTCCTCTCTCCCTTCCTCTCCCTTCCTCCCTCTCCCTTCCTCCCTCTCCCTCCCCCCCTCCCTCCCCCTTCCCTCCCCTCCCCCTCTCTCTCCCCATCTCTTCTTTCTCCCTCTTCCACATGGTCACTACCATCCCTCATCTCTCTATCTTCTCTTTTCTTCTCTATCTCCTTTTCTCTCTATTCTTTTAATAATAAAACATCAAAACTATGAACTGTCTCTTTTATTAAGGCCGCCACATAAGAGCACGGAACAGGCCTCAGGGCTTCCAGCCACCAGGGGAAGGTTCGAGCCGCCTTACAGTCAAGCCGTGTCTCAGCCAGCCAAGCAGCTCATAACAGTTTCTACCTTGAAACATGGTTTCCTGCATCGCAGAAGGTTGCTGGAAAAGCTTCTGTCTTGCCTGGCTGCCCACCAAACTTTGGGGATCCTCTGTCTGTGGTTGCTCTGCTGTGAAAGCCTGTGCACTCGTGTCTCTAACCCTGCACTAAGAGCACCGTCTTCCAATGAACAGGATCTGGAAAGACTGGAGCAAATGCTGCAGAGCATACAGAAGAAGAAGGAGCTGGCCATCCAGGAAAAGAACCTAGAAGAAACACTGCAGCATCAATTTGCTGTTCTCCTTATGAGATAGCTGAACATTGCCAGGCTTGAAAGCATTCTGTCAGCCATTTGCAAGAATCAGTCTTGAATTGCTGGGTGGTGGTGGTGCACACCTGTAATCCCAGCACTCTAGGAGGCAGAGGCAGAGGCAGGCGGATTTCTGAGTTCGAGGCCAGCCTGGTCTACAGAATGGTTTGCAAGACAGCCAGGGCTACACAGAGAAACCCTGTCTCAGAAAAAAACAAATCCAAAAAAATAAATAAAAAGGAAGCCAGATCCATTAGTGTTATAGTGCTAGGGGAAGCCGAGACAGGAAGATCCTTTGGGCTCACTGGCCAGCTAGCCTAGGCTACTTGATAAGTTCCAAGCCAGTGTGAGACCCTTTAGGTGAGAGCCAGAGATATGTATGGCTCCTTGGTTAAGAGCATTGGCTGCTCTTCCAAAGGACCTGAGTTTGATTTACAGGACCCTCACAATGGCTCACAATGGAATTCTGGGTCCAAGGAACATGATGACCTTTTCAGCCCTCTCTGAGTACTGCACGCATGTGGTGCATAGACAAACATGCAAGCAAAACACACACATGTATAAACTTTTACAGTTGGCAGATGTAGGGGACAGAAATATTTTAGACTCTGCTGGTGGGTATAAGAATTGACAGACATTCTGGAAAATTGTTTCGAGTAGGGATGGTGAGATATGGAAGGGACCTTGGGACTTCAACTGTATTTGCAAAGTCTGTTTCTTTGAACTGTCTTGAAGTAAGCACCATAGGGCATTGGCTCTGTGTTCATAGACAGGCTGGGGCACACAGGCATTATCATGCACACATTATCTTGAACACATTATATTATTGTGCACATATTACATTATCTTGCACACAGTATATTATCATGCACACGCACATTAGCATGCACACTTGCACACATTACATTATCACGCACATTATCTTGCAGACTTGTTTATCGTTTGTTTTTGCAACAATCCCACTTGTTGAAACCTCATGCTTTATTTGTGGCTGTTTTTGAAGAGACTAAAATCGAGTGCTTTGTGCTTATTTCTTTCACTCCTACTCCAGAATACATAACGTGAAAACTCGGAATTGCTTTTCCATGCTTTGTTGTTACACTGAGTGCAAAATTGCAGTTTTCTAATTCTTACTTTACCCAAGGCCTTGAGAATGTGGGTCAGGCACTCTCAATGATCACACTCCCACAGAGCTCTACCACTGACCCCGCCCTCCTCTAACACTGACCCCGCCCCTCCTCTCTCTACCAAGGCCCTGCCCCTCCTCTAACACTGACCCCGCCCCTCCTCTCTCTACCACAGACCCCGGCCCTCCTCTAACAATGACCCCACACCTACTCTCTCAAACACTGACCCCGCCCCTCCTCTCTCTACCATAGGCCCCGCCCCTCCTCTCTCTACCACCGGCCCTTCCCCTCCTCTAACACTGACCCTGACTAACACTGACTTAGCCTCTTCTCTTAACACTTACTCAGCCCCTCCTCTCTCTACCACTGACCCAGCCCCCACCTCTTCTCTCAAATACTGACCCCGCCCCTCCTCTATCTACTATCCGCCCCGCCTCTCCTCTCTCTAGCACTTACTCAGCCCCTCCTCTCTCAAACCCTGACCCCGCCCCTCCTCTCTCTAACACCCAGCCCCTCCTCTCTCTAACCTGACCCTTCCCCTCCTCTAACACTTACTTAACCCCTTCTCTCTAACACCGACCCCGCCCCTCCTCTACCACTGACCCTGCCCCGCCTCTATAACACTCAAACCCTCCTCTAACACCAACCCCGCCCCTCCTCTAACACTGACCCCGCCCCTCATCTCTAACACTTACTCAGCCCCTCCTCTCTCTAACACTGACCCCGCCCCTCCTATCTCTACCACTGCTGCATACCACAGCTTGTTTATTCATTTGCTTTTTAATTTTTGAGACAAGGTCTTACCAAGTCGATCATGCTGGTCTCAAACTGCCTCCTGCCTCAACCTTCAGAGCACGTGTGCATCACTCTGCCTAGCTGATTGGACTGTCTTACACTTTATCTTGTATCAATTCCAGAAAGCCTGTCTGCCAGGAAGTTCCTAAGTCCATAAAAACTACTTCCAATTAATCACATGCCTATTTTCCTGTATCTGCATATATAAATAAGCATTGCAGAAAGCATAAATATATTGCTGCAGAAATAAGGAAAGCATATTGTAAATGTAGAAAAAAATACACACAGCGTAAATCATGAAATAGCAGAGATGGTCGGGGGAGAGAGACATACATCTGTATATATAATATACATGCAGGCATACATATTTGGGTAGCAAGTTGTCACTGTGTCTCAAATTGGCCACGTTTGCTCCTTCACAGAGAGAAAGGGACCTTCTGGTGCTATGTCGGTCACTGTAATATCGTGTCCTCATGGTAGCATCGTCTGTGGCTCCTGCTTGGGGCCTTTGGTGGTCTTGCTTAGGATGGTCACATTGTCCATTTGTAAAGCTGGTCTGACTATGGAGAGTTCACATGGGAAATTCTATGCTGTATTGTTTCTATTTACCTCGTTCCCATAACTTCTTTGCCATCCAAGAATCAAAAGACAAAGCCAGACATGGCCAAAGATGGCGGAAAGTTTGGGACTTGCTTTGGATGGCCCTCCTTATTTAGGCTCAGTCCAGTTTGTTCCCTTTCCTTGTCTCCTCTTGGGCTTGGAAGAGATTTGCCTTCCACCTGGCAAAGCCTGGAGGCCCAGATGGAGAGGGGCCTGTGCTCTGCGGCTCTCTAGAAACATAGGTCTGCTCGGGTTGCTAACAGCTTCCCTGTTGACCTTGCCCTGCTCCGCTGGCTCAGATAAGTGAACTCTGTGCTCATTGTAACATAGACTGGTGTGGAAGCCAGAGAGGACGCCTCACGTGAGCTGGGTCACGCGCCAGGCTCCGTTCAGCTGCCTCCTTTTTCTCAGTTGATTTTTTTCTTCCTCCTGTCTCCTCCTAACTCACCCCTTCCCTTTCTCCTCCTCTCTGTTCCCTTCCTTTCCTCCTCCCTCCCTATTCCAGCTCCTCCTCCCATTCTTCAACCCTTCTGTGGTTATCTTGTTTTTGTCATTTCAAGGGCAGATCTCAGGGCTCCTGGAACTTTAGACAGTGATAACCTTGTTTTGTTCCCTGTCCCAAGTGGAGAACACATAGTTCAGAGTTTATCTATTGGGAACATTTGGGACGACAATAAAGGCATAGTTCAACCTGAGAGGGAGGTTCTTCTGAGACTGCTTTCCTGAAATAATTGCCTGTGGATTCGAGGAGCAGAGGATTCTCATTTGTTAGTGAAGAAACCTTGGAAGATCCTTTGGGAATCCTCATTTTTTATTGTCTATTACTTGTTTAAATATCTTAAACACTGGGTTGCTCAGGTATGACAGCACCATTTCTTTTTTACTATTATTAATTATTATATTTATTTAGATCCCAAATGCTGCCCTCCCTCCTGGTCCCCCCTTACAGAGCAGGAGGCCCCTACCCTGGGCATTCCCCCACCCTGGCGTGTCATGTCTCTATAGGATTAGGCACATCCTTTCCCACTGAGACCAGACAAGGCAGTCCTCTCCTACAAATGTGCCAGGGGCCTCTGACCGGCCTATGTATGCTCTTTGGTTGGTGTCTCAGTCTCCGGGAGCTCCTTGGGGTCCAGGAGAGTTGACACTGTTGGTCTTCCTGTGGGGTTGCCATCCCCTCCAGCTCCTTCAATCCTTCTCCCAACTCTTTCATAGGGGTCCCCGACCTCTGTCCAATGAGTGCTGGGCTGTGGGTGTGTCTCAGTCAGCTGTTGGGTAGAGCATCTCAGAGGACAGCCATACTAGGCTCCTGTCTGCAAGCATTACACAGCATCAGTACTAGTGTCAGGGACTGGGGCCCACCCATGGGGCGGATCCCAAGTTAGGCCGGTTATGGTCAGTCAGTCATTCCTTCAGTCTCTGCTCCATCTTTGTCCCTGCATTTTTTTGAGACAGGACAAATTTTGGGTCGAACATTTTGTGGGTGGGTTGGTGTCCCCATTCCTCCACTGTGGCTTCCATCTGGCTCCTGGAGGTGGGCTCTTTAGGGTCTATATTCCCACTGTTGGGCAGTTCTGCTAGGGTCACCCACGTTGGCTCCTGGGAGCCTCCGCCATCCCAGGTCTCTGGGACTTCCTAGAGATTCCCCCTATCCCAGCCCCAACAGTTACATATTTCACTTCATTCTCCTGCCCACTGAGCCTCTCCGGACTCTTCCCACACCTGATCCTGCCCTCTTCTCCACTTCCCCTCTTCTACCCAAGTCCCAGACAGCACCATTTCTATACTAGTAGTAGAAAGTCAGTCTTCAGTCTTAGCAGCACTGAGCTTGACCCGACTGGAGTTGTAGACTTGGTTAACCCACTAAGGGGGCGTGGTCCTGAGTCAGAACTTGGGCATCATGTTGAGATTTTTTTTTTTTTTGTTCTCAAGGTAAAGGAAAATTTGGAGGTTCTCCCCAACCCCCGCACCCTTTCTGTGTACATAAAGTTACATAAGTGTTCTGTGATAGTAAACTTAGAGGGAAATGACTATTTTGGATTCCTGGTATGTAGCCAGGAACCAGTTTTCTGACCCACATTCTTGTCTTTCCTTGCTCAGGCTGCATCACATATTTTAATGCATTGGTGAACCTGTTCTTTCTTGATAGCAGAGCGCTAGGATTTTTATTTCTCTAGTTTTATCTGATAAACCTGCCTGATTCATGATTACTTCTGAAAGTAACTGTATTCAGCAGAGTACAAAGAATCATTCCAGTTTCTCTGTAATGAAGTAATGCCTTTTCTTTCTTCTTTTTAAACATTCTTGACTACCCTAAAAAAATTAGTCCTTGGGGCTAGAAATAAAGCCCAGTTGGTAAATACCTGGTATTCATGTGAGTTCCTGGTTCAGTTCCCAGTACCACCTAAAGCAGCGATGGAGGCGTGTGCTCTTTCTGGAAGGTGGAGTCAAATGATCGGAAGGTCAAAGTCTCCTGGGACATCACACCCCCTGTCTCAATATTTTTTTTAAATTAACTTTTAGACTCTATACAAAAATAACTACCACAACTTTCAAGTTAGACAGAATGTGATATATTGATGCCATTCCCTCTTGGCATAAAGTTTTCATAATAATAAAACTTTTACATATCACTTTCCAATATAGATTCTCAACTTGCTTATGCCATGCCCTTCAGACATCGCTGGAATATGAGAAAATGCTATGTCTCTTATTGAAGATTCCAGTTTTATCTCGAAGGCAATGCAAAGATTTTTTTTTATTATTTCACATAGCTATAACTGATTTGGTTTATATATAACCCTCTTCCTACAAAATCCCAAATTATTTATAAATACATTTTCATGCCTATAAGAACCATCCTTCCACCTCCTTATGACAGAGTGTGACAGCAGAGAATCTCAAATTCCTGTTCTAGAAATAGAACCTTTTGGTTCTATACAAAAAATGCTTTATCACGTTTCTGCCATTTTTGACACACTTACTTTAATAGAAATAGCGTGTGTATTACATAATGATCAGTCTAAGTTTTGGGAATGAGGTGTGTCTCCGGTTGTAGCCTAGGCTGACCTGGAACTTGCTTGTGTAACCTAGACTGGCTTTGAACTTGCACTGATCCTCTGCCTCTTCAGACCCGTAGTTAGAAGCATGACGCTTTTCATGGCCATTATGTTCTCCTGGAATAGCCAAACTACGGACCTTGAAATATGACTTAGGGTCCATTAGCAATAAAAGCTGGTCCTTGGGATAAGTGTATATCACAAAATACTCAAAAGATCCTAGGACCTTCACCCGAAGTTAAGATGATTTCTACGGCAGTCGAACCTATAGCCTCTTCCACACGGTGTTAGATTTATGGATGCAGTTGTCTCTAATGCAAGCTTCTTTTCCTTATTTTTCCTAGGTATTAATATTAGAGCCAACCAAAATCTATCAGCCTTCTTACCTGTCGATCAACAATGAAGTTGAGGAGAAGACTATATCTATTTGGCATGTTCTCCCTGATGACAAGGTAAACCGTGCAATTAAGATAAGACCTCTGCCCTTCTGGTCTCACCTCAGTAAAGGTGTTAATTAAGAAAAATAGCTTGACTGTTTATCTTAGTATAAGTACATGCTGTAAGATAAACACTGCTAATTTGGGGTTACGAACCTCATCAATTAGCAGGATATACTTGGGGTATATTTCATATTTTTAGTGTAGATGGTCTAACCATTTCAAGTGTGCTAAAAATTGGGATATTTCTTTGTTTTAGAAATTCATACTGTAAGCCAAGTTATGCCCGAAGGGGTAGCTTTCAAAATTATGTCAAAGAAATAATATTTTAAAAATTATGTTGTAAATGTCATGTTTCTTAATTCTAGGGAGCCTGCTGGAGTAAAACCACTTACAGGCTCACACTGGGCCTGTTGTTATAGTCATTGTGTCTGAGTGCATGCTTGTCTAGATACCAGCTTAATTTCAGATTAGTCCTGGCTCGGTGCTGTTTGGATAAACTGAGGTAGGACATACACTTCCGCTTGGATCCCGAAGGTTCTTGGACCCCTCATATCTGCCCCGGGCAGCATGCGGTCATCCTTAGCATGCCAGAGGCTCATTCGGATATTGTTTCTCTTCGTTTTGAGACAGGGTCTTTATATGTAGGCAAGGCTGATCTCTAAATTTTAATCCCCCTGCCTCAGTGTCAAATAGTGAGATTATAGGTATGATTTTTATCAGTTCTAATGCTCACATGGCTATTCTTAAAAAGCAGACATGTGCAGGACCTGCCCAAGCAACAGGGGAAAGCACAGATATTAGAGAAGTCTTAGGAAAAAGTTTATTTGAGAGACTTTTTTTGTTATAATTGTTTGCCAAATTACTCTTTTAATTTTCTTTAAGCATGACTCATTCATTTGTTCCCGGAATAGATGTTTGATGAGCACTTACTCTATGCCAGGCAAACCAGGCACTGTGTTAAACACTGGGGAAAGCACTGTGTGCTAGATAAACAAAACCCCTCTCTCATGGGGCTTACATTTTCTCTTGGGAGGCAAGAAACCAGTGAGGGAGACCTGCAGGGGTATACAGTGGTGACAACTAAACCAGTGAGGGAGACCTGCAGGGGTATACAGTGGTGACAATAAACCAATGAGGGAGACCTGCAAGTGTATACAATGGTGACAAGCCAATAAGGGAGACCTTCAGGGGTTTACAGTGGTGACAATAAACCAGTAAGGAATAACTGCAGGTGTATACAGTGGTGACAATAAACCAATGACGGAGACCTGCAGGGGTATACAGTGGTGACAATAAACCAGTAAGGGAGACCTGCAGGGGTATACAGTGGTGACAATAAACCAGTAAGGGAGACCTGCAGGGGTATACAGTGGTGACAATAAACCAGTAAGGGAGACCTTCAGGGGTATACAGTGGTGACAATAAACCAGTGAGGGAGACCTGCAGGGGTATACAGTGGTGACAATAAACCAGTAAGGGAGACCTTCAGGGGTATACAGTGGTGACAATAAACCAGTGAGGGAGACCTGCAGGGGTATACAGTGGTGACAATAAACCAGTAAGGGAGACCTGCAGGGGTATACAGTGGTGACAACTAAACCAATGAGGGAGACCTGAAGGTGTATACAACGGTGACAAGATAAAAATAATGCACAAGCTGGGAATGAGTTTGCAATACTTAAGTTAATAGACTTGAATATATTTAGATTTTATCACTGTTCTTATGCAGCGTGGATTTCCTAAGACATCCTCATCTGTATAAGGGAAGATGATGATGATAAAGTATTTATTATTATCATTATTTTAAATTATAATTTATTATTGTTGTTATTACAGCATCACCTACCTCAAAAGATTGTTTTGAGCAGACATGGTTGCTGTTTCTGTAATCCCAGGGCTTGGGAGATAGAGGCAGAAAGATCATAAATTCAAGGCCACACAGTGGATTCCAGGCCAACCTGAGCTAACAGAAACCCTTCCCTCTCCCAGTTTTGATCTGCAGGTTATATAAAGTGATGTGGAGAGTGCACGTCACAGAGCCCTTTATTCCAATGAATACCACACATATTTGAAGAATAACAACAACAATTATAAAATGACTGCTTTTTTTCTTTTTAACTAGGGCTGACTCGTATTTTTTAAGACCCGAGAATGTAGCCTTGCTTTATTCTTTTAACAATGTGAGGTGTCATTTGGGAGATTGTAACTCCTTCAGGACACATGTTGAGCTACCTGTTGTGTGAGCCTGCAGGATAACTGTAAGTTCTGATGTTTTGTGTGGTATTCACAGTGAGTCCTGAGTGCACACACATACATTGATAGGAAAATCGCTGTGTGATTCTGGTGTGCAGCCGTGGTTGAGAACAGGTTTGATAAAGGGCTGTGGACACACCCAGTGTCTCAGTTGTAGCCACACATGAAGAATCATTCTTTCCTTGACTTTATGACTAAGTTGGGCTCCTAGGGATGAGAGTTTTCAAAGGATGGCACCTTGGCACTCGGGTGACAACAACTGGGTTACAATCTGGATTTCCGCTGTGTGTCCCACCTGACTGTCAAAACTCACATGCGCGAATCACCAGTGTCGGAGGCGAAGCAGGCCCAGCCACACAGCATGTTTATAATGCAGGAAGAATAACTCAAGCACTGGGGTATTCACATCAGCTGGGCTAAGCCTTTCCTAGCTGTCAATCACGCCCAGGCCCCGCCTATCAAAACATCAGCGAGTCACTGGACAGCTGCCCTGCAACACCCTGATTCTGTTTGCCCTGATATATTAAGTTATTGTATGTTTGAATACATTCGGTCATGTTAAGTCTGGTAAGGGGTGGTGTTTGGGCAGGCATGCTATAGGCTGGATAGCATGCAACCACCCAATGAGTGTGCAGTTACCCATTTTCAAAAGGACGTCTGTGCACCCGCCTCCGAGTGGCTTCTGTCAGAGCTGTGGCCTTTTCAGATCCAATCTTTGGAGTGCTGGCTCCACTACCACGTTCATAGAACAACTGTGGACTGGCTGCACTCGAGTTTTATAGTTTGCCCACTAACAGGTTATGATAACTAAGCGATCTTCACATGACAAAATACACCTTATACATGCTGGTATCTGCAGTATAGTCATGAGGTCCATTTATCTAGCCGTTAAAGTAGAAAATTCCAAAAGGTACAATTGTCTTTTTTTTTTTATAATTCCAACTTATTCAGAAAGGGAACTGCCTTGATAAGGAACTTTATGACAGCTAAGGCATTCTCTGTGTTCTTTGTGAGGAGAGAATGGCGGACACCAATGGCGGACTCCATGTCAGTAGCATTTCTAGTATCTATCTTGGAGTGTTACGTGACACCTGAGGAGGCCTGTGATGGGTAGTGAAACTCCCCGCCTCTTCCCCCCATGAGGAGTTCTGTGGCTTGTGGGACCATGCTGGCTTGTGGGGAAGACCCTGTGGACCTTTGGTCTATGAAGTTCAGTGAGGAGCAATTGGCAGAGCGTGCTTCTTGTGGAAGCTTCCAGAAGGACTTGGAGTCTGGGCTTTGGTTTGGAGCAGGACTAGAAGAGAAAAGGGAGAGGAATGACCTCAGATCAGAGGAATCGAGCAAAGTCCCACCGAGGCAGGGTAAGCAGATGTGAGCCTGAGGTATTCAGGGTAGGAAGGAGCCTTTCTGACTTACCAGGGAGAGGCTGTGACGGCGGTGGGAAATGTGGTAGGCAGGACATTACAAAAATCCCAACTTGTTTCCTGAGTGAGGAAAGAGAATTTAGACATGTGCTGTCTGTTATTCAAGCTACTTAAAGTCTAAGGACTGGCAAGAGGGCAGCATAGAATAGCTAGGACAGGGTCAGAGTGAGGCTGCAAAGGTGGACAGTCTGGTGTTACCTGGGCAGTCCGGGTAACTCTTCCTGTAGCCTCCTTATATGAAGAAAAGACAGTAACTTACAGGAAAGTGCTTGCGATAATTACCAGGAATTCCCCCAGCACAGGGCTAAATGCACAGAACTTGTGTCAATGATGTTACTGCTGTAGCTGCAAGACATATCTCACCTTGACATAAGAGTTTGGGTATCAGCCGGGCAGTGGTGGCACACACCTTTAATCCCAGGACTTGGGAGGCAGAGGCAGGTAGATTTCTGAGTTTGAGGCCAGCCTGGTCTGCAGAGTGAATTCCAGGACAGCCAGGGCTATGTCTCAACAAACCCAAGAGAGGGGGGGGGAGGGCGGGGAGGGAGAGAGAGAGAGAGTGTTTGTGAATCTTGGACCCTGGAGGGCCACAGAAAAGATTGCTAAAGGAAAGAACCAGAAATGAAGAAGTCAGGGAACTTAGAGCAGGAAAAGGGGGCTGCAACTGCAGATTGGTGGGCCACCTGAAAAGAAAAGGGGAAAATGTATAACCCAGTGTGTCATTAGGTTAGTGTTAAGAACTGTTAAGTGTTAATGGTTCAAAGTCTGAGAGTGATGACACCAGACACCAGCAGGGTACTTAGAAGGGAAAGGTGAATTCTGGAGGAATTTCATTTTGGACCGGGGCACTTGGACCTCATGACCTACAAGCGCCTCCAGAGACGAGATTTGTCCAGACAACCCTGGGCATAGTCAATGCACTTGTGTGTGTCTTCTAAGCATACTGCTTTGAAGCGCAGTGCCTTATTTACAACACTCTAAAGTCGATGTAGACACGCTCTTAAAGAGGCAAGCCTGGGAGAGATCTTCAGAGGCTTAACCGGAAAGAGCAGGGTTACCCAGGGACACTTGGAATGGAATGCGGCTAAAGGAATTAGCGATGAACACGGTCCCGAGAAGGAGTGCAGAGCCAGTGGATTTTGGAAGACAGGAAAGGAGCAAGCAGTGAGCCAGAGGTTTTTGGAAGCAGTACTACTTCCAACTAGATGTTTTGGTTGCTCTTTTAGAAGGGTTCTCTGTTAATTGAAGTGGGTCTGGTATAGATGTTTTTATTCTCTCTGACATTCTTTACACTATGCTAAGAAATACATATGTTAAGATATAAATGACTACGTGAGGAAGGGTTATTGGCTTAGGCTGTGGGTTATCCACCGTCTATTTCTGTGTCCTTTAAAAAATATTTATTTTATTTTGCTTGCATGCATGCATATGTATTTTTGGTGCCTGCAAAGGTCAGAAGAGTGCCCCAGGTCCCTTGGAACTAGAACTATAGATGTCCATGAGACAGCCTGTAGGTGCTGGGAACTGAGCCTGGCCTCTCTGAAGTGCGCTAACCCCTAAACCATCCCTCCAGTTCTCCCACTGTCTTTTGACATGCGTGGACTGCACCTGTGGTATCCCATCCCCTGTAATCCTCATAGTAAAAAATGCCCGTGTTCAAAAGTGTAAGCTTTTGCAAACCAGTGTCCCTCTGGGTTGTAAGTGGATTCTCTGTAGACATTCATTCAGTCCAGATCCCAGGACTCCTGTTCCTGTTCCAGTACTTGAGGAAAATCTGCATGTGTACCATGGAAGGAAAACCTAGATAGAGAGAAGCCACATGCAAGACATTTTGTGTGGTTGTTTGAAATCCCTCCTCTCCCTTTTAGGGTTGAAATGTAAGCAGGCTGTGTTTTTAGCCTATGCTGTGGCTTCTCAATCAGGAGTGTGACTGGCAGGGACCCGTCAGCACCCAAAGGCTGCCTGCACACTCTGGCCCCAGCTCTTAGCCAGTGGCCGTTTAGAGAGGCCTAGAAAACTGTGTGAAGGATTCGTACCCAGTTCCAGGTAGTCGGTCCTTCCCGTTTGTGATGTTCTGGGTTGTAACTCCCAAGCAAAACAGCTCAACCCAGAAGGAAATGGTATTTCCTATCCTGAGAAATCCGGAGATGGGTTCCTTCAGAGGAGGATTTTGTAGCAGAGTTCTGAGCTGAGTTCTCTGTGAGTTGTTGGCTCTCTTCTCGTGGTCATAAACAGCTTCTGCAGGCATTGCCTCACACAGACAGCACCCCAGAAAGGAGGATCCAGCCCAGAACCTTCATAAAAACGCCTGGAAGGAATTTGAACTTGTCATGGCCAGTTTAGGCTAAATCCTCTGCCCCAGCAGATTCTGAACAACAACAATAATGACGACAACAACAACAACAACAACAACAACAACAACAACAAAACCCTTTGTTGTTACTGTTAGCTAGGGAGAAGGAGGGACTAGGGCGAAATGGCTGGTACCTCAGGTAAGCAATAAGGCCCCACAGTATAATTATTAAATTATTACTGTCACTCTCATTGTTAACTCCTACTTCTTATTCCTGCCCTAGCCAGGACATGGGATATGGCGTGGATCAGTTCCTAGAAATGGTGCTTTGTGCTGGTTCAAATAGGTAGCCATGGTGTGGGGTCTGCGGGGCTAATTAATCACTCCAGCTCTGCCTCTCTGGATCCTGGTACAGCTCACCAGTGCCCCCCTGTGGTGAGTCCCTGCTAGCCGTGAAGGTCAGGCCTCCTCCCATGCTGTGGTTGCAGTTTAGGCTTTGAACTTGAGCTCCCAGGGACTTAACCAACCAAGGAGTACGCATGAAGGGACCCATGGCTCCAAATGCATGGGTAGCGGAGGATGGCCTGGTTGGACATCAGTGAGAGGAGAGGCCCTTGGTCCTGTGAAGGCTCATTGCCCCAGGGTAGGGGAATGCCAGGTCAGGGAAGTGGGAGTGGGTGGGTTGGTGAGCAGGGGGAGGGGGAATGGGATAGGGGGTTTTCGGAGGGGAAATGTGGAAAGGGGATAATATTTGAAATGTAAATAAAGAAAAGATCTAATTTTTTTTTTTAAAAAAGAGGGGGGCACTGTAGTAAAATGTGTCCAGGCGGAGCAGCCTTGTGGAAAGCGGATACTCAGGAAGTAGTCTGCTCTTTCCTACCAAACCAGCCTGGTCTATTCAGGAACCCCTCCTTGGTCTCTCCCAGTGCCACATTCCAACTTTTGTGCTTGTCACGTTCTGTGGCTGCTTTTGCACACCACCCACCCAGCCTGTTCTGCTCTTATTCCCACGTCCCAACCCAACCATGGCCTTGGGGGACAGCTCAGTAGCAGACTGCAGAGGTTAAGGCTACATTGTGTGAGCATCAGACATCGGTCAGCAGCGAAGCCTCTGGGTCACAGTGTTATGTAGACATTTGGCCTCAGGTTGGCAGATATTAGAAGCCACTACGAGATGGACAGCAGAGGCTGCAGGCTGCAGTTATAATTTGCTGCTTTTGGTGACTTTACTTTTTTTTATTTAAATGTATATACATATTTTCATCTGTTTACTGGTTCACATCTGTGGGCAAGTGCATGCGTGCACATGCATGTGTATATGTGTCCAGGTGCACATGTTTATATGCATGTGTGTGAAGGCTGAGGACAACCTCAGGTAGCATCTTCATGAGTGCTGTCCACCTCCTTTGAGACAGGGTCTCTGAATGACCTTGCATTCACCAGGTAGGACAGAATGGTTGACTACTGGGGCCCAGGATCTTCCTGCCTCTGCCTGCCTCAGTGATGGGATTTCATGGGACCTGCCACTCCCTGGCATTTTTACATGGGTTCTAAGGTATCAAACTCAGGGTTGTGTTTGCAAGGTAAGTGCTTTAATGACCCAGTTATTGCCTCAGTTCTCCATTAGGCCTTTCTGCACTGCCCTCCCTCCCTGAAATCATAATAGAATCTGCTCGAATCCCAGTAAGGTGCAGTAAACACTGGTGTTTGAATAGTTTGCATCAGACTTGAGAGGACCTGTTCACACTCCTGGGTGCATGGCCCTAGGAAAGATTTAAGAGCTGTGGATAGAGATTGTAGGGGTTTGGGTTCCTCTTGCCAAGAGAAGAGTTCTAGACCACCTCGAAGCTGCAAAGCTCAGTGTCTGGTTCACTGGCCAGGCCAGGACCACAACCTCATAGCAGTGGGAAAAGGGTTCCTTTTACGGTTGTTTTATATATCATACTATTAATTGTATGTCATGGTCAAACACTTGGGGATTTTTCAATGTCTATTATCATTTTTACAGAGGGTATAGTTAAGAAAATAATCAGAGTAGTTTTGTCCTTGCTGGAGGAAGAGGCCAGGCAGGGAAGCTATCCAAGACGCCCAGACAGGCTCTGGCCTGGGTGTTGTTAGCTGGTGATGGCATGGACGATGGTCTTGTCAATGTTGTCAGTCACAAGATGGAAGGCCACTGACTTGGTAGATGAACCCGAGACATTTTTCATTGCCTAGTGTAAGTTCAGAATCTTACTGGGTCTTTGCTCTTACAGCCAGAGTTCTGTAGACGGATCAGTTAACTCCAGTTAGCTGTCAGAACTCCTGCATAAAGAACAATCGCCTGGAGCATTGTTAAGGAAGTCAGTTAGGGGTCAGCACCTGATTGGCCATTTAAAAGAGAAACTGAGTCCTGTCGGTTCATTTTTATAGGACTGTCTAGGAAAGCTTAAAAAAAAAAGCTGTGTGGATGTTCTGAGTGAAGCTGATATAAAACTGAATAAAACCCCAAAGTGGTGCTGATGAGAGAGTATCCACCAGCCTTCTTCAGTCAGGGAGCAGGGATGATTAAGGTGCTCACCTTGGAATTAGCTTTTGCTAAGAGGAATATTGAAAGCCAGGGTGCAGCGCATGGCCAACAGAACTCGTATGCAGGTCCCAGACCAGACCAGACCTGTTAGGTAGGCTGAGGTAAAAGATCACCCTGTACATAGATGTCAGTTTGGGAGATGTTGAAATTCCTAAAGATTTGTATAGGGAAAATGATCTAAGGACAATTATTTGATAGTGATTATGATAGTTTAGTCATGATTGAGAGATAAATTTTTTAGTTTTTAAAACATGGACTCTATGAATCACCCATGTATCACATCATAATTAAATTTTTATGTCCAAACATTATTAGCATATTAAGCTTTGCATAAATTAGGTAATAATCCCTTTGAGCTGTAATGGGCACTCTACATGCATATAAACTCTGACACACACACACACACACACACACACACACACATATTAATTCCTGAAAAATAAAAAGACACAGAGGTTTTGTTGAAATTTCTACCTAAAGTTAGTTCCAAGCTGGCTGTGGTAGTGTACTTCTGGAATCCCAGCACCCAAGAAGCTGAGGCAGGAGAATGGCAGGTTCACGGCCAGCATGGGCTATACAGTAAGGGCCGCCTTTCAAAGGGGAAAAGGTAATTCAGAAAGAATTACAGAGACTTTAATCAGATTGATTTTTTTTTCTTTCTCAGAAAATATATGCTAAGTCTGGGGAGAGAGCTTGGTCAGTAATGTGCTCCATACAAGTTTGGGAGTTGAGTTCCATTCTTAGAACCAACATTTTAAAAACCAGCTGTGTAGCGTGCACCCGCACTCCCAACCCCGGGAGGTGGAAACAGCTGCCCGGGGAACTCAAGAGAAAAGCTCCACACTCACAAAGAAATCACGAAGGACACGTGAGGTTGTCCTGTGACCTCCACACGCATCTGCACGGATGTGCTTACAAAGCCCACACCTGTGTGCTCAAACACACAAATGCAAGGAAAATAACTGGCAGTTAGTTATACTGAAAGAAAATGCGCTTATTCACTATAGCAATTGAATTACCTTGATCGCTGGTTCGTTGTTTTATTTTGTTCCTTTTTTTAAACTTACGATTGAAGCACAATAGTTACAACTAAAATTAGCGTTTCGAATTGGGCGTCGGTAATTCTTTCGGGCTTCTCGAAAGCTGTTGTCTTGGCGTACAGGAATTATGAAGTAAACATCACCCTGGTGGGCTCTGGAGGAACTGCCGCCTCTGTTAGATGATTTACGTGTGAGGAATTACACATCAGGAAAATGACTTTGTTATTAAAAATAATAAAAGTCAATGATTTTATGGTGTTTTTCCCCGCTTATTGTTGCTCCTCTTCTCCTGTGTTTCAGAAAGGTATACACGAGTGGAACTTCAGCGCGTCCTCAGTCAGGGGAGTGAGGTAAGCACCCCTAGTCCATTTGGAATCTACTTAGAAGACAAGCTTCTGAGATAGTCATAGCAGACTTTATGAAATTAAGTTAAATCATAATTTAAATGTGAAGAATGTTTCAGGAACCCTTCTTTGTTGTAAAGACTGAGCCTTCAGCCTCTCTGCCCGTTGTGACCAGTACCTCACCATTGTAGATCCTCGTACTAACACCATGCTTGTGACTCCGGGGTAATGTGACCTGTGACCTGGAGCCAACATGTGGCTTAAAGGGAGCTGTGTAGAGGTCCTCTCCTGCCGACTGACCTTCTGGCTAAGGCTGTAAGATGGCTTCCTGACCTTTATGTTACCAGGAACTAATCTGTGGATCCAAGCTCTGCAGGACATGAACCAGGCTACACCCTGGAACTCTAATTAATAACATATAAATAGGAAATTCATTAAAATTTCCCCCAAGGTTACTGTTGATGCAATTATGTTTGTGAGGTCACAGTGACAAATCAGTTCAGTTCTAAAACTCTGTCATAATGCCAATGACTCAGGAAAAAAAAAAAGTGTCCTCTCTCCTGGGAATTAGAAAAAAGATTATCGGTCAGATTCCATTGTCCGAGGTTAAGTGTTTGAAACTTTGTCATTTAGAAGCCTGGGCTTCTTGACTCATTCAACATTCAAACCAAATTCTGTTTATTACTGTTTGCCCCCCACATGGTGGAAATGGGAGACAACAGACTTCTGCAGGCTGGTTGTGCAATATCCTGTTGCTTTTGCGAGGACTGTAGCTGGTTTTGTTAGAGCCTGAACTGGTAGAGCGATGAGTCACAGAGAATTGTAGTTTCCCGGGTAGAACTACCTGTTACCTCCTGAGTGACTGAATAGAAGCAAGAGAGTTAAGGGGCTGACTCCTGTCTTTCTAATTAATACCTTCCCAATGCTTTACCCTCTTAATAGTCAATCCCTACTCCACTGAGTACTCCTTACCCATCATTGCTGCCCTCTTCAACAATCCACTGCTGGAGCTGCTATGCATTTCACCTCATCAGATCTGTTTTTACAATGAATTAGCCCGTGTTAATTAGGCCTGACAGCCCTTCCGTGCAGTTCTGGTGACTCACGGCATGTGAATAGCATGCCTCTATCTGGCGATCGCTGGCTTACATGTCAGGGAAACTTGAATTCCACTCTGTGACTTCAAAGACCTTTACCTGGCTTCCTTCTCTGTCAAGAAAGGGTGACAAACTAAGGAACAAACCCAGCTAGGACAGCAGTTTGCCTGGCGTCACCCATGTGCCCAGCTCAAGTCAGTGGCATTTAATGAGCACCAGCTGTGTACCATATTGAGTCCTCGTCTGCTAAAGAAACAAAGGTGGCGAAGCCAGGAGGTCCTCTTGAACTGTGCTGTCAGGTGGGAAGAGGGAGCAGACGTTTTAACAACCAGTGGCCATGTGGCATGAGCCAAGCCGTGGGCTCACCTGGCTAACTTAGATGATGACTAGAGTCTTTTTTTTTTTTTTAAAGCTTGGAAAATAATAAAATCTAGGCATGGTGGCACATGCCTGCAATCCTTGTACTCAGGAGGCCAGATCAAGAAAAGCGTGAGTTCAGGGTCAGTCTGGACTTCACAGTGAGTGTGGGGGGTCACCCTAAGGCACATAGGAAGGCCATTTTTCAAAACCCAAATGAAGAAAACCCAAGATGACTAAAGAAGGCCCGATACGTTACGTTCATGGACCAAATAGGGACCTTTGCTTGTTTTATCAGCAGTTTTGTCAGACAGCAGCCACGGTCTCACGTGTAGCTAAGGCTTCCACACGCCAATCGCAGAACTGAGTGGTCTGGCCTGTCAGACCTGAGATATTTACCTATCAGGCCCATTCAGAAAACATTGGCCAACTTTTGGCATAAGCCACCATGGCCTAACTTACCAAACTCAAAACTCTTCATGTTGTTCTAAAGCAAAGCGCTTGCTGCGCCCCGTTCAACTGCCAGTCCACGTTGCTTTGCTCTTTGGAATCTCTACGGCTAGTGCCCTGCCTTTGCTACCTCTTTGAACTGTCTTTCTAGTTCTGGAAGCATCACCCACAGGCCCGGAATCACTGAGGCTAGCCAGCGAGTTGCTGTGTATGCGTCCTCTCTGTGTGTGTCAGTGCTGTGCTGAATAGGACTCATTTCCATACCAGCCCCAACATGCAGCTCATGTATGTGTTCAACACCGCGGGGCAGCCCTGTTCTGCAAAGATGAATTGCAAACAACACATAACGTTTGTATGATGGTATGGGGAATATTGCTCTTGAAATGCTAAGTGTCAATGGTAGTGATGCCGTAGCAGGGTTAGATACAAAAGATGTTTAATTTTCAGTAGAGGTACAGGAAGTGGTGCTTGCTTGAATAATGTGGGTTTTTTTGTTTGTTTGTTTCAGCATCTCTAAGTTCGAAGAACGGTGCTGTTTCCTTTATGTGCTTCACAATTCTGACGACTTCCAAATCTACTTCTGCACAGAACTTCACTGTAAAAGGTACGTGTTTGTCATTGTGGATGGAACAGGCTATTTTCATTTGATCGCTGCTTTCAGGTAGAACAAGTGGCTTCTGAATGGCGAGGCGGTTACACACCCACCCACACCCACCCACCCACCCACACAGCGAGGCGCTCATACACACAGGGCGAGGCAGTTGTACACACTTTATTTGAATTCTGCTTTATGAGCATGTGGCATTGGATTTGAGGGTTCTGTTTATCAAATCAAGCCTTTGCCTAGTCACAGCATTTTAAACAAAACATCGGCCAGCAGGTTAATTGTTTAATACAGTGCCTCATTTCTTAAAATACTTATTTATTAGAGATGAATGCACACTTTATTTTCTGTGTGTCTGTGTGTGTGTGTATATCCACACACATGCACATGTATGCATGCCTTGTGCCCGGTAAACCTGAATAGGCTTCATTTGAAGGGCTCATTTTATGGTTTTTTTGGGGGGAGGCAGAGTGTGTATCTTGTCCCCAGCTTCCTGGGCCCTGTCTGCCTTTCAAATAGTCCCCTCTCCTCCTCTTCTTCCTCCTCCTTTTTTTCGTCCTCTTCTTCTTCCTCCTCCTCCTCTTCCTCCTCCTCCTTTTCTTCCTCCTCCTCTTCTTCCTCCTCCTCTTCTTCTTCCCCCTCCTCTCCTCTCCTTATGCCAGAGGCCCAGGACTTCCAGTCTGAAGCCTCTGAACTTGTGTATTCTGTCCCCTCCCCTCTCCCCTCTGCTGCCCCGCATAGCTGCGGTCACTGTAGAGGCCTTACATGTTCAGCAGGCCTGCCCCCCCTTCCATGTGATTCTTTGTACTTTGGAGAAAGGGACACTTTTAGTAAAGCCTTGGTGCTGGGGGCATTGGGGTGGTGGAGAAATGAGTGTCCAATTTTCCATGCTCAGATTCTTTAGTGTAAATTCACTACTGTCTGCAAGTGTGACCCTGCCTCCTATAGAACTTCCTGGGGAGCATATATAAGAAGTACCTGAGCCCCACTTCAGACTAATTATACTGGATTCTCTGGTGGTCACATAGCCTAGGAGCTGATCTATACTAGTAAAAGAGATAGCCCCACCCCCCAAATTTATGAACTTCACTGTATGCATTATTCTCTCCCGGTATATTACTCTTAGTGAAATATTTCACATCCCCTTAAAACTCAGTGATGGGCAGTGAGGTGGACGATTAATGACCACTTAGAAGACAGAGCATAGTTGAGAGTCAGTCCGGATTTAAACTTTATTGAGGAATGTGCTCTTTTCAGATACCCTCTTCTATAAATGACTGTAGACTCAGTAGACAGGGACTGGCTTCTCTCTTGATGTTCAGCCCTGAGGTAGCATCCATTTTAATCTTTAGTGAAATCCTAATAGAGCTGTATGATGACCATCTTCATTGAAAGAGAAAAATAAATAAAGCTTTTTGAGAGGTAACCACCTTAAAAGCATATGGCCAATAAGGTTAAAAATGGGGCCGTGACCCAGGCACGTGGGACCCCGTATCTGTGCTCCTGATGCATACAGTGGACTGCCGTCCCTCTGTGTCATATATTCTGTTAAGATGGTCATCCTGGGAAGTTTTCCATTAGTGGCTGGTGTGCATCCTCACCTCGGGTCTTCACATTTAACTTTAAAGCCATTTCTAGCTTACATTTCTCTCTCGAGTGATCTTACTTTTGTTTCTAACTTATCATGAAATTTAACTTTACTCAGAGTTTACTATTTTCCTAATCAATCGTGGGATTTTGCTTTGCTTTCATTTCATTGACATCTAAGAAATGTGCACTAGGAATGCAGGGTAAGACCTGGGGAAGGAGAGCCAGACATGCTGGTGCACAACTTTAACCCCAGCACTTTGGAGGCAGAAGTAGTCAGATTTGTGAGTTCAAGACCAGCCTGGTTGGGATGGGAGTGGGAAGATAGGAAGAGAAGAATTGGGGGAGGAGAAAAACATGATCAAAATATATTATACGGCAAAATTTGTTTTCAATAACAAAAGGAAGTAGACACAAGGCAACTCTAAATAGGTTGCAATCTCCAAAATAGCGACTTTCATTGGTTCCCATTAGGCAGAACAGTTTGGGGCCCTAAACGTTCAAAGAGTATTTGTTGAATGGATAGACAGATAAAATGGGGCACAGAAATCATTTCTTGAGTTGTATAGGGAAACTCGTCACATGATAACCTGCTCTGCCCATGCAACCGGTCAGCCTTGCATAGAGCTGCCTGTGAGACAAGCAGCCTTGTATACAGTACTTTCCATACATTATATATGAATCAGTAGCCTCAAGTTTACCCAGAGGGCGGAGGACAAATGTGTTTCTCTGATACCTTGCTTGGCACTGAGACTAACCTCAGAAATAAAACATAGCATTTTTAAAATGTCATTCAAAAGAGGTGACTGTCACTTGTGCTAAAGTAAGTCGGTCTGCCCTGATTCATATCAGCGCTTTAGACAGTACTTATAGGGGATATATGTGTATGTGTGTGTGTGTGTGTATGTGTGTGTGTGTGTGTGTATATATATTGTATAATATATATTATATATTATATATAATTATAATATATATCATATATATAGGATATATATAATATTGGAGTCCTCAGGCAAAAGATTTAATAACAGATCAAATTTATAGATGCTAGATATTCTGGAATATCCAGGATGTGGGTATTTTATTGTTTTTAAATAACAATCATAGCAATAAAGCAACATTACCATTTATTTTAAGATTTTTTTTTTTTGATTTTGTTTTTTTCAAGACAGGGTTTCTCTGTATAGCCCTGGCTGTCCTGGAACTCACTCTGTAGAACAGGCTGGCCTCAAACTCAGAAATCCTCCTGCCTCTGCCTCCCAGAGTGCTGGGATTACAGGCGTGCGCCACCACAGCCCGGCTAACATTACCGTTTATGAAGGCAGTGTGCTGTGGGTGCACTTTTCAAGTGTTACTCTAAGTATCTTCCGGTCCAAGAACCCTGTATATCTGCTCTACAATTAGACGCCCAGAGAGATGGAAGAGTTTGCCTAAGGTCATACCGATACCAGTAATCTTGATCTAATAGTCCACATGGTCAGCATTTCTGACTTTGTCTAGTAACATTTCTGAGTGGTCTAGTTCCATGTCACATGTACTATTATTTGCAGCCAGAAATTTCTAGAAAACCCTATCAAGCTGAGATAGGTTCTTTTCGCATTCCCACCCCTATTCCTCACAACCCCCCAACACACAATGCTGATCCTGATGATTTATTTGCCTAAAGACTCTTGGTTCTCAATTTTTTTGGCTCTGAAGTCGATTTGGGATATATTTATTTACAGTGGCTGGGCTTGGGATCTCTCAACTTGAGCAAAAGCTGGGAGTGTGGTACTCATTCACCAGAGATCTCGCTTCCCATAGCTTCTCGGTTGGTGGCCAACCAGCACGTTACTCTGTGCTGGGGGCCATCAGTTAGACACAAGTACTGTAGTCACTAAGACCTGTGGATCATTTGATTCTTCATAAACTCGGCTTGTGTTCCGTGGCTGCCCAGTTATTGACTGATCTGAGAGCTTCTATCATGCTGGAGGCAGGCCAGGCTGAGGCAGGGTGTTCAGTGGGTGTAGGGTCCAAATGAATTCTCCACCTAAGCTATTGTCAGCTCACGATGGGGTCGCTGAGCAGGAGAGGAGCACATGCACTTGATGGTACCAACTCTCTCGTTGTAGGTTTTTTGAAATGGTGAATACCATCACGGAAGAGAAGGGGAGAGGCACGGAGGAAGGAGACTGTGAAGGTGACTCCCTGGAGGTAAGGGCTGAACTAAGCATGCATTTTACAAATAAGCTTCGAAAGCTGACTTCAAGGGGGCTGGGAAAGAATGAGGCTCATCACTGTGGTGGGGTGAAGCAGGGACGCACTCAGAGTCGAAATTTTCTCTTATTAAGAGGGCTAGACAGGTGGCTATGCAATTAAGAGCCAGTTCTGTTCTCCCAGAGGACCTAGCTTCAGTTCCCAGCACCCTGGTCCAACAACTTACAACTGCCTGTAACTCCAGCTCCAAAGGCTCCCACAGCATCCTCTGGCCTCTGCAGACACCAACACACTAACCCTAACCCCTAACCGTAATCCTAACTCCTAACCCCTAACCCCAACCCTAACCCCTAACCCCTAACCCCTAACCCCTAACCCCTAACCCTAACCCCTTCACTCCTACAGTGAAGTGTACAGAAGCATGTACAAATAAATAAAAAATAGCTTTAACGCAAACACCAATCACAGCCTCCTCAGAGCAATGGTTCTCAACCTGCAAGTTGTGGGCCTTTATGGAGTTCAATGACCCCTTTTACAGGGGTCACCTAAGATCATTAGAAAACACAGGTATTTACATTAGGATTCATAACAGTAGCAAAATGATAGTTATAAAGTAACAAGGAAAATAATTTTATGGTTGGGGTCACCACGACGTGAGGAACTGTAGTAAAAGGTTGCTGCAGTGGGAGGGTTGAGGACCACTGTCCTCAGAGGAACGGAGCTGCCACATTTACTTATATGATAGTGACTACGTGTATCTTGTCTATGGAGGTGTTAACTGACCTCAGTGTGTGGGCCCCAGGGTCCTTACTTTTTTTCCTGGTCTCTCTTCAGTGAAAGTTCCAGATGATAAAATCTCTCTGGCCTTCTGTAGTGTGGCCTTGAACTCACTATGCAGTCCAGGCTGCCTTGAGTTCTAGAGCCTCTTGCCTCTGCCTCTCAAGTGCTGGGATTACAGGTGTGTGGCTCTGCCACCATTTTGAAATTGGCATGCTAGCATTAAAGTGAAATTGAAAAACGATAAAACTATAAACTAATAGCCAAGATCAGGATATGTACATTTTAGATTGTTTTGGTAATTTCATTCCGTTTTCTGAACTAAAAAATATTTATGTAAAATAAAAAAATAACTGTTACTCAGTAGAGGTAACAGATGAAGGAAAAATTTTAATATACTAACCAAACATTACTGCTATCACATATAGTTAGATTCTGTAATTATTTAATGGTTTTATAAATTTTATATTGACAAGGGGGCCTATGCTTCTTAAAGGTGTAAGAAGATGGTAGATGTAATTTAGAAAAAAATTCTCAGTGTGTTAGCTTGCTGGTCACAGGAGTAGTAAACAGTAATACTTACTTGTGTGCATTTGACATGTAGTACTTTTATATATTTGGATCAGGCCTCTGACTTCCTATTTCAGTGTTCTTTGATCATTAGAATCTGTATTTTATTTGTTTTAAATTGAGTGTTTCTTGATACAAATCCATTGTCCAGGTAAAAATAATGAGAATAATCACTAAAATAAAATCATGAAGGCTTAGGCAGGAAAATCCATAAAATCCCCTCACAGTCCCACGTGGTCCTTGGTTTTTTGTTTTTTCTGTTTTTTTAAACCAACAACATCTACCTCTTACCTCATTTTTTCCTCTGAGGAACTGGATACATTTTGCTAAAAATATGCATGTATTGTACCCAGGCTACGGTAACAGTAACCATAGATAGGCAAGGTTGGTTTTGTGATTGGACCACCAGTTAGGGACTGGGAATTAATTTCAGTATATGCACCACATGGCGCATGGGTTTTATTTGCCTAGTATTTGTGATCAGTCTGCCTGGCCTCAGTGTCTTGTATAAGGGAAGTGGCTCACTTTGCAAAGAGCTCTGTTTGGTAGTAGCATTTGGAGTGGGAGTTGGGAGAGGCCCTTCGTGGCTGAGCAGGTCCTATCAAAAACTCCACGACCAGTTAAATAAGGGGATACACATGTCATCTCTGGAAACATCTAGAGGGTTCTGTTAAATCAGCTGACCTCTCAAAACCTTGTAGGCATGTTCAGTATCACTCTGACCCATCACACTCTTCTCTACTAAGTGTGGGAGCGCCTAGCATCTGTGGTAGGGAACTTTTTTTCTTTTTTCTTTCTTTGTTGTTTTTGTTGTTGTTGTTGTTATTTTATTTTAATTTATATACATTTCAAGTATTCTCCCCTTACTGGTTTCCCCCTTTCCCAGAAACCCCCTCTTCTATCCCCCCTCCCCCTCCTTCTATGGGGGTCTTCTTCCACCCACCCACCCACTCACCCACTCACTCACTCCTACCTCCCCACCCTTGATTCCCCTATACTGGGGCATCTATCAAACCGTCATAGGAACAAGGACCTCTCCTCCCATTGATGCCTGACAAGGCCGTCCTCTGCTACATATACAGTCAGAGCCATGTGTACTCTTTGGTTGGTGGCTTAGTTCCTGGGAGCTCTGGGAGGTCTGGTTGGTTGATATTGATGTTCTTCCTATCAAAGCTGTAAAACCCTTCAACTCCATCCTTTCTCTAGCTCCTCCACTGGGGTCCCAGAACTCAGTGCAATGGTTGGCTGTGAACATCCAACTCTGTATTTGTAAGGCTCTGGCAGGGTCTCTCAGGAGACAGCTAAGGAACTTTCTTATATGTCTATGTTTGTGTTGCATCAAAATAATTTAAACTCTCGGACACAGAATGGTTTCCATCGTATTCTCAGTGGGCTTTACAGCCTCATCCAAGAATTCAAGCATCTTCTGTTTTACAAATTTGGACTCTGTTTGCCCTGGTGCCTCAGCTATTGCTAATTTTGTTATTTTTAAATAACAGTAGTAGCAACAAAGCAATGTCAAGAATGCAGTATGCTATAGATACACTTCACAAGCGTTACTCAGGCATCTTCCAGTCTATGAAACTGTCTTATTTGTTCCAGTCAATAAAATTATGTTATAGTTGTTACTATAGCATACATTTGTCCGTTAGCATACATTCACAAATGGCTACAGTAGTCTTCTAAACTGAAGGATGTTGGAGCCCACCTCTCTTCTTCTCAGTGTCTTTCATAGCTATAGCTATATCTTTAAACCTTTATTTACATTTTGCATGGTGTATAACTTTCTGGTATGTATCTGATGGTGTCTCTTAACTATTTTTTCCCATTTAAATTATTTTATTAGCATGCTACTGGATTAAAATGAAGTGCTTCACTTCCTGACAGTGATCAGAAACCCAACTTCAGCCTCTGTATGATAAACCAAAACTAAATTCCTTTTCTTCTCAACCTCTATCCTACATAAGAAGAATTTTATTAGAGAGCCTCTTTAAAGGATAATCGGGATAGGTATGCACAGTTATTTTGTGTATACTTCAACTGGAATTCATAGAGTTTCACCACACATACCAATTCAAGAAGCCTTTGGGTACCTTCGCCCAACAAAATGAAAATATTGGGAAAGCTGGCTGACCAGGAGATGCTCCTAATACTTTTATCTTCAATTATGATGTTAACATTCAACAGATAATGTTAATGTGGTTCCCAAGGTTCCAAATACATAGCCAACCCTAGATTTCCCAGCCTTTGAAAAACTTTCTAGTTGGGGTTAGACTCTTTCAGATTTTAATAACGAGTGGTGCACAACAATGATGGATACGGTCTTCTGTGGCTCATGACCAGGCCTCTCCTGTCCAGAGTCTGATCTAACCCTCTGTGATCTCTGAACTGGAGACTAGAGCCCTGGATTATGGCTCTGATTTGCCAGTAATCAGCTTTAGTTTTATATACCGGCTTGTCTTAAGATAATTTCCACCTTTAGAATTAGAAATTAGAACAAGAAGATCTTAATTATCTTTTCTCTGCTTTGAGTTTTTAAATAATTTTCCACATCCATAGGAACTTTCCAGGTTTGTTTCATAGATAGCACTATATCATGCCTCATACAGCAGCATTTCCTTTTGATTCAGGGCCATGTGTTTTGACTCAGGCTGTGGGTTTTTTTTGGAAGGTTTATGAGCCCTGTATTTTTAGTAATTTAATGTGTTGGCTTACAGTGGGGTCTTCAGGAAGCTGAGTGTAGCTGGCCACTAAGGTTTGAATACTCACTACCCGTGGTCCCTGTTGTACTTCTTGCCTCTAGTGCATTCCTGCAGGGTACAAGCTGCAGCCCCAGACTGGGGAGAAACCCCAGACCAGCTGCTCTCCCTTGCCTGTCTGCCCTTGTCCCTTGTCACCATCAGAGACCACCCGTTCACATTTAATCCTGGGGCTCGCCAGATTGTACACTATTACAGAGCCTTAAAGTGGTGCATTAGTTGCGTTTCCTATTGCAGATCCTTGTAGAAGGAAGGCATTACTTGTGATTCCTGTTGCTGTGCTCAAAGACGTGTGACAAGAAGCTTAAAGGGAGGGGGGCTTGTCTGGGCATACAGTAGTAGGGAGATGCAGTCCACCATGGCGAGGAAGACATGGCCGTGGGAACAAGGGGCAGAGAGTATGCAGGGCGTGGTGATGGGCTATCAAACCTCCAGGCTGGAGAGTTACTAAAGGTCCCACAATCTTAGAAAAGCAATGCTATGAGTTAGGGTTCAAGTGTACAGGCCCATGGGGGGTAATTTCACGTCCAAGTCACAGTGAGGAGGACTGTGTCAAGCCATTGTCCCTCCTGTCTGCTCTTATGCCCCTCCCCTTTCTCTCCCATGGTCCAGCCGCGCCATGTCCTTCCTGGGTGCTCTGCTTCCCAGTGGCTAGACGTGACAAGGGTTGTAGCCTTCATACTGGACGACCATGTCTTCTGTTCCAAGATCTCAGGTGCCATGCTTCTTTTTACGTTATTTAATTTTTTTTTATTTGGTTTTTTCAAGACAGGGTTTCTCTGTGTAGCCCTGGCTGTCCTGGAGCTCACTCTGTAGACCAGGCTGGCCTCGAACTCAGAAATCCACCTGCCTCTGCCTCCCAAGTGCTGGGATTAAAGGCGCAATGTATATTTCTAACAAGGGTGTCTGCTGTCACCAAATTCAACATGCATCTCTCTCTCTCTCTCTCTCTCTCTCTCTCTCTCTCTCTCTCTCTCTCTCTCTCTCTCTCTCTCTCTCTCTCTCTCTCTCATGTCTTTATAGCTCTCTTTTGTGTATTAATGGACACAGGCCTGAGGCATTACTGCAGCAAGCTCTGTGAACTTGTCTCTCTCTGGTTCCCAGTGAACAGGGAGAGAAAGTCGGCCCCTTATGGTTGGCAGGGTGGGGTCAGGCTCCGTAGAATGAACACTTTCCTTCGACTCAGACCCCTGCGAGGTGAGGTGAAGAAAGACTTCTGTCTGTTGATGTGCTTCACAAACACTTGTTGAGATGCTGTGTAAGATCAACACCAACTTGCTGTCTATTCGTCTTGTTGATCTTTTGTCCTCTACCAATTAAGGTTCTGTACTTAGGAGCCTGCTCGTTAACTCTCAAAAGAGAAGACAAGAAGCTTTAATGTTAATCAATGGACGAGATGTAAAATACCCAGAAGGGGCTTCCTAGCCAGCTAGGGTTGATTACCGATGTACATCATTGTTGTAGAAATTTTCAGTCCCAATCTGGGGCTTCTACCCCACCTTTGACTCAGTTCCCAGATAAAGGACACACAGTTTTTATTATTTACAATAAACGTTAAACAGCGCTAGAGCAGGGCAGATATTTACCCTCTGTGTTATTAGAATTTACTATCGATAACTCCTAGGTTATTACTTACTATATTTTATCTGAGCTGCTTTTAACTCCGATTGGCCAGTCCTCAGAGCCATGTTCTCTTGACTCCTAATCCATGGTCTCTCTCTCTCTCTCTCTCTCTCTCTCTCTCTCTCTCTCACACACACACACACACACACACACACACACCCCTGCCTATATCTCTTCGGCCCAGCTGTTGTCCGTCAGCATCTTTATTTACCATTTAGAAATAACTTGGGAGCAAAGTCGCATAGCACCACTTGGGTCCTACATGATGATGTCTTGTCTCTGGGGCAGCCAGGTCTTGAGGAACCAGTATTAGCATTAGAATACAAGCAGCACCAGGGCATCCCACTAGACGGATGGAGGGACAGAGCAGAGTAATGTAGTGACCAACCAGTAAAAAGCAGTGAAAGTTTTGACAGTTTTGCACAGGCAGCTTCTTGTCTACGTTGGAATTCTCCGGGCTCCCTTTGGGAGGAAGCCACAGCAGCTGTTTTTAAAGGAGGTTTTGCTACATCAACAAAAGCCTCCCCGTCCCCATGCCATAAGGCAGCTCTTTGCTTTGATATTTTCAGTCGAAAATAATCTTCATCTACACTGTCAGGACCAAGTGGATTCCAGATATACATTCAGAAAATATCAATCACCTGCTATACAGTCAGTTCTACGGAATCAGGAGAACCTGAAACAGAAGTTGATCCCAGCTGTCATGGAGCCAGTGTTTCAAGAAACAGACAGTAACACAAATAAACTGTAGAGTGTGACAGTGCTCAGCGTTAAGGGCAAATGAAGCAGGACTGGAGGGGTGGGCTGTAGGGTGCCAGGGATATGCAGTTTTACACAGGGGGATAAGGAAGTTTCTTGAAAAATAGCTTCTTGGGTTGAGCTCATGGGTGGAACACTTGCCTGACAGTTGGGAGACTCTGGGTCTCGTTCCTTATGTTTGTACCTGCTGGATTTGATATTCTGTTAAAGGTATTGATGGTTGTTAATATATTTTCACATTTATTAAGGGGACAGTATAGACCAACCTTTTAGGTCCATGAGGTGACTGCTTACATGATGTGATTTAGTACCAGAAGAAATTATCTAGACTTTAAAAGGTGGTTCTTTCACTGTGGGTCCCTGGCCAATGCAAGGACTGAGAGAATCAGGGATCCATTGTGGGAGAATCTGGATCTGTTGTGGAAGAACAGGGATCTGTTGAGGGGGAATTAGGGATCTGTTGTGGGAGCGTCAGGGATCTGTTGTGGGGGAATCAGGGATCTATTGTGGGAGAACCAGGGATCTGTTATGGGAGAGTCAGGGATCTGTTGTGGGAGAACCAGGGATCTGTTGTGGGAGAACCAGGGATCTGTTATGGGAGAGTCAGGGATCTGTTGTGGGAGAGTCAGGGATCTGTTGTGGGAGAACCAGGGATCTGTTTGGGAGATCACAGCTCTGTTATTCACCCCTGTCACTCCTATCCTCCGTGCCAGCTCTCTTCCCAGGCCCAGTTTATATTTTCTGGATAGAAAACAAAAAAGAATGATTCTACATGTATTCCCAGTCCTTGCTTTGAAATGCAACTGCTGTCTCCCTTAGCAACAACCTGACCTGCTAACCCATTGCCATAGAAATAGAACGAGAAATTTGTAAGCAGTGGGCAACCTTCTTTCTCCACACATATTTGTTTACATTATTCCTGTTGTTTGCCTCAGGTCTCCAGGTTCACATGCCTGTCTCTCAGGCAGACTTCCCTGGACCGGGCATCCTTCCTGCTTATATGAAGCACCTAGCATAGGAGGGTTGTCTAATACATAATACTCTAATATATGAGTACGCTAGGCACTTAGAATAGATTCCCACTGTTGCCAACAAGTCAACTGACACCTCCATGCCCTCCTGGGTACTCAGCCCCATTCTCCGCCCAGTTTTCTGTCTGCTAATTCCCTCTCCTTACATAAGATCCAGCTTCCTATCTCCGCTCCCTTTCAGATTATCTTTTTTAATTTATATCTTTATTTTATAGTAGAAAAATAAGCAGTAAACCATCAAAGTGGTAATCGCCATTGAAATGGTTTTTATTTGAATCATTCTGTTTTTATTACAAGGTCTTCTGAGTTTTGTTTATGACTGCCATTTTCGATAGGAGTCAACTAATTCATAATTTAACAAAAATGGTCCTGGGATGCTTAGGTTCCTGAGGGAAACGGAAAGCCCACTAAACCTGTCAGCATACACGCTCTTTACTGGGCTAAATCAGTATTCTGTGGCAAACACGTTTTCAATGAAAACTAAGCTGATACTGAATCTCCCCCCTCCCCCCCCCATATAGACTCTTATAGCCCAGGATGGCCTCGAATTATACGCAAGGCAACTCTTTAACTTCTGACCCCCCCAAAAAAATTAAAAGAAAAGAAAAGAATTCTCCATACTTTCAAGCTCCAGTCCTGTGCATTGAACGAGTGGACTGAGTCAAATTCAGTTTCCAGCATTGCTGGGTTTTGAACCTCATGGGTTTGTGTATTCATTTATTAAAGTCATATTTCCACAGTCCTAAAAAAACAAAAAAAATTCTGACTCTCTGCCTCTGCCTCCCTACCTGATACTGACTCCAAATGATTTATTACCTGCTTTCAAAACTTTGTATTTGTATTCTAACTTACCAGGCAAATAGTTACTGGGCTGAGACAAGTGGGCAAGACGGGGTCTGTGGAAGATATGAGCAGAGGGCTCCAGGAAGCGCTCCCTGGTAGAGAGCGTGCTGGCATCAACACTCCTTGGGTTCAGTCCCTAGTAAAACAGTGAGAATTGTAACCAAGGGAGAGCAGAGCATCTTGGTGTAAGCCTCAGGAGAGTCTTAACTTACCGGAGAGACCCTCTGAGTGGACCACGCAGAGACGGGAATCAATGCAAAAAGCAAGAGGATTTTTATTTAATTTCCAGCATGCTGGGGTCGCCCTGCACATAAAGAGAGACCACGTGCGCCAGGCTGCACAGGCCTTTATACAGTCCTCAGAGCAGCTGACATTAGGCACAATGTGATTGGCAGAACAGTGTTACCTTTAAACGAATTGGTTGTTAGGGGATGAGGTAGGTGGCCAAGGGAATCTGGGCCTTTCCTAGCCACAGGGACCTCCCTGTGGTCTGAGGAATGTAATTTAGCCTTTCTCTTCTGGGAGGGGGAGCACTTGACCTTCTGGAAGGGGCCAGTGTTTCATGACCTTTTCAAAATTCCTGAGTTAACCCTTTCATTGGAAGCACATCAGTCATCTTGAGAAGTCAACAAATGGTCGGTTGAGGAGCTTGTTCCTGCGGCTCGAGGTAGGTTTTTGTGGGTGGAAAAGAAGCTTCTGGAATCATCCCCACTAGAAGAGACTGATTAGAAAAGGATGGAAATGGGTAGAGGAGGCCTGAAGGATACTCATGCTGTGCCAAGGAGTTTGCATCTGACCCTGAAAACAACAGAGACAAGAAAGTGGAGTGGGCCATTGTACTGGCTAGTTTCGTGTGTCAACTTGACACAGGCTGGAGTTATCACAGAGAAAGGAGTTTCAGTTGGGGAACTGCCTCCATGAAATCCAGCTGTGGGGCATTTTCTCAGTTAGTGATCAAGTGGGGAGGGCCCCTTGTGGGTGGTACCACCTTTGGGCTGGTGCTCTTGGGTTCTATAAGAGAGCAGGCTAAGCAAGCCAGGGGAAGCAAGCCAGTAAGAAACACATCCCTCCATGGCCTCTGCATCAGCTTCTGCTTCCTGACCTGCTTGAGTTCCAGTCCTGACTTCCTTTAGTGATGAACTGCAATGTGGAAGTATAAGCTCAATAAACCCTTTCCTCCCCAACTTGCTTCTTGGTCATGATGTTTGTGCAGGAATAGAAACCCTGACTAAGACAGCCATCTTAATTTGGAAGGTCATTTTAGAACTTTGGGTGTTGCAAACTTGAGGGTCATCTTCCTAGGGAAAACTTGCTAGAGAAGAAAGCAACAAAGGAGGTAGGGACCAGGATTCATAGAGACTCTAAGGCCTGTCCAGAGGCGTTAGCACTGAGGACAAAGATGAACCCTGGCAACATGAGCCTCCACAGAGGAAGCCCCACAGTGTCTGTCAGTGGATCTGATGGCGGGAGTAAGGGAAGGAACCACTGGAGTCTGCATGGGCAAGGTTATCAGCCATGTGACTGAAGAAGTGTGTGGGTGTCGAATGGGTTCAGACAATACGCTGGGACATCATCATGGCGCTGGTGTTGAAAACAAAATCAATACTCGATTTTTAACCTTACCCGTGATGGGGTCCCTGTAGCATGGTATCTTAGTTACTGCTCCGTTGCTATGAAGAGGCAAATCTTGTAAGAGAAAGCATTTAACTGGGGCCTTGCTTACAGTTTTAGAGGGTTAGTCCAGGATCATCATGGCAGGAGGCAGACAGGCATGGTACTAGAGCAGTAGCTAAAAGAGGTTTATATCATGATCTGCAGGCAGCTGGTAGAGAGAGACTAAGCCTGGTGTGGGCTTTTGAAACCTTAAAGCCTACCCCCATTAACATAGCTCCTCCAGCCAGAACATACCTCCCAAGCCTTCCTAAACAGTTCACCAACTAAAGACTAACCATGCAAATATTTGAGCCTGTGGGAGCGATTCTCATTCAGAGCTCCATACATGGAGAGTAGGAAGAATGCAAACTCTTGATTCTGGAGATCTGGCTTTAAACACAGCTCCGACATTTTCATTAAAAAGAGATCTCTGGCCATGTGTAGATTCATAGGGGTCGTCTGTCTTTCTTACTGTGTAACAAGGAGTTTGGAAATCAGGTGAGGAGGGAGATTTGACTTTTTTTTTCCTTATAAGTTTTGAAGTACTATAATAATAATATCAAATGTCGAGGAATCTCAACCTGGTATGTAGGTTTGTTTCTTGGAGAGGGACACTGGCAAACTTGAGCTTCTTCGCTAACGGTCTTTGTTGGTGGGATTCCAGCCAGCACAGCCCAGGACTGCCAGATTCCAGACCAAGGGAACTGGGTGTGGCCACTTGAACTCCTTGGGTGGTATGGTTGTCTTACTGCATCTTACGAGATCCCTGTTTCACTGTCCAAGTCTGGGCTTATTGTTGGACGCTCCCTGCCGCCTCTACCATGCCCCACCCCCACCCCACCCCCACGTTCCTCATCTCTCAAGCAGAATTCCCCGAGGAGCTGTTAGAAGACCTAGCCTTCATCTGGACACTAGGTGTTCATTCTAGCATAGGAAGCGTCTCCAATGTGGCTCTGGTACCTCAGAGTAGATGCTTAAGGTTGCCATCAAGAGAACAGACACCTTCTTCCAAGAATTTGGGCCATGTTCCAAGAGAGAGGGGTCTAAGATGGAGTCCTTTGTACCCCACTCTAACAAAGTGTTTTGTCCAAGAGATATGACCCAAGTGCCTTCAAGGACAGCTTCAGAACTTGGATCTGAGGCCGGCATGGCCTGTTGGGCCCCTAGAGTCTAATTACCATCCTGTGTTGTTGGCCTGTCCTTTTTTTTTAATCTGTGCTCTTACTATTTTTCTGAGACGGGATCTCATGTAGCCCAGGATAACTCTAGAACCCCTTATGTTTCTGAGGATAGCCTTGAACTTCTGGTTTACCTCCCAAGTTTAGGATTAGAGAAGGGCACCACCTTGCTTCCTTTTAACATTTTATTTAGAATGCTTGGAGTTACTATTGCTGCGATGAACTACCGTGACCAGAACAAATCGTGGAGGACAGGGCTTATTTCAAATCACTGTTCATCACCGAAGGAAGTCAGAATAGTTGGAACTGATTCAGAGTTCAGTTCCAGACTGAGCTGGAACATGGAGGCAGATGTCCTGGAGGGGTGCTGCTTGCTGGCTTGCTCCCCAGGGCTTGCCCAGACTGTGTTCCTGTAGAACCCAGGACCACCAGGACAGTGATGGCTCCACCCACAATGGGCCGGACCCTCCCCCTTCAGTCACTAATTAAGAAAATGCCATGCTGGCTTGCCTGATCTAATGGAGGCATTTTCTTAATTGAGGATCCCTCCTCTCAGATGATGTCAGCTTGTGTCACATTAACATAAAACCAACTAGCCAGCACGGTGTGTGTGTCCAAGAATATATACACACATACACGAGTAGATGACACAGAGTCTTCTCTCCTTCCACCATGCGGTACTGAATTCGGGTCCTTTGGGCGCCCACAGTAAGTACCCTTGCTTACTAAGTCATCTTCTCATCCTTGTGGCCTCATGCTCTTTTTTGAAATTTTCCTTATCTTTGATGTTTTATTTGGTATCTTACTATTTTCCTGCATCATGTCTGAGTATGGTTTTATTTTTATCTCCTATTCAGGGCCCGGTTTCTAGGAATTGCGTTGGGTTGTTCCAAACATTTATAGTCTGTTTTGTTCTTCCTTGTTTTGAAAATTCCTCGGCTTGTATCTTTATGTACGCATTTTTCGGTTTCTGTGTCATTAGAGTTTCTCCTTTGAATTATTTTGCTAGAACTCACCAGGTGTGGCAGCACATGCCTGTACTCCATCCCAACAATCAAGAGGTGGAGGGAGGGGGACTGAGACCCGAGGCTAACATGAGCTACACAGCAAGACTCTTTCTCAAAAAAAAAAAATGTTCCATGAATTTTTAAAAGTTCTTTGAAAACCTCATTTGTAAATCTAGCCAGTATGCTGTATTTCAAAGTCATTTTCTTAACAAACATAAAAATCCACAGACACAGTCATCCTCGTGACGTACTGGCACTTAAATGTTAAATCTCTGGCTTTTAGGTATAAGAAATCATCTCCTTTTTCAAAAGCAGATAGCAGAGACCATTCCGTGAGGCAAAGGGTTGCTAGATCTGCACTCCAGACAGCTGTAGATAGGGCATGGGTAGGGTGGGGTTGTCCTGGGGTCTCTCCTGTCTACTCCCATTTATTGGCTTCCTCCGGGGACACAGCTTGAGCATTAGAAAGGTCTTAAGTCCTGCAGTTCCCGTCCAGGGCTTGAGTCTCCTCATCCTTCGAGCTGCTCCTTCTGCTGTGATGTGTGGGGTAGCTTCTCTGGAGTGGTCTCTGTCCCCCATTCACTTTGGTGCAGCTGTGACCAATATCCTTGGCTCTTGGAGGCTCAGGACTATAAAAGATCAAAAATGTCCTCTTATTTTAAGGATCCCTTGGGGACTTTAGAGTCTTGCTTCTCTCCTGGGTGTGTAGCCATTCCTGGGAGTGCTTCTCTCTTCCTTAAAACTTGTCTCATTTTGAGTCACCAGAAACATCTCGTCTCATAAGACTTGAGGGTAAGACGTAAATAATCCTTATTTAGCCATCACCTCCTCAGACCTCCGACAGTGCTCCTCCTTGAGACCTGTCCGTGGTTTTACTGTCCTGGCAGCCTGTGAAGTATTTCAGCAGCACGCAAAGCTGAGAAACAGGGAAACTTAGCTAGAGGTGGCAGAAAGGACAGATGTCCTGCCAGGTGGACCGTGGAAATCGGGACGGGGGCGGGGTGGGGGAGGGCGGACTTCGAGGCTTCCTGGAGGCCTTCACACCCAAAACTGTAAAGCTACAAGGTATTTGCCACATGTGCTATCAAATAAGAACACCTACCTTGTATTGGCAGTGTCTGCTGTTTTTTAATTCTTAAAGGGGTTGTTAATTTTGTAAAAATAATTTTGAAACTTTTTTATTTTGTTTATTAATTTTTAATTAGCACACAATGCATTGTGCTTTGTTAATGGATAACCACAACTCTCACCTTCCCAGATACTGGTTCTCTCCCCTTCCACTAGTGGGTCTTCCTTCTGCTTTCACCACACACTCGCTCGCGCACACACATACATATACACACATATGCACACACATACACACACATACACACACATATACACACACATACATATACACACATATGTATATACACACACATACACATACACACATATACACACACATACATATATACACACATATACATATACACACACACATACACACATATACACACATACACACACATACATATACACACACATATACACACACATACATATACACACACAGACACATATACATATACACACATATACACACATACACACACATACACACATACATACACTTACACATATATACATATACACACATACATACACATACACACATACACACTCATACATATATACACATACACACACTTACACATATATACATATACACACATACATACACATACACACATACCTATACACACACACATACACACATATACACACACATACACATATACACACATTACACACATACACATGTGTATATATAAAATGTGTTATATAATATATTATAAGTATTATACATAATATTATACATATATTATAATACGTATAGTATTATAATTACATATTATATATTATAATTATATAATATAGTATTGTGATTATATAATATATGATATATTTATATATATTATATATATTTTACCCTTTATCCCCTAAGTAGCCCATCTTATTATTTCACTTGTAAGGCCATTGTTAAAGTAAGGAAAATGTTTATGAAAAGACCTAGTATTTGCTTGGTAGTACCAGAAATCCCAACACTTGGGAAGTAGAGGCAGGAGAATGGTAAAAATCGGGGTCACCTTGAGCTATAAGACCCTGCCTAGAACAAATGAATTTAAAACAAATCAAAACTGGTATTTTAAATGTCACTTTCAACTAATGTTTTGGTCTTCTGTCTCGTCCCCTCCCTCCCCTCTGCAGTATGACTACGAATACGATGAAAATGGAGACAGAGTCGTGTTAGGAAAGGGCACTTATGGAATTGTCTACGCGGGGCGGGACCTGAGCAACCAGGTCAGAATTGCTATTAAGGAAATCCCAGAGCGAGACAGCAGGTATGCTATAACTCTTGCTAATAAAAAATACTTGTTGGGGCTGTCTGAAAACTCCATTGTGTTAATTCCAACTCAGGTTTTGTCTGTCCATTTAGTGATTAGTACAAGACTCTAGCTGGGAAAACAATGGCTTCCAAAGGGCGGAGGGAGAATGGTCTCGGTGGTTCGTAACAGAGGTCGATAAGCACACACACGCTGGCCAGTCTGCTGTGTAAGGAGCTACAATGGCTGGCTCCTCCAGCAAGCAGATCACTGAACACACTGAGAAGCCAGCAGCCCTTTTGGCTCCATCAGGGAAGACAGGAGACGGGGTCCTGAACTAGAAAGAGGGGCAAAATGCGGCAATCAGACCTCACAGGAGCAGAAACCACCATGGGACTCAGTGCGGACTAAAGAAGCTAGCCCTGGCCAGCGGACTGCTAGAGGCACCGTGCAGAGGAGTTAGAGGGTTACACCTTCCAGGGGACCCTCTCGTGAGCAGCCCCACACCTGTGTGAGTTTAACTGTGTAAAGTTCTCCCACACCTTCATTATAAATAGAAGAGAAAAATTCCATTGTGTTTATGCCAGGGAAAGGAGAGGAAACACTTTAAAACATGCCAGAGATTTTATTCTTTTTATCGAGGCCTGTTCCTGGAGAGCCCTGCCTCTCATGAGGTGAAAGGACATGAGAGAGTCCAGCTCAGCACCCCATCTCACTGAGGTGGGGACTAAGAGGCGTGTCACAAGTACCCAGCAGCCCCAGTGACTGGGGTACAAGACTAGAGAACACTCTCAGCCCTGCTTACCACGGCCCACCACTGCCCACAGGAAAGGCCTGTTCACTGTGTTCACTGTGATTCTCCTGCCCAGAACATCACATTTACCTTTCAAAAAATATCTTAAGGCATGCTAAAAGGCAGAAACATTGAAGAGCATTAATGATATCAGAACCATAGCCAGAACTGTTAGCATTAGCAGATGGGGGTTTAAGATGCTGAGTCTTCTTCTAACGGAAAGAGTAGACAGACACAGTGTGCAGTGTGCGGTGTGCTGCTCTGAGGTAGGGATGCTACAAGAGCAGGTAAAGATCCACAAGAGGTCGGAAGCTGTCATGGCTGAGACGGTTCCGTAGCATAGTGCATGGAGTGTGGTTAACATGTTGAGAGGAGCTTCCGAAACTGAAAGGGAGTGGGGGAACTTAGAAGAGGTGGAAGACACAGGCAGTGCAGTGGTGAGTGGTGGTGGCACACACCTTTAATCCCAGCACTTGGGAAGCAGAGACAAGTGGATTTCTGAGTTTGAGGCCAGCCTGGTCTACAGAGTGAGTTCCAGGACAACCAGGGCTATACAGAGAAACCCTGTCTTGAACAAAACCAAATCCAAAAAAACAAAAAACAAAAAAAAAAAAACCCAAAAAACCCAAAGAAAACAAAACAACAACAACAAAATAAAACATGCCAGAAAAATACTAGTCTAGATGACTGACGGTGGATGGTTGAGCCTGAAGAGGCTTACAGATGAGTAGTTTTTTTCCAAGCTAAGTATATGCAGTATCTCAAATGCTACCAATTCTTTTATTTTTTTAGCTAGTCAAAAAAAATCATTTTCTTGCAATTTTCCTAATGTGGCCCACTTTCTTGACCTGAAAAGTTATTACTTCATCCTCATTTAGATCTTGGCCCTTACACAGGTGAAAGTGACTGAGTGTTTTTAACCCTTTCCATACTGGAGGGGAGTACTTACCCTTAGCTCAGCTGGACCCTTGATTAGTATGGTAAATTTTGAACTAGCCTTGGTTTAAATAATGGGATTTGGATGCTTGTGTCTCTTAATCTTACATGTAGACATTTATGATTTGATTTTTCTTTCTTTATTTTTTAAAGATAGATTTATTTATTTATTATAAGTACACTGTAGCCGGCTTCAAACACACCAGAAGAGGGCATCAGATCTCATTACACATGGTTGTGAGCCACCATGTGGTTGCTGGGATTTGAACTCAGGACCTGGAAGAGCAGTCAGTGCTCTTAACCGCTGAGCCATCTCCAGCCCGATTTGATTTTCAATAGAAGGTCAGGAGGTAGGATGCCTTCGATTGGTGATAACGTGAGTTAGTTGCTTATATCAGGTTGATAATCTTAATCTTCTGGATCTGTAGAATGGACACACAGTGTGCCTCTAAGATATATCAAGATCAATCATGAACTAGTCCCTACGTGTCCCTCCATCCCTCCAGAAGTAATGTTGTCTTCACAGCTGAGAGTCATTCGTTACCTAGGGGTCTTGTTGGTACTAATGTATATAAGTAGTTCTTGTGTCAACTTATACAGTATCAACATGCTCTTGCTATCTCTCACTGATAAACTATTAAAGGATCCCTTTAATGCCTGCCTTTTAATTCCTGTAGCAGTTCTAAAGGTGGAAATAAAAGAGTAATATGTCTGAAACATAGGGGAATTTCCCTTTTTTTCCTTGCCAGATCTCTGAGGAGTATTATACAGAGTATAAAAGTTTATCTCAGTTAAGTGAATTTAGTAAGTGCTTGTTCTAGAACTCACCCTGCACTGCTTCTTGAAAACACCGTTATTTAACACTGAATTTTACTCTTTGTTAATTGTCCTCCTAAAAAAGCTCCCATCTGTTTAGTTGGATTTGTCATTGGAAGATCTGAACATTCCTTAAGAGTATGTCTGAAGCAAGAGTGAGAGATCAAGTTTCTGTTCAATACCTTAATGTAATTAATACACCTTAATATAATGAGAGCTTTTCATACCTATAGCCTTGTTGTAAGAGTGACAGACAGACAGAGACAGAGACAGACAGAAAGAGTAAGGGAGAGAAGGTGTGTGTGTGTGTGTGTGTGTGTGTGTGTGTGTGTGTGTGTGTGTGTGTAAAGGACTAGCATTGAATTGTTAGTTATAGTTGCTGATATCCCAGAATATTTAGCATATTAAATAATGCTTATAGAAGAATCTTGATTTAAACTGCCCACTCTAGGCTGCAGCAGATCAATCCAAAATGGAATTGTTTATGCTCAGGTTTGACATCACCTACACCTAATCTGTTTATTCATAAGGTCCCACCGTTACGTAAATCAAGATTTACAGTGTCCCAAGAAGCCCACCCACTCTAAGCCCTCAGAATAAGGATGTCCTCCCTGCTTTGATACTGCAAACATAATGACCTGAAGCCAGCCGGTGACTCTGTGCACCATGATGTTTTCTCATTGCTGCTTAAACTACATTAAGCCTGAGCTGTCCTGTCCTGTCCTGTCCTGTCTCCTGTCTGTTTGGACCAGATGCTGTCATGAATTACCAGTGGAAGCCAATTAAATCATTAAAAGTTGATTTGTTGAAATTTTATTATTGGACAAGCTATGCAATATCTGCATAAGTGCTCACTGATCTTGTTATTCTTCAGAGTATAAGCCTTACAAAACCTCGCTTAATGATCAGAAGCACGGTGCTAGCTCAGAAACGTAAAACATGTTGGTACTTTGTTATGGTTACACACACTAAGCACATGCTTTTGAACTCTGGCGTACAGCTGGCCTTTCAGTGTTGAAGCTGGTTTAGGATCAAGTGAAAATCATAATGCGATAGACTTTGTGGATTTAAAAGGTTTTTATTTATTTTTATTAAAAGGGTTTTATTTAAAAGGGTGAATGAGTGGATGGAAGGAAATTGAAGCATAACGGTTTTTGGGTAGGAATACTAAGGAGTTGACCAACCGTTGGGAAGTTGTGGATGAATGGGATTAAGATATTGGGAATGTTTGCCTTCCTGAACAAGAGCTCCCTGGTATAGTGGTTATGATGATGAAGTCAGTGGAGCAGACTACTGTGCTAATACAGTGGTGTGAATAGTGTCTGATCTCCTAGGTCAAGCCTTATGTCTGTCTAGCTTTGTGATCTGGGGTCATTATTCACTTCCCTTGTCTGTAAAATGGTGTTGCATAGATAGTACATTTAGTTCAAAGAAATGAGCTGATCTATGCAAGGAGCTTCAACAATATCCAGCACTTAACTCCCTGGTCCTGGTGCAGCTCCAATGTCACAGAATTGATGAGAAATAAAGGCCTTAGGCGGTCATTATTTGTGGGCACAGTTTAGCTGGCATTTTTAGTCTTGCTCAAGTTAATACTCTAGAGTCTGGCTGATGCTTAGCACACTGGCATCTGCGTGTCTTCCAGATACTCCCAGCCCCTGCATGAAGAAATCGCCTTGCACAAGCACCTGAAACACAAAAACATTGTTCAGTATCTGGGCTCTTTCAGTGAGAACGGCTTCATCAAAATCTTCATGGAGCAAGTCCCGGGAGGTAAGAGGTACCTGCCTTACTCTCAGAAGTGTGAATTTCTAAGGCCTGAAGAAGAGCTAGATCGAGTCCAGGTCATGATTTATCTGTGTTGAGACAATGGTCAGATGGGTGACATGACCTTGAGGATACTCAGCAGACAGTACAGACATTTTGAAACCTTTAGTTTCAGTTGCTGTGACTTGGATTAAAGCTAGCAACTGAGCATCCTATTTCTTATAAACTGTTGATAATGACTGCCTTCACATTAGGGATATTTTCATATTCTTATTTGAGCCCAGGTAACCAGTAGAGTCTGGCCTACTGTAAAGAGCCTGTGCGTTCTGGCTTAATTTAGTGTCACGTTATGTATACGCTACAAAGAGCTTGGATGAGTTTTGCCCACCCTTTCTCTTATCTTACAGGAAGTCTCTCCGCTCTCCTTCGTTCAAAATGGGGCCCATTAAAGGACAATGAGCAAACCATTGGCTTCTATACAAAGCAAATATTGGAAGGATTAAAATACCTTCATGACAACCAGATAGTCCACCGGGATATAAAGGTAGGCTGCACCGTGACTCCTCCTCCTGGGGTCCCTTCTGGGTAGTTACTTTACCTGAAAATGTCGTGTTTTGTGTTCTGAGTGCTCTCTGTCAATGGGGAGTAAGGAAATAGCTATAACAGAGCTGTCAGTCCCTGTCCGCTGTGCACAGTCATGTTCATGCCGCCATCTTCCGGACGGCAGAGCTTCCTTACCCGCTGAAGCCAGGAGACTTTACTGGCAATCTGTGGGGTTTTCTAGGAGTTCTGTAGGGTGGACTTTAGTCCACCCATGCTGAACAGGACATGGCCTCTTCCTGAGGCACAGCCAGGCCTATTTATCCTTACACAGATTCTTAAAATAAAAACATCAGCTTCTCTTGAAAAAAGAAAACTCCAAACTAATAAACCTTGGCTCTTTGAAATTAAAATATAATTGCATCATTTCCTTTCTGTTTCTCTTTCTCTCTCTCTCTCTCTCTCTCTCTCTCTCTCACACACACACACACACACACACACACACACATACACCCTTCCCCCTGCACCCTCCCTTCCTCTCTCTCTCAAATTCATGGCCTCTATTTCTTTAATTGTTGATAGATATATTCCAAAATATGTAAATACAATCTGCTCAGTGTGTGAAGTGTTACTTTGTTTCAGGGCTGACCTCTTAGTATTGGATAACTAATTTGGGGGCTCCTTTCTGGGGAAGATTTCTATTTCTCCTGCTCTCAGCACTCCTTAGTTGCCTGTAGTTCTTTGTCTCGAGTTGATGCCCCCATGAGATTCTGACTTCCATGTTAGTGTGTCTGTTGGTGGCAGTCATCCTTGTCCAGGTTTTATTTAGGCATCCACATTGATGAGACTTCCTGGGTATAGCTTCTCTGACATTTCTAGGAGAGGAAACCTCACAGTAACTTTCCTGTTGCTGTCTGGATCTTTCCGTCTTCTCTTCTGCCTAGACCCTTGAGCCTTTGGTGAAGGAGCTGTGTTATAGGTGTATTGTTGGGCCTTTGGTGAAGGAGCTGTGTTATAGGTGTATTGTTGGGCCTTTGGTGAAGGAGCTGTGTTATAGGTGTATTGTTGGGCCTTTGGTGAAGGAGCTGTGTTATAGGTGTATTGTTGGGCCTGGGTGTCATACTGTCACTTCTCTGAGTTTTGATTTCTTTAATGGTCTCTGTCTATTACAAGAAGTTGCTTTGATGAGAAATGAGAACTACTCTTTTCTATGGGCATAAACATACATGTTTAGAATGGAGGTAGAAATGGTGATGGTTTAGTAGATAGTGGTTCTCCTCCAAGGCTCATGACTTTATATATGACTTCATCCCTTGAAGTTGGCTGGGTTCTAGTACTAGGCGTGATTTCCCTCTTGTTGAATGGACCTTGAGTCCAATTAGAGAACTCGTGGTTTCCAGTAAATACGCTCACCACTGTGCACTCTTAGGTACATTGGGCGGTGCTGGTTTTGGTTCATGGGCATCATAGCTGGGCACTTCCTTTCTTTGGATGCATGCATGGCTTCTTTTGATACAACGAAATCTTGGCCTCATGGAGGAAGCTCTAAAATCAGAACCAGCTTGGATTCCTTGTGTCTGTGTCCAAAGTATTTTGTATGTTCACCAATAGAGACTTACTATGGTCAGCCTCTGGGAGACATCCAAGCTATGTGTGGGGAGTGTCTTCAACAACCCTGAACCCCAGCTCAAAAGGGTACTTCCTCATGCCTGATACTTCGGCTTTTGTTAGCTAGTGTATGACTTTCGGGGAGAGAATTGTCAGCCCAGATGGTAAATCTAACTTATATATACATATTAAGTATATATATATAGTTACACATATATATACATGTATGTAGATATATGTATATATGTATAGGCTTACGTGTCTTATATGTAATTCTGGTAGCTGGATAATAATTGTGATGCCTTATGACATTTTCAGACATTCTTACTGTTATTTTACCCTCTCCTGATTCATTAATCTCCCTTACCTCCCTAATTACCAGGACAGCCATGGATTTACAGAGAAACCTTGTTTCAAAAAAAAAAAAAAGTGCCCCCTGCTTTTCCTTCTACAAGTCAGTTCCACCCAGGTATTTCCCCCTTTTCATCCCCACCACGCTCCCTGGTTCCTTTTACCTTCTGGTTGCTGTGTTTACTCTAGTTCATGTTCTCGTATCTGAAGACCTGGAGCTAGGACCACAGATGAGGAAGAACACAGGGCATTCGTCTTTCTGGGTTTGGGTCATCTCACTCAACATGATCTGTTGTAGTTCCATCCATCTACCTGAAAAGTTCATGATTTCACTTTTCTTTACAGCTGAGTAGTATTCCATGATATATGTATGTGTGTGTGTGTATATGTGTATATATATGTATATATACATACATATATATATATGTATGTATATATATATGTGTGTGTATGTGTGTGTATATATATATATATATATATATATATATATTCAGATCCCAGGCCCATTTATGAATTGGCCCTTTGGGGTTTTATGACTCTGATTTTTGAGTTCTTTATATATTCTAGATGTTAATCCTCTATCAGATATATAGCTGGGCAAAGATTCCTTTCTTTTTTTCTTTTTTTCTTTTTTGTTTTTGTTTTCAGAGACAGGGTTTTTCTGTGTAGCCCTGGCTGTCCTGGAACTCACTCTGTAGACCAGGCTGGCCCTCGAACTCAGAAATCTGCCTGCCTCTGCCTCCCAAGTGCTGGGATTAAAGGCGTGCACCTTCACTGCTGGGCTGATTCCTTTCTAACCCATGGGCTTCCTCCTGATTTGATTGTTTCTTAGCTGTGAATAAGATTTTTAGTTTATAAGGTCCTACTTGTTGATTGTTGGGCTTAAATTCCTTGGCAAATGAAGTCCTGTTCAGGAAAATCTACTAGCAAAAAAAATGATGAAGTTTTGACAGAGCCCCCCCCCCTCTCCTAAGATTTATTTTATTTATATGAGTACACTATAACTGTCTTCAGACACAGTAGAAGAGAGCATCAGATCCCATTTCAGATGGTTGTGAGCCACTATGTAGCAGCCAGGAATTGAACTCAGGACCTCTGGAAGAGCAGTCAGTGCTCTTAACCACTAAGCCATCTTTCCAGCCTGAGCCTGGCTTTCTTAAAATATGTTACTTTTGTAAACAAACAAAATGAGTTTACCTTTTGGTGATGAATACAAAGCCATAAAGTTCAACCAGGAAATAGAAAGAGAAGAGCCTTTCACTCTTTAGAGGCAGCAAGCAGAGGTGGTTTTTACTTTGGGGTGCACGCCTGACCAGAGAGAGGACTTTTCTTGTGGAGCCTGTCCATACATACCCATATTGATATTGGAAAGTTCACATGCCTGAGCACATGTAATTCATGGTGTCCATCCTGTGACCACTTTAGGGGCAAAGATCCACGTGGTCAAAGGGATAAACGGTGAACATAATACTTCCAGAACTGAGAATTTAGGATGGTAATGAGCAAAGATGACTCTGGGCTTCCTAGCAGAGCAGGAGTGATTGTGTGACTGGTTTCTCTTAAATACGTCTTAAAGAGTATTAGCCAAAATAAAGACCGAGCCCTGAAGACCATTTAAACAAACAGCAGTGTTCTGTATGTACTATAGGTGTTTGTTTCTATGCACCTGCTATGGCTTACAACCCTAAAACCAATTTAAATGTCCTAAGTAATCCACAGAAAGTAAGAAATAACACAGAGAAGAAAATAAAGTGCCTGGGACGTTAAGGAAGTTGTTTATATAGATACTGTCCACAGGTAATCCAAGCTAACTATAAATGGTGGTTAGCTTTCGCTCGAGGCCATGTTTGACCTGTGACCTGAAGAGAAGATTATAACCAACTGATAACATATAAATAAAAATTATATCAAGAACTCTGTGTTGAAAGGGATTCTCTCCTGTGATAAACTGTTCCTGAAGAACACAGTACGAATTCCATTGTTTGTTCTCAGGGCACTTTTATTAGGATCAAGTCAACCACAAACAGCGTCAGTGAGAAGATAACGTTTTGATTGGCATATTCTTTCCCTAGGGTGACAATGTATTGATTAATACCTACAGCGGTGTGCTCAAGATCTCTGACTTTGGGACATCCAAGAGGCTGGCTGGCATCAACCCATGCACCGAAACCTTCACAGGTACGCCTTTCCCTAACGATACAGATCTTGGATAATTAAGAATGCAATTGCCGAGCCTCCGCACGAGGTGAGAGATAAACTAAGGTTTCTCACGAACTCTGATGCTGGCATTGCCAGATGCTAGCTGGAAAACTGTGTGCGGGGTCTGACTTGCCCTTCTGTCTTCTTGCAGTTCTGTGTGTAAACCACTGAAGGCTACTTTCCGCTCTCAACGTGCTTGCATTTTGTTTTCTGATTGTTTTTTTTTTACCCCCTTGACTGGCTTACAGCCCCCCTGACCCTCACGAGACTGCTTTTTTACAAACATGCCCTAGCCCAGCCTCTCTGATTCTTACTCATACTCAAACAGTTCCTATCTGGGCTCTGGTTTCCCTCCTTCTCAGTCTGTTTTCTCCCAGGAATCAATTCCCCTACTGCACAATAGAAATAACCCTAAGATTTCAATTCAGAAAAGAGGAAGTGACTCATCCACTCGGAAGAGGTGGAGATGAGAAATTAGGCAACGCAGGGACTGTGATGCAAAGTCTTGAGAGGGTGGAGACTGCGGGGAGCACAGCCAAGAGCCAGCAGATGGATGACCGCCCATTAGATACTGAGCCTGCAACATGTCTCTGTTTCATGTTCTAATGTTAACTCTCTAGGAGCATTGGGTTCTGTTATTATTAGAGGAGGAGGGCAGGGCCAGAGATTTAGAGATTGACTAAAAAAAAAAAAATTAAGGAGTCAGTGACTAATCTTTGATTCAGTGTAAAGCAAAATGGCCAGATGTGCCCATTTCCAAATCCCCTGAGGTAGACAAAAGTTCCTCCTTTTAGCAGATGGGGACATTGGTAGAAAGAGGCGGGAGACATCTCTGGGAGATGGCGGTTTGTCTATGATGGAAATGAGTCAGGGTTTTCCTCTCTCCCTTTGTTCTTGTCATTGGCCTGCAGACTTCAGTTCATCTTCCTCTCTGCTGGTGGCCTCAGAGGTGGGAAGGAGGAGGGAGAGATCCCTGTGTCTCTCAGATCCTCTGATCCACTCCACCTCCTACGCTCCATACAACATATTTCAGACTGGCCATATTTACAATGTATTTTAAAAATAAATTCAAACCCACTAGCAGCTTCCATGTTTGCGCTTCTACTCTCATTCTCTCAGCGTGGCAAGCGCCGATGTAGATGTTGCCCAGGCTCAGTAACTTGGGAGATGATAATTCCTACTTCTGCAATGTGTTGGGGGCAGGATGTTGATTTAGTCTTCTTTTCATCTTGAAAATTTGTCTTCAAGGTGTTGTAGGGAAGGAGTCCTCACCGGGGCCCTGTGCCTGTAACCCTCCCACTGGCCACACATGAAGGCGTTATGTACAGCGTATGACTAAGGAGTGCAGATCTCTCTTTCATGCTGATCTGAGAGCCATAGCTTGCAGGCAGGCCTTGGTCCTTACAACACAGTGCTTTGGAGTCCTGACTGTCTAAGGGTCAAGATGCCTCATCACCTCTGGTGAATGTGGCGGAAAGACCTGGCTTGTTTTCAGCTCGAGGTGGTTTGGGTGAGGGGCAAGCAGAGGTAGTCATCATTTATGGTGCTCTGACTGCATACTTTGCTTGGGCGCATAGTGCATTATATTCACTGAAATTTGTACATAAACCCTAATCATGAGGTATCATTATCCCAGTTTACGGTGAGAACATTAAGGTTCAAAGGGTTTAAATAACTTGCCCAAGGTCACAAAACTGTTTAGTAATAGATCTGAGGTTTGAACTAGACTTAACATGCTAAGTGGAATTAATTACCTTCTCCTCAGACATTTCCCACCCACACTCTTCTCTATCTCCACTGAGGGCCACTGAGACCTTGGCTGTCACCGGCGCCCTTTCTCACGCTGTGGTCCGACCATCAAGGAAGTATGTCAGTTCAGACGTGGGATGGGCTGTGACCCTTCCAGTCCTGCACTCCTGTCACAGCTGCCTCTCTCAGCCTCTCCACTTCTGCTCCTGCCCCCTCCTGTCCATCTTCAACATTGCAGCCAGAGCCCTCCATGGCTTCCATGCAGAGTAAACAAAGCTGAAATCCTTGACAAGGTGCGGCCTGCCTTGGAGCCAAGTGCCTTTCAGACCCTGCTTCTGGCTCACAGAGCGCTGGAGCATAGACTTCCCTCAAGCCCAGAACTAGGCCCAAGGGTCTAGTTCCCTCAACTCCCTGTCTACACACCACACCCTGTGTACTACCTGGCTCTGTATACCCCCTCTCTCTCCTGCTTGGTTTATTCGAGTCTACTCTTCTGGTTTACCTTTAATCGGGGGTCACGACCTGTCTTTGATCTATTAAACAATTGTTCTTAACCTTCTTAAAATGGTAACCCTTTAACACACTTTGGCATGCCGTGGTGATCCCCCCCAACTATAAAGTTATTTTCGTTGCTACTTCATAACTGTGATTTTGCTACTCTTATGAATCATAATGTAAGCATCAGATGTGCAGAATCTGATAGGTGACCCCCTGGGAAAGGGCAGTTCAGCTCTAAGAGGGATCACGACCCACGGATGGAGAACCACTGCATGGTTCATTTTACTAAGATCCACAGTAGGAATTGCAAGGATTTCATTTACAGAATCACATGCATCAGAAGTTTTTGAATCATTTTTTCACCATAGCTCTCTGAATCCTGGTGCTAGTTATTTTTGTCTGCATTAGGGCCCGCGTGCGTGCTTAGAAAGCTCTATGCTGCTGAGCCAAAGCTCTAGCCTCACGGGTCTTTTCCCCTTGAGATTGAAGAGTGCCTGTGATATCTGAATACGTGCATGTATTGTTTAATGTCTTTCATCTGTCCCCTCAAACATCTAAGCATTCCTTTGAAAGCATAGGAGTCCCCTTTCTAGTTTCTTGGGTTTCTGCTGGTGTTGGGTTTGTTTGTTTGTTTGTTTGTTTGTTTGTTTTTAACACAGAGCACACCATTGATTATGGCTGCCTGCTGTCTGCTGTGGGGTAGACTGCTTTCTCCTGACTATGACGTGGTGCTGACTGACCACTGTTACCTGTCTCTCACTTCTTTACATCCTGCAGCTTCTCATAACCACTGTTCTGCTCCCGTCTTTGATGACACTGGGACTCATCTTTGTCTGGGCTTAGTTCTCCTACCGTAGTGAGCTCTAAAATGGGAATATGTGAGTCAAATACCAGGCTCTGGAACTGGGGACTGTATGGCTTGAATGAGAGCAGTAAATGAACTAGACTTTCTCTGGAAAAGTACACGTAAAGGAAGTTGGCACATACTGGAAGAACTGGACACAGAAATATATGTTGTGTTTCCTATTGTTCAGAGCAACAAAAAAAGACCAACTATGGTCAACTGGCTAAAACATCCCTTCGAGGGGCAGATCAGCCTTAACCCACCCATAACCAGAAGCTATTGATGAACTATTCTGTTTCAGCGATAAAATTCATTATGAACCCTTACGCTTCCAGGTTTATTAACTGCAGAGAGAGCTGGATCTCAGAGAAAGATGAGACATCAGGACCTGAGTCATATGTTCTTAACTGTCGTATTTACGTAGAATATCTGAAGTGGTTATTAGGTATCATTCTTTGCCTTTCTAAAGTGGAAATGTGTTTGCTTTATCCCCAGGTACCCTTCAGTATATGGCGCCAGAAATAATCGATAAAGGACCACGAGGCTATGGGAAGGCTGCCGACATTTGGTCCTTGGGCTGCACGATCATTGAAATGGCGACTGGAAAACCACCATTTTATGAACTAGGAGAGCCACAGGCGGCCATGTTCAAGGTCACACATCATATTAAACACAAAGAGATAAAAGATTCTCATAGCTGATGGATGTTTTGTGCATGAATGGCTATCAGAGTTTTTTTTAGGAGAGACGCTCAGGAGAATACAAGCGAGTCACAGACAAGGTCTAGGAGATGCTCTCTCCCCCTCCGCAGGCCACACCTGTGCCTCAGCCTTAGTTTTCCTCATTCTAAACTGAGATACCATGTAAGCTTCTTACCGTCCAGTATAAATGACCCACAACTCCAAGCTCTGGGGAATAGTGTGGATGTTCTCCTCGTAAGAAAATCATAAGAACATTTCCGGGGCTGGACATCTGTCACAGTGGGGAAGCACTTTTCTAGCATCCCTGGTTTAATCCATAGCACCTCAACACAGACACACTTGCACACTCATGAGCAAGCATACACACACACATACACACACACACACACACACACACACACACACATGCACTCACATGCACACACACACACACACACACACGCACATATGAACACAAAAAATTCACAAAACAACATTTGAATCCACCTAAAAATTACATCAAATTATTTTCATTTATTTATTTATTTATTTATTTTAATTAATTAATTAATTAATTTATTTATTTATTTATTTATTTTTGGTTTTTGAGACAGGGTTTCTCTGGATAGCTCTGGCTGTCCTGGCAGTCACTCTGTTGACCAGGCTTAAAGAATCCATTCTTATAGAGGGTATAATTACCATCTTAAGTAAACCAACTTTATTTTTTTAGGTCTGTTCTTTCAGTCTGTTTTCCTTAAGTAATTCTGAGAAGTGAGAGCACACCCCTACCCCACCCCAGTACAAAGGGCAGTGATATAGAAATATGTAGGCGTGAGATTTTTGGACAGCAGAGGGCTAGACAAAGCAGCGACCCTACAGTCCTCCCAGCCAGGCTGCCTGGCTCCCAGGAAGCTCCGGCCGCTAAGTGCAGCCGTCAGCCTCAGCCTGGGGCTCAGCCCACAGTTCTCTGCAGACAGCTTCTTACCAGGGGCCCTGTGATACTTACACACCATCAACGTTTGTACCAAGTGTGATCTACTTTACACTTGTTGAGAAGTTGATATGAGAATGAGGACTGCACACAGGAGGCTCTGAGTTCTGTCCCTAGCTCTAAACTCCACTGCCAGCGCTTCTGGGAGCGTTGAGACACAGGATTCTCTCTCTCTCTCCCCTCCCCTCCCTCCTCCTCCCTCCCCGTCCTCATTATCCATAATGTAGTAATTATCAGTTAACAGGTTAGCACATCTCCAGCCTTGGAAAGCTGACCATGGGAAGTGATACTGGCCCAGGCTAGACCATACAGCCTCTGACACTGACTGACTGTGTTATGGTACAGGCTCCAATGGGGTCGGATATTTGGGGCATTGGGCAAATTAATGAACCTCCTTATCAGTAGGTACAGAATGAGGAGAAAAGCGGTTTCTCTCACAGGACGTTTTTGAGGAATGTGAGAAATGATCTATGTAAAGCACCTAGAATCATTTTTAACATAAAGAGTATATATATAAATATTTATATTATTATTTATTAGGATGTATATTTGTAGATACAAATGCATGAAAACATCATTGATATGTACAGTACACATGACAGGGAGCGTGAGTGTGTGTGTGCACACGTGATGTCCTGCATGTGGAAACCACCTTGGGTCCCAGGGACCAACCATTAGGTTCTCAGGCTTGCTTAGCAAGCACGTTTAAATGAGCCATCTGGCCTGCCCCCACCCTTTGGAATACTACTAGAAGTAGATTCTGACCATGATATAAAATGTACTTTAATGTTAAAGTGCTTTTAAATATTTCTTAACGTTGGTGATTTGAGATGGGGAAATGCTTACAAATTATGCAATGGGGGAAAGAACGTGGACTTTAAACAAAGCAAATCAAGATGCTTCTGTCTAAAGCCATACTTTCCTTGTGTGTCTAAGAGGGACGGAATCCTGAGAGGATTCCATGACGTCGGTAAATGGAAAAACTCCAACCCACCCAGCCATGGCTATTCTGGGCAGCTCAGTGATCTCAACAAAATATCTTTGTGTGTGTGTGTGTGTGTGTGTGTGTGTGTGTGTGCAGAGTATATTAAAGTGTTCTCAGGTTTTGAAGGAATGTCTTATTACTCTACACTGTGCATGTCTTCAGCTAGTAAATCTTCTTGCATCATTGCTGAAGCTACAAAAGCAGTCTGTAAGCTTCCTGTAACCTACAGAAAGCACATCTCAGGTCACCCGCAGAAACGCTGGGGCAGGCCGGGGATACCACTCAGTGTCAGGGCGCTTGGTGCCGGAAGCCTTGGGTCCCACTGAGAGGAGAGGAGGAGAAGGGGCGGGGTGAGGGAGAGTGGATGCTGGGGGCTCAGTGCTTTTGGTTTGGCTGTAGGTGGGGATGTTTAAGGTCCACCCAGAGATCCCAGAGTCCATGTCTGCGGAGGCCAAGGCATTCATCCTCAAGTGTTTTGAACCAGACCCCGACAAGAGAGCCTGTGCCAACGACTTGCTTATTGACGAGTTCTTAAAAGTGTCCAGCAAAAAGAAGAAGACACAACCCAAACTCTCGGGTAGGTTGCTGCACGGAGCCGGTTGGGTTCTGAATCTTAAGCTTTTAAATGAAACGGTGTTTCCCTAAGTAAGCATCCAGATACCGTATCCCTGGAAATGGGTGTAAAGACAATATTGCTATCGGTCATTTGGTTCCTTATCGGGAAGTCATGTTACCTTCCATTTCACAAATGCTGGGGCCTGCTCCGTAATGGCCTTCCAGCATATTCATTATAGTTAACTGTATCATCCTCTACTGCTTTCTAGCATTGAGAAATAAAGGTTACAGGGTGAAAGAGGTATCTTGAGTCCTTCAGGATTGAAACTCCCCAGTGCCACAAATGGGCTACTGGCTGTAACAAAACTATTAAATTTCCAAACATCTAGGTAATGAAGCCTTTGAGTTGTAGGAGGTAGGCAGTACCTGCTGCCTCTCAGAGACGGTCTTTCTGAACATTTGCCCAAAATGGAAGAAAGGAGGAGGGAATGCAGGTGGTCTGGCTGCTAGTAACAGTTAAAACGGAAGTGTAACTTATAAGCGAGTTTGGTCAGTGATTCCATAACTTATTTCGGGAAGAAAGATGGGGTAAAGGACCTGCCTGTCCTTGGCATTTATCCAAGGTCCTTGGTGTTTATCTTGGATGGGCAGAGGAACGGCAGGAAATGACATTGACCCCTATTAGGTGCTCGGGTTTTGTGTGCTGCCCAGCTTAACGACAAAGCTGATACACGCTGTTTCTTTTCCCCCCACACAGCTCTCTCGACTGGATCGAACGGTGAGTCGGCCCTTCCCTTTGCCCACTGACCTGAGAACTGGCAAAATGTGACACGGGCCACGCTTTTTCGGCCACCGCCTCCCCACCTGCAGCTTACCTGGGAGGCGCCTGAGCACTGAGGAGTCACGCAGCCTGGCTCAGTGTCCTCCTGTACAAACAGCCCTCTGCCATAGCAGAGACTGGATTATTGTTCCCTGAGCGCAGGGCGGTGACCGCTTTTTTTAAATCATCAGTTGGATGAAGTCTGTGTCTTCCTTCTAGAAACCAGTTGGCTATCTTTTTGGGAGGAAGATGTCAATTTCATATACCTTCTTTGGGTATCTTAGGGCAGTACACTGTACTCTAGCGGGCAAAGAGGTGTGGTCTGGTCTCATTTGGTTAGTTTTTGCAAATCATAACAAGTTTGTGCTCAAGTCAACTAAAGTATCTAGAAGAGTAATAAGGAGAGGTCGATGGCTGTGGGTGGGTGGGTGGTTGGAGTGGGAGTGCTTTAATGTCCATTGTAGTGGGGGGCGGAGTAGCACCAGCAGGTCTCAGCAGGCTGTTCAAGTGCCTCATTAGCCCCTTCACCAGGCTTTCCCCATGTACCAGGCTCCCCATGCACCAAGCTCCCCATGCACCAAGCTCCCCATTCAACAGGCTCCCCATGTACCAGGTTCCCCATGCAACAGGTTCCCCATGCAACAGGCTCCCCATGTACCAGGTTCCCCATGCAACAGGTTCCCCATGCAACAGGCTCCCCATGTACCAGGTTCCCCATGCAACAGGTTCCCCATGCAACAGGCTCCCCATGCAACAGGTTCCCCATGCACCAAGCTCCCCATGCAACAGGCTCCCCATGCAACAGGCTCCCCATGTACCAGGTTCCCCATGCAACAGGCTCCCCATGTACCAGGTTCCCCATGCAACAGGCTCCCCATGCAACAGGCTCCCCATGCAACAGGTTCCCCATGCACCAGGCTCCCCATGCAACAGACTTCCCCATTCAACAGTCTTTCTCCAGTAACTCTCACTATGGTTTTCCTGTGATTCTGAGTTCGAGGCTGTCTCTAAGATGCAGAGAGACAGGATTATGGTGCTGCCTCTTTTCTCCACAGGCATCCAGGGGTATAGAAAGCAGCTCCTGCATTTCCTCAGGGTAGACCCCAAGCGCTTCTTAGCTTTCTGAGTACCCTGCATTGCACAGAAGTCAGTTTTGATGCCTTGGCCTCTATTTTTTTGTTTCCTATGTGTCGTGCAAAAGCTTCTTTTAGCTGTCACTCTGTGCTGGTTGCTCCCCAGAGTTGATTCTGAGACTGTACTAATGTCCTGGAGGAGCGTTGGAGCTGTGCCCAGCCTCTCAGTCTGGCATCTTTGGGTTCCTTCCACGGGCCGTGGTTTTCATGTGTGGGAAGCCTTTCCCATCCACACACATTAAATTGCGTGAACTGTACTTGCTTCTACTCACAGTCTGCTCAGCGAGCGTGTGCCTCAGACTGAGCGTGAGGTGTCAGGTTTTCTCTGCCGGTCAGCTGAGGCTCCCATGTCCTCTGGCTGTGCGTTCAGGGTAATTCTGCAAGAATCTAGACTCTGCCCTGGCTTGATGTCTAGCTCTAGATAAGCTATTATAAGGTCTTGAGACTATAAGAGAGTCAGTGGACGGGTGTTGGCGTCAGACCTGTGACAAACACAAGCACGTTGGTTCTTCCTGAGGCAGGCCCCCTGTGCTCAGCACGGCTTCCCCGGAGGCTGTTCACCATGGTTCCCATAGCCGGAGCGTCCCTGATCTTTCTCTCGGGGCCTTCAGGATTTTCCTGTTAGAACTTCTCTTGTGAGTTTCTCCCTCCCAGAGATTATCCCTCCCTACTCTACCCCCTTACCTGAACAAGATTGCCCTCAGAAGAGGGGAATCCCCTATATCCCCAAGGAGCATGTAAGACACACATGCTAACAAACTAAGAGCAGAGGTACCACCTCATTGTTCTCGAGGGTCTCTGTGACCTCTGTGCCTCCAGTCCATTACATCTAACCATGACTGGGGTTTCTTGATGACAGAAAACCTTCCTTTATCCTTTTTCCTTGGGTGCACTTTGTAGGTCATATACCTATTTCTGGGTAGAGCATAGATACTGCCCTACCAGGAACCTGGTGGCTTAGTAGTGCCGGTAGTTAGCATGTGTGCAGATGACAGATCTGGACAGGGCACTCACGACTGGACCCCAGGGGGCTCGGCACCCAATTACTAAAGAATTAGCAAAGAAGGGCAGAGAGCAGAGAGAACTTGATCTGGAACGGTGTAACCAACCAGCACTGAGTCCAGAGTTTTCTAATAGCAGACATGTCCTGTCTTCACCGTCCAGTACGTCAGCCACCAGACCCTATGTGGTTGTCTCACACTCAAAAATGGGACCTGTGGCTGAGGCCTGTGGCTTTTATTTAAATGTTAATGTAAATAATCACCTGAGGCTTCCAGCTACCTCGTTGGATGGCGAAACTAGTCATCATTCTCAAAGCTGGGTAGACGATAGTTTATTTATTTAATGTCATTGGTTCAGTGGTGCTCTTCATTTAGCACAAGAGGAATTAGTGGCAAATGCTCAGTGACAGGACCCAAGGAGCTGAAGGGGTTTGCAGCCCCATAGGAGGAACAACAATATGAACCAACCAGTACCCCCAGAACTTTCAGAGACTAAACCACCAACCAAAGATTGCACATGCCTCCAGCCGCATATGTAGCAAAGGATGGCCTTGTCAGACATCAATGAGAGGAGAGGTCCTTGGTCCTGTGAAGGCTCCATGCCCCAGTATAGGGGAATGTCAGGACAGGGAAGCAGGAGTTGGGTTGGTTAGTGAGCAGGGGGAGGGAGGGAATAGGGGGTTTTCAGAGGGGAAATGAGGAAAGGGGATAACATTTGAAATGTAAATAAAGAAAATATCTAATTAAAAAAAAAAAGAAGTGAGTCAGAGTGAGATCCTTCTACCTGGACTAACTGGGTGTTTGCTAGTCATTATTAAGATGCCTACTGGCCCCTCCCATGGTCTGGAAGCATAACCTGGACTCCTGTTCTCTTGAGGGAGCTCAGCCAGCTCAGAGCAGCTACAGTGCGGGGACTGCTCACCAAGGCTTAGGCAACTGGAGACGGGCAGGCTGTCTAGGTGGGAGGCTTCGTGTTGGAGGGGAGCCTTGTCCCTAGATTGTCCACGAGGGGAACCTAGAAAGTCCCGGTTGCCCCTGAATATCTGTTCTGAGATTTCCTTGTGGAAATTGCATCCAACAAATTCCCACTTTCCGCAACTGAGAGCATAGCTAATTTCTTTGAGTTAGCACCTCTTCTTCCTCTAGATGGGAACTCTTGGCAATCTGGGTCCTATCCACAGATGGGGCCACCTGCGCCTTTCCCCAGCCAAACCTGGCCTTCTGATAAAGCTTTCCTTTAGAGGGCTTTGGACTCACATGCTTTTCCATGAGCCCTTAAAACTCAGCAATGCCGATAATTCTCTAGAGACACTCCTCTGAGCTGACCATCAGCCTCTTCGGATTCCTGCAGCCAGCTCCTCAGAGCTGCAGGCTTCGTGAGTCTTGGCAGTAAGGCTGCCAGTGACTAGAAACCCTTCCCACCTCCTGTTCCACAGCCTGAGAGCCCAGTAATCCCCTGTCTGAGCTGGGATCCAGGTACCCGTGCTGTTCGAGGCCTGTGGAGACACAGCTCTTCCTCTCGGCCCACAGAGCTCCAGAACATGAGAGAGCAAGCGGAACAATCTAGAATAGATTCCCCCATAAGCGTGTAGTTGGACACCCAAGTACCCATTCCTTCTTCCTAGCCCTAATGACAGACAGCATCCCTGGAAGGCCAGGAGCCCAGGTGGGTCCTTTCCGCCCAGCCTTTCCCTGTGGTATAAGTCTCCGGTGGCTATATGCCCCTCGCCTAGCACTGTGCTCTTTCCCTCTCTGCCATTACAGATTCATGTCTGCAGGTCCAGTATTTCCATGTGTCCTCTGCTTTCTATTCCTGGTAGTCCATTATTTGCCCTTCCACTTGACCTCTGAACCCGAGTTGACTGAACTTGCCAGTGAGGCCCACGGAGGTAAATCCAACCAGAACTTTCTCAGTTCTCCCCAGTTCTCAGAGCCTTCTTGCCTGAAAGCCGGTTTTGTCTTGTTTCAGCCGTGTGTGGGCCTCTCTGACGCCTCATCCTCCCGCGGCTGAGACTCATCATTCTCCGTTGCCGGTGCTTCTCTCTCCCCTTTCTATGAAATATTGGTATTCTGCAAGGGTGTGTTCCCTTTCCCTAAGCTATGGCACGCCTTGCTTTAAATTACATTGAAGTCCCTGGTGACTGACCCAAATTTCTTCTGAGCTCCACTCAAACCCACTTTGTAGGCTGAATCATCAAATAACGCCCCTTGTCTGCTACAGAGACTTCCCCTCCAGCTTGCATTCTTTCTCATCATGATATGTAAATAATATATATCTCCATTAATTTTTAGAGAACAGAAATCTTAGGGGCATTTTCATTTTTCATGGCACTGGGCTTAACAAGAGGAGCAATTTAGAACCAGGTCCATGGGTTGACTTCTCCTCAGGCTGAGGCTGCGCCAGGACGACACACGGTGTCCACAGAAGTCCTCTATAAGATGATTGAGGCTAGGTTCCGCCTTTAACCACGTAGACTTTTACCCCGGGAGGCCTCCTTTTTGGCAGTCAGTATCCATAGCAACCTTAAAATTCACAGGACAAAGGCTTTCTCAGTGCTGGCTACTCAGGCCCCCTAAGGAGACCAGAGAGGTAAAAACCAGGATAGCTAAGGCCTTGCTCCCTGCTCGGTAGACAGGCGTGCTTGCACATCACATGATTACATTTACAGAAGCACAAGATAGGAACATCTTAGCTGGTAGTGCAAACACTATTGATTTGTTCATTCCCAAGATACCAGTTCTGCTTTTGAAGTTCAAGTGGTCATGGTGCTGATTCCTTATTTATTGGGGAAGATAGAGTCTTACTGATTTGTAAATTAATACCTGCCCCGCCCTGCTGAGTCTTCACCTGGTATCTGCCTGGGTATCTTAGGTGCTGGGATTACAGCCTGTGCCTAGCTCAATCAGGTTCTTATCAAAGCCCTTTTGCTACTTGTCTTTGTTAGGGTTTCCCTTGCTGTGACGAGACCCCACGTCCAAGGCGACTCTTATAAAGAAAAACATTTAATTGGGACTGGCTTACAGGTTCCGAGGTTCAGTCCATTATCATCAAGGCAGGAAGCGTGGCAGTGTATATATGTGTATATATATGCTCATATATATATATATATACACATATCTACATATACTACATGAATAATATATATTTATATAATATATTTAATATATAAATATATGTTTATATTTAATTTAAACATATAGTGCCTAGGAAACAATACTGGAGTTTGCTTTGGGCCCCACACATGTGCACAAACACATGTGTACACACCTGGATGCACATATAAAATATTTGCTTAGTGTAAAAACTTGGAAAATATTTTCACCCTAAATTGTATCTTCTAGAAAGAACTACTATTAATGCTATGGCATAGTTTTTTGTATTTTCTTTAGTTACATATGCAGCACACACCATTTATTCACACACACACACACACACACACACACAGTCTACAACCTAAAAGTACCTGGAGAAGCCAAAGGAAAAATAGAAGGCCTGTTGTTGGTTTTACTTGTCAACTTAACCCAGTCTAGAATCTCCCCAGAAGAATGTCTTAGTGAGGAGTTGTCAGATCAGGTTGGCCGTTGACCGTGTGAGCATCACCATGCCCTGACCTGGGTCCTCGCTTGGTCCCTGAAGTGCTGGATTTTAGCCTAGAACTGTGGGCTAAGGTAAACCCTTTGTCACCTAGGCCGTTTCTGCTCTAACAGAAGGGAAGCTAAGATTGCCACCCTGCTCTTGGGTGTTTGTAAACCAGAAAGAAGAGTGGGTGATCACAGTGTGGGCCTTTGTCTGGTGGTCGGTGGCCAGCACCCCCCCGGCAATGATGGCCGACTTGCAGTGGTGGGGAACAGAGGTAGAGGAGCCTTTGCTGACTGATTATCCACAGTCTTTAAGACTCAGGCGAGCTCAGCTCAACCCAGCATAACAGAAATTAAATAAAAAATGGTTTCCAAGCAGCCATGCATGCTTTTACTTTATATATATATAACTTTACACTTGCCTTATTTTTAGTAAGAGATGTTTGTAATGTTGAGACATTAAAGATGTTTCTGGCAGAATTTTGCTGTCTTTAGAACAGTTTGGAATGAAATGTCGGGAGCTCTGATTATGCGTCTTAGTCTTCAGTAAGGCAGATGAATGTGTTTGCAGTGGGATTCATGTCTGGCATCTAGGAAGGGAGAGTCCTAGAGGTCTCTTGGTTTCCAAAACTGTTGGTGTGCCTCCTCCTGCCGTGACGTGTGGCAGTCAGCATATTTGTCTGAGGGGAAGCAGGGTCAGATCCTGTTGCTTATACCCACAGCATCTCTTTCCTTCCTACGTCCAGGGCAGCCACAGATACTAAGGTGAACCTTCACACCTGTGAGGATATAGCTTTCAAGTTTTAAATCGTGCGTCTCATTCTATTTTGAGATATGGGGAATGAGACCTATAAATCTCTATTGAAGTCATCAGTTAAAATGGGAGCCCAGGACGTGCTGAGCCTGCAGCCTGATTCTTCCTTCCTGGGAGATGTCCCCTTCAGGGTCCAAGAGGGTCCTATGTTATTTTGAGTGAGGCAGGGTTGGCGATCACATGATCGGCTTCTTACAGGGCGTGATTTATCCAGTCGTGGGCGTGACAAAGGATACTGGCTCTTTCGAAGATGTGCCTGCTAGTCAGGATAAAGTTCTTAGAGTGTCAGCTGCCATCTCTCCCTCTCTCCTCCTGTCACAGAGTATCTTAGAAGCATCTCCCTGCCGGTCCCTGTCCTAGTGGAAGACACCAGCAGCAGTAGCGAGTATGGCTCTGTTTCTCCTGACACGGAGCTGAAGGCGGACCCCTTCTCCTTCAAATCCAGAGCTAAGTCCTGTGGAGAAAAGGACGGGAAAGGGATCCGGACGTTGTTCCTTGGGTAAAGAGCTGACTTGCTTGTGACGAAAGGCATGCCCTGTGGACTGTCGCTCTGTGAGGAGACCCTGACTTATGTTGTACCCATTATTACAGCATTCCGGATGAAAACTTTGAGGATCACAGCGCGCCCCCATCTCCTGAGGAGAAAGACTCCGGCTTTTTTATGCTGAGAAAGGATAGTGAGAGGCGGGCGACCCTTCACAGGATCCTGACCGAAGACCAGGACAAGGTTGTAAGGAACCTAATGGAATCTCTGGCCCAGGTAAAGCCTCCTCCGGGGCCCTTCCCTTCCTGAAGATTTACATAGTTTTGTTGTTGTTGTTGTTGTTGTTTTATTTTGTTAATTTTATTTAATCTTTTTGGTGGTGGTGTTTGTTTTCAAGACAGAGTTTCTCCATGTAGCCCCAACTGTCCTGGAACTCTCTCTGTAGACCAGGCTGACCTCAAACTCAGAGACTGGCCTGCCTCTGCCTCCCTAGTGTTCGGATTAAAGGCGTGTGCAGCCTCTGACACCACTGCCACCCGGCTACTTTAATTAACAATTAATTAATTAATTTTCTCATTTAAAAAAATTTATTGATTTGCTTTTTTACACTCCATATTTTATGACTCCCCCCTCCCCAGTTTAATTTCTGAAAGATCGATTTCCATTGTGCTGACCTGGCTGGGCTCAAGCTGTCCTTATACTCTACCTCCTGACTAGGTGGGGCTACAGGGGCACCCACCATACCCCAGGCAAATGCCACAGATTTTCACCCTGGAGTTGCCCAGGAGATCTGGAAGTGTATGGCGGCTGTAGGACTCTGAGCAGTGAGACCAACCTACACCCTGAGTGACCTAACCCCTGCAAGGCTGAGGCAGGGGGATGGAGAGTTCTAGGCCACCCTGGGCTACATAGGGAGACCTTATTTTGCAAAAAAAAATAACGATAAAAGCCCTTCCTTCTGGTAAACAAACAAAAACCCTCTCAAGTGTGAAACTACGTTTGTGAATACTAATTGTTGTTACATCGAAAGCAATGCGGTTCCCCTTTCCTGCTGGCTGCTCTCCATCCCCACCTCTCCGTCTCCCTCCTCTGTCCATCCTTCCTTCATCCTTTCTGATGTGCTCCCTTCTTCAGTTCTTCTTCCCCCTTCACCCCTCCCTTCCTCCCCGTCCTTGCATTTTTAAGAGAAGAACTGATGAGATTAAGGTGTTTACAGTCCCCCTTGAAGGGGTAAAGCCTCAGCTCTAATAGAGCACAGTAGAAATGGTGGATGTGCTGGTTTATTAGCAAGTTAGTGTGCGGGACTTAGTGTCCATACGCAGACACAGTACTTGGATGGCACACGCGGCAGCCTACACAATTCTGCTGCTCATTCACAGGGTCGATAAACGGGGGTTAAGCCACGTGAATTGCTGATCTCGACGTTAGCGCAAGGCTGCCTGTCAGCTGTGCCTTTGATCAGCAGATGGAACCCTAGCTTATGAGGTCACCAGATCCACACAGGAGGGGGGCAGCAGCGAGCAATTGAGTCATATGTTAGAATTCCTGTGTGAAGAGCAATCAAACCAACCGAACACCTTGCCAAAGGCCACAAACCAGGTGTCTCGCTCAGGAGAAATGTATTCTCTTGAAGTTCTAGAGGCTTACAGTGCAAGGCCAGCGTATTTACTGTCTTCTGAGAATGGATGATGGTCTTCTCCCAGTATCCCAAGATGCCCTGCTCTCTGCACATGAGCACCCTGGTGTCTCTCGAGCATCTTAGGAAGATTCCAGTCCAGGTGGACTGGACGCCATCCTTACTTACGCCCGAGGTAATAGGAGTCCCCCAGTTCCAGCAGATAGGCCACAGCCCAGGCCTCTTGCAAGTGCACGCTTTCTTCCCACAGACACAGCAAATCCTCAGCATGATATCTGTCATCCTCTGTCAGCCCCGTGAACACTGTGGACAGCTCATGGCTGTGGCAGTGTGGACTGCACACAGCTCTGCTCCTCTCTTGGTCCTAGGGAAATGGCTGCAAAGAGAGTAGATGGGTGGGCCAGGGTGTGACTATCCCAGTCCAACCGTTGGCCTGACCTTGTCTTCCGTCAGCACAGATGAGGAGCCATGTCCTCTCTCTTGGCTCTTCCTGTTCAGCACCAGGTATGTCTCGTCAGCCACACTAGGCTTCTGTGCTGTTCCCTGAGTCTGAACATCCTGTCACCATAAGGATTCCCTAATATCCACCTTTTGGATCTCATATGGAGAGCAATGTGTGTGCCAGTAAAGGCTCCGGCTGCAGAGAGAACTTAGAGAATGCCGTCACTACTTTCTGAAGGAGACCAACTGTGGTCCTAATAGAAAGCTATCTCAGGCAGGGACCACAGTGATCATGAGGCTCAGGAAACAGGTGTTGTGGCCTGAGAAGGCAGGCAGGCAGGCCTCTAGGTAACAGGATACGGTAGTTGTCAGGGAGGCCAGGTGTGCCCCTGGGGATCCTTCAGGAACAGAGAAGAGGACAGATTGAGATATGAGGAACCAAGGTTGGATGGAGGGAGCAGATGTGTGGCTTGCAGTTCATGTAGTCATTCAGCCAACACTGCTCATATGCTGAATGCCAGGTGTTTTAGTTGGGGTCTTACTGTTGTGAGCAGACACCATGACCAATGCAAGCCTTACAAAGGACATTTAATTGGGGCTGGCTTACAGGTTCAGAGATTCAGTCCGGTATCATCAAGGTAGGAACATGGCAGCATCCAGGCAGTCATGGTACAGGCAGAGCTGAGAGTTCTACATCTTCATCTGAAGGCTGCTATGAGGAGACTACTTCCAGGCAGCTAGGATGAGGGTCGTATAGCCCACACCCACAGTGACACTCCCACTCCAACAGGGCCATACCTTCTAATAGTGCCACTCCCTGGGCTGAGCATATATAAACCATCACACCAGGTCTCTTCCACAAGCAGGGGATACAACAGTGAACAAAATATAACTCCGTATCCCACCAAAGTTGACATTGTAAGAGAAGAGGAGAAGGACGAGGAGGAGGAGGCAGGGGAGCAGAAGAAGGATAAGAGAGAGGAGAAGGAAGAAGAGGAGGAGAGAAGGAAGAAGAAGAGGAGGAGGAAGGAGAAGAATAAGAAGTGGAGGAGGAGGAGGAGGAAGAGGAGGAGGAGAAGGAGGAGAAGAAGAAGAAGAAGAAGAACAACTACTACTACTACTACTACTACTACTACTACTACTACTACTACTGTTATTAGATACATTGTGACCACAGCACAAAGCTCGGGCCATGATCTCTGTGCACACTCCTTCAATCCTCAGGATGCCAGAACTAAAGGGTACTATTAGCAGCCATCTTTTCCAGGTGAAGAAAGCAATACACAGAGGGCGTGTGTGGCTCCCAGCGTCATGCACCCTTGAAAGATGGAGTTGGGATTGAGACAGTCTGGCTCCAGGATGTCTAGTCATAACCTCCACACTGCCCTGGCTCCCTGACACGGCAAATGGTGGAAAAGCAGGGGTGGAAGGTCACTGCTATCCACGCTGGGATGAAGGCTTCGCTGATGGCCGTGACTTTATGATGTTTATTTTTAGGTCAGGAATTGTCTAAATTATCCACATTCCAAAAAGGCACAGTTTTCCGGTACAGAAGATGTGTTCTTGTTTTTGTTTTGTTTTGTTTTTTGTTTCTTTGACTCCTAATGGACTGTGACGTCACTGCCTGGGTTCTCACTGTAGCTCCATTTTCCAGAACACTCATTCCTGTGACTGCTGAAATTTTGATTAACTGACTGATTGACTGAATGAATACACTTGTGGGATTAAACCCCGGGCCTGGAATATCTCAAGCACGTGTTCTACCACTGGGCTATGGCTTATTATGAACCTAGTAAACCTAATAAAACCCTAAAATTTGAGGATTTTTTTCAAATTATTTTCAGTGGATTAGCATATCTACATTTTTTGGATTTGTTTTTTTCGAGACAGGGTTTCTCTGTGTAGCCCTGGCTGTCCTGGAACTCACTCTGTAGACCAGACTGGCCTTGAACTCAGAAATCCTCCTGCCTCTGCCTCCCAGTGTGCTGGGATTACAAGCATGCGCCACCACCGACCAGCTTATATCTACATTTTAAAATAAAGCTCACTTGAATGTTTTCTATGAGAGAAAAGATTGAGGACCCACATCCAGGTCAGCCTTAGAGAGAAGGCCGTGGACACCAAGAAGCTCCTAGAGGACCCGAAACTGCCAGCCAGACTCACACCCACATGGTCGGATGACAGTGGTGGGCTGCCCTGTTCAGGACACTGTGAATTCCTTAGAGGGACATCCATCTGCCGCAGCACGTGGTGACTAGGGGGCAGAACAGGTGTTGACTCCAGCTGATGTTCCAGCTCGTGGCAGGGGGATAGATAGTTAGACACTTGGAGTAAGTTTGTTGGACTTGCCTTGGTCGGAGTCCCGGCTCCCTCATTTCAGGGCTGTGCCATCCGGGTAAGTTACTGAGCTCCTCAGAACCAGAGCTGCTTCGCCTGTTAGACAAAGCCTCATGGGATTGCTAGCAGGAGTCCCTGAGTCATGGGAAACTTAGGTCAAAATAAAAAAAAACACTGTACAAATGGGAACCTGTTACTGTTAACCAACCTAGTAATAGTTACCTAGTTTCTTTATTATTCTACAACCAGGCAGAAATAATTTTCTCCCCCACCCCCCACCCCCACACCCCCTCCCACCCCTCCACCCCACCCCCGCCACTACATAACATTTTGTTTGATTCTCTGAGAGTTTCACATCATGCACCTTGATCACAATCCCTTCTATGTAGACATTATTTTCTTAACGTTTTTAAACCTTTCTAGAGAAATATTTACATTTCATTCTACACGACAGAACAAACCCAAAGGGGATTATTGGTCAGGTCCTTAGTATATTAACCCATAAAAGCTTTTTTTAATTTTTTTTATTTTGGGGTATGTGTATCTTGTATGTGTGTGCTGTGAAGTGTGTTATGGGATGGAGGTAAGCATGTGTATGTTGCATGCACAGGAGCGTGCAGGTATATGCACATGTGGAGGTCAGAGGTCAGAGGTCAGAGCAGATTGACCTTTGATTTCCTCTCCTACTCTCTGACTTATTGACCTTGAGACAGTGTCTCCACCTGAAGCTTGCTCTGTCAGCGAGGTTGACTGGCCTGTGAGCTCTCAGGATTCACCAGTCTCTGCGTCGTGATGCTGGGGTTACAGGCAGGTGAAGACAAGGCCTTCTCTTTCTGTGTTAGGGATTTGAGCTCAGGTCTTGCTTTCCTGGAGAGTGATCTTACCTGCTGAGCCATCTCCCTGGCCTCAGACACGCCTTTAAACCTTATCACCTTCCACCAATCGCTAACAGTGGAAGGAGTAAAGAATAGGGAGAGGGTTCCGTAGACAAGAGAATTTCCTGTGAACAGGAGGAGCAGAGTTCAAATCCAAATCTCCCTTCCTATCAAAAGCTGGGCGTGGCAGGGCATGCATATAAACCCAGCCCAAGCTGAGATGGAAGGTCCTTTCAGTTCATTGAGAGAACTTGTATCCATGTAATAAGAGAATAGAGGGAGATAGCCCAATATCTGCTTGTGACCTTCACATATGTGCATATCTGTATCACACACACACACCTGTGCACACAAGACTAGAGAGGACTTTGGCAGAAAAACCTATGAATGCTGAATTTGTGGGAAAGGCTCATTGTCAATGCCACCATTGTTCTGAGACACGTTGACCCCGCAGAACATGCCTGCTCAGAAAGGAACCGTCTAATGAGTTACCACAGAGGGATGTGAGTTAGGACAGAAGTGATGAGGAGGAACCAGATGAGGCGGCCTGGACAGAAAGTGTTTCCCAGGGCAGACTCTTGTGTAGGACAGCAACACTCGCATCCAGAATCCAAAGGCTTCCTGTTTCTGTTGTTGGTGGTGCCCCTGCTGCTGTTCTGAAGACAGACCTGACATCAAACATAAGTGTTTGCTCTCCTAGCCGCTGGGTAAACTCGGCTTTTTCCCCTGATAGTGCCCTGGTGTTGTGGAGTTGCCTGTGAATCCCCCCTCTGGCTGCCATTTAGTTTGTGGTGAGAAAGAAACAAAGCACGTAATTGTTCTCAGCGTAATTTTAAACTCTTTCTTTAATGACAGCCTTTAGGCCTCTCAGTTCAGATTTTTCTCATGAGAACTTGAACAGGGACCTAGCTCCCAGATCAGGAATATCTGTAGAAAAGGTGAGGGCGCTTTTGTGAAATTTTTCATGGAATTCTAGTGACGGGAATTTTATTGGCCCGGTGGAGAAACTTAATTTTAATAATACAGTTAGAAAGTGCAATACGAACTTAGAAGTTAGCTTAATAGAAATCCTTGAAGTTTAATGAGGATAAACAGCGTCTTTAAATTAGGTTTTCTTTACTGGCTCAGTGTGCCTTGCTCACATTAAAATAAATTAAAATGAAAATCACTTTAAAGAGAGGTCTATTTAAATATGTGAACCTTTCTTTGGTTCGTTTTTTTTTTTTTTTATAACTGATTGCCCAGTTGGTGTTAAGGCTGCGTTCCAAAGCTGGCCCCTTTTAGGACAAGGAATTGACTTTAAGGCAGTGGAAGGGCCAGGCATAGCTTTTGATAGATTCACACAGCCAGGAGAGGTAGCCCATTGGTACCCGGCTGAGCCTGGCCAAGAGGACCTTGGTCTGTGAGTCTGGGAGGCAGAAAGCGCTGTGGTTCCTTCCATCTTTGCCCTTCCTTAGCTGCTGCTGACCTTCTGCAATTTGCCTCTGTCCTGTCTCCTTCTCTTTCCCTACACATTGTCATTCTTGACTCCCCTGCTCTCCTCTGCTGTCCTTGGGTGCACCCCTGACCCTGGGTCGTGACCTTTCTATGGGCGGACTCAGATTAAGATTCCGAGGCTCGGTGCCCCTCTCTCACCTTAGTGTCCAATTAAAGTTCCTGAGAACAGAATTCTCAGCGCCTCAAACTCTCCCCATCTGGGCACGGCCCAAATGTGTCCTGGCTACCGACCTGCGTGGGCGGAAGGCTGTTTCTCCAAAGGTTGGTTACTTCTGGCAGCCGTGATGGCTACTAACAGGAGTCGCAGATTTCAAAACACACTCTTTGTCATTATAGGCCTCTTGGGGCTCAGGTCTCCTGAGAAGGGGGTGGGGGAGAGCTGGTGTGGAGAACAGAGTGACTGAGGCCCTGCGGGGGGTTTTGTTTGCAGGGTGCTGAAGAGCCTAAGCTAAAGTGGGAGCACATCACAACCCTCATCTCAAGCCTCAGAGAGTTCGTGAGGTCCACTGACCGGAAGATCATAGCCACCACCCTCTCCAAGCTCAAACTGGAGCTCGACTTCGACAGCCACGGCATCAGCCAGGTGCAGGTGGTCCTCTTTGGCTTCCAGGATGCGGTAAGTCCGCGCGCGCCGTGATTACAATTTAAATTCTGCTCCCTTTCATTTACTCGATCAACGGCATCCTCTTCAGAGGACAGAAGTGAGGTATTTACTGAGTTCCCTCAGAGACCCACACAGCTGGGCCACCATGGGAAAGAGCAAGACTGACAGACATTTCCAAGGCTGGGGCTCTCCTGGGGATCATGGGGCTGGTTTGGCCTCTGAATCAGTGCAAGTTAGTCATGTGCTTTGTAATGCTGTATGAGAAGTGCCATCTAGTGGCCACTGAGAGAAATGCACTATTACACCTGGGAATGCTCACTGTTAAATTGGTGACCACTCCCCTCCGCCCCAATGGCTTTTCTCTGGCAAACATTCTTAACAGGTTCATTTCAAAAGTATCCACTATGTTCCCACCGGAAATACGGTTCAGAGTACAGACAGTTGGTGAGTGGAAACGAATCGTGATCTAATGAGAGATCGCCGACAGTCTTATGCAATATGAACTAGAAGCTATTCTGCAAGTCTGATTCAAAACCTTTCCTCTTGTTCTTGGATAAGGCTTCTCCCTAGCCTTTGCAAGCCACTCTCAGACTCACTTACAAGGTATGGGAGGCAGGAAAAAAAATCTTGATGGTGCCTGTTATGTGAATATAAAATCACACTTTATTTAAATTTTTAACATTAACTCATAATGTATTACTCCTGTGTTCGATGGTTTCTTGACATTTGTATTTGAAACAAGAAACAATCCTCCATTCCAAACTGGATCTTCAGCCTTCAATAGGCACTGGTGTTCTGGGTGGAATCTGTTTGGTTTTTCTGCTGTAATGATGAACTCGATTCTTGACTGGACCGAGGAGGTCACAGAGAATCACAGCAGCTGGCAGCGCCTGTCACTAATACTAAATGCTAAGGCATGCTTACACTGCAACTGTGGCAACCCAGCCCTCTGCCATAGAGTGCAGTGACAAAGCTGATTTGTGCTTGCCCACACCCTGGCCTCTGGGCAAGCGCTTGGGTGCGAATTGGCTGGAGAATTCAGAAGGAGAGCTGTTGAGCTGTAATCCTGGGCCTTGGGCCCAGGTCAGACACAGACATGCGGCTCATCCCAGCTTCGCCCCTCGCCTGTCTGTCCAGCGCTCTTGTTGGGTAACACGCTGTGTAATGAGGCATTGAGCAATCCCCTGTGTAATAAGGGGGTGTGCAGGCAGGTCGTGGTTATAAAGGATTCACATTTAAAATACTCCTATTTCCTAAGTGATAGGCTGGTTAGACACATCAGCAGCCCAGTTCTTTTAAGAAGTAAGTGGCGGTACTGCAACCTCACTCCAAAAGAATTTCCTGGAACAAGTGAGGTCCAAGAAGTAGTTCGTGTTCTTGGGAGCAGCTACTATGAGAAAATCCCCAGGCTGGCTCTCTCCTAAACCAGGTTGATGAGTCTGGACCAAGGGAAAGACTGAACAGCTGTTGTTCCGACTCTTGGCGCGAGTTTGCAGCTCAGCCACCATTTCCCCTGCTTCCACAGATGACAGTGTGAACCAGGAGGTAGCAGACTCAATTCACATGTTAAGGGAATTCTGCTCCATCTTTAAAAAAAAAAGAAATTCCGGCACAGGTTGTAGATGTGAATGGATCCCGAGAATGTCATGCTGAGTCAAGCAGGATGGTCTTGCAAAAACCAATTCATTGGGTGACAACTGAGATCTGACTGGGTCCCGAGTTCCAATTCTGTGTGAGAAAGAGTCCTAAGGATGGTCGGTAAGGACCTCCATGCGGGTACACGCTGCCTCAGGAGGTTGAAACCACTAATTTTATATTATTAAAACTCATCTGAGCAGATAAAAATGATTAACATGGGAAGTCTTATATTCTATGTACTTCGCAATACTTGTTTTGTTTTGTTTTGTTTTGTTTTGGATTTGGTTTTTTTTGAGACAAGGTTTCTCTGTGTAGCCCTGGCTGTCCTGGAACTCACTCTGTAGACCAGGCTGGCCTCGAACTCAGAAATCCACCTGCCTCTGCCTCCCAGAGTGCTGGGATTACAGACGTGCACCACCACCACCCAGCTTTGCTATACTTTTTTGAAAGGACAGAATGGTCGGGTGTGTGACTGTTTGGATGGGTGGGACCTTTACCAGTCATTATAATAAGTTATCTTTACAACAACCATTTTTTAATGTGACTGGGCCTTGTGGAAATCTCCAGCAGATTGTTCCCCTGTGTAGACAGGCATCAGCAGCCGTTGCAGGGAAAGATGACAAAGCTCACATTGCGGCAAGGTGTGCGGTGTACATGGATGCTAATTTGGACTCTCTTCCCTTGATTTTTTGTTTCCAAATCGTGAATGAACCTCTCTCTCTTGCTTTTACACCTTCTACCAGCTGTGCTAAGTACCCAAACTGTAGCCTTCCTCCTCTTCTTCCTCATGCATACGCCCATGGACACACACACACCTTGGAGGAATAGAATAACAGTAATAAATAGTAATAAATAATATACCATAGACTAAAGGTCATTGTTTTTCCAGGTCAATAAAGTTCTTCGGAATCATAACATCAAGCCTCATTGGATGTTCGCCTTGGACAGCATCATCCGAAAGGCCGTGCAGACAGCTATTACCATTCTGGTTCCAGGTCAGAGCTGTTTATTTATTGTGTAAAGATAATGAGTGCTTGTATAGTCTGGGTGTGTCAGCCTCTGCCATTTCAGCTCTGACTTTCTTCAGTGGTTTGAAGAGCCCTTGTTAGCTTTTAAAAAAATCATCTCTGAGTTGCCGTCTTACTTTTCTTTTACTCTGATGACGCCACGACCCACGCGACTGAGAGAAGGAAGGGTTTACCAGGGCTCTGAGCTCCAGAGCACAGCAGCCCAGCACCACCGTGGCAGGAAGGCCATGCTGGAGGGTGAGCTTGGTGGCTTAAGGGACTGAAGCAGCAAGCCGGGAGCCTCATCTTAAATCCTAAGCGTGAAGCAGAAACTGCAAACTTGAAGTGGCTAAGATCTTTAAACTCTCAGAGCCTGCTCCCAGTGGCCACACCTCCAACAAGGCCACCACACCCCTTAAGCCTTCCCAGTGAGTGTCACCAGCTAGTGACCAGGCACCCGATTACATGTGCTTAAGGGGGGAAGGTGTTCTCATTTTAATCACCACAGTCACTGAATATCATTCATTTAGTAATCCAGTATGCACAAGGTTACACCGAGCAAAACGTTCACCATCAGTGAGGAAGATCTGCTTAAGACAGCATGCTAGGACATGAAGGAAACCTAGAAGCTGTAAGATGCCCCGAACAGTTATGAATTTCTACGTGTAGATGTGTACATATCTGTTCCCATAGACATGTTTCCTCGTCACGACTTTTAACCAGTGAGTGTCAATTCTTCCCAATGAATCAGCTCGCCAGTCCGTCTCAGACCAACCAGCAATAGTCTTCTGGAGTTAAGGGCCAGGAACTAGATTTTTCTTTTTTTATTTATTTATTTATTTATTTATTTTTTATTTTTATTTATTTATTTATTTATTTATTTTTGCTGTGCAGTGGCACATGCCTGTAATCCCAGCACTCTGGGAGGCAGAGGCAGGTGGATTTCTGAGTTCAAGGCTATCTTGGTCTACAGAGTAAGTTCCAGAATAGCCAGGGCTACACAGAGAAACCCTTTCTCGAAAAAACAAACAACAAAAACAAAAAACAAAAAACAAAAAATTAAAGTTTTAAATTAATCATGAAATTGAGAGGAAAGCCACGGTTTCCTGTATGTTCTCCACTCCAACATGCGTGTGAGCTGTCCCAGTGTGAGCACTCCCCATCTCGACGACACACTTGTTACTGCTGATGAACTTGGACTAGGATATCCTAGTCACCTAGAGTCCGTTCCCACGGGCTCACTCTTAGGACTATGCAGTCTGTGGCTCTGGATAATAGGATGATGTCTCCCCACCATTAGATATCACAGAGAATATTTTTATGGCTCTGAAAAACATCCTCTATACTCTAGCTATAGAAATCCACTTTGAGTAGAGCTCTCTGGCCGCTTTGAGGCATGGCTGGGTTTGGACATCCCTAGCCCCAACATTCTCGCTCTGTCGGCGGGCACTGAGACACAAAAGTCATAGTGCTAATGAGCTGAGGTTTGGGACATGAGTGCAGAGTGTCTTCGTGCTCAGAGGCTAACCTCTGAAGTTCCTGGACAGCTTATTCAGGAGTCAGAACTTTTTTTTTTAAGATTTATTTACTTTATGTATCTATATACACTTAGTTGTCTTCAGACAGAAGAGGGCATTGGATCCCATTACAGATGGATGTGAGCCTCCATGTGGTTGCTGGGAATTGAACTCAGGACCTCTGGAAGAGCAGTCAGTGCTCTTGACTGCTGAGCCATCTCTCTAGCCCCAGAACTTTTCAGCAGAAAGTATGTAGTGCCCAGCTAGTATGTAGTGGAGATGTTCCCAGACAGGTCCGTCTGTAGAGAGAGACACACATGCGTGAGTTAGTAGGTACAGGTACTGCTGTTAGGTTGTATGCCTGCATCTTAAACATAAGACATAGAAAGCTAAAAGAATCAATAGGAAATATCTTAGAACATCACAATTTTTAAGTAGCGGGAATCCTTTGAAATTGTGGAATTCCCTCTCTGTTCTAAGAATACCTTGTTTGGTTTGCTGGTGTGGCCCCAGTATCTTTACTACCTGTAGATTCCTAAGTGTGTCTGGACTTAGATTGTAGTTTCTAGACACTGTCCTCTGACAGGTAGAATCTGGGCTCCTGCTGAAGTGGTTGGTTTCAGGCCTGAGGTAGGATAAATATAAAGTGGGATGGAGATATCTTGCGGTGACTCTGAGCAGCACAGGGGTCACTGCAAGGACGCTGGGTCCAACTTGAAATCCCATCGAGTCCATGCTACCACCATTTAAACAGCAAAAGGAAATGAAGCAGAAATGGTATTGGGTTATAGGTCTGTGCTGGTCATTCCTCTGTCACCGTACAAATTCTTAAGATGATCAGTTTGTAAGAGAGACGGTTTATGTTGGCCGCGATTGGGCTGTGGGCTTGTGGGGACAGGTCCTAGCTAAGCCTCTGAAAGTTTTGACTCCTGAATAAACTGTCCAGGTACTTGGTAGAGCTAAGCCTCTTAGCTCATAGCCGGGAAGCAAGAGACCAGGTTCCTCAAGTCAGTGACACATGCCTCACAGTGACCCCAGCTCCTACGGGTCCCACAACCTTCCAGGGATGCCACACTACGGGTTGAGCCTTTCCCCTCTGGGGAAACCCCAGACCCAAACTGTAGCAAGCCTGACAGGATGAATTACCCGTGTGTCGGGGGTGAGATCAACGATGGAATAAGTAGAGTCAGCCCTTAGCTACAATAAAGTTCTGTCTGCCAACTGTCGAGGGAGTGCAGGACAGAGAAGAGCCACCACCTCACAGGCACCGGCAGCCATACTGATGGCAGGCAAGGACCGCTAACATTAGTAGCCGAAGCAGTGACGAGATAGGATAGTGAATGGCTCCCAAGTCTCTCCTTGCAAGGTATTTACTAACTACAAAGGGAAAGACAGTAACTCTGGCAGGGCAGGGGACAGGGGGACCTGGATACTCCCTCAACCAAGGGAAGCATCGGTCGTAATAAGGCCCTTGCGCCACGCACCTCTTGCTGTCATGGGCACAGGAAAGGTGCAGAATCATGTCTGATAATTCTTTGAAATGCAGTCTCTATTTGATGATGAGAGTTTATCAAGAGTTCTTAAAGTAAGGGGCATGGTATAAAATATCTGAACAGCTCTCCTTAAGAGTGGGATGCTTCTGGGAGGCTAAGGCAGGAGGCTCATGGGTTCAAGGCCAACCTGGGCTACAGAGACCCTCCCTGAGGAGAACTAAGACAAATGGGGCGGGGGAGGCAAAGGTCATGAGAGTTAGCCCGGGGTAGTAGTCACAGATCGGAAGAGACCAGGAGAACTGGCGCCTCGCTGCAGTGAGAGAACCGTCAGTCAGCAAAGAGACAGATTCAGCAGGAACACTGCCACTGTGTCAAGGTGTGCTGTTGTGCGTGCGGGTCTGTCATCCGGGCCTGTGGGGCAGGATGGTGGGGACCATAAAGATCCTGTTCTTAAAAATGAAAGAGAGATGGGTGGGAGGAGAGGGAGAGAGAGAGTGAAAGAGAGACAGAGAAAGAGAGAAAGAAGAAGAGGGGGAGGAGGAGGAAGAGGAGGAGAAGGAGGAAGAGGGGGAAGAGAAGGAGGACAGGGAGGAGGAGGAGAAAGAGACAGTAGTTCTGAAGTCACATAGGATGTTAAGGTTAGGGCGAGCTTCTAGTAGGTTTGCTCTCTGTGCTACACAACTTCTCTGCTACTGTAAACTTGTTTCAAAATAACAGTTTAAGAAGTGTTCAGTCGCCGGGCAGTGGTGGCGCATGCCTGTAATCCCAGCACTCTGGGAGGCAGAGGCAGACGGATTTCTGAGTTTGAGGCCAGCCTGGTCTACAGAGTGAGTTCCAGGACAGCCAGGGCTGTACAGAGAAACCCTGTCTCGGAAAAAAAAAAAAAAACAAATCCAAAAAACAAACAAACAAACAAACAAACAAACAAAAACCCAAGTGTTCAGTCTCCCTGTGCCAAGCTGATGTCATGGAACAGCGTGCCGTGGAGCGAGCCCCTGAGGAGCTCTGTCCCCAGGCTGTCCTGGAGATCCCCAGGAAACGCTGAGCATCTCTCCTTGCTTCTCGATGGTGACCAGGCACAGAAATGCTGAGCACAGGAGCCAGGGCGGCCTTGGGGTGCTAAAGGGCACTGATAATGGACTTCTTGCTCTGAGGATGGTATTTAGAGCCCTGTGAGTGCTTGCTGTTCCCACCAGAAGAACACATTGGAACAAGCGCACAGAAATTCGCCCTCCCTTCAAAGAGCAGCTTGGGCAGGTTGCACGGGGGCTGATGCATCCGAAAGCATGGAGCTGAATAGACAGCCAGACTTATTCATTAATAATAAATGTTTTTTTTTTTTTTTTTTTTTTTTTTTTTTTTTTTGCCACACAGAGTTGAGGCCGCACTTTAGCCTCGCGTCAGAAAGCGACACGGCTGATCCGGAAGACCTGGATGTTGAAGAGGAACACGAGGAGTCGCCGTCAAATCCAGCAGCGCGCAGGCCTCAGGCCGTCATGGAGGATGCTGTGGCTACCTCGGGGGTGAGCACCCTCAGCTCCACCGTGTCCCACGATTCCCAGAACGCACAGCGGTCACTAAACGTGCAGCTCGGAAGGATGAAGATCGAAACTAATAGGTAATGTGACGGTGTGGGTTGGTTTCGTTTTTCTTATTTCTATAAAAGTGAATGATTGGAGTCTACTTTACAAGTCTGACCCACGGGCTGGGTGTGGTGGTGTATGTCTTTAATCCCAGCACTCGGGAGGCAGAGGCAGAGGCAGGTGGATCTCCATGAGTTTAAAGCCACCCTGGACTAAAGAGTGAATTCCAGGACACCAAGGACACCGAAGAACCTTGTATATAAAAACAAACAGCCGGGCAGTGGTGGCGCATGCCTTAATCCCAGCACTCTGGGAGGCAGAGGCAGGCAGATTTCTGAGTTTGAGGCCAGCCTGGTCTACAAAGTGAGTTCTAGGTCAGCCAGGGCAACACAGAGAAACCCTGTCTCGAAAAACCAAAACCAAACAAACAAAAACAAAAAACAAACAAACAAAATTCTGACCCACATATGATGTTCTTTCATCCCAGCACAGAAAGTTAACGGCTTGTCTCTAAATCAACAACGATTGATTGTAGCCTCTCATCAAATGGTGCTCCCTGCCTCTGGTGGGTCAAGCATTTATCTGCTGCTTTGCCCCAAGTGCACTGGGATTTACAGAATAACTGAGTTGTGACCTGATGGGCCCTCTTCGAAACAGACTCAGGCAGTAGATGGAGCGAGAGAGAACAGAGTTCGCCTATGACTTGGGAATATCTCGGTTTTTTTTTTTTCTTGGTTTTTGGGTTTTGGGGTTTTTTTGTTGTTGTTGTTGTTTTTTTTTTGTTTTGTTTTGTTTTGTTTTTTTTTTGGGAGACAGGGTTTCTCTATGTGGTCCTGGCTGTCCTGGAACTCACTCTGTAGACCAGGCTGGCCTCGAACTCAGAAATCCGCCTGCCTCTGCCTCCCAAGTGCTGGGATTACAGGCGTGTGCCACTACACCTGGAGGAATATCTAGTTCTTTTAAGAAAAGCCGTGGTACTCAAAGGGACAGAACCAGACACTACGCTCAGGCGCTTGAAGGTTCCTGGTACACTTGTGACTGTGTCATGATATATCGGGTTTGTCACCAAGAATTGGATACCACAGAGCCTCCTCGATCACGTTATCGAATGAGCATCGAGTGCTTCCTGTTCTTCACAGTTGGTGGCACAGTTCAAAGTCTGAGTACTTGTGATTTACAGCTTCCTGTGCCGGTCCCTGTCACCATGTGGGAAACTGACTTTATGGCTCTAGGCCTACAATGAAAACATTTTAGAGAATCAATAAAAGTGTTCAAATATTTAGAGACCTTAGTCGTGAAGATATAGTTGTCCACCGCTGGTGGCAAAGGTGACTTATCTCTTATTGAAAGTTTAAGGTTTTAAAAGTTAAACTTCACTAACTTATCTCTGGTGATTTTTCATGGGGAGAAGTTTTAGAACATGGTGGCAGTAGCTCTGATAAGCCATACCTGGCCTTGTCCTCTGACACACAGCTCCGCCTCGTGCCTCTTCTAACCCTTCCTTGTAGCGGCTACCTACTCAGGTGCTTTGCCTCACGCGGCCATGAAATCCTGATTTTGGAGCCCCTGCTCCAGTCTTGGGGGCGGGGGAAGCTTCTGGAATTACTGTGTTCTCTGACCCCACCCACCACAGTTTCTGGTCAGAATGGTTCTGCAGGAAAGCTACCAAGTTAACCAAAGAGCTGCTCTGTCTGCCTGTCTGTCCCTCAGCCCGCCCACCTGGGCACCTGGGTAGCTCTCTGTCTAAACTCAGAAGCGCGAGTGGCTCTCCTCCCAACTGTTTCCTTCCCGTGATCACAGGTCTTCTCTGAGGTCCTCTTGCTCAACCGGAAGTCTTGCTTTTCAAAATCTATTCCTACAGAGAGGGATTTGCCATATGTCTGTACTACCCACAGACATAGCCACCTTTTTGTAACAATCCACATACGTTTGTGTTTTCTCTACGTGCTCTCAGTTGACTCTGGGAAGTCTAAGGGCCACTGCTTTCCTCCTTCCTTTTTAGATTTTTTTCCCCTAGATTCCCCTAACCAGCAGAAAAGTGAGGAGAGAGTCAATGTTTTCTTTACAAATAGTCTGAAGAAGGGTGGACGGTTTATTAAAAGCACCAAGAGCATAAAGCCGGGACTGATAATGTCTACCTTAGTCCTTTTATACTTTCAATTAAATATTATTTCTTAAAATTTAATTTTTTTTCAATCCTTTTATTCATCTCATGTAGTCCAGGCTAGCCTTGAACTCAGTATGTAGCTGAGGGTGCCCTAGAACTCCTGATATTCCTGCCTCAACTTCCCAAGTACAGAGATTATAGGCTGCTACCTAAACTTATCTGCAGTTAAATGTCATTATGGTAGTATAGCTCAGTGACAGGACACTGTCTAACATATACAAGACCCTGATTTCAAGCTCTGCCCCCTCCGCTACACACACAAAATGTATGCATGTGTGTGTGCGTGCACGCATGTGTGTGCATGAGCGTACATGTGTGCACATACGTGCATGTGTGTATTTTAGGAAAGGGTGCAACTCTGGGGTTAAGAACCTTAAGCTTAGTGACTGAAGAGATGGCTTGCTGTGCAAACATGAGTTCAGTCCCCAGCAGCCACATAACAGCTAGACGTGGCGTCACAGGTCTGTAGTCCCAGCACTGGGGAGGATGCTTGGGACTTGGTGCCCAGCCAATCGAGTTAGATCTGTAAGCTCCAAGTTCAGTGAGACCCTGACACAAAAGATAAGATGTAGAGCAACTGAGAAAGACACACATTGAGTTCACACACACATACACACACACACACACACATGCGTAAAATCTTAAGCTTATAATTATTAGAATTGCTGATGAAGTCAGCTGTACCTGGCTCTGCCCACCAGGCCACCTCAAGGCTCTGTGTGTGTGTGTGCCTGAGGTAGAAGGCATGTCACTCTGTTCCGAAACAGAAAGGAAGAGATGGCATCCTTACATGTCATTTCCCTCCTACCTAGCGTGTGGTGACACTGAGCCTGTGGGCTAACTGCGCGGGTCGAGTGGTCTTAAAGCTGTGGGACAGTTGAGGTGGCCTTGCACACCTGTGCTGCCAGAGTTAGGTTCAAAAGGGGACTGTGCAGCTGAAAGAAGTTCCAGGAAATGCCCGTGTCCTTGAGAGGGCTATAGTGATATGCCGTCACTTTCCTATAGGTCTGTAAATCAGCAGGGTAGACCAAAGCATTCCAGACGAAAAATCACCCATTGAAAACCTATGGAGTGCCTGCTTCCCATTCTGGGGCACACTGGAGTTGATACAACGTCTCCCTCCAGCCCCTCGCTTCCAGCCCCTGCTGTTTAACCATCTAACTGCGCAGTATTTTCTCCATGGGGACCTTTGCTTGCCCAAGGTCTTCAGCCACCTCTCTCCCTTACAGTACGTCACGCTCGTCCCAGGTCGCAGCCACTTCGACGGTGGTGCATCTCCTTCGCGAGGACCTCAGGGAGATCTTGGGGCTCAAGCTAGGAGCCCCTACTTGGGCATAGTATCTTATATATGCTATCTCGTGGAATTCCCACAGTAATCCTTCCTAGGAGTTTTCCATTTCATTTTAATGAACCGGAAGGCTGTCTCTCAGGGGCATTGGGAAACGTGTCTCAAACGAGCACAGGAAATGAGGCCGAGCCAGCCCGAAGGCCCAGGCTTAGCTCTCAGTTACGCCATGCTGCCTGCTCAGCCTGGCAACAGAAACAAACATTTGGCTATGCGTGGTCCTGAAGTAAATCTGTCAGTGGTCATAAAGTGAAACAGAGCTAGCTTGCTGAGAGCTACGAGCTATTTAATCATTTGTCTTAAAGGTCTTGTTAATAATTATGTTTTTTTTTTAATTTGCTTAATGTGTATGAGTGTTTCGGTCACGTGTATACCTGTGTACCGTGTGTGTGCCTGGTGCCCTCAGAGGTCAGGAGAGGGTATTCGATTCCTCCGAACTAGAGTTATGGATAGCTGTGGGCTGCCATGCAGGTGTTGGGAATCGAACCTGGGTCCTCTGCAAGAATAACGTTGTGCTCTTAACTGCTCAGCCAACTCTCCAGCCCCAGTGATCATATATTTTAAGCTTGCAGAATTGTGACTCGGAATCACTCAGGCAGTTTTCTAAAGAACTCAAACCCCAGCTTCCGTATGCTGCTTCCATACGCTGAGCTGTTTCCTCACAGAAACCTGCCGGACAGTGTGAGCTGGTCACTGGTTGGTTCTTGGTTGCTTTCCGTGGGCAAAAATCTTGTTAGAATATCAGAATTTATCTTTGCATCTGGGAGCACACCAGATCCACCTTAGGAAACCACGAACCAGGAACAGGGCTGTCCTTTTAAATGCCTCTCGAACCTAACCCACCCCGCAAGAAGGGAAAAAGGAAACAGCCGTAATGACTACAATTGCAACAATAACCATTAACATTTACTGAGCCAGGTATAAAAGGTAGCCTCACCTCGGTTATCCCTCAAACTTTCCTAAGAAAAATGATTGCGAGTCTCCACAGATCTGCCACATCCTGTCTACTGAGAGCTCATTAGACATGCACTCCCTGACTTCAGACCAGAGCCACTGGTGCTCTCTTGTAGTTTTATAAAATCCCAGTACTTGCTGGTATCCCATCAACCAACCAGAGTCTCTCCCACAGATTACTTGAAGAGCTGGTTCGGAAAGAGAAAGAGTTGCAAGCACTCCTTCATCAAGCGATTCAAGAAAAGGACCAAGAAATCAAGCATCTGAAGCTTAAGTCCCAACCCATAGGTAAGCAGCGGCAGATTCCAAAGTTCCCCTGTTCAGGCAGCCTGCTCAAGCTGCGGAAGGAAGGCCGGGAAGGCCGGGAAGGCAGCAGGCAGCAGCCCCTCCCTCCCCAGCCAGGAGTCCGGTTTAAAGACCCCCTTTTAACTTCAGTAACTGGTCGTCTTCTATAAGCACAGCGAAACCACATGCTCACGGTGACGGTTTCAGAGATAGTGCCTTATTGAAGTAAACAAGACTCTCCACTCTTGAGGTCCTTTTAAAGATTTCTCAGTGAGGGAGGCGGGGGCAAAACTTTTAAGCCCAGCACTCGGCAGGCAGAGGCAGGTGGATCCCTGAGTTGGATAGCCATGGCTGCACAGGGAAACCCTGTCTCAGGGGAAAACAAAAACAAACAGAAGAAGATTTCACCACCACGAGAATGCCAGAATCCAACAGTGCTACGTTGGTTCATCTGTGTTTGTCTTTAGCATAATCCACCTTTTCTCCCTTCGAATTTAGAGGCTTACGCAGGACAGGCTTACAGGAGGAAAGGGCCGTAGCTTGACACCTGGGAGAGATAGGTTTATGAGAACTTAGAGCTGCGTCTTCTTGCCTCGCTATGGGGAAGTTGTAGCTTCAGTTCCTTGTTCAGCTATTCGGCTCTTTGGTATTATTACAAATAGTCAAAAAAGAGATTATAACGGTATAGTACTCCGCTAACTATTTCTTTTGGTTGCGGGACAGATACAAGGCATAATTAGTGCACGCAAAGTTAATTTTAAGAAATTACATGGCCGGTCGGTGGTGGCACACACCTTTAATCCCAGTACTTGGGAGGCAGAGGCAGGCGAATTTCTGAGTTCGAGGCCAGCGTGGTCTACAGAGTGAGTTCCAGGACAGCCAGGGCTACACAGAGAAACCCTGTCTCGAAAAACCAAATTAATTAATTAATTAATTGATTAATTAATTAATTATATGACCATATACATTGTGTTTCATGACAGTGTTACTTCGGGCTTCCCATTTACTAATAGAGTAGCTAGCCTGAGTTTTATTTATATTCTCATTTATACAGCCAATCTGGGTTTTTTTTTTATTAATTTAAAATGAGCAAGAAATTATCAAGGATTCTGAGGGTTCCACATTACGTCTGTGAAGCTAATGATTCTCCCCGCTTTTGGTTGTAGCTATCCCCGGGTTTCCCGTGTGCCACCTGAACTCTTCTGGCATAGGCACTGAAGATTCTGAACTTACTGGCTGGCTGAGGGAGAACGGAGCTGATGACGACACTATAAGTCGGGTAAAGAGGGACTATCTGTGGGACCGGTGGTGTTGCAGTTCTCTACATCCTGATGAGGGGCCTGACACCTCTGGCACAGGAGATGCGCTGCTGAGCTAGTCAGAGACAGGCCCCACCCTCCGGAAATTCATACGAATGAATATCCCTGATTTAAAAAAAAAAGTCTTACAGAGTTTTCAGGGGTCTGTGTGTGTGTGTGTGTGTCTGTATGTGTTTGAGTGTGTGTGCCTGTGTCTGTGTGTGATATGTATATGTGTGCATGTGTCTCTGTGTGTATATGTGCTGTGTATGTGCATGTGTGTGATGTATGTACATACTGTGTCTGTGTGTGTGTCTGTGTGCGCGCACGTGCACTGTCTATGTTTCTGTGGTTGGTTGGGTATGTCTGTGTGTGGCATGCTTGTCTGTATGTGGTATGTATGTGCTTATGTATGGTGTATGTGGGGAATGGTATATGTGCATATGTGTGTGTGTGGTTGCGTGTCTGTGTGTGTCTTTGTGTGGTATGCTTGTCTGTGTGTGGTGTGTGTATGTTTGTGTGTGGTTGAATGTGTCTGTGTGTGGTATGCTTGTCTGTGTGTGGTATGTATATGTTTGTGGTTGAATGTGTCTGTGTGTAGTATGCTTGTCTGTGTGTGGTATGTATGTGCTTGTGTATGGTATATGTGGGCTGTGGTGTATATGCATATGTGTGTGGGTATGTGCATATGTGCGGGTCTCCTGGAGGGCAGTGTATGACTCTAAAGGAGAAAGTGCCATAAGGTAGGCCAACTGTGTAAACGAGGACAGGACAGACAAGGAAAGGAAGCTCCTTCTCCATGGGGTAGAAGATGCCCCACGGCAAAGAAGGCGTGGACACTGTGCAGTTGTCCATGACTTCTAAAGATTCTGATTTTAGACCCGGAAAGGAAGGGTGAGGAAGGAACCAACAGAACTGTGAGGGAAATGCTCTCCTCTGCTGTGACCTCTTAACATTTTAATTCTTTTGCAAATGTCACTAATCTCTCCTAAGCTGTAGCTTTTTAATTGCTACTTGACCAAAGCAGATGTGGCTGGTAAGTTTATGTCCGAGGTCCTGGCTATGCAAACCGAGTTATGTCTATTACAGCGAATTCCTGTCTCATCCCCCAACACTTAACGTGTAGAGCATTTGACCTAATATCACATGCATAACACATGTGTACATATTAAGATGTACTATTTGAGAGTTAGAGAGATGTCTCTGCAGTCGAGAGGGTGTACTGCTCTCATAGAACACTGGGGTTTGGTTCCCAACACCCACATCTGGTGGCTGACAACCATGTAGAACTCAGCTCCAGAGAATCCAATGCCCTCTCCTAGAGTCCAGACATGCTTGCACTGTGCGCACGTACCCATATGCAAATACACATCGTTACCCATACTTAGAAATAAAAACTCTTCTTTTTCTTGAGCACGTGTCTCTCCTTTCTTTTTATTAGATATATTCTCTTTTATTTATTTATTTTTTTATTTTTTGGTTTTTTCGAGACAGGGTTTTTCTGTGTAGCCCTGGCTGTCCTGGAACTCACTCTGTGGACCAGGCTGGCCTGGAACTCAGAAATCCACCTGCCTCTGCCTCCCATAGTGCTGGGATTAAAGGTGTGCGCCACTACTGCCCAACTAGATATATTCTTTATTTACATTTCAAATGTCATCCCCTTTCTTAGTTCCCCCAAAACTCTTATTTTTAGGATGTTGTATTTTCCATTTGCTAGGAAGGACCTCTTAATAATACAATGCTGTCTTCAGATTTATGTATACAGATTTAAATAACTAAAATAAACTTTTATTCTCACAATATATGCACTATATAAAACATAGGGCCTCCTTAGAAATACACTTTTAACAATTTACTGCTGCCTAAGTAAAAATAATTTTTTTAATAATTTTCTTTCGAAGGGAAAACAATATACCTAACCAAGTTCTCCAAAATATTTATCCTTTTGGGCTTAAATCACAGTCAAGGGGAGAGTAAGTCATGATCCACTAAACCATCTTCCCTTTCATTTGCTTTAAAATTAAATGCTCTGTGTCCACCAAGGACCGACTTGGCAGGGGATTACAGGAAGGTCTCTGCTACTGGTTATGGAAAGTAAGTTCAGAGTCTACATATAGGCAGTAACGTCCCTAGAATCTTGTCTACTTGGGTACAGAGCTGTGGCGCACTAGTCTTGTTTAATACAAGGTCTAGCCGCGAGCAGCCTGTGTGTGTGCAGTGACAATCGGGATTAAGCCTGTGCCACTTCTAATCTGTAAGCAATAGGACTCACACCAACGTGTGTCTTTCTACTTATGTTATCAGAAAGCTTTTCCTCTGCTAATTCTAGAAGGGTGGTTTTTTTTTTCACGACTTTCCTTTTAGGTTCATTCTTAATTATTAGCAACCTTTGCCTTGTGGGCAGATCCTGCTTGTTCACGGCATGTCCAGGGTCTTACCACACGCATGCTTTGCTCTCTGCAGTTCCTGGCTGAGGATTACACGCTGGTGGACGTCCTCTACTACGTCACACGGGATGATCTGAAGTGCCTCAGACTAAGGTATTGCTTTCATCTCCTTAACGTTTGGTTGTCATGAGGGAAAGGCCCTAAGTTTAGAACAGGAACTCTGGGTTCCTGCCCTGCAGGGTCTCTAACCAGCTCTGCAGGCTCAGGAAGGGCTGTGTCTGGCTTTCCACCCTTACAGACTAAACTACATTAGTTGGGTAAGGCTATTTGGGGAAACTCTTAATGTATTTCATATGTTTAAATATGGGACAATCAATGGGAAGAGATTTCTTAAGTAAGACTGCAGACCAAAGTCATACAGACCCTCTTAAGGCAGCCGTGAAGAAGAGCTCTAATGTAGCCCGTGGTCCTCTGATAAAATAGTAGATGTGGTTCTTACTTACCAGCTGGAGCGGTCGGTTTTTATGATCTGGTACAATTTATTGTCACAGTTTTCTCTCCTGGTCCAGGAGATGGGTAACTTACCTCTAGGATGACACATTTGCTGGGCGGTGGTGGCACATGCTGTTAATCCCAGCACTTGGAAGGCAGAGGCAGGCAGATCTCTGTGCGCTGGAGGCCAGACTGGTCTACAGAGCGAGTTCTAGGACAGCCAGAGCTATACAGAGAAACCCTGACTTGAAAAACAAAACCAAAGCATACATACATACATACATACATACATACATACATACATACATATCACATTTCAAAAATGCTCGAAATGTAAAATGATGTTTTGTCCTTGATACTTTGAGTAATGAAAAGGAAAGGAATAAGGAGTGGTGGGCCTGTACTGTGCACACGATCACAGAGAGCCCGATAAACCCAGATCTTCACGTTCTCACCCAAGGAGCCCAACGCTAAAAGGTCCTTTTTCTGTCTCAAGGGCATTTCTGAATGAGAGCGTTCTTCAGCTTGTTCTTCTGTCTTTGAGCAGGGGAGGGATGCTGTGCACGCTGTGGAAGGCCATCATCGACTTTCGGGACAAATGCGCCTGACGGCCTCCAGGGTGACCTTGATCGGAGATTCTGAACCGTGATCTAGGACTGCTCTCCCTGTGGAGGGGGAGTCAAAGGGAGAGGAAGAAGCCGCACTTTAAATCCAGTATTTGTTTACTCGCGTCAAAAAGAGAAAGGAAAAAAAGAAAGAAAGAAATGGACAAAACGCACCGAAATTTCCTAACTTCTATTTCTACAAAATTCCTACGGACTCTTCGTAAAGGCCTTCAGAATAATCCTGATTAAAGTTGTAACGTAGGGGATTGCTACACATTTTGACGGAGAGGCTTTTTGTTTTTGTTTTTGTTTTTGTTTTTGTTTTTTTTTAAGTCAGCAGCTATCTCGTGTCAACCCAGTGTTTATCACAGAAAAGACAGAACGTTTTGTGAGAAACCGCCATAGCACTGGAACAAAACCAAAATGTGACCACGGCTTTTTAGGGTTCTCTGTGTGTGTGGTGTGCCGAGCGTCTGAGCAGAAATGCACAATTTCAGTTGTTGTATAAAGTTGTTTTTCTTTTTTTTTAAAGTGTGCAGAAACTGAGAGTAATGGTTCCTACTCTGTACTGGTTGTCGTATTGGCTGTATTTTGTAACTTAAGTTCCTGGCCTAAGGTGTGTTTGTCGGAGGGGTTTGTGTACTACTGAACGGTACCAGTTGCACATGCTGTATCACAGTGATGTTAGCTTGTTCTAAAGCTATCCATTGTGTCATGTTTGCATAAAAGTAAAAAGATTGCTGGTATGCTACTTTGACAAGGTCCAGAGGATTCTTACTTTGTGCAGATGTGCTGAATGGGTTAGAGTTTGTGTTTTTGTCTTTGTTTTCATCTATGACATCCAATAGAATGTGTCTCTGTTCAGGCAATCAAAGGACTGCTGGGATCCAGAATGGTCCCTGGGGACAGCGGCGGGGCACAAGAGCGTGGTGAATATTTTAGACTCCATGTATTTCCCCATGACCCCAAGTTACCTTGAAAAAGTAAGACACCACCGTCCATATCTCAAACGGTTTGCAAGAGGACGCCATTAAGTTTCCTGTCTCCTTGATGTGGTTCTCACATCTGGGGAAGTTTTTTTGAGCCAAATAATATATTTTTATGAATGAGCCTTCCTATGTAAACAGGTTGAGGTCCGAAGCTCCTAGGTGGATAAATAAAGTTAATTTCCTATACACACGGGAATGTATATTCCATAGGGTGGAAACAGGGCAGAGGGATCCGAGTGTCGTGATTTGACCCATAGAAAAGGTCTTCAATAAAATACAAATGGCCTCTATTTCTGTGTGAAACTAAAAGTACAGTGTATCACATTGCATCTGAATATATAAAATATTCTCTTGAAACTTTTCTCACATGACAGCAACAGGGTTGATCTTTAAAACACCTCACCTCTGAGGACAGAACATTAATCTGAATCCTTTGCAGAAATTTTGAAGAATGCCGGTCCCCTCTGCATTAAGATACAGGTCATCTCATTAATTCCAATAGTTCAAGTGCTTCTTTTACATTGTATGTATGCAGGATCAAGCTACCCATTTTCAATCAACTCTTCATATCATTTTCCTTCAGTCTTTCCCACCAGTGTCTGTCTGTCTCTGTTTCTCTGCCACCCTCCCCCACTCTGGTTCTCTCTCCTTGTCTAGGAGCCTTTATAACAGTAGGTTCCCATTGTCTCTGAGCCTTTAAAACACACACTATGTGCCCAGGCCACATAGGCTTTTCTTTTCTTTTTTTTTTTTTTTTTAAGATTTATTTATTGTTATATGTAAGTACACTGTAGCTGGCTTCAGACACTCCAGAACAGGGAGTCAGATCTCATTATGGATGGTTGTAAGCCACCATGTGGTTGCTGGGATTTGAACTCGGGACCTTTGGAAGAGCAGACAGTGTTCTTAACCACTGAGCCATCGCTCCAACATAGGCTTTTCTTAACACCATGCATCTCAGACACATAAGAAGGTTGTCCATTGTGGATTAATGTTCACGGAAGGTTTGTACTAGGAAGGCCTTTAGCATGAACACGTCAGGGCTTCTCAACCTAGTTCATGTTCAGATGACCTAGATACTTAAGTGCTATCACAGAGCACTTGCTTAGCCCGGTGTGAGACTGTAGGTGCAATCCAGCAACACTATACACAACAAGAGAACAGCCTGCCACCTTAAGGACCAGGCACCTTGGGACAGGAGGAATGGCTCAGAGGTTGAGATTGTTTCCTGCTTTTCTGGAGGATCCAAGTGTGCTTCCCAGCTCCCCACATTGGCAGCTTATAGCTGCCAGTAACTCCAGCTCCAGGGGAATCTGCCTTTGCCCTCCAGGGGTGCCCACACTCATATACACATAACCATGCAGAGACATACATGTACATAATTTAAAATCAATCTTTTAAAAAGAAAAGCATCAAACATCTTTTTTTTTTTTTTTTGGAGACAGGGTTTCTTTGTATAGCCTTGACTGTCCTGGAACTCACTCTGTAGACCAGGCTGTCCTGGAACTCAGAAATCCACCTGCCTCTGCCTCCCAGCATGTTGGAATTACAGGTGTGCGCCACCACTGCCCGGCTCAAACATATCTTTTAAATTCCTGTCAGTGATTTAACATGATCAAATCACATGTCCAGTGAAGAGCAAAGTAGGAGATGGCCCCTCTCATAAGGGGGTGGGGGGTCAGATGGCTACCTCACTGTTAACTGTGGAGACTGAAACTATTCTTTAGCCCAGAGGGAAACTCTCACCTAACTTTGGCCTTTGGCAGATTGATTAGTCTCTTTGACCTAGTTCCCTCCTCTGTGAAATGGGGAAATGGTGTGCCTTCCTCAAAGGATTGTTCTAGGAATTCAACAAGGACAGCACAGTTGAGGTACTCAGTGACTGTTCAGCATACAGTAAGTGCTCGGGTGCTGCCCGTCTTGGGGTAGGTGTCACTCAGGAGCATTTATTAAATACTGACTGTGGGCCGATGAGATGACTCTGTGGGCAGAGGTGTTTGTCATGCCAGCCTGGTAGCCTGTGATGATCTCTCAATCCCCAGGAACTCAGGGGAGGGTTGAAGGCCGGATCCATTCCACAATTGTCTTCAGGCCTCCACATGTGTGCAAGCTGAATTCCCCACACACTATACACACAACATGGTAAATGAATACTGGAGAGGACACGCTGTGGTATATGAGTAAGAGGTAGTTCTACCACTCAGGTGAGGGTAGGAAGGGTTATGGATACAAAAGTCACGAAGGGGATCAAGAAAAGTCTTCCAAGGCTGAGTTGAGCCTGGGAAGATAGTATAGAATAAAAAGTTATGTGGGGGTGGTGGTGCCTCTGTCATAAGAGAGAGAGAACGGATTTACCAGAACCCCATTTAAATGGCTCCGATGGCTGAGATGCTGTAGCACTATAGAAGAGAAATAAATGATGCCTACCAAGTGCATACTCTGCACATGATGTCAGCAAGGACATTTCAACCTGTGGGCACATGACTCCTAGTTCCAGACTTTATGGAAAGTCTAGAGACACAAGGAGAAGACAAAATCTCTGTCATCAAAAACGTGCATCCGATTGAAGAGCCAGATTTGCAATAAATCTTCCCAAATTTCACAGGTTGGGCAAATGCTAAACTAGTGACGTTCAGAGGGTAAGCCCACGGAGCCAGGGCAGGGAGACAAACTCCAGGCAGGAGGATCCTTCAGAGGTGAGACTAAGGCATCACATGGGCAGACGGAAGGCCAGAAGGGGATCTGAAACATTTTGTGGAAAGTATGTAGAATTCATTGGGCAGAAATTCAAATGATCGTGGCACAAGTTAGAAGGGGGAGGGGTCCAAGGACCCGTCGGGGAGTAGGGATGGGGAGGGAGTAAGGCTAACATCACATTATGTGGAAATGGGGAATCTATTAAAATGGTTTCGAGCCAGATGGAACTATGTAAAGTGGCTGTGTGTGTGTTCGATGATTGATAATCTACTGACACGGTGCAAGAGGACTTGAGCTGAACAGGGCAGTTCCAAGGCTGTCTCAGGTCTGAAAGAGGATCCAGCAGGAGTCAGGCTGACAGGATGTCAGGGCATCAGCAACGACTTGTAAACGTATGGGAATTATGGGCAGTGATGACGAGGGAGAAGATAGGATAAACGCTGAGCCTGAGTGGGTAAGAGAAGGATTCAAAGGTAGAAACTCAGCCGGGATGTTCTGGATATGTTAAACTCGGAAGCAGAGCGTCCTGATAGGATTGTACAAAGAATATGGAAAACAGGCTGGGAAGGTACTTCAGTCAGTATAGTGCCTGAGTTCAACTTCCGGGAAAGCAAACGGAAAGAAAGCCAAAAGCCAGGCATGGTGGTGTGTATGTTTGTAATCCCAGCACTGGGGAGGTAGAGACAGGCAGATCCCTGGGGACTTGCTGGCAGCCATTGTAGAAGCAAGAACTGGACAAAATGAGAGGCCCTGTCTCGAAAACAAAGGTTGACACTGTCCTTCAGGTGGGCCTCTGCTCTCCATACTTCCTTACATGCACACCTATACACACACACACACACACAGACCAAAGAATGTATTGGAGAAGGTTAGCACTGAGGCCAGGAGTACACATTCTAGGCTTGAGAGTCACCAAGGTGGAGGATCCCAAAGCACAGACAGGAACGGTGTGGCTAAAACTCTGCAGAGTAGCCGGGCGGTGGTGACGCACACCTATAATCCCAGCACTCTGGGAGGCAGAGGCAGGTGGATTTCTGGTTCGAGGCCAGCCTGGTCTACCGAGTGAGTTCCAGGACAGCCAGGGCTTTACAGAGAAACCCTGTCTCTGAAAAAACAAAACAAAACAAAACAAAACAAAAAAAATACAAATCCCCCCCAAAACAAAAAACTCTGCAGAGTATTAAGATCTTTGGAGGAAACAGGAAGAAAAGAGATCTACATCAACACAGGAGTTGGCGCAGGGAGTACAAAACCTAGTTAGTGGGGAGTGAGCCAGTGGAGAATAATGCAGGAGCCAGTCCACAAAATATCTAGGGGACCCTCGGGTGGTACTGTCCCCCTATTGTCCCCGAAATCGCGGAGGAGGCAGAAGACATCTGGGGAACAACTAATAGGAAAGCACTCAGCAACTTGATATGGGCACTTGGAAAGCTACTGCAGATGAGCAAGAAAAACCGTACGTTGTCAAGGGGCCCTGGGTGGAGAGGTTTCCAGGGGATGGGGAGAAAAGGAGGCAGAAGGGAAACAGGGTGTCAGAGGCCCTGGCAAGGGGAAGTGGGGGGATCAGGAGAGCTTTGTGTGAACTCAAGGCAGAAGGCTTCTGTGTTCCTAGTAAAAAGCACAACCTAAAGGACAGAGTACGGTGGCATCTGACATGTGACAGATGTCATTCCCTCCCTGAATTAACCATCTACTGTGCAGCAGACACTGTGAATTAGGTTTGGGACGAGGAGTCTGTCCAAGGCCTTAGGTGCAGATGGGTGTCCTCCTCAATGCATTTTTAACTTGGAACAACCGAAACACACATAATCAGAAGAACAGGAGGACAAGCACACAGCGAATCAACTGCCGCCTCGCACTCATTAATGACTTCTCGTACTTGTTTGAGAAAGGGTCTCACTATTTGGCTTTGGCTGGCATCAAACTCCTGATGATCCTCCTGCCTCAGGGAGTAAGGTGGGATGGTGTAGTGAGAATTTTGGCTTCTTAAAAATCTCAGTTATGTTATGTGAATATTTTGTTTTGTTGTTTTTAAATCCCAGGCGTGGGATAAGAGGCTGCTTCACAGCAGGTGATTACGATCTACCTCGTGCACTAGCAGAGGCGTGATCTTTGCCAGCTGCAGATAGTTTAATTCTGGGCACTCTGGAGGGGGTATAAACGATAGAGTCGGGAGCCGTCTGGTGCTGTTTTTGTTATAGCTGGATATTCTCACTACGACTGGACTTGCCCCAAGAAACCCAACGCCCCAATCAACAGGACAAGGTCTATGAAGGAAGGTCTATATCCCTCCCCTTTCCTCTCTCTTCTTTCTCTCCTAACTACTTAGTGTTGGAAGGGTGAGTGGTAGATATAAAAACCCAATAAAATAGTAAACAAATACACCAACAGAACAGAAACATCTAGTATGAATGATGTCTTGACTTGTGTACTTAACGTCAATCAGAAGCTTGAAAATAATTTACCTTTCTTTTCCAGGAGAGTTGAACTAACTACATTCAGCTAAGACTTTCTGCTGTTCTTAGAAAGGTATCCAGAACTCTCCTGATTTCAAAAGTAAAACATCCTTTCTTACACTTAAGCCGAGGTCAACGACCTGGTCTCCCCTTGCCTAGCCCGGAAGCCTGGTATTGGTTTGAACATGATGTAGGACTATCTCTCACTGTTTAATGATCTGTTTGCCTCTTCCACTGTAGGCATGGTGCTTGTGGGAGAATCCATGACAAACCAGAAAGCCCACACTCCAATCCTGGGCTTGGAGTGACAGCTCTTGTAAATAAGGATTGTGTTCTGACACTTTTCTGTTCCCAGCACATTATGTGGGGTTTCGAAGTATAAAAGCTCGTTGGATCTGTTCAGCTAACCCAGGGTGGGCACGTGCCCCTCTGTGCGAGCAGGCGGAGTTGGGAGGCTGCTCTGTTCTTCTGTTTCCATTTCTGTAGGTTGCTTAACCACACCCCTCAGCATTTCGTTGCTTATCGTTTATTTTGCCTCCTCCAGGCAGAAATATGTTTCTCAGTTGCTAATGTTTCTTTTTAAAACTGCCTACCCCACGCCTCTGGTCCTTCTAAACAAGATAGCCACAAGACAGTTTACTAATCGGAAACCAAGAATAAGAAACGCCACGCCAGTCAGCGCAGGTTTCACTAACGTGCGTGCTGGGCCACCGGACACGGAAAAGCTAGGGTCACCGGCGAAGGCTTTCCAAAGCACAGGCAGAGCGGGGATCCCGGCGGGCGCAGAGCCCAGCGGTGTACTTCAGCTCTCCACGTGGCATCGGCTCCTTGGGCGACTGTCGCCACGAACTCCAGTCCGCACGGAGCCGAAACTGACCCAGCGGCTTCAGAGTTCAAAGGGGAACAGAGCGCTCGAACGCCCCCGCCGCACCGGGGCTGCCGGTGGACGCTCGACTCGCTCGCTCGGGCGCCGGTGGTGGCGAGGACCCCGCCGCCTAGGACCCTAGCTCGGACCGCGTCCGTCGGGGCGCCTGCGACGCCGCACCTGCCCGCCAGGGGGCGCGCCGAGCCCCGGCGGCGTCGGGCCAGCCCTCAGCGTCCCCGCCCCGCGCCCGCGCAGGCAGGCCGCCGCTCACCTGTCTGGGCCGCGGGCCCCGGGGGAGGAGGGGCGGGGACCCGGCGGGAGCGAAGCCGAGGGAGAGGGCGGAGCGGCTCTCGGGGCGCGTCATCGGAGCACCATGGCGGAGCAGGGAGCTGGTGGCGACGGCCACAGGGGCGGCGATGGCGCTACGCAGAGCGACCCAGGTGACGGCGCGGTCAGGACGGGAGGGGGTCGCGGGGGTCGCGGGAGTGGGCGGGGGCGCGGTCCCCGGAGTCAGCGACCTTTGGAGTCCGAGCTACCGGCGACCGGCGAACGTCCGCGGGGCCACAACAGGTGGAAGCAGGCCTGGGCGCGCGGGCGGGAGGTCGGGGGCGCGCCGGGGAGGTCGGGGGCGCGCTCCGGAGGTCGAGGGCGCGCCGGGGGCTGTCGGGGGTCCGGGAAAGAGTGCGAAGCAGAGCGGGCGAGCGGCGGGGGCGCGCCCCGGAGGTCGTGGACGCGCCGGGGGAGCGGGGTCGGAGGCGAGGCGTCCCGCCGGAGGGGGAGCGAGGTCGGAGCGGCTCCGGACCTCCGCACTCGGCCTTCACCCAGAGCATAGAGCGCGGTCCCGGAGCCCGACTCTTCCTGTGGCACTAAAGCCAGACAGAGCTGGAGCGTTGGCTCTGCTGCCGGGCTCGGCCCTCGGGCTCGGTGTTGACGATCTGCCATTCAGCAGCCACCGGGGACACTCAGGGACGTAGCTCACCCACTCGTACCCATCTCGCCTCAACACGAAGCTAACTTTCCCCCCAAACCCCTGCTCCCTCGTGATTTTGTTCTTCATCCTCAGGGACTGTATAGCAAATCATACACTCCCTCTTAACCCCCTGTTCTAATTCTCGGCCAAGTAATCGGCTCCTCCTACCTTCCTACACCTGGCGCGGGGGCGGGAGGCGCTTTCTTATTTTAAAGAAGTGTTAAGTTGCAGACCCCGCAGTTGCAAGCTGGTAACTGCTTCTTCTCTACACCCACAACCAGAAGTGATTGTTTTCTAAATGCAAAACTCGCTCCACCTCCCACGCCCCTCCAGGACACACTCGTTTAGAGGGCGTGCTTATTTTTAACACGCAAGGCCGGTGGAGCTTAGTGTTTTCCAATATGTATCTGCGAATGTACCCAAACGCTTAGTGATTTACACCTGAGGTTAAGATTGGCACAGGGATCCTGAATTTATTTCCATGTCCGGCTACATCCTGAAAGGCGCTTGACTTTTGTCTTCTGCGTTTGAAAGATCGGTGATCCTTATTTTGGTCTGGGTGGAGGGGCGATGACCTGAGTAATTGTTTAGGGAACTTGAGCTGGGAGCTGTCCAGGCCCCCCAATCCAGGGCTTTCTTAGTTGTGAATAAGGCAAGGACAAGTAACAGCTTCTGGGCTGTGTGTGTGTGTGGGGGGGGGGGTGTTAGTGATTTAATAGGCATCACTTTGTCCTTGAATGCTTTGTAGATCTGCATTGGTACTTGTTCAGACATAAACGAACTTGCAGCTGGAGTGTATCCCGTGCCTGATCGTGTTAAGGAATCCATGTGTCTTAACAGGATGCAAAATCAACCATGTGTTCTTCAGTCTTCTTAAATTTTATATTTATTTCGTTGTGTATGGGTGTGGGTGTGGGGGTGTGTGTGCATGTCACATCATCCATGTGGGAGATCAGAAGGTAGCTTGTTAAGAGTGGGTTCTGAGACAGAAACTTAGGTTTAGCAGCAAGTGCCTTTACCTAAAAACATTAACAGCCTTGAAGTGCTCTTTTCATTAAAAGTAGAATTTATTGCCTATTATTTCCTGCTAGTAAACAATTCCTCCACATCTTTGCCTGGAAATTTAAATTTCAAATAAATATGTTTTATATATGACCAACACATAAATACGTGGGTGTGTGTATACCCTATATTTCTGGTCCTGTATTTTCCCCCATTTTTCTATTTCTTTTGCTTTTAGTGTTCAACAACACCTGTGCCAGTGAATGCTAAAGAAAGGAAATGTAAAGGGTACTATTGGTTTTTTTGAGCCAGTCTCCATATTTAAAGACTACATACTAGTCTTTAACTTGATATATCCCAGACTCACCTCAGACTCAAAAGTCCTTCTTTCTCTACTGGGGATACAGGTATAAGCCATTATAGCTGGCCCTTAGCATATTTTAATTACACTTATTTTGTGTATTTGTGTGTGTGTACAAGTGTGGGGGAGGGAGAACGACCTGTGGGAACTGGTTCTCTGTACACTGTGTAGGTCAGTGACTGCACTTGGGTCCACAGGCCTGACAGAGAGCTTCTTTACCTGCTGAGCCATCTCACTGACCTGTAAATGTATTGTTTAAAATCCAGGAGACCCTATTCTGAGAGAACACAAGGTCGTTTGAATGTTGACAACTTCTGTTCTGTATGTGTAAAACCTACGGCCTTTATCTCAATGTAGAACTTCAGTTTTATACTCATGCACATTCACACACTCCAATTTACTTTTTTAAGATTTTTTTTTTTAATGTGAGTACATTGCTGCTGTCTTCAGACACACCTCAGAAGAGGAGGGCATTGGATCCCACTACAGATGGTTGTGAAGCACCATGTGGTCACTGGGATTTGAACTCAGGACCTCTGGGGGATTTTATTTATTGAATGAGAGGAGCACCTAAGCCTGTGTTTTATTATCGCCAAGAAGTAAAAGTTACCACATCAAAATGCCACATTCTGTCGGTTCTCCGCCTTTTGGCTAAGATCAAGTGTAAAATGCCACATTCTTTTTTTTTTCCCCCTTTCTGTTTTTTTTATTTGCTTGTTTGTTTGAGATGGGGGATGGGGGTCCTGCCGTGCATTCCTGGCTTGTCCTGATGTTAGCCTCCTCCTGTTGAGCTCACCTCCTCAGCCACAGATTACCTGTGTATCAACTCTCAGCCACAAACAGCAGCACGTTTCCCGAACCATTCCTTTTGTTTTCCTTTTGTATATAATTACTTTGAGGTAGAATCCAACCTTGAGTGGTTCTTCAATTATGACCTTGTGCAAAGGCTATATTTCAAGACTTCAGATTAAAATCTTGGGTTATTACAAAAACAATACCTGTGATATGTTCAAGATTAAAGGCCTATGTATTTGTACATGTAAGACTCAAATAGAGTGAACTTTGGCAGCGTAGTATGTATTTAAAGGGTACTTCTAGATGAATGCAACATTCAGAAAAAAGTTCTGCAGATATGTTTAGCTTTTGCTCAAGGGTTGTAATTATATTCTTCTTTCTTTTTTTAAGTCATTTTTCTTGAGGATGTACAGCTCTCTTGGTATACTATAGTATTTTTCTTGTCTATAGCCAAAGGGGGGAAGCAAGAACTAGAAAAACTTAAGTGTCCTGGAAACAAATTTGTGTTTCACCACTAGAGGACGTCAAGTCCTTTTTATTAGAATTTTATTTTGATCAACTTCATAGGCTATCACATCATAAAACTCTGAGCTCAAATTCTATGTGTCAAGTTTTATGTTTACAAGCTACGGAAATCAACTACACAGAACAAATCCCTTTTGCCAACCTCCTTTAAAAAGATACCATGGAGTTAAAATTTAATGCTGCTTTTGATTAATCTGCCCAAACTCCAATGTGCAAAGGAATAAATTAATGCCTATAATTGGTGAGATCTGTTGCCATTCTATTGGAAGATATTACTTACAACCTAGAATAGTTTGTTTTTTAGTCTGGATTCTTGGTAGAAAGACTTATACTGTCTTTCCTTTTTTTTTTTTTTTAAAGATTTATTTATTTTATGTATATGAGTACACTGCCTTCAGACCAGAAGAGGGCCTCAGATACCATTACAGATGGTTGTGAGTCACCATGTGGTTGCTGGGAATTGAACTCTGGACCTCTGAAAGAGCAGTCAGTGCTCTTAATCACTGAGCCATCAGCCCAGACTTAGACTTTCTTACTTTGGTGATGTATCTTCTGTGAAGTTTTCCGGAATAAAAGGTGATCTTAATGGTCTCATTTAGCCTGAAGGGCCTGTGTGTCCCCAAATAAGCATAGAAAGTAGACACCTAGGTTGTCCTATGACGTAAGCCCTTCCCTTTTGAAATTCAGATCCTAGAAACTACAAGTGCTGGGTCTTCATGGGGCAAATTTCACATCTTGCTAAGCCAGTGGTTTTCAACCTTCCTCATACTGCAACTTTTTAATACCGCTCCTCATATTGTGGTGATCCCCCAACCCTAAAATTTTCATTGCTACTTCATAACTGGTTATCTTGCTACTGCCAATGAATGGTAACATAAAATATCTTCTAATAGTCTTAGGCTAGCCCATGAAATGGTCAGTGGGCCAAGGCCCACAGGTTGAGAACCACTGAGGTAAGTTAAAGAGAAGTCAGCTGTTGTCATTGCTGTGGTATGTGTGCGAAACACTCATTTACATTGGCATGGTCTCTAAAGAGTTCACACACTTGTGTCATGATACCTGGAAACAAATTATTCAAAGAGCTTTAAAAAACATACTCAAGTCTTGTTAGTACAAGAACTAAAGATAGTGAGGCTTAGAATAATTTAACCAAGAATGCGTACTTTCTATGGGTTATTAGGATTTTGGAGTTTGGAAGGCCGATGAATATGACCTTTGAATTTAGTAAAGAAATCCACAGGCCAGTCTGTATGGGTTGTGAGGGGTTCAGTGGAGGAAGGATGGATCACTCTGACTGTGGTCATCTCAGAGCACCTGCTACGGCTAGTCAAGCAGCAAGGGAAGGGATGTGTGGTTAGAGGGACGAGGAGGGGGAATAAAGACCTGTGGAGAGGAACTAAAGCTTAGTCTTCTTGACAAATGTCAACTGGAACAGTATTGTGCCAGCAGGAATGTAGCGTCTTGATTAAAGCTCTGTTAATCAGATCAATTCTCTAACCCTAATCGCTCCACTGCTGCACCTTTAACACAAGCACAGCATCTGCCAGGGAAGTCCTTTTCCTCCCTACCCCGCCCATTTGGGACAGCTGTGCTCTGCGTGTGAGAGAGACCGAGGTTTGCTCTGGAACCCAGAAGAAGGGCATCTTTTCAGAGCGTCTGTGTAGACCAGATGGAGGAAGAGAGGAGAGAGTTTGGTCTCCAGACTTGACTTTGAGGTCCCTGGATAGAACTGGGTAGGCACTGGCCTGTCCGTGAGCATGGAAAGAAGGGTTCGGGACCCTCAGACAGATGTCAAAGGAGCACGGGAAAGGTGACACAGGATGTTCCACTTTGAATATGGTTCATTAGCTTAAGCTTGACATGAACATATTAATGAATACAAGGTAGGTTTAGTAAAAGAAAAGGTGGGTTGTCTTATACATGAAAAAGTGTGCAAGAAAGGAACCTGGACCTGTCAGTAGTGATACCAGAGAGTTCACGGGAAGGGTGAGCCTGCGGGAACAGACAAGAGGTCAGGGCTGAGGGCCACTCCCCGAGAGATCAGAAAGAAAAACTGCAGACAGAATAGACAGCCATTCAAAATGGAGGAAAAAGAGAGAGCTAGCCCCGTCAGAGAAATGAGGGAGGCCCAAGAGGGACAAAAGGGTCAAACATTCCAAAACTGAAATGACGTTTTAAAGCCGTTACTTTGGATTCGGGTATCTCCTGGTTTCTCCTAGCAGAGGAATTTCAATTGCTCCGAGAGTCGGGGCGCATCCTATCATAAGTGATTAATAGATTGAGCATTGGGAAGATGAGACAGCCCAGTAGCCCTTTCCATACAAGTTGCCAGAAGAAAAAAAAATCAATACATTGGAAATCCGTGAATAAATAGAGGTGTTTTTAATTTTTTTTTTTAAATGTGTTGTTTCAGTAGACAGGATAGCTAGCTGTCAGTAGGACCGTGGCTGTCAATAGGACTTAGAGTCCTGTCTCCCGGAACTCTCTCAGGCTCACTTCCCACCCACTGACAGGTTCACAATCTTTGCTTTGACTTTTCCCTGAGTCTTAAGTGGCAGTATACCACGTAGTAACCTTTGCAGGGGTGCCTCCCCCAGCCTCATGTATTTGAGATTTGAGCACACCATGATGTGCCTTGGTAGCTCCCTGTCCTACCCTCTGGGGCTTCCCTGTCCCCCAACTTGAGGACATGAAGTCACTCCTGGGTTTGTGTGGGAGAAACAACTGTTGCAGATACTCGTATGTTGGTTTTTATGTCACTGGTTTTCATGTAAGGCTTTGCCACTTGTAGGGTAGCTGTACAACTTTTCCTGCGAGCGTCCTGTGAAATTGCCCTGCATCCTTTGCGGCCTTGTATATTTTGTTGATTTGATGGTTTTCATCTTAGCCATTCCACCAAGTTTTTGAGCAAGCTGTAATCGCTTCAAAGTGTGATATTTTTATGTTTGGTGCTAATTCAGTCTCTCCAATGAGGTCATGTTGAGTCCAGAACCCAGGTATAATATGGAGTTTCTGTTTGGTAGCTTGCTATTCTGTGATTCTGGGAACTGAACTCTGGGCCAGGTCCATGCCAGACAAGTCCTTGGTCACCGGCTGCATTCCCAGCCCTAGAGTCTTTATTGACTCCCATCTTGGCTTCATCTCCTTTTCTCTTATCCCCAAGGACTTTCTGACTTCCTGTGCAGCCTGTGCTCTGAGATTGCGAGCTGATTCACTTTCACACATAGGACCCATGCCCGCTCCCTTCTCTCTCCTCTCCAGTGCCTCCCTAGACCTGAGAAGGAGCTTTTGTGTTAGAACATTGTAAATAGCCTGGCTTGGGGATGCTGGCCTTTAATCCTCCCACTGAGGAGGCAGGGAGGGGGTGTTGGTCTCTGAGTCTACATAGTAAGTACCAGGTTCTAGTGAGACCCTGGATCTAGAAAAATGACAAGAAACCAAGCTGGAACTACTGGTTGCATATCTTGTCTCGTGATCCTATTTCTTGGGGCTCACTGTGTTATCAAGATGAATACCTTCTGCTAATCTTCAGTTTATGCAGCGTCCTCAGTGCCTGTAGTCTGTCACTGAACTCTTTATCTCCGTCAGGGACCAGGTCTTCATGCTTGTTACAGTGAGACTAGTTCTCCTGCTCCAGTTCTCTACTCCCCAATGATGGTGCCTCCTATTGCCTTATTATTAATATAAATTACCATGTATAATTTTCCTTATAATGTTTAGTTGTTTACCATGTAAATTAAATGGTAAATTTGGTAAATTTGTCTCCTTTTTTCCTGCTAAGGATCATTCTCTTTAATATGCATTTAAATTGGAGAACCAAGACTTAGATTTTTTTATCAGGCGTTGCTTCAGCCTTTACTTCTCAATATTTCTTGTTTATATGTATGCTCGAGAGTGTAACGTGTATCATTCGGGAGTATATGAGTGTGTGCGGTCTGTACACCTGTGCATGTGAAGGAGCGTGTACCGCTCCATCACTCTATGCCTTATTCCTGTGTCAGGAACTCATTGATGAAGGAGGTAAGCTGACTGCCATCAAGCCCCGCCCCCAGTCCTTCCGTCTCCGCCCCCACAGGGCTGGAGTAATAGGTGCACACATTCATAGCTGCATTCACACCAGCTTATACATGGATTCTCGAGATTTAACTGCAGTGCCCCACACTGCCTCGCAAACCTCATATTTACTGAGCCATCTCTCCAGCCCTTCGTCTTTTTTTCTGGAGAGCTCTAGGGATCAGACTCACGGAGGGACTTTTGCATGTTAGGCAAATGCTCTGAACTGGGCTGCACCCCATGCTAATGTGACTTTAAATGTTAACTTGCAGATATGTATGTTTTTGACAGGAAAATAACTATATTAAAAAAAAAGTCAAGACCCAAGTGCATTCAATATTTCCTTCTCATAGATGCTCCTACAGAGCTGGTTATGAGAGCCATATTTATTGTTGCACTATTAAAATAGCTAAGAAATGAAACTGGCCTAGATGTCCATCAGTAGGCGAGAGGATAAAGAAACTGGCCCAGGGAAGCACGGTGGTGCACACCTTTAATCCCAGCACTTGGTAGGCAGAGGGAGGTGGGTCTCTGAGTTCGAGGCCATCCTGGTCTACACAGTGAGTTCCAGGACAGCCAGGGCTACTCTGAGGAAATCCTGTCTCAAAAAAAAAAAAAAAAAAAAAAGATGTGGCCCAGTATACACAATTTTTTTTCCCCAGCCATAAGGAAAAATGAAATAACACAAGCAGAAAAAAATGGATGGAACTATGGCATACTGCTAAAAAGCAGGACTCAGACGAGTGTATTTTCTCTCCTATATTGGATTTAGATTTAAGAGCATGTGTGATGAAAATGGAAACAGGGCTTAGATGTGCCCCTGTAGTCCTGGTACTTGGAAGATGGAGGCAGGAGGATCAGAAGTTCAAGGCCAGCCTTGGCTGCAGGAGATCCAAGTTCAAGAAACTGGTTGGGGAGGAGACCAAGAGCGAATGTGAAGAAATCTAGAGGGGGGTGTGTGTTATTGAATCCCTGTGACTTAGCATGCAGGCTGAGCAGGGGAATTGGGGGAGGGGAACCAGCCACGTGGGGGTGGGTAGGGGGATCAAGCACAGAAGATGAATAAGAACAGTATGATATGCATACGAAAAGGCCTAACTGAAACCCGTTACTTTGTGCCAGCTTAATACTAAAACCCAGTTGCATAAGAAAAAGCCCAGGACTGGCAGAACTAACCAGATAGTGCAGGTGGGCACAGTAACCCAAAAGGAAGAGTGGGAACCTGGGAGGAGATGACCATCTGTGAACTGCACTTTGCAACCTTCTTAGTAAGATCCTGGGTCTAACTTTAGAACATTACCGTATGAGGTATCAGAAAATTCTGTGGCTTTCTAACAATTGCCAGCCAAACCTCCTCTTAAAAGTTGGCTTTTTGGTAACAGATCTGTACTGTGCTGCAATCTTTTGTAAAATGTGGTCGCCGACACCACATCGAATAAAGAAGCAAGCTAGACTCTAGGGTAACTCCAAATCTCAAGGTGGAATTCTAGGAAGAGCCCCCTTCCTCCAAGCCATACTGGATATCGATGAAATGCATAATTATTTGGTTATAAATAAGACTGGTTCCTATTGCAGGATGCTTGGCTGCTCCTCAAGATTTTAATCTGGATGGGTGGTTCTCGGAAGCTCCTGGCCCGAGTCTTCTGTGTGGCAGACTGGACAGACAGGCCCGGATTGAGTGCTTTCTGCATTCCAGCGGATTGGTTTCTATACAAGGCTCTAAATTAGCCCACGGCCCTGAATAAGGCCGATTCCTCAGGCAGAAGGTCATGCTGTTGACAGCATTACTGAGGTCACATGCTAGAATGCCAGTAGTTCAGATCAGTGGTTCTTAGTGTGGCAAAAAAGTTAAAATCACTTGGGGCCTTAGAACCCCCAAGGTGCCCGGGCAATTCTCAGAGGATCGAGCAGTACGAGCCAGGTGGTGGCAGACCATGCTGAAAACTGGTCCCACCTTGACTGTCTAGAGAAACTTAATTTGGAGGTGTCAGGTAGACCTTGCTTATAGTAGCCACACAGACACTCTTTACAGCCGTTACCCTGAATTTTGTAGACTTTGCTTGCTTCATTTTTCTCCCCAAAACCTTTTGAAGGGACGATAGATATAAAAATAGGTGTGAATGCATTCGCGTGGACAACATAACACACTCTCAGTTGGCACACTTGTATACTTTATATATAAAAGTGAAGCTAGACAAAATGATATATAATGAGCTCCTCTTCTTCTTCTTCCTTTAGTGTTCCGTCTTCTTCCTTCTCCCGTCAGAAAACGGGAAAGGTTAATTTGGAATAAGTAGGTAGGAAGAAGTTTTCCCAAGAAGCTTCTGGTAACCCTGCGGCCTCTAACCACCTTGGCCCTTCAGGCATCTACAAATAGCTGACAAGGTGGGCTCTCCTCCATCTGCTCCCGTGATCCTCCTCAGAGATTAGATGCTGATGGCCTTCAGGCCCGGGGCCCTCCCCCTCCCTCCCTCTTCCTCCCCCTCCCTCCCTCCCCAACCACTATGGTGCCCACAGCTCAGGGCATCCTTGTTCTTTTCCCGTGAAGCTTTCTTTCTCTGCAGGATGCTTCACACTCCAGATATCCCCTTCAATTAATATGTGGCACCGCCACTCTTCATGTGCTGAAATGTCCGGAGGGGCTCCTGGGTTGCGGTTGTGTCTGTTTCTGCATATTTGCAAAGCCATCTGTTGCCCTCGGAAGGAGAGGGCCAACCTTCAGCATCCTGGATTTCCGTGCTTCTCTCTCCTAGTAGCTTCACCCAGTGCATGTTACCACAGATGAAGGACTGAAATTATAAGAACTGGCCCCTAAAACCAAGTGTTTGACTTCTCCTTAGATTTATACTGAAAATAATTTAATGTGATGCCAGCTCTTGCAAGGATGAAGCAAAGCCTTGCTCCTCAAACCAGACCTGCTCAGGAATAATACTAATTACTTTTTTTGGTGCAAGGACACTGGGAACCTCTACCGCTTACTTCCTGTAAGGATCTTTACAAGTCACAGAAGCAACCATCTCTTCCTTTTAAAACTGAAGGCACAGTAGTACCAGCCTGTCAGGGAAGAAATGAGTTAAGACGGAGAACAATCCCTAACACAGCGAAGTAGGAACTGTTTATTACAGAGGATTAATACTGTGTCACCATGCAAAGACAGGCATACCCTGACATGCCAGAGTCTCTCCCTTAAGCAAGGTTCTACCTATGGTGAGCTCACCACAGTGAGGGCGTTGGAATGCAGTGCTGATTCAGAACTAATTGTAGCTGTGTGACCTCACTGTACCAGGTATGGCCTGGTATAAAAGGTGTCATCACTTAGTGTTCGATTAGCACATCGCTCTGTACTGGCTTGTGATTAGAGGATGCGTAGGTTATGTTGTGTCTTTGATGAGGCACCAACATCAGCACCTCTTGGGTCATTTTCAGTTTACTTTTACACAAAGTGATTTTATTAAGTTCTTAAAATATTATTGCTAGAAAGTTAATTTGGTCGAAGCCATGGAGATAGACTTTCATCCCCTTTAGACCGTGAGGATCTACGGGCTTCTCAGACCCGTTTGAGTTAAAGTATCCCTCTATGGGGAAGATAGGAGGCCGTGTAGCTCATCCTCCGCTAGGCCTCCAGGAGAAGCAGGGGGCAGTTTGGCTTCTTCAGACAGCAAGAAGCAGACTACCCCAGAAAGTGATTTCATTTCTCAAAGACACCAGTTTAACATGAAACTGCCTTAGGTTGCAAAAGCCCTGGTTGTAAGGATTTCAGGTGCGAGACACTAATTTCTCCCTTAAAAGATGATTTTTGCAACTTATACTTGGTTGTAACTTAGGTTTTTAATCTCCTTAAAAAAAAAAAAACTAGCAAAGTTAAAATGTGTCACCGCCTCAAACGAGCTCTTAGAGTCCCTGAATAAGTCCTTCGTTGTTTATGTATAGTAATGAATATAAATTATTCTTCAATAAAGATATGTCATAGAAAATGGAAGATTATTATTTACTGATATAATGAGCATTAAGAATAAATCTGCCAGGCAGTGGTGGTGCACGCCTGTAATCCCAGCACTCTGGGAGGCAGAGGCAGGTGGATTTCTGAGTTCGAGGCCAGCCTGATCTACAGAGTGAGTTCCAGGATAGCCAGGGCTATACAGAGAAACCCTGTCTCAAAAAAAGCAAAAAAAAAAAAAAATCCAAATTTTTTTTTCTGATGGTGACTTTATAATTTCAAGCCCCCTTATGAAGATCAATTCTTTCTATATATCCAGTGCTTTGTAAGGGACTGTGTAAAACACAGACACCATTAATAACCAAAGTGAAAGTACAGGAAATGGCTTGGCCATTGGAAGAAAGTATTCAGATAAATTGAGAAGCAGGACACTGAGTTGTTTTGGTCCAGGAGATCTGTCTGATCCAAATGACTTTAGACAGCAAAACCATGTAAGCATGTGACCCAGCGAAGCCTCAAAAGACAAAACCCTGCATTTGCATTTCCCTGTCAACCCCCTGTGAACTTCCTGGTCCGAAAGGCGAAGTCAAGGATTCCATTTCAGCCCTCTTCCAAGATTTATCTGCTCCCCATGGGCAAGAGCACAGAGGGCAAGAGCGTGGCCCCGCCCATCAGATGAGTGACTGGGAGTGTGGCCCTGCCTAGCAGATGACTGGTACAGCACAAAATCTAACCTTGATGTAGTGAAAACCATGCAGAGTTGTGACGGTTCCACAGGATGCATTGCTGGACAGAGAGAAAATAAGTCTCCAGAGCAGTTTGGAGAGAGAGAGATGTTGTGTTGGAGACCATGGACAGACCACACCTGGACGTAACAGTTCCACGTGAGGTTTCTTATAGGAGAAAAGGACAAAGGTGATGGTGAAGGAGTGGGGGGAGGGAAAAGGTCAGAGGTACTTCTTCTATTTGGATAGTGATGTAGCCAATGGCAGGTAAAGGTGGGAAGTGAGCCAAGTGGATTCTGGGAATGTGTGGCGGTTGCCTTGGCAACAGATGTGCAGGTTCCTGTCGCGGATGTGCACTGTCACTGGGTTCGGAGCCGATCTACAGCACTGATACCCTGATGCCAACAAGAAGGGATGAATGTCAGAAGGGCAAAGTACTCTAAATCCTGCAAATGGTTCAGAACAGAACTTGGGGTACGGGCCCCGTGCACAGAGTATTCCGAACCACTCTGAAGGACTTTATGCCTTACAAAGTGTTCACGCCTAAGGGTAAACCTCTTATTAGCATGTGCAGGCTGGGTATTTGATCCCAGCAACCAAACAGAAAGAAGCTACTTTTTAAAAATCTCAGAGGGCCGGCCCAGTGGTTCAGAGCACTGGCTGCGCTCGAGGAGGAGGGCTTGCCGCACCCACACAGTGGCTCACAGCTGCCTGGAGCTTCAGTTCTAGAGGATCCCTTCGAAGCCTCTTCTGGAAGTACCAGGCATGCATGTGGTACACATGTGTATATGCAGGCAAAACACTGGTGCCCATAAAAATAAGTAAGCCTTAAATATATTGGAGTGTCTGTCCATTCATCTGTCTGTCCGAGTGTATACATTCATACGTGTACTACCACAGTATGTGGTCTGAGGACCTGGGGGGTTGTCCTCGACTTCCGGGTTGAGTCAGAGTCTCTTTGTTTTTCTCTTCTTCTGCCTACACTAGGCTCACTGGCCTCTATAAACCTGCAGTGATTCTCCTGTCTCCGTCTCCCCTCCCCACATAGGTGTGCTGGACTGGAAGGCATCACTGCCCTGTCTGCCTTTACGTGGATTGGGAATTCAGTCTCCTGTCCTCATACGTTCATAGCCGGTGCTATACTGAGCCATCCGTGTCCTCAGGACCAAGTCACTTCTTCATTTCCTGGTGTTATAGATGGATCTGTCTGGAAACCCATTCCGGGACAGGTTTCAGCAAGGCAGTGCTTTTTAAAGCAAACTACGTTTAGTTATGTAAACACCTACCCTTTGTTTATAAGCAATATCTTATTTCCAGAGAGCTGGATAAAGCCTTTCTCTGGGTACTTAAGGGACTAGTTTCAAGGGTGTGGGGGAGGGAGCAGGGAGCAGTGTTTCCTCCAGGCCTCTGTACAAACAAGTGCTGGATACTTAGGAGAAAAGACAGTTCAGGTCCCTCACTATAACTCTGTGTGTGTGTGTGTGTGTGTGTGTGTGTGTGTGTGTGTGTATGTGTGTGTGTATAACAGTTTTCAAAACACTTCAAAGAGTTAGTTGATTTAACTGTGGAGCCATTTTGACTTAACAATAAAAAAAAAAAGTATAACAGTACAATTAGGGTATTTTAAAATGAAGTTTGCCAAATAAAATTTACATCGCTTGGACTTAGATGGTGGGTATGAAAAGTGAGAGGACTTTAGAGAAGAAGTGGGGGCCCAGGAAGTACTTGTCAACCTCCTCCTCTTTCTGAGGAATTATTTTCACATAGACCCCCTAAAACCTAGATGCTTGGTCAAACTAAAGAGAAAGTGTTTATTAAAAACAACAAGCTACTGCTATGGTAGTGGTGGCTAGTTCATAGGTTTGGTAGTGGTGGCTAGTGTGTGGGTATTACAGGCTTTGTAGCTTGCTTTGATTGAGATCAGTTATTTTAGGAATCTTTTTTGCTTTACATTTGCATGTTTTTAATATATGTAAGTACACTGTAGCTGACTTCAGACACACCAGAAGAGGGCATCAGATCTCATTACAGATGGTTGTGAGCCACCATGTGGTTGCTGGGATTTGAACTCAGGACCTCCTGAAGACCAGTCAGTGCTCTTAACACTGAGCCATCTCTCCAGCCCCGTTTGCAAAATTTTCAGAGTAGGCTTTTAATTTAATCGTACATATGTCTCACCCCTTACAGTTAAACGTATTCCTCTTTCTGTCCAGCCTGGCTGCTGACAGTCTTGCTTGCCCATGGGTCTCACTGGTGCTGTAATGGAATTCGAGCCCACGAGCCCCAGGCTCACCCTGCCAGAGTTGTCGCCCTGCTTTTCTGCTAGGTACTGCTTCCTCTGGTCTTCCTTCGGAGCAGTCTTGGAGAACTGTGTGCCTGGTTTTCTCTCGTTAGAAACGGTTCTAGCTGTCAAACAATGTGTTCACGTTTAGTGTTCAAACCTTCATGTACTGATTTTTTTTTTTATTTTCATCTTTGAGGCAGGGCCTTCAAACTCAGTCCTGCCCTGGCCTCCCAAGTGCTAGCATGACAGGCGCAGACTCCCTCCCACTCCCCAGCCACACCCTTCATAGACTTTTTAGTCTTCATGAAAAAACATGCTATCAACTTGACCTTCCTGTACTCTACCCACAAAATTGCATACTTGAGTTTCTAAATGAGACAGTGGGTTTGCTTTATAATGGGGGGGGGGGGGGAGGGAGGGAGAGAGAAAGGGAGGGAGGGAGAGGGAAGTGTATACTCTGTATTCCATTTAATATTGAGAAAAACAGGCTGCTTACCTCTCAAATAACAGAAATGATTTATTTGCTAATACTTTTAAGCTTACCATTGAATTCTCAATGGGAGATCATTTATAAAACTAAACGTGGATCTGATAGGTCTGAAGTATCCTGGTCTCAACTGTATAATCATCATTTCAACAGTATTATTATATTGGGAAATTATATAAGTTGATAGCATCCACTCTACTCAGTGAAGGTTATGACCCCCTGACACACAGACCTTTGACCTGCTGGTCAGAATGTGGGTGTGATAGACCTTAGCAGTCGTCTGACTTTAAGCATCCCTGGACATGTAGGTAGGCATAGTCTACTACTCCACTGTAAGCCTTAACAGCCAAACACAGATTTCTTGGGAGAGGAATCCCGTGTCAAAACTGCAGCAGAGAAGCCCTGCTGTAGCAGCTGCAGCCAGTCTGGGGACTTCCAAACGTCTCTTAAAACTGATCTTTGAACACATATTGCACAAGTTTATTGTGTGTTGAACCAAAGATACCTTTGTTTCTGCTTGTTTGGGCTGATATGCTGGCCCTTAGAAAATCAAGATTTTCCCCAACATTTTTGCAAGTCTTTATTATATGTGAGTACGCTGTAGATGTCTTCAGACACTCCAGAAGAGGGTGTCAGACCTCATTACGGATGGTTGTGAGCCACCATGTGGTTGCTGGGATTTGAACTCAGGACTTCTGGAAGAGTGGTCAGTGCTCTTAACTGCTGAGCCATCTCTCCAGCCCCGCAAGTCTTTTATTTAAGTGATACATTTGAATGTACTTTTGAAAATCCATTCTGATGTGTGTGGTTAAGGAAGGAACATTAAAACTTTTTTTTTCCATGGAGATTAAACCAGGGTCTTGCTACATCTCTGGCTCTTAAGACTGTCTTAGAAAAAGTATCTTCTCTGTTGCTTATTTTGACTTTGGGGGTTTTAAGGAGAAGGATGGGGGAGGGAGATGCAGCAGCAAAGGTTGGGTTGAGGGGAAATCTCCACACATTCTGAAGTGAGCATCGGGTGTGTGGTTCTGTGCTCGACTCTTTACCGATCTAAAGACAGAGTGATCGCTGTCCTTTAAATGCCTGTAGATAGCAGAGTGGCGGGTTTGCTAATGTTTCATATTACCCTTCACCCCTAAGCCTCTTCATCACAGGGTCACAGCAGTCCACCCATAATAATTGTCTCAATGACAGAAGAGCTGTGTATCTTCCTCATTTTTCCCATGAAGTTAAGAAAGAATGAGAGGCATCTGTGTATGACAGAAATCAGCACAGTACCGCTGGCTCCTAACCAGAGGAGAGTGGATGTTCTGTCGTTCAGTTATTTAGCTTTAAAGCTCAAATTTCTGGACTGTCAATGGGTAAGAGCTGAATCCATTTGCAAAATGAAACTGTGTAAGGGTCATTTTTACGGGAGCACAGAGATTGTGACAACAGTTTCTTCGGTTGTTTCCTCCTGGGTACATAACTCTACATTTCATCTTCACCAAGTAGGAAGCACAAGTCAGAAAAGGGCTGACGGGACTTAAAAGCCCAGCCCTGGGCTGGAGAGATGGCTCAGTGGTTAAGAGCACTGAATGCTCTTCTAAAGGTCCTGAATTCAAATCCCAGCAACCATATGGTGGCTCACAACCATCGGTAATGAGATCTGATGCCCTCTTCTGGTATATCTGAATACAGCTACAGTGTACTTACATATAACAATAAATAAATCTTAAAAAAAAAAAAAAGCCAGCCCTTACACAGCACATTAGTCTAACATCAGTACCCCAGATCAGTGTGTGTGCATGGCCACGCTCAGTGATTGTAAAGTCAGAGGCTCATGAGCTTCCGCCCCAGCCTGGATTACACAGTGGGAGCCTGTCTCCAAAGAGACAGGGATGCTAGAAATCCCTCCATAGGTTAACCTTGACCTGTTACCCCGAATCTTCCATGCTCGGAAAAGTGCTGTCAGTGAGCCTCCACAGCCCCGCCGTGGCCTGGGCCATTGGTGAGCCCCACAGTTCTTTCCCCAGAGTGTGCTGGAACTCTGAAGCATCTCGTTTAGAGCCATGGAGTACAAAGGCCAACATAAAGACTGTGCTAGTCTCCATGTTGGATGGCTGCTGACACCTTTGGTACTGTGAGGATTTTTACTGCCTTGTCAACGTTGATGTGTAGTGAGTCTGTTGGCCATCCATGTGCTATTGCAGCTCCATTTTGTTGTCTGGGAGGTTGACCCCTTCTTTAAGGGTTCATTATTATTATTGCTTATGATGAAGATGACGTGTGTGTGTGTGTGTGTGTGTGTGTGTGTGTGTGTGTGTGTGTGTATTTGAATATGTGCACATGAGTGTGGGTCCAACAGAGTCTAGGAGAGGGCACCAGATTCCCTAGAACTGGAGTTTAGAGGTAGCTGTGAGCTACTAATGTTAGTGTTGGCAATCAGACCTACTTGCTCTGCAAAAGTAGCATAAATTCCTAAGTTCTGAGCCATCTCATCAGCCCTCCAAATTGGACATCGGTCCCAAGAAGAGGTTACTGTGAGAGGAGAGGCCTTTTATCCACAGTTCTTATCAAGTTCAGAAGTCCATGTGATGTGTGTTCCTGAGGTATCGCCAATGACAATCCTGAGCAAGAGGGCAGGAAGCGTTCTAGCGTGATGCTAGTAGGTTAAAGTTCAGTGCAGCATTTGATAATATGCCCAAGTTACCTAGTGATACTCGGCCTTTAAGGAAGGGTCAGACAGCTTAGTATATACATCATCGCCGTCCACTTCAGCTCTGCTGGAACAGGCCTGGGAAAGTGCACTCAGTTGGTACTGGAGAGCTCAGCGTGTACTAAAGCTTTACAGCAGTGTTGTAAAGGGCACTGCGGGGCCCTGGCTGATAGCTTTGCCACTCACTACTACGGCTTCTCTCGTATGTCCGTCAACCAAAGGTGGCCAGACAGAGAGCGAAGCCAACCCTGCCTTTTGATTCTCCCTTCAAGGGGCCAGCATCTTTGTGCGGAGTTCTTTGTGCCTCTTAGAAGCTCTCATGCTGCAAGGTGGCAGAATGCTGTGTCTTTGTTACCCCAGAAACCACCACTAAGCTGCAACCTCCCAGGAAACTGAGGGCGCCCCTCAACTTCAGGGATGAAATAGCAAAGAACCAGCTGGGCCTCTTTGTTCCCCAGAGGAGACTCGATCCCGCGTCAACCTGCTGTAGGCAGCCCTGCTGCTCTCTCTAGCCATATGAGGTTCTAAACTTGCATTCAAGTGTGGCTTTCTAAAAACCCCTGCTGGAAGTAAATTACTGCTTACCTTGGGGAATATATCAAACGTTTTTAAAAATTACTAAACCTGGTAGTTTTCAAGGACCAATCACCTCATTTAATAATCAAAAAAATTGGAAAGAATGTTGCTATTTCTGGGCTCTATTGAGAAGTACATAGCGCACATGTAGAACTTGTCATTTGCCAGCGGTGGCCGCTCAGCCCAGCGGTCTTAACCTCAGTTTTTAACGACAGTCTTCGGATAGCCCAAATTAGGCCTTCTCCTTCTGCATCCCGATTTTACGAAACCCTGTGGACTTTCAGAGAGGAAACTTGTAGCTATGCTCCTCACCGGTTAGGCAAATTTCTTCAGTGCATTCGCGGGCTCTGCTGTTTTCTATTTGTCTGCTTGCAGAGCAGAAACCCGGGAAGCATGGACTTGATCCCCATGTGGTCGTGTGTGCATACATGCTGGGTACACGTGCCCAGCCCCTGTAGAGCCCTGGGCAACGGGCGCAGGAGGAGTTTAGAGATCTAGGCCAGCTTGTGCCACAAGGAAGCAGCAGGCCAGCTTCAGCTCCAGAGCAGGATCCTGTCTCTAATTAAAATGGACTGGCTGAGGAGGAGGCTCCCATTTTACTTTGAGGGATATTTAAATTGAAGGCCTTGCCACCCCCTTCTCATATTTGCCTTGTAGAGAATCCACGTATGAAAGTCGAAGGGTTGGAGCGGAGGTGGCCGTTGGTAAGTTATTGCTCCAACGGTGAAATATTCAAGATAGATTAGGTTATGTTAAATGCAGGTTTTTTTGGGAAGCTACTCGCAGGTGGGTGAGCTCACTGACCCCAAGGAAGGAGGTCAGGGAAAGGGAGAGAGAGGAGAGGAGGGACCAAAATGTGTGGATTATCTAGAGAAGAGCCTCTGAGGGAAGGGTTGGGGGCAGGGTATGCCAGGTAGGGACTGAGGGATGCTGGGAGACCCTGGAGACCATGTCTGCTTGGATATATAAAATATGCACCTCAGTCCCTTGTCCTAAAACTAAACAGTAGTTACCTAGTTACCTCCTGCCCTTGGGGGGGGGGGGTGGTGGAATCAACTCCAAAATTTTAGAAGAGTAAACTACTATATCTCGTCCATTAAAGACTGGATTGAAACATTTAGGAAACTGATCTCAGGCTGGAGAGATGATTCACCAGACAAAACCCTCCTTGTGCAAGCATGACCTGAGTTCAGACTTCGACGTGCATGTAAGAGCTGACTGGCCCCATCTGTCAGGATGGAGACAGGCTGATCCCAGGGAGTCACTGGCTAACCAGTGTAACTGCAGTAGTGAGTTCCAGGTCTCAAACCTAAGGTGGAGGAGGGGGGCTGATGAAGCCATTTTCATGTCAACCTCCGGCCTCCACACACACCTACACTAATGAGCATAGGGATATACCACAACCACACACTCCAGAAAGAAAACTGGCATCAAATGTGTGTGTGTCCTAAATGAAAGGAAATAAAGTCTCAGTATTCTTAGGTCTGTGTCAGAGCAAACGCCTCTATAGCAAAGATTGGATTGGAGCATTTAAGAAATCAATCACAGGCTGAGAGGTGGTTCAGTGGGCAGTACTAGGAAAATGGGAAATGTGTACTTCATGGGTAGGAGAACTCCGTTTTGTCATTATTTGATAGTGGGCTGTTTCTTTCCCTGGATGATCACAGCTTGACAGAGGTATGGATTCAGTCAGGATTCATAGGGCCTAAGGCAGGTGACCCAGCCGGGCTAGTTGACTTTGGCCTCTCTGTACCCATTTCCTGTCAGTCAGCTGACAGCGGCTGGTGCTATTCTGACACTGTGACATTTCCAAAGGGCCTAGCACAGCCTCTGCTGTGGCAAAGCTGAGTCTATTTCCAGTCAGTGGGTTCCTGCTCTGTTGTCGGACAATTGAACTCATGGTTTCTTTAGAGAGGTGACTTCTGGCCCCTTCAGTGGGGTTTTCATTCCCTCCAGCAAAGGTTTTCAAAAATCGCTTATGGTGTTAAAACAAAAGCCTTCACTTACGTGATTTTCACACAGATAAAAATCATATTTCATGGTCTCTCGGGCTAGAGAATGAAGAACCTGTTCTGTCATTGGGGGATAGCCTACTGACATGGACACAAAGGGCGACCAGTCATCCGTTGGGCATGGGGGTAATGACTTGAGTCTGTCTTCTATTGGGTCCTGCGTCTTATATCTTCCCTGGTCTTCCTAGAATGCCCAGCACATGAGGAGCTTCTTGGTGAAATTAGTTGGCTTAATGTGGACAAATTAAACTCCAAAGCCGCGACTTTGCTGTTGTGTGAGGCCTTGTGAACTCACCCTGAAAGTAAGGGAACCCCATTCCGAGTTTGTCTAAACTCGTAGCACATGTGTTAACACAGTGTTTCCTTGCATTCTTTCAAGCCACCAGTCTGGATCTAAATGTGCATTCACTTAATTAAATCCCCCCAGCCTTTGGAGGGAAGGGGTTTTGAGACTTTCTCCATTTCAGAGGGATTTGCTAGCCACTATACCCAGCAGTGGCCAGGGGATTGCAATGCAGGGGAATGAAAATCCCGTGTCTCGGGAGGGTTTATAGTTGAGAAGAAAACTCCTTGACCATAAATGCAAAACACTATGCTGGTTACAGTGGGTGTGCTGTAGATGTAGTAACAGTTAATATTTACCAGCCACCCCTTATAATAGTACCATATTCCTTTAACCCTTACCCTCATTCTGATATACTAGTCATCACCCCAGCTGTCCAGAGAAAACTGGGCTACTAAGAGTAAAGTGCGCTAGCCGAAGTTTGTTTCATACGGAAGACACGTTAGCTTACAGGCGATGCCGCTAGATGCCTCCAGGGACAAGGCAGTGACTGACTTCACCTGCTGCCAAGTGCAGGTGGCCCACCAGGTGACTTTATACGAAGGGCTGTTGGTATCTCTTCCTGCCCTCTGCCCCCACTTCTCTGCCCTCATAACTTTGCTCTAGTCTGTCTGCCTCCACCAGACTCTTCTCCAGATCCTCTCTCCCCTCCCTGCCCCCAAAGGTCTGTCACGTGGCGTGATTTCTCGGGGGTGGGGGGGCACCTTGGCATAGGCCCACCAGGTAACCCTCTACCCCACACATATGCTGTGTTATATTTTATAACGAGACTGGCTTTGGAATCTTTGATAATGTGAGAAAGTGTAGGACAGTCGTTTAGGGGTGGAAGGATTGCCTTTGACCTCTTAGATTTAATTTGGGTTAAAAGCCAAAAGAAAAGAACTTTTTCCTACATTTAGCAAGTAGTATTTTTGAAATGTTATTTGTTGCTATAAAAACTACTGATTTTTTTTAAAAAAAAATACTGTAGAAATTTGAAGCAACATAAAAATAGAAAGTCTTAAAATGAGCCAACTTATTTCAGAACAAAACAAAAATCATACGGCTGCATGCTTCTGAGAGAATAGTCCAAAAGAACTGAAATCAGGTGTCATGCAGTGGCAGGCAGCTGGGACTCCCTTCTTGGGTGGCTGTGTTTCAGTCCTTTCGGCCTGACTTGCAGAGGAAATGTTGTTAGTTGAAAGAGGCAGTCTCCAATTTCTGGTCTCCTTGGAGGGTCTCGTGAATGAAGCGGACAGACAGTGTATCCTGGGAGAGTTTCTACTTGAGTTGAGAACACATTGAAAATGAATGTGAAACAGTGTACATCAGGACAGAGGCCAAGGCTCAGCCTATACAGACACGGGTGTGTGTGTGTGTTGGGGGGGGGGGGTAATGTCAGGAGAGTGAGGCAGCCATGGGGTGCCTGCCTTGTCTTTACTCACAATAGACCACAGAGGGAGGGAAAGAAGGAAAAACCCTTGTGCCATAGTCTTCCCTCTCCTGTACTGAAGAATTAGCGCTGCTCCTGCAGGCGAACCTGTTTCTCCTGCTCCACCCGTTCCCCCACTCCACCCTGCCACCCAGAGGAGGAGGGAGCTGCCTTGTGCCGCCGCGGAGCCTCTGGCCGTGGGTTTCGAGGACTCTGTCCGCATCCTAGGGCAGCTGGGGAGCCCGGCCCTCCTTCATTAGGCTGTGTCAGGGTTGTCAGGGCAACTGTTCACCACAGGCATCATGTCATCGGTTGCCCTCAGCCGCACGCTGAGTGTTTTGCTGTGCAGTAGCAAGAAGAAGACGACTGGGAAGGTGCCAGGGCAGATAGGAGAAGCTGGATCTGATTGAACAGGGTGGGCAGTCAGAGGGCGGCTTCTGAACCTGCGTGCCTCTAATAGAGGCCTTCTGCAATGGGTGTGAGCTGGCGCGCGTGCGCGAGTGTGCATGTGCGAGAGTGTTTACTCACCAGCGCCCGTGCCTATTGGGGGGAGTAAGTGGGAGGGGGCCTGCTGCTAGGTGAGGGGGAGCTGCAGGGCCCCAGTTGCCAAGTAGCTGGTAGTGTCTGTCAGCTGTTGGCACAGTGTTTGCCCATAGGGGATCTATTACAAGTGCTCCGATGAACGGGCAGCTTCGGAGCTAGCCGCTTCCCGGGAGCTGCAATTACATAAGCATATATATTTAATATAATTGCCGAACAAGTAGCAGAGTGATGCCTGGATCAGCTGCAGCCATCCGACAGGAGAGACTGAAGAAGACGCACGCAAGGACGGTTCCGCTCGCTCTGTTCACCATTAATGAGGAGGATGAGCTGCAGAGGAGTGGAAATGCCAGAAGACCCAAAGGTACGCATCAGCCCCACTCCTCCGCTGGCGCCGGACCCAGCCTCGTCTCCATTGATTATCGCACGGTTCCGAACTGCACTCGCAATGCCTGCTTCTCTTCTCGGGGTGCCCGTGACCTAACACAGCACGCGGGTCCCGGGTCGAGCTCACACACCCTCAGGGCATAGAGCACGATGGAGTGGAAATAATTTTTGTAGGTTTGGTCTATTTCAGGCCGGCTGCTTTTTAAGTCCCAAACTGTTTTCCGAGTATGAAGGTCTTTAATACTTGTTCGTTTAAACAGGGGCCCATGACGCTGACCTCATCAGGGGGAATAATTTTGGCTTCAAGGGGTTTAAAGGAACAGTACCCTCACTTTCCTGTAGCCATATCAGATCGTTTCCATTTGCTTCAATGAAATGAGTTTCTCTGTTAAAAAAAAAAAAAAGGATGGGTTAGGTAAAGTGATTTTTTTTTAAAGCACCCTCTCCATGGGGGCAGAGGATGAGGATGCCTCCAGATTTCTTTTTCTTAGATGCTGAGGGAGAAGGGAGCAGCCTGGGGTCTGATAGCTTCTGAGTACTCTGTCGCACTTCAGACATGCCACGAACAGAGCACAGGTCTGAGCCTTGAGGGTCCCTTCTGCCGGTGACAGGCAGCAGCTGGTCAGGCTTCAGTGCCGGGGACCGTCCTTCCGAGGGAGGCATTGTCCCATGGTCCCCCTCATGCATCTTTGAAGAAGGGCTTTCAGGATCGCACTTCAATTTTCCAGCATCCTGTAGGCGTCTTCCTGCAAGCTGTTCTCTCCAGTAGAAGAGGTACCTATCTCTATTTTCATGAGCTGATTGAGTCTTGGCTTATATTCTGTCACTGGCAAATTATTCTATCGCCGACACTATCAAATTTTCCATAGTGTGGCTCCAGCCACTGATGCTTTGCTGTTGCTAAATTGTGTTGCTTGGGCTAGATATAATGGAAACTGTGTACATTAAACCCAAAGGTACGTTTCGCTTCTGTTCTTGAAAAGAGTATTATCACTGTAGATGATTTCTATTTATTCTGTCGGAATACCAGATGACCTCAGATATCCAGCGTTGCTGTAGAGGGGAGTATTTCTTAGTTTCTTAGTTTTCTGAGTTGACATGTGAGCTGCTGCTCTCAGTGAGCCCCCTGCAGGTGATGAGCAGCCAGCCACTCCTTCTCTGCTGAATTGGTAACTTTTTTAAGTTACTGCTGATTTGATTCCTTGAAGCATTCCCACAGTGTATTTGTCAAACGTCCTGGCTCTGTGACTCTTGTGTGTCCTACAATTAGCATCTAAGATGGCTACCCATTTCATTCTTAGTTTTCATGACTTTTTCTTCCTGGCTTCCTCATTTTTAATTTTCCTCCCATAAATAAAAGCTGCCCTTGGATAGTTCCTTTAAAAGAAAAGGAGAGAGGGGAAGGTCAGTTTTAAAGATGTTTGAGTGTCCACCGGGAATCTTAAGGAGTTCTGGTTCCCTGCTGTTTATCTCTTTTTATGTCTGTACACAGAACACACACACACACACACACACTGTGTGTGTGCACAAGTGCTTGATGGGAAGGATTCGTTCTAATAAGAATGACCAGAGTTTCTTCACATCTCTATGTCTCTAATTTATGACATAGGAGACTAAATGAGCTGGTGGATAATTCTGGATATCCCCGATCATGCTTAATGAATAATGGCGTGTAGCCTTGATTCTAAGTTTCTCTTCAAGCATCTGAACATCAGGAATGCCCATTTTCTAGTCCACTCTGCCTAGAAGAAGATGGCAGCCGTGGTTCATCTCCGTCTCTGCACTGTGTGGCAGCAGTGGCCTCGTGCAGCTACAGAGCCCTTGAGACAAACCTAGAGTGATGGAGAAAGCCATTATATTTAGATAAAGTTGCCACCTGAGACTGCTTTACAGCCCTCATATTCTGTCCTGTAGTGCTGTGACATACATCTGTGTTATCTCTGCTTCATTCTCACAAACTCCCCAGGGCCAGACGTGGTTAGGTCTTGTGGTAAAAAGAGGACAGGGAGTTCAGGGCCAGGCCCAGCCTCGTAACAACAACAACTAAAGCTTGCTGGGAATGTAGCTCTGTTGGCAGAGTACTTGCTTAGAGTGCATGAAGTCCTGAGTTCAGTCCCCAGCATAGCATCAACTGAGGGTGGTGGCCCTTGAAGTGTAATCTACAGAACCAGTAGTTCAAGGTTATCTTTGGCTACATAGGGAGTTTGAAGTGAGCCCAGGCTGCGTGAGTCCCAGTCTCAGAAGACAAAACAAATTTAAAAGCCAACCATGAAACCTACAAGCCAGGTCAGTGCACGGTAGCTGGACAGACAGATCGTTGTTCCTCCTCTTCCTCCTCCTCCTCCTCCTCCTCCTCCTCCTCCAGGTGTCCCTTACAGTCACTATTGTATGTATTGTATTGTATATATGCATTGTATATGCAAAAGTTCCTTTTGCAACTTTTAACGGGGTTTCTATTTCCAAAACAGAACCTGATGATACGAGTTGCCTTTTATGTGTGACTGTTGAGATAAGCAATCAGATTTGGTTTTCTTCCCATTCCATGGCCTAATCCGCCAGCCGTGTCTGAACTTGGTGCACGATGCTGGTTTGCATACCTGATAGGTTCTTTTCCCTATCATCTGTAGCAAAGAACCTTGCTGTCCGATTTGCTGGAGCGGAGTGCTTCTGGCGAGGCTTACCCAGGGGTAGTGATGAGTATCGTATTCTCGGGTGTATGGACTGTCGGAACCATCAACAGGCACACACAGGAATGCAGGGTAACCACCACCTAGGTGGCATGGCCTCTGAGTTACTTGGAGTGAGAGAGGAATCTGGTTAGCTAGTAGACAAGACCACTTTTTTTTTTTTTTTTTTTTTGGATTTGTTTTTTTCCGAGACAGGGTTTCTCTGTGTAGCCCTAGCTGTCCTGGAGCTCACTCTGTAGACCAGGTTGACCTCGAACTCAGAAATCCGCCTGCCTCTGCCTCCCAGAGTGCTGGGATTACAGGCCTGCGCCACCACTGCCCACTTCTTAAAGCAGTGAGCTAGGTCCACGGGATTGGAACTGGTGTGCTGCACATGCGGTAGGTGCCTCGCCGTTGCTGACACAGCATTGAAACACTGCTGGAACAGGTGAGGCTGACACTGCCGCTTGTCTACCCCCAAATGCTAAGCTCTGTGTCTGTAAGTCACATGGTTGTAAGTCACATTGGCTATGCTCCGAGGCACGGCCGTCTGAGTTTTTCTAAGCATGGCGTGTTATTAAGTGATGAGACATTTTTCTCTCTAAGCCAACATTCATGAGATGCTCACCATGGCATTATTCATTCGGGGTGTTACAGAGTGCTGTGATGCAAAGATAATTGAGTATGTTTTGCTCTCGGAGGTGGTGTCTGTCTGACAGAGAAAGACAACTATGGCCAGTAACACAGGCGTGTAAACCAGGGGCGCGAATGAGGGGAACGCGGAAGAAAGGGAGAGTAACAAAATGGGGGAAATGCCAGGGAGAAGCTGACTGGTTGAGGTTAGAAAGACATCTGGAGGCATACCTGGGACCCCGGCAGGAGACGGGATGGAGGACAGAAGAGTGTCTCTAAAATCGGAACAGAACCTGGCTGTAAGCACGGTGCCTTCCGATGACTGGGCACTTCCGGGCTCCAAGGCTACCCCAAAGCATGATGGTTAGGGACACTGTGGAACTTCTCTTGTATAGTGACTTCCCTGCCATTTGTGAGCCGTCTAAAGTGCTGTCATTTTTGGCATTATATTTCTGGGCTTGGCTGTTTCATGTTTACTAATTTGAAATGGGGTCTCAGTTAGCCCAGGCTAGCCACAGACTCACTGCTGAGCTGCAGGTGGCCCTGAACTCTTCCTGATCCCCCTGTTACTACCTTCCAAGTGCTGAGATGACAGGTGTGTGCCCCACCACTCCGTGTTTGGCTTGCCTTTAATATAAACCTGATTACCTTCCAGCTCCAGCATCAACTTCGTTTGTGAGACTTGCCTCCAAATAACTTACTTTTGGAAAATACCATCCTCAAAAGATGAAGGGCTGATCCCTGGCTAGACGACTTCTCCCCCTCCCTCAGGCTCTCGTCCCTCCTCTTCCTGTCGTGCAGGAAGCCTGTAACCACGGTCTTCCCACCTCGAGTGCTTTGCAGCTTCTCGGGGGTAACGCTAGCACACTCGCACTGGGGCCGAGGTCGTGACTGAGCTTCAGATTCACGTTTGGTCTATGGGTGTTTTCATTTCATTTATCGTCTGTTTTTAAACTAAGCCTCCATTTCGAGAGATTTTTCACAGTAATCTGGATTTTCGCTTCCCTTTCATCTTGGATTGCTTTCCATCGCTGTGATAAAGACTAACCAAGAGCAACTTGAGGAGGAAGGTGTTTATTTCTGACTAGTTATAGACTGTCCTGAAGGGACTTGAGAGCAGGAATCTGGAGGCAGGCACTGAGGCGGAGAGGGTGGAGGAGTGCTGCTTACTGCCTCGCTCCTCCTGCCTGCAGTGTGCTCTCTCACCACAGGAGCCCCTCCCAAGGGTGGCATCACCTACATTGAGCTGGACCACCCTATATCATTAACCTAGAAAATGCCCAGAGTCTGCCTACTGGCCAATCCGAGGAAGGCATCTCCTCAGATGATGTCCCTGGCTCATGTCAGGTCGATAAAACTTAGAAGGCAGGCCACACCTGCCCATATCTCTTCCTCAGTAATTAGCACGAGCTAATTGGCAGCTGCCATACAGTGCAGTCATGCTTCCAGTAACCACCATCTTCTATACAGAATGTGCACCAACTGGCCTGCCTCCGTTGCTGCATTGCCAAGGCCACTTGCTTTTAAAACCCCTGACGTAAAAAAGAGCCCCTAACTCCTCACACTGGGACAGGAGTTTCCTCTCCCTCCTTATTCGCTTCCGTTCTCTTCTTCAAACTCTCTGCTCTAGCTGCATTTCCCTGCCCCCTGTTCTGTGTCCTTCTCGTGGTCTTCGCTCCACCCTCTCCCCCTCTCCTCTTTGTCTGGATAGTCTAGCTCATGGTTTGCAATCAGACAAGTGTCCCTCCCCCCCCCCTCCAGATCTCCTTTCCTCTCAGGCTAAGACTCAGCCCTGTCACTGCCAGCCTCCCTATCCCGGTGCGGAAGGACAGACTTCCGCTGTGTTTCTTCTCTCCAGACACTCATCTCAGAGTAAAATACTCCCACGTACCTCACCACACCCTTCTCTAGACAGGAGGCCCCGGGGCGGAATGCCTCCTCCTTATACTGTGTCTGGGTAGAGTGTAGAAAGTAACTTCTGCAGTCACTAAGGTCTGATAGGAATTCTAAGAAGGGTTGGGAGCATTAGAGCCACTCTTCAAGGTCACTGAGTGTCTGCTCTGTCAGGTTGCTCCCCTCTGAACTGGGTTGCTCCATTGTACTGTTTCTGATTCTGTATAAAAAAATGAAGGCATATACTTGCCTGGGGTGGTGGCTATTTTGTTTCAAGGTCATACCTTCTGTCCCTTTGTTAGCCGCTCAGATTAAGTTGTAGCAAAATAAAATCTCCCCTTGAAATCATGACATGGACGGTTCTGCAGAACTGCGGTTGTTAAGCGGTATTTACAGAACTTTGCACACACTCACTGTGGAGGGAGAGCCTCTGCCGGTGAAGGTCTGCAAATAGGACGTGCTCTGCCCTTTCCCGTGAGTGCCCTGTCACGGGTGATTCCCGAGAAGTCGTGAGTGTTTGCTCAGAGTACTGGGACCTGGCCCGTGAGCAATCGTCTGCCTCACACTCCCCTGCACCCCTTTTCCTTTGTTCTGTGGTACATGATCACTGACTGTTTCCACCATCCTTTCTTTGCCATTGCAGAACAAGGTAAGCGGGTTTTAGTAAGGAAGTACTTGATGTCAAATTGATTGGCCTCACTTTCATTGACTTAGGAGAGCCTAAAAGTAATCTTTATTCAAAATACTTGATAAAAAGTATTGGCCCAAGCCGACAGAATCTGATCTCTATCATGCTCTTAGTGGAGTCTCTAAACATCTGTAAAGCAAATGACTTGAGTTGTCTCCCAGGCTTTCTATGTTAGGGAAAAAGTCACTGTATGTCACTGCATACAGGAGAATGTGCTCAGCCTGTATATAATTAATATATTTTACAGACAGATAAAATGAAATGGTTGCAATGTAAAACTAACAGGCTTAAATAGTGGTTAAAAGATAACTGTTCAACTCCTAGGAAGCAAGCACAATTAAATATTGGCTTAGCAGTTAGAAGGTATAGTCTGCTTTAATTGAGCCTCTCATGTCTACTAATAGCAGTGTTTCAAGGAATAACTTTATCTGTTGTTTCCAGGAAGTATTCGAGAAGAGTTGCTGACACCTTCGTCACATTTCATTTTTTGTTGTTGCTTATTTGGTTTCATGGCTTTTTGTTGGTTTGCTAGTTTATTGAGGCCAGAACTTACACAGGCTCAACTTGAATTTCAGATCTTCTGAATGTCTAGGAAGAGCCTAGCTTATTTATTCTCTGTATTAACTCTCGAAGGCAAGGAATGAGGAGGCCTAGGCTGCGTCACAGCAGAGCAGAGGACAGCGCTTGAAGCATTTGCCCGAATGCCAGCCCGTGGATGCTGACTACAGAGTGCAGGTCCATCTGTGAGGCTGCCATTCCAGCAAGGGCTTGTCAGTGAGAATATAAATTATTTCTAGATTCCAAAGAATTTACAAACGTAAGTGTAGCGTGGAGCTGGTGTGGGATTGAAGTGGGCAGGAGTATGGATGAAGGGAAATTCAGGCTCAGTCTTTATATAGTTGGGATATGTGGGTGGAGGGCTATAGTGATACGATCCTGGCCCTCCTTAGTACTAAGGTAGTAAAGTACCAGCATCCAGCCACAGTGCCTGTCTTAAAACCACCAGGAACAACGCTGTGCAGACCAGTGCCTCCTGTGCCTGGGGAGAGAATTACCTCTGACACCAGGAGTCCAGCGTCATCAAGAGAGAGCTTAAAATGTGACTGGAGAGTCCCTTATCAGTCCCTTTAAAAATCTTTGTGAACAGTATAGCGGAGCACATAATCTGTTTAAAATGCACCACTAGGGCTGGAGAGATGGCTCAGCTGCTAAAGGCTCACAGTCAAAAACGTAAAATGCACTATTAGAGCAAGTTTTCCACGTAGAGAGTTGCCCTGAGTTTTCCTTGTACATCGATCCCCTGTATAGAACTATGCAGTTTTCAAGGCCTACCTTTCTCGGGGACATAACAGTTTGTGTCTGGGAATAGTTCAGCCAGGCTGACAAGTATTGAGCTGTCACAGGTCCAAGTGGACTGTTTTAGAGTTCAGGCCACTCGCTCATCTAGCCCTTTCTCGTCTGGGGATGTGAAATGACTCCTGCTCGGGGGTAGGCAGGGACTAGACAGGGACCTTATACACGACAGGCTTCTGGGACAAAGCTGAGTTCTCAGGATGACAGATTGTAGCAGTGATCTGGAACCAAATGGCTGATATTTTCTGTTTGCTTCTGTTTTATAAGGTTTGTTTTAGTTTTAATCATGTGCAGATACATGCGTCTCTTTGTGAATAAGCACAAATGCATGTAGGTTTCTTCAGAGGCTGGAAGAGGGCCTCCGTCCTCAAGTCAGAGTTACAGGCCATGGTGACAGGCATGGTTACAGGCTGCCTGGCATTCTGCTGCGGATTAAACTTGAGCCCATTTCAAGAGTGATGTGTACTCATAGCTGCTGAGCTGTCTGTCCGGGCCGACATTCACTGCTGACACATTGTGTTGATAGGTTTTATGGTATACTACTGTGTTGCCTGATCTACAACTTCGCTTGGTGTCTTTAAGAGTGCTGCTTCTGTTTCTCCTCATCTTCTTTTCCTCCTCCTTTTTTTTTTTTTTTTGGATAGGATTTTGCTGTGTAGCCCAGGCTGCTCTGAAACTTGTTATGTAGAACAGACTAGCATTGAACTCAGAGATTCCCCCTGCCTGCATCCTAAAGTGCCAGGATTCTAAGTGTGTGCTTCCACACCCAACCTTGAGGCCTTTTTTTTTTTTTTTTTTTTTTTTTTTTTTTTTTGGTAATTTTCCTGCAATGATCTTGTGTGACTGGATCCTTGTTCTGTGTTTATTCACATAGATCAAAAGTATAAGATGTCATATAGATTACTCATGGAATAACCTGTAATTTCCTTGTGTTAATGAAAGAAGTAAATTGCTACATTAGGTCATTCGGTGGTCACCTCTCTTGCTGTTTCAAAAACAATTAAGGGAGTAGACTCTCTATTCCTTAAAATTAGTGGCAAACTCTTGGCATCTCTTGACCAGGGAACAATAGCAATGATTCATCTTGTAGTGTTCAATAGGAATTTGTTTCTTTAAGTCAAGTCACCTCTTACCCTGCTGACGGCCAATGCATGTGGCCATCACTGGAGGATGTTCTAGGACCGTAGGCGGGTTCTACCAACGTGTTGGTTACAGAGGCTTCTTCTGGGGTTAATGCCAAGCTCTGTTTCAGAACTCGTCTCTCTATGCTAGTCTTCTCTTTCATTAGTCACCTGTGGTAAATGCCTCGGCACTTATGGTAGAGCATTCAGTCAGATGGCTTGTGCTCTGTGTATCATCAGATGTGTGCGAGTCAATCTTTGTGTCCTGAAGCCCTGGACACCAGGTACTCTGGCTCTCCTTAGAGGTCCCCCCCCCTTTCTGCTTTACCTAGCCCTCTCCTACTTAACCTGAGGTCATTTCCATAGGGATGTCCCCAAGCCAGGTCTGGGGTTTGATTGATCGTGAATCTGTCTCTTTTTGTCCCAGCCAAGCTATAAATGACACGTTTGTTTGCTGACTCCTTATTAATGTCTCCTCCTCCAACCAGGTCAAGGTGGGGAGGACATTCTGTGTTAAACTCACGCAGTGCACTCCAGCGCCCTAATACAGAAGCTTTAGTGCAGTTGAGGCTCCCTAAATACTGGTTGTGTGAGCAGGTATTGAAAATAAGATTATAAAACTGACAGGATCATATCTAGCAAGACTTTTACATTTATTATCAATAGCTCTAGAACACGTGTCTTTCAGTTTCCTAGTTAATACATCTTCTTTTTCCATGAAGGCCTTCAGGAAAATGCCTTCTAGATGTCAGTTCCAGCCTTGCTGGCCTGTAGGTGGTGCTTGGCTGTAGAAGTACAAGATTAGCCTCCCAGGAGCCCTACAAGCCAGACAGGATGAGGGAGGCAGTCTAGGAAGTCAGTTCTACACGCTTGACCTTGGCGCTGGGACTTTGTTCTGAACCTGGAAAAAGACAGACTTCAGATAGATCATTGCCACGAGTGTTGTTAAACCAGGACTCTGTGTGAAAGGCCTGTGCCCATTAGCCTTCATGTGGATGTGATGTGTTGGCCTTGAACTAGAGAGCATTATGGTCTCGAAACTCTGGTGGGACTCACCCGAATCCTCCTGCCATCACACCTAAGGACCACAGCTAATTGCAAAATGTTTATTTTGAGTTCATGGTTTGCAGTCATTATGACCTCCTCACTAAGCCGCCCTCAGAAGTTTCCTTTTATGCTTCTCTCCTATAAAGCCATCTCGGCCTCAGGTTTTCTTTTAAGACCTAGAAAAACAGGTTTCCTAGTGGGAAGACCTTTCAGTCAGCATTATAAAGACATGAAGTGGCTGCTATGACCTTTGGTTTCAGAAGCTCAGCGATGGCATATTTACCCTAGGCTTGCTTGGGGAGCCACGGTTGCTTTTTGTGAATTTATTACAGCTAAGTTCTTGTGTGACTCTGCAGCGCTAATCCTTTTCCTTACCTGCATGTGGTGGCAGTCATTGCCCTGCGGCTTACCTCCAGTAGTTTGGAATGCTATGAGATTAATAGTAGCATGAGGTATGAATAGAACTCAGAAGTAGCCACTTACCACACTTCTACACAACCACCAACTTGATAATATTTTCTCTCCATCCAGTTAATTCCACGCTCCTCTCCATATATAGGTGCAGACACGCGTTTGAAGCTGCGCAGTCTTCCGCCCCGCTCAGGTGCTCTGCGGTTCAGGGTTGTGCGGGTACCTGTTTCCACTTCACCTACAACAATGTGAGCCTGGCCATTCACCAAGGCCCGTAGACGTCAGCTTCAGCAAGTACTGGCATGTCTGTTCTGTGCTATGTGCCACGTGTGGCCATGTATGTGAGAGCATGTTCCTGCAGGCAGGTCTAGAGCCTCATCCCCTGCTAACCCACATCTGTGTACATCTCAGATTTTAGCCTTTGGATATTAGGGATGCTCACCCTGTGTCTTAAAGCCATTCTGCTTTGGCCTGAAAAGGGAAGGGAGTGTTATAATAATCAAAGAAAACATTAGAAAGAAAAGATATCGTCATAAATGCTCACACGCACGTGGTCTCAGCCACTGAACATATTTAAAACATTTTACAATAGAAGAGCTAATAATTAGGAATTTACGTACGTGTGTGTGTGTGTGTGTGTGTGTGTGTGTGTGTTATCTGATGGCTAGTGTCATAATTGCCCCTATATGCTTCCATAGAGGACTTCTATCTGCACCGCCGCCACTGCCCATCTCCTTTTCCCAAGGAAGGATAATATGTACTCTCCTGGCCATTTCTGTGTCTTTAATATGTCACATCTATGAATACCATTTTTATCCATTTGAAGTTTTGTGTTTCCTCCCTCATAGTCCAGGTTAGTAAGTGGGATACTCAGTGTCCCATCCTAGTAGAGTGCTAAGCGCTCGCTTGCTCGCTGTCTAGAGCTCTGTAATGTGGCCGGCTTATCGCCTGCCTGCAGTCCTGCCGCCACCGTTGAGGAAGAGGTTCACTGCAGCTGCTGTAAATCTCCGTGCAGGGGCTTCTGGGGAGTGTGTGCAGACTTCTCAGCGTGTGTTCTGGAAGTGAGTGGGGTGCTCGTTCTCATGCAGTGCCACTCTGAGATGCTGTCTGCGAACTTACTCATGGGCAAAGGACGGGAGTCATCGCCCCACATCCTCTCTTAGACGTGATGTAGTAAGACACTGTGATTTTCATGAATCAGGTGGTAGGAGGCATTAACTCCTGTAAATTCTTTAGTAATAGAAAGGACAGGACCTTTGGTGTATTTTTTTTCCTTCTGAGGAAAGCAAGAGAAATAACCACACTGGTAATTGCCTTTCAAGCTTACCAGTTTTGAGAGATGTGGGAGACTTGGGGGCGGGGAGGGGGCAGTTTTCACCACAGTCTGTTGTCCCTTAGTGGCTTTGGTCAGAGCTGACTTCAGACCCCTGCTCCCAATGGTGCCTCCAGTCTATGTTCCTGGGCTTTTTTAACTTCCTGTTCATGCTCAGCTCACTGTTACTAGGAGAGCAGAGAAGCCTCAAAGTGGGCAGATTAAGCCAGGCTTTGATCAAATTACTTCTACAAAATCTCATTCAGAATGAGGGATGTGAAGTGGAAAGGAGGAGAAGCCTTTGGAGATCTCTCAGGAGAGGAGTGTTGAAAACAGTACTTAAAATCAGATTTGCGAATCATTTGCGGTTTCCATTATTCATGCAATCCTGGGCTTGATTAGCATGTGTAAAGTATAAACTCTACAAATGCCGAACATTAACATGAATAATTAAAAGGCCAGGAGGTAGCTCTGTGTGACTGAGGGCTTCTTTATTATGATGGAGGCTATTTTAGTCACCAAGAGGAAGCATGGATGTGTAGACAGCTAGTCTGAAGACCTCAGTGTTGCTTTCAGCCCAGCTGCATGTATGTCTGACTGCCTGACTTTCCTGGAAGAAGAAACGTGCTTTGCTGAAAAAAAAGGATCAATGTTCTGTGGTCTCTGCATCAATAAGATACCATCTGAATTCCCGGAATGGGAGCTGTGCTAGCATAGCCATGGTAGGCCAACAATAATGGCGATGTGCTTACAGTTTTAAGTCACCTTGGTTTTTCTTCTGCAAATTATTAGTGCCAAAGTTTGGGTGTTCCTTAGGGATATCTAATGAGTTCACATTGTTATTGTGAGTTTTGGGGTGTCCCATCTGGGTTGCCAGATGATGCTGGGGAAATCCCTTTCCCCTCTGAGTCTCAGTCTCATTCATAAACTAGTTTAAGAATTGACTTAAACAGAGGCTCTAGGACAATTTAGTCTTAGAAGGCCCCAGAGCACTAACACTGCAAATCTTACCAGCTGCCCAGAGGAGGGAGAGAGAAGGAACAAGACACATTGTTTAAAGTCCTTGTTAGGGGCCAGGTGCTCCACAGCCTGCCTGGGGGTCCACTCAGTGCCAGCCTCCAAATGCTGCATGCACACCCTTTAAAAAGTCCCTGCCGTCACTGTCCCTCTCCCCCACCCCACTCCTCTCTGTGTGTGTCTCTGTCTTTTGCTTCCGCTGTCTCTTTCTACCACCAATAAATCTTTTGTGAGATCGGTTGCATGATGTGATCTCTGCAGCATTCCTTGGCCGGGTTCTCCAATGCCAATGTACTCTTCTGAAGAAACCCTAAGAGTGCCAGATTACACATCTGACATCGACGGGGATTGCAGATGTGTAATCTGGCACTCTTAGGGTTTAGAGAGCAAGGAAGCCCAAAGTACCAGAAAAGTCTTAAGTTCTGGCCAGCATCCTAAAGACAGATAGGAAAGGTCAAAACAACACCTTTCTGAGTCTTTAGAAATGCACAGAACTAGCAGAACCTCAAGGCTGCTTGGCTTGTAAGGGTGAGGAAGAGGGTACAGTATCACATTAAAGGAATAATTCTTTACCTAACTCTTTAGCATGAACCTGCATTCCTAGGGGAGGGCCTTTAGCCAAGTCATTGACTCTGTACAACTAAAATGTTAGGTCTCCACCCAGGCCAGAGTATCTATTCCCTTGACCAAGAGTTTGCCCTCAATGGTCCTTTACTGTGCCTCAAACTGGCCCTCTGTCCTGAGGTGCAATGTAGCCCTTGAGCCACCTCCCACTGGTGTTCAGTCAGCACTGTTCCTTCACTTCCGCTGTCAAGCTGTCTCCCAAACGGAGTCTGTTGTCAACACAGGGGGAATAGAACTCCCCCTCAGAGCCTCAGGAATCTGTAGGGAGATGCAACTGGGATTCAGAAGAGTTTCAGAGCCAGTCAAAGTGAAACAAAACCAAGTTTATTCATTAGAGAGAGAGGAGAGGACAGTCAGGTGCCGGTATCATTGGGACACTAAAGACCCAGACCCAGACCCACACAGGACTTCAGTGTTTATCCCTTTTCCTTTTGAAACATTGTCTCACTGTGTAGCCAGGCTTGGTTGGGCCCAGATGTTGCAGTCCTCCTGTGTGAGCCTCTGGATGGAGTACTGGGATGATAGTGGGCACTCCCAAGAAGGTGGCATCTCCAGCATCACCGTATGATCTGAGGGGAGTTTACTGTGTTCAAGACTGTTTGCCAAGTGACCCCCAGTCACCGAGAGGGTGTTTACCTGAGACCGTGCTCGTCCCTTCTATACATGTGTGTAAATGTTAGAGACAGAGTCAGGTGTTAACAGTGTGCTCCATGAAGCAGGATTTAAGAGAAGAAAGATGTTTTGAAGAAACAACACAGGGCTGTGAGGGATCATTTTCCTCTCCCAGACGCCTGTGGAATCTGAGTGTTTAGAACTGTCACCAGAATGGTTGTTCAGGGCTGCTTGCCGTGCTTATCCAAACTCTTGCTCTGTCACACACACTTTATATAGCTAACAGCACTGTGCTATGTGGACGCCCCAGCCCCAGGTAGTCAGATAACCCATCTTCCTATGAAGCACCCAGCCTTGGATACTTTGTTGTGACACAAGAGAGGCTAGCTCAGTCTGTCTCCAGACTGACAGGCTAGCTTTTGGCTACAACAAAGAGTATAGGTCATCTTTGAAGCATTCTTTAACTATCTTATCTTTAGAACTACAGCTCATTTTAAGCTTCACAGTAGGCCCGAGTACCTGAAAGATCAGTTAGCATGTGTGGAATGTCCTTTCCCACCATCCCTTGAGAAAGCGGCAGGCCCCGCAGGCGGACTTCTCATACAAGCCACACCACCACCCGAGGACTTCAAAGTCGCCTTCCCTTTTGCTACTGACTTCAGTCCTTGGAGGTAAAGTCCCAAGAGGGACAAATTCTTCCTCTTGCCAGGAGTAAGTCAGAAGCCGCAGCAGGCCTCACTTCCTTCTGTCCGCTGGAGTAGCCTCCTGATACTCAACGGTCATGCAGAGGTGTCTTTTTGGCTAAATCATGGGAATCCCCAGCTGTTAAGAATTCCTCAGGGAGGAGATCTCAGTCATACATTAGAGATTCCCTGTGCAGCCACATCTGACGTCTCTGTGTTTTGTTTTGGTTTTTTTTTTTTTTTTAATCCAAGGGGAAGGGAGGGTGTGCAGTTGAGTAGCATTAAATGCACGCATGGCTTTTTACATTTCGAAATCAGTACAGAGGAACATATATGTCATACTTATGAGAGCCCAAGCCTGATATGCACACTGCCTGGCCCCTGCAGCGCAGGCCTGCTGAGTCTTGCCTCTCTCTGGTCTTCCATGTAGATGGAAAGATAGTTGAGCGTAGTGAGTTGAAGACAGAGGCTGTGGAATTAGAAAGCACTGGACTCACTTCTGGTTCTGTTCTTATCAGCCCCGTAACTTTTGGCAAATTTTGTGACCTCTGAACCTGGTCCTCTCAAATCCTTTCAGATGGTGATGACAGGACTGGCTTTGTCCCATACATGTTAGGACAGGTAAACTGATTGATTGGCCTATGTAAATGGCGTGTGTGTATACAGACAATGCAGGGAAGGCCCCTCTCTTTAGAAGTGAAAGACCCATCGAGCCTTAGAATTGCTGAGGCGGCCAGAGAGGAGAAAATGCTACAAAACGCTGTTGTAGGCCCCTGTAGTCCCGCCACTTGAGAGACTGAGGAGGGAGGGGTGAGAGTTTGACCCTGCTGGTCTGCGTAGAGGAGGGGCCTGAGAGGGTGCCTTCAGGCCTTTCCTACTTGGAGGTCTGATCAGAATGCCTGTTCAGGTGTGCCTGCATATCTGTGGCTGAGTTCTGCCCTGAGGTAGTCTGCCTTCACAGGAATCCCTTTCCTTCATCTAGAGGCTTAGAAGTCTGTCAAGTCTGCAGAGAAGGCCTTTTTGGGAGCCTGTTTGCTGATTTGTAGATGCCCTGCCCATCTCTCGATGGCTGTCTCTGCCCTGCCCATCATTGTCTTCAGGTCCTGATAAGGACACCAGACTCCTTATTTGACCTTAATTCTTTGAAGTGCTGTTTCTAATTATAGTCACACTTCAAGATACTGGGAAGTAGGATTTCAGCTCGGAGCCCATGGCTAGTTCTGATTGTTATAGTTCCGAGTATTACCTGGCCCTTTAAGGAGACGTATAGTAAATTGGTTTAGTCCCATTAGAGCCTTCTCTTGGATTTGAATGGAGAGAATCACACACAGCAAGGCTGAGGCTGTTGGGCAGAGTCATATTGTTGCTCAAGCCCTGAACGCATTTTGTCACCCTGGCGAAGCGTCAATATCCCTGCCATGTTGTTTGGCTGTCAATGTATAAACCTGGATGTGGGGGAAAGGGAATTAACAATACAGTTTTAGTTGTTTGAGAACTTTGTATGTGTCTGCATCACCCCCACCCCTCTTGGTATATTAAGAGATAAATTCAAAGCTGTACATAATGGTGCATACTTGTAATATCAACACCCCAGAGGCTGAGGCGGGAGGTTCTCCTTGAAAATTAGGCTAGCTCGTGTTATGTAGTGAACTCAAGGCCAGCCTAGGTGTCAGAGTGAGACCCTGTCTCAGAAGAAATGAGGGGAGGAGAGAGGGAACAGGGTAGGAGAACTTTATTTAACTCCTCATATATCACATGTTTTTTAAATAAGTATGTTTTTAGAATTGCAAGCCCAGGAAGACAGACTATAAATCACCTCTACAGCCTCATGGAGTGACTCAACCTGGAGGGTCTCTTCCACTTCCAGCAGTCTTGGCGCCTGCCTGGTTTACTGGTTCAGTACTGTCCAGGTGACACATCATGCCCAAGGGACCATCAGGAGGTCCAGAGGAAATTCATCTTCTCCGCCTAGCCTAACACTGGCTTTCAAATTCTGCTAGTGTGGCCACATCAGCTAACTGTCGCTACGCACCCAAACCCAGGTGTGCACAGTTCTGTCCTTTGGGGTGGTGCTTCTCTATCTAGTCTGCCTGTGCTCGCTAAGGCTTCCTTCAGCAAGGGCCTGCTGCCTGAGAGGGAGTCCCGTGGCGATCTTACCTGCCCTGCAGTTCCTGGTGACAGTCAACAGGTTTGTCTTTGTCCTTGTCCTTCTCCCCAGGGCCTTCTGACCTCTGTCCCCTCAGGGAGACATTCCTGAAGAGGCGGCCAGCAGGTGCTGCCAGGTCCCTTGAGGCCTAGCCTTGGAAGTCGCCCCTGGTTACCTTTGCCGTGCACAACACAGGGTCCAGTGTGTCAGCTCAGTCCTGGTTAAGGGAGTGAAAGAGGCCCTGCTTCCTTCCTGGTGGGACGAGCGGCCGAGTCCAGTTCAGAGAAGGCGGTGACTGAGCGGGATCTGTGACTGGAGCCTTGTTCCACAGCTGTTAATGAGCGTGACCACCCGTGCATCGCAGTTGTGATTTGTGGGGACACTGGCGGGAACTGTCTCAGACTTGTGAGCCGCTATGCTGGGCTTTTTCTCTTAGTCTAAGATTTATTTTTACTTAATGTGTACATGTGTGTAGCACACCATTTATATGCCTGGTGCCCTCAGAAAACAGCACTGAATCCCTTGGCTGGGGTTTGGAACAGTGGTAAGCTGCCATTGTGGGACTGGGAAGCGAACCCAAGTCCTCTGGGAGAACAGCCAGGACTCTGGCCGTGGAGCGATCTCCATCCAGATGTGCTTATTTCTATGTGACATTCGAACACGTGTAATAAACAGAAGCTGTTTTACGCTGTGCTGCTAGGACAAGCTAATTCAGATACTGCATCCTGTACCAGTACAGGTTCTTCAGCTGGGCTGATCAAAGAAATTACTGAAAACATCAGCATCTCCATTTGCTAGCTTTTAAAAATTGAAATGTTACTTTGCTATTCTAGGTGATTTTCACATTCCTTGCTTCTTTATATGTTAATGCTTTTTGTTTTTTGTTTTCCAAGACAGGGTTTCTCTGTATAGCCCTGGCTGTCCTGGAACTCACTCTGTAGACCAGGCTGGCCTCAAACTCAGAAATCCTCCTGCCTCTGCCTCCCAAGTACTGGGATTAAAGGCGTGCGCCGCCGCCACCACCACCCGGCCCTATTAATGCATTTTTTATTACTATATTAATAAGTTGGAATCTTTGATCAAAGTAGACGTCAAATTCAATCACATTCATGTATTCAGATCAATGGGCATGTGCATAGCTATCTATAAAGCTCTTGATTTTTTCCTATATAAATATTTCTAGTGGTTTTATATCTTACAAATAAAAAATGAGAAGGTATGTTTTTGTTTTGTTCTTGGTGTTTTTTGTTTTTTGTTTTGTTTTTTTGCAGGCAAAACATAAGTTTTATAAATAAAACTAAATCTTACAAAAAGATTTCTTGTATTAATACTGTGGCAAGTTTCTGGCTAGTGCTGACACATAAAAAACTAAATAACGGGGCTGGAGAGATGGCTCAGTGGTTAAGAGCAGTGACTGCTCTTCCAGAGGCCCTGAGTTCAAGTCCCAGCGTTAGCCTTGGGAATAGAGAAGAAAGCAGCTGTGGTGCTGGTGATGAAGGTGGCGGTGCCATTAGGCGTTTCCTGGTCGATGGCCTCGCACAGAAGCAGGCCTTTCCTGGTTGGAAGTCCTCTAGTGAGGACCCGGAGCTGGATAGCGCAGCCAGTGAAGTTCTTCTGTAGAAGTGCGAGGGTCTGAGCTGAGATGCACAGCACCCTGGTTAAAAGGAAGCCAGGTCCAGCAGCGAGCCTGTGATTCCAGCAAGGGCTGGACGGACAGATGGGAGGAGCTCTGGGTCCATGAGCGCCCAGTAAAGTCAGAGAGACTGCTCTTCCAAAAAGTAAGATGGAGCGCGATCAAGGACCTCTGATGTTGACTCCTGGCTGACACTCGTTTATTCTCATTCTCTTCCTCTTCTCCCCTCCCCCTCTTCTTCCCCCCCTCCCTCCCCGCCTGAGGTGCTTTTCAGTTTATAGGTAATGTATGTTTACCTGACGATGCAGAATGCCTTGATACCTTTCTCTTACCATTTTCTCTCCCTCCTCCCAGGGGAGTAGTATAAATTCTGAAGTTTCATCTTACAAAACATGATAGCCTGCCCTCGGAAGCTGGCGATAAGGCACTAACTTGGACCCTACTAAAATCTATTCTTGATAAAATCATAATGCAAAGGGGGGGTGGAGCATAGTTTATGTGGGGTCAAAGCGACTGCCATACATAAGCTGCCTGGTCCTCGTGTGCAGTTTTAGGATATTTTATGCGTTATTTCTTGTAGTGTATACAAGCTTCCGTAAATACCTCACATGACATATAGCATAAATCAATGTATCTGATGTTCTACCAGAAGAAACTTATTTTAGCATCTTCTGAAGTGTTTTAATTAGCTGAATGGGAACAAAATATAAACTTGATGTTTAAGTGCCCTTGTGACATAAGATTGCCTTTAGAGACTTTTGCTTTTTTTCTCTGGGGTGGAGGGGTTGGGGAAGCAGCACTATTTTTTTTTTTTTTTTTTTTTTTTTTTTTTTTTGGTTTTTCGAGACAGGGTTTCTCTGTGTAGTCCTGGCTGTCCTGGAACTCACTCTGTAGACCAGGCTGGCCTTGAACTCAGAAATCCACCTGCCTCTGCCTCCCAAGTGCTGGGATTACAGGCGTGCACTACCACCACCCGGCTGGAAGCACCTTTTTGGGGGGAATAAATATGCCTCTTATCAGAGGACTCTGCCCCTCTGCTCATTAGCATATGAAGTGAGTGTCTTCCAAAGTGTCCATATAACCTAAACATTTTGTCTGTCCTTGCTGATAACAGAGACCCACAAAATCTGAACTGAGCTCTCCAGGTGTCTCTCACCTGTTGATGCCTAAATATTTAAAACCATGATTTTTTTTTTTCTAATGATAAAGCAGCAGTGAACTTTGGTGTGTTTGAATAACACAGGGAAAGCTTAAATCTGTAAGTTAGCTGTACTCCTGTCATCTGTAAACAGTGACACTACGACGTTTGTCTTTTGCAGATGGCGCACATGCTTGTTTAGAAAGTTCGCGTATCATTATATGCAGAAATTTTAGCCCATTTTCCACTTAATATCAGCAGCATTTTGGGGACATTCTTCTAAAATAGTTTTGGCAAGTATCCTCCCATTTGAGATCTGACCTAGGCAAAGAACGGATAGTTTGTTGCTATAATTTGTGTCTTTTTGCCTGATGGTGACAGTAAGTACTTTATATGCTTGTTGGTATTTCCCGTTTCCCACAAATGTTTATTTGGCATTTGTCTGTCTGTTTTCCCCCCAGTGCTGGGGTTAAACGCATTGAGTCTGCCTTGCTAAGCAAGAACTCTACCACTGAACTGCACCCCCAGCCCCTTCGACATTTCCTTTTGAGACATGTATTGTCTGCTTCTTCCTATAAAGAATATTTATCTTTCTGTCCACATGGGCAACAGATAGCAGCCTCACAGCAACAGTAGCAGTGTATTCCTGTTACAGAGTTTGGTTTAAATTTTTGTGGTCTGAGTTGAGTTGGGATGGCTCTCGATGGTCAGACCCTCACTAAACTGGTTTCAAACAGCAATGACCTATAAACTGTAAACTCCTGAGAGCCGGCGAGCCCTAAAGCCCGGAAGCTGGGGCAGGATTAACCCAGCTCAGATGCACTGGCCGCCAGCTCTAACTAGGTCAGTCCCCTGTGACTCTCCCAGGCTCTGGGCTATTTTTTGATCAGTTTTTTTCTGCCTATGAAAATTTAGAATTGGGAAAACCTACAGATGTGTCCCATATGGTTGCTGTTAGTAAAACTGTGTGCGGAAGCTCACGCCTGAGGAACAGTAGTTGGGGGGCTTGAGCACCCACGTGGGGCAGCAAGCTCCTCCTCCTCTCCTCCGGGAGCTTCTGCGCCCCCCCCCCCCCATGTGCCAGCCAAAGAGCCTGCCTCCTGTTGTCTGTGGTGCCTGTTCTTTAGTTGAGCTCCGTCCGGTGGGTTGTCCCGTCTTCCCTCTCTCCGTGCTACTCTATTCAAATTAACACCTCCTTGACTTTTATGCGCCTTTGCTGATTTTTTTCCATTGGGCTTAGTGAATTGTGCAGACCGCAGATGCTGTGTGCACATCTGCATAGAGAGCGTCTGCTTTTGTTGTAAGAACACGTTCTTGCGACAGTTTGTTTAGGCATGGGGGGTAGACAGTGATGGCTTCCCACTCTAATTGGTCCATTAGACCTACTCCGGCTCGCAAAGTTCTAGGAAGATGGGAAAAAAATTGTTGCTCCACATCAGACTTACGGAGCCCGCTAATGGAGCTTAATATCCATTTTTGCCGTCTTTAAAAATGCATTATGGGTTTATATTTAAAGCCCCAAAAAGCAAGAGGAATTGATTAGGCCGTCAAATGCAGTTACCTTCTTCTGAGGCAATCTCTCTAAATTAGATTTCCCCTAAATTTTCAATCACTGTGCTTTCTGCCGCTCCATTTGAGCAGGGAAGAGAATTTACTGCTGTGTTGTGTTAATTTATGGGAAATCATGTTGAAACTCTATAATGTAAATGGAGTTTTAAAAGGGACTCTTGTAAATAATATAATTTAAGGCTGTATCTTAAAGTGGGTGTGGTGCATGTCTGTAAAGCCAGCACTTAGGAGATAAAGGTGGGAGGGGAGCTGAGAGTTCCTGGCCGCCCAGCAGCACTTAGGGACTTCAAACCAGACTGGGCTCAGGGGCCCTGACTTGAAATAATATAATAGAGGATTCCTATAGCTGCTCAGGACAGTCAAGTACTAGTGAGAAATGCGCTCAGTTGAGTAAGTCACAAATCTACTTGCCTTAAGGACTGTCCAAGTTTTGATATTTAATTTTTGGCTTTTTCAGACAGGGTTTCTCTGTGTAGTCCTGGCTGTCCTGGAACTCACTCTGTAAACCAGGCTGGCTTCGAACTCAGACATCTGCCTGCCTCTGCCTCCCAAGCGCTAGAATTAAAGGCGTGTGCCACCACCGCTAGTTGTCACTTTTAAGAGAAGAGAAATGATTCAGACCATTTTCCAAATGCATTTAATGGGCAAACCCATCCTCTTGGAAGCAGATCACACGCTTGGTAGATCTCAAGCCATTTGTTAAGTGAATAAATGTAGTTTTGTTCAGGAATAGTTGTTCTTGGCTAGATTTATTTTGTAATAAAGATACATACAAAAACATATCCTAATATGTAGTAATGAGAGTCTTCCGTTCTTTTTATACGCAGACACTGGCAAGGAAAGGCAAGGCTCGGCTGTCTGTGGTTCAGGGACCTGGATTGGGTCTCAGCCCTATGGGGGAAGCTAAGGAATTCAACAGTTATTAGAGCAGTTAATAATTTAGTGAAGAAGGCAGTTAATGCACCACCCAGCTGCATCGTACTGGGCTGGTTATTTGGGAAGAGAGGAAAAAATAGGGCAAAAAAAAAAAAAATAGAGATTGATGTTCCTTGCAATGGGCTACAGTCCAAGGGTAACTTTTATTTCCCAATTAGTCTTAGTATTTCTTCAATAGGAGCATATTGTTAGCTTTTATCTCACTTTACAGAAAAAAGCATTATTTTGCTTTTGTGTTAGAACAATGTCCAGTGTTCACTTGGCGCAAGGTGTTTCTTGGGGATCCATCCTAGTTCTAAGAGACTGACCTTTCTAGAGGTGTGTCTTCCTTGGTTGTTTGAGACCAGGATAGGATTCTCCAGTCAGTAGCTGCCTCAGAGGAGGATTGTTCTCAGGAACTCCCCCAGCCTGGTTTCCTGTCCTTGCTGGACAGATCCGCCTTCCCTCAGGCTGGGCAGTTCCCCTCCCCCACCCGTAGCTTTTTTTGCTTACGTCTCATACTTAATCTTGGAGAGCTTGAAATTAAGAAGCACAATCTTCTTTCTCATCTGATGGAATCAGATTTTTTTTTTATTTTGTAAAGGAAAAAGTTAAACCCGTGAAAATGATATACTATGTATCTAAGGATAGATTGTATCCTTTCCTCTGGAAGTTGTAACAAGTTGCTTGTCATTGAGATGGAGGAAGGAGAACATGAGAAACTTGAATTCCTTTTCTGTCTTTTGTTTTAGAGAAGTTGTTCTAGCCTGTTGTGGAACAACATTAATTTGAGAGTTTTACATTCAGTTGTTTCTGTTTTCATTAGCTTTCCTATATATATGAAGGAGCCCCAACATTGAATTCATTTTTTAAAAGATTTATTTATTATATGTAAGGATACTGTAGCTGTCTTCAGACACCAGAAGAGGGCGTCAAATCTCTTTATAGATGGTTGTGAGCCACCATGTGGGTGCTGGGATTTGAACTCAGGACCTTCAGAAGAGTAGTCAGGTGTTCTTACCCTCTGAGCCATGTCTCCAGCCCCTGTATTCCTTTTTTAATATCAATAATAAATAGGGATCCAGTAGCACTGCCTTAAGCCTTAGTTCATATAATGTCAGGCCTCAGGAAAAGTTGAAGAATTGCAAGAATGAGACAAAGATTTTCTGTGTACTTTTCTCTGGGATTACTTCAATGTTAACATTTTAAAAATTATTATAAAAATGTTTTGAGAAAAAAAAAACCACCCATACCCCCAAATTAACTAAACTCAATGACTTAAACTTTTTAAAAATCATTTATAGCCAGGCAGTGGTGGCGCATGCCTTTAATCCCAGCACTTGGGAGGCAGAGGCAGGTGGATTTCTGAGTTCCAGGCCAGCCTGGTCTACAGAGTGAGTTCCAGGACAGCCAGAGCTATACAGAGAAACCTTGTCTTGAAAAAAACAAAACAAAAGAAAAAAGAAAGTATCTCAATGCAGCACTGCTGTCTGCGCTATTTATCCAGTGGTAATACATCCATCCAGGATGCCCGTCTCATATCCTAGCACTTCCTCAGTCACCCTGTGTAGTTTACTAACACTAACCTTTCGGAAGCAGTTAGGCCAGCTTTTCTGTGGCTGCATCTCTTTTTGGGGTTTGGCTAATGGATGTTTAAATCTATGTGAATGCCGCAGGAGTGGTGGTTTTGCTTCCGCTGTGTCAGGAGGCAGGATGTGTTCCAGCCCTGGTGACGGTAACCCTTTTCACCTGGCTAGGGTGTATCTGCTAGATTTTGTTTTGGTTTTGTTTTAGTTTTATAATTTGTATTGTGGGAAGATATTTTGAAACTTCGTAAATGTGCTCACCTTCCCTGTGTGCTTACCCTTGAATTTTAGCTTCAATTATTCTGAAGCAGTTACTGTCCTGGGAGATGCCGAGTAGATTTGCTAATCCACCTTTCCTTCTGCAGTCGCTAGTTGGCTTTCTGCCATAAGATTTATTTTCTCCTCTTACTTCTTTTTTTGCTAATCATGTAATCTATGCCAAGGTTCTCTTATAATTGATCACTAAGCCCCTTTCAAATTTTCATAGCTCAACAGGCAACCTTGTCTACGACGTGTAATTTGTAAAATTACAAATATAAAATTACGGCGTGACCTATAGAAATGAGATGCTTCTATACAGTTCAGTATCATGTAGCCATGAGGAAAGGAAATCTTCTTGTTACACAGAAGATATACAGATAGTAGATTTCCAGATACTATTACATAAAAATTCTGGGTTTTGTTCCATATACATGAATGTATAATCTGTAAGAGTGTACACTAAAATACTTGTGGTATTTGTTCTTAAACTGAAACTGTAAGCTCTGTGCTCACGTATATTTTCTATTTTTGATACTACATTTATTGATTTTTTTTTTTGAAGATAATAGACTGTTCCAATTTGGAATAAAGCTTCTCCACGCTGAGTCTCTTAGGGAAGATTAATGAATGTGTTTCTGGGTTTGTAAAAGCAGGGAAACCTTTGCTGCTTTTTGAGGTAGGCGTCCTGCAGGGGGATAGCCAGAGCTTGGGCACTGGAAGCATCTGGGAGGTTTAACATAGCTGACTGAAGAGATGGTCCAGGTAGAAAGTGTTGTGGGAAGGATCTTGAGGCACAGGACGGGAACAGCTTCTGTACAGAAAGGGAAATCCTGTGTTTGAAGAACTTAACGAACAGCCCTTTTGAAAGTAGGTCATGGTCCTCATTTCTGTGTCTGGGCTAACATGGGACTCCAGCTGTCAGGCTCTGCCTACTAATCCTCCATATCAGTAAAATAAAATCCCCTCTGAAATACATTGTAATTAACCTGAGAGATCTGACACCAAAGTAGAAAGCTCTGCTATAATAATATACCTCTTAAAACCCAGCAGCCGTGCATGGAGGAATGGAATCTCGGCAGAAAGTCCTTCCATTGCAGGAAGCGGTTGACTCTGCAGTTACAACTTAATGCTCGCTAACTCCGCAGCTCGCCTCGCCGGGTTAGTCAGGAAGCTCTTTGGCTTCCAGCATACAAAATTTTTGAAAATTTTTTCTTTTATTTTTGAGATTATCATTACATTATTTTCCATGCCCTTTCCTCTCACCAGACCCTCCTACATGCCATTCTTTGCTTCAAATTCATGGCTGGTTTTTCATTAATCATTGTTACATGAATATGTGTGAGTGTGTGTGTGTCTGTCTGTCTGTCTGTGTCTATGTACCCAAATGCAACCTGCTAAGTTACTGCAGTGTAATTGTCCCTAGACCATTGTGTGGCTCACAAGTGCCTTAGAAAAGTTGTTACAGGTGATTGCAAGCCTGTCACCACAGTAAGGAGAAGACTGAGACATGGTCAATCACAGACATGGCAGAAAGGTGTCCAAAAAATGCCCTGATTGTTTCACAGAAAGAAAGGCTAGCTTTGGTCACTACTGCGAAGTACAGACATGAAGGAAATTGGATTTTATAATTTGAAGTCTGCATATAGGAGTCCAGAATAATGCGTATGTGGATTTCAAAAAACCAAAACAACAACAAAACCAAGCAGGTCACAGCTCCTTTTCTAAAGAAAGCAGTCTGGAGTTAGCCCTGGTGGCTCACACCTACAGACACAGTGCTCAGGCAGGGCAGAACAGGAGGATCAGGAGGTCAAGGCCAGCCTTGGAACAGTTTGCACAGAGCACATCTTTAAATGAATTGACAAGTTTCTTCTAAAGAACACAGCACACGGCTGTGGCACTGTCCGAGGCACTATAAATTTGGGCCTAGCCAGGCAGCAGTGTCCTTTCCCAGTTTGTAAATCATATCCTCTGGGAACTTCCTAAAGGAAAAGAGAAGACAACCACAGAGACAGAGTTCCTGCGGAGCTGGCCTAGCTGTGGGCACTGCAGGAGGAGGCCTTCCAGAGCCACCCGACTTGTGAACCCAAAGGAGGGAGAACTAGGAATCAAAGGCATCCAAAGAAAACTGTGTGCTCAGAGATGCTTAAACTGGCCTTGGGATTAGAAGCAATCTGGGTGTGGCCAAGTAAGAACAGACCAGTTTGCAGGAACTGTCAGCTGCCTGGCTAGCCCGAGTCCTTTAGTTGTGACTAGTACAGGTGTATAGGTTTTCAACATTCCTTTATTAAATGAATCTGTTTTTGTCTTTTCTATAGCTACAAGTAAAATATACATGAAATCTCTTAATATTTGCCTCCAAATAGTAATACCCAAGCTCCCTAATGGTTGGTTAAACATCACATTCCACTAAACACCAAAGTTTAATCTGCATCATTATGATAATTGTGACAAACTTAGTTTATTTTTCTTCTGTGAAATATTTTAAATTCTTATAAAAGAAACACGCTAAGTGAAGAGTCATTTTCACATTGCTGGTTAGTTTTTTTTGTCAATTCAACACAAGCTAGAGTCCTTTGTGGAGACAGAACCTTAACTGAGAAAAAGCCGGATGCAAGTCTGTGGGGCGTTTGCTTGATTAATGATTGGTGTGGGAGGGCCCGGCCCACAGCCCTGGCTTGTATTAGGAAGCAAGCTGAAAAAGCTGATAGCCAGTGTTGTCGGTGGCTCTGCCTCGGTGCCTGCCTCCGGGTTGCTGGCTGTCCCGCTTGGTTTCTGTCTTAACTTCCCTCTGGTGACTGAGACTGGGGTGTGCAAGCTAAGTAAACCCTTTCTTTCCCAGGTTGCTTTTAGTCATGACCTTTATCACAGCCATGGAAAGGACAAAATTTAAGGGATTGGCCAGTCCAGGTGACCTCAGTCACTGAGAAAGAGAGCCAGGTCTTTGTCTTTTCCAAGTTCCTGAACTGCTCCTGTCCCTGAGCCCCCTCGCATTTCATTGCTGTCCTCTAGACTAGGACCAGATGCAGGATCCCACAAATCGCTGACATGAGATGTTGTTACAAACAAGCAAGGGACAGGGAGATATGGAGATGTCTGTCAGAAGGAACAGACTGAGTTCTGAGTTCTGGTGCCATCCAGTGAGATGGCACTAAAGAAAGGATTCTGTACTCGACTCACCAGACACCCTCGTTCTCACCACACATAAAAGTGTAAGGCCTTTGATGGAGATGCTAATTGACTTGATTGTGGTAATCATTTTCCAGTGTGTGCATAAGCATGCCATTATGTTATACACTTGAAAGGTACAAACTTAGCCCTCAATTACCTGTCAGGAAAGCCAGGGGTGGGGAGCGCAAACACATGCTGGTAGAATTCGCATAGAATTCCTACTGCATGGAAACCAGTACGTAGTAGCCAGAGGTTAAGACGGACAAACAAGGGTGAAGGAGCCAGTCGCCTGTTCAGCAAGGGAAGACTGAATGCTGCGCCCACAGTTCTCCATGTCTTCTCACACCCTTCTCCCGTCGATAGGCTAGAATGCAAGCTAGGCATGGAGAAGAGCCTTGGGTCCTGACTCTGGCCAAGTTACAGCTGAGGCTGGCTGTGGGGAGCAGGTAGGCAGTGGGGAGCAGGTAGGCAGCGGGCAGGAAGTGTGCGTGCATAGAGAGGAATCACATGGGCTCCTTAGATTTTCTTCCCAGGGTCCGCTCTGTAATCGACTTCCTCATCCATCAACTGCTGCTACGAAATGTTTCCATGTTTTCTACTTGCTAGGGATTACCGTGTGGTGTTTGCTTACAAAGCTGCCTTTATTTCCTCATAGCTTATTGGGATTTGTGTGCCTTTAATCTCTACTTAAGCGATTTGCATTCTTTTAAATGGTAAGCTGCCAATATCATTCATCAATATGGTTTCGCAGTACATTCAAAATGGAACCAAAAAAACGGAATGATGAGCCAGGGCTTTGGGCTTGAGAAGATAAAAAGGTAGCTAGCCACAGCCAGGACTGCTCCTCCTTCTGAGACAGATTCTGTGCCCCTCAGCTTAAGATGAGCCGGCACCCATCGCCCTGTGTGCTAGGCATAGACATCTTCTGAGCCACGTGTCGCACAGAAAACCCTTTGTTGTCATTCTTGTCGGCTGTCAGCTGTCCTGGTGCGCGAACGCGTCACTGTTCTATCAAAACACTGTTGTTCTCAGGAAAGCGTGGAGTGCTGTGCCCACACAATGTCCTCCCTGTCCCTCCCTTTCGTCTCCTCGTGGTACCAGTCGAGTCTCGTCAGCAGGCCGTGCTGGCCGAAATGCTTCCTGGGTGCTCGGCCTCTCTTCACTTCAAGAGTGCATGGTGCACCAGCGCAGGTGTGAGAGTCATGGGGAGACTGACTGCCGGGGGGGGGGGGGGGGACGTTCCAGTGCCCCTGGGGAGAACCCCAGGGCTCCCAGTCAGTTCTTTTCCTTAGGAGCCGTCCGCATACACTCTACACTGTCTTTCTCTATGTGCTAAGCCATTTCTACTTTCTTATAATAATGCAATGTGAATTAACTCTTAGACTTCACTGTTTAAGCAGCCATGTTCAGTACAGATACAATTTTTTCCCATGGTATGTTTGACCAGAAATTGATTAAATGTGTGGATTTAAGACTAGCTTCAGTGGGTATCCACCTCTGCTCCTCGGAAACTCCACCTACAGAGTCGGCATAATAAAGTTATTGTTGTGATATCACATCAGCCCACTTGTGTAAAGTTCCCAGAATAACATTTGACCTCAAATAGATCATCATTAAGTGTGAACTGTTATTTATAACAGGATTTCTCCAGGCTAAGGATCCATGGCACCAGGGTTGTAAAACCCTACATCAGACAACTTGTCTATATCATGGCGCTGGGTAGTGTAAGGAGTGGGAAGAGGGTGGCCCAGCCACGGTGGCGGGGAGTCCTGAGGGTGTTGGGGTGCACCTGTTGAAGCGCCCACTCCATTAGCTCTTCCACGGGCTTTACAAAGGCTTCAGCAGGTGCTCCAGACTCAACCATCTTAGAAACCACGCTGTCCAACCTCTTACTGGGGCACTCAAAGACACTCAAAACATTTTCTTTTCTTCCAAAAACCTAAATCTTCTGTTTGAGGTTGGGCCTGAAGCTAACTGAAATTTATTAGGTTAATTGACTTTAATCAAAGATTAATCAAAGATTTCTAGAGCGCGTGTGAGAGTTCTGTTATGACTACATAAAAGCCCTTTAAAGCACAGAATCATGGTTCAAATCTATAATCCCAGCACTGGATCAGCAGAGGTAGGAATTTTGTGAGTTTAAGGTGAGCCTGGGCTACATAGCAAGCTCAATCCCAGTCCAGCCTTGGCTACATAGTGAGCTTCTGTCTCAAAAAAAAAAAAATGTAATACGCGGTTCATTGGTTAAGAGTACATACTGCTCTTGCAGAGGACCTGAGTTCAGTTTCCAGAACCTGCACTGTGCAGCCTGCAACCACCTGTATCCAGATAGACTCTTTTCTGCCTCTGTAGGCATCTGTCTACAGGTAGTATATTCTCTCTCTCTCTCTCTCTCTCTCTCTCTCTCTCTCTCTCTCTCTCTCTCTCTCACACACACACACACACACACACACACAAATAACTGAGTAAAACTGAGAGTGAGAGACGTGGCCCACCCCAGGAGAGAGCACGCCAACTTGTCCAGTGCCAATGGTCAGCCCTTAAAACATACAAACAAGTGACATTAAGTGGACTCCGGCCATTTATATACAATGCCAATTAATGAAACAGAGGCCATGACTTTAAAGAGCTGCAGGGAGGAGAATATGGAAGTGTGGAAGTCTTTGGAGGGATGAAAGGGAAATGTTGTAATTACAATACCAGCTTAAAAAAGAAAAGGGGGGGACCCCTTTTAAAGATAAAGCAACATGATGGCAGAGACACTGAGCCCAGAGTTCCGTGCGACTCCCCAACTAACAAAGTGGCAGCCTCTCGGGACCTGTGCATAACCAGGGAAGAAATGATTTCTCGCGCGTCAACATTTGTACCACGTGGCCCTGGCCCTCCCCCTTGAAGACCTTTATCATTTCTCAGAACCTGCCAAGGCGAGTCGGTGGACAGAGCCACTATACTTTACGTCACGTGGTGTCTCAGTGGCTCCATGACTATCCTCAGCAGCAGACGGGAGAAAGGGCAGAGGTGTCTCTGCATGACCTGCCTACGGCAGCTTCTGGTTCAGGAACAGTTAGTGGGGAGCTTGGAGGATCTAGATGTGTTGTTGTGGGACCCCCAAACCACAAGGCCAAAGAGCCCAGAGAAACAGAAGGACCAGGAGATGCAGCGAGCCAACGATTTCATTTTCTAGTGTGTGCTTCATTCGTAGCCTCTTTGAGGGCCCCCGGCCAGTGAGTCCCTGAGACGGGTGTTTTCACAGGCATTTTTAAACCAGGAAAGGCCTCCCACGCTCCTGTGAGCTTCACTGACTCTTTTGAACAGAAGTTTTACTTGGTTCAATGAGCAGGGCTGCCGTTTGAAAACAGGCTGCGGGGTTGCAGAGAGGTCTTGTCACCCTTGGCTTTCTCCCGAGTGTGCCTCAAGCTGGAAGGGGGAATCTTAGCTAGCCCGTGCCCCTGCCTTGACCATTTGGTGTCTGCCTGACTGAGGGACACCAAGCAAGAAGGGCGAGACATGCAGACATGTTGCAGCACATCCGAGACGGGGTTTTAGCATGGAGGATGCCGGAATGGAATGTAAGTCAGCAGCGCAAGCGTGTTCGCAAGCGTGTTGTGAAACCCTTGGTAAGGATCCAGGCCAGTGTGACAAAGTAATACTTCGAACAGGGGGAAGCAGGGCAGGGGAGCGCTTACTAGGTCTGCTTGCTAAGAAGAGAAAGAACCTTTTAGCTGTGGTATTTTTAGAAGGCAGAGCAGGATTTAAAGTTACCTCTGCTGTGTGGAAGTGTAATCGGCATGCCCTAGAGCCGTGTGGTGTCACACACCGTGTGTCCGTGTCCACACCACTGCTGCTTGCTTGTGACAAACACAAATAAGACCTCTAACTACTCAATAGTGTCTCCTGAAGACTGCATGCCCATGGAGGGCCACACATGTAGCTAAGCCGCTATATGAAGAAAAGTTTGCTACACAAGTTGTTGATTTCTTACGGCTCCTAACAGTCCATCGGGATCGGATGGTGGAGGTGGAAATGACGACATTTCTCTGCAGAGTAGTACGTTTGCAGAATTACGAAGGCATTTGTCTTGCCTCCTTGTCTTTCCTTCCTTCTTTCCTTTCCATCCATCTATCATTCTTTCCATCCATCCATCTATCCATCCATCAATTTCAGAAACACAGCCTGCATTTCTCTCCTCTCGTCTTTTCCTACAGGAATGCTTTCTTTGCCTTGACCTGAGAACGCTAATTTCTCATTAAAATCTACGTGTTTTTCTACAGAGAAATCTTCATGCATGGGCTCTTGCTGCTACTTTTGAAGAGTTATTTCTGTCACCTTATTTTCTTTTCCAGTAGTTTCTCTAATAGACATTAATCAAGTATAAATTTTGAGATAAGGAAGGACTTGTTTGCCTTTAAGTATATTTAATGAGTATCATTTATATTTTACTATAGAACACTTGCTATGAGAAAGACATGAATTTTATTTAGTTAATCAATCTCTAGTAACTACTAGGAGATGACTCGGTCTAAATAATTGTTATTTATATTTTATGGTTAAAAAGTATGGAATTGGGATAGCATATTTGAAGTAACTTTGAGGCTTGATTTTGAGTTTGCCTTTTAACTCTGCCTTTACTAATTTTGAGATGAATAATTTACTAATCATCAGTCAAAATGAGAGAAAAATGGGTATTCTGTCCTTGTGCACTGTTGTGTAATCGGATCATCTAGGACTTTTAGGCTTCAACGTACATCAAAGAAAAGCAAACTTCTTCCCGTATGAATTGCACACTTAACTAATTTCCAGATACTTTTGCTCCTGAGCATATTTTATATAGACAGCTCTCCACGCAAAAGTATATTCATAGGGCGGGGTGGAGGGAGTTCAGAGTAGAAGACTTATCTACTGTGTTCCCGTCTAGAGTTGGACCTTATAGTATGGCTAAACCAAACAGCGTAAAGCAGATCTGCATGGAGTTTTCATGTCTTAGGATAGAAAGCATGATGAATGCGCAGCAGATCTCCTATTTAGATATGATACAATAAGTTTGCCAACATCGGGTGAACTACACATTCCTCGGCCCAGAAGTGGGATAAATCAAGTTAAATTCCAAATGGAAAGAGGTTGGGGCTACTCCAGAGAATTCCTAATATCCCAGATTAATTCTTAAAGGTTACTGAACTCTGGTCCTATTGTTTTGCTTCCATCTCTCGGGTTTCAAATAGTACAAAGACCCCGCAGAAGCAGAAAACATGGACACTTTGTTTCTACTGAGCCCAGCTTCCGGGTGAAGCTATCCATGGCCGTAGAGGAGAGATGAACAGACTTTGCCATGCATGGCCTCCACCCACGCGGTAGCCCGGCCGCCCCGCCTCGGAGTACACACAGATGGGAGAAGCTTGCTTCCACTGGACCAGGCCAGACAGGGGTAGTCAGGGATGAGTGAGGCAAGAAGCAAATCCACCCCCACCCACCTCACCCCTACCCCTACACCTGCCCCTCCGCTGCCCTGTGAGCCCCCTTAGCCAATACCACTTTCCCAGCACCTCCATACTCACTGATCAAGTCTTGAGCGAGTAGTCATGAGTCCCGAGAATAGAGCCTGAAGGGCTTTCGGGTCCCCAGTCCATTCAGTGAGTTAGGGAATCTGTCCTCCGCCTCCAAAAGGACAGGGAACCGAGGGGATCACTCTTCTTTTCTGGGACTTTGCTGAGCTGGATGATTTTACATTAAGTGTGTTGGTATTTTTGTTGTTTGTTTGTTTTGAAAAAGCATATATCAGTAAAATTTGTCACGCACGGTCACCATTCACTGACCTGTGTCTTCCAAGACTTCAGAGTATGCCAGGTTAAATGTAATTTAACTAGCTTCTCCTAAATAAAAAACATAAATACTCAAAGGGAGTAATGGCTGAGACCCGGGAATTAAGGTCAGAAATTAATTTTTTTCCTAGGAACTGTGTGCTGTTCCTGAATCCTCCAACTGTCCAGCCACAGCCCCTGGAGCTGATCCTGCTCCATGCTCGCGTTCTAGAAATGAGATCATATCAAAGGAAAGGGACAGAGACTTAAATCAACAGGGAGAACAACAAGGCAGTGGCACGTATTGTCACATAAACTAAAGGTGTGTGACGTGTTTCATTCCAAGACCTAATTAACACTTCCAAGGTGCAAATCATATACTCAATTAAACCCACTAAAATATTCTAATGGCATTTGAACTCAGTTGTTATATAATAATTATTCTCTCCAATGAAACTGTACCACTGAGTCTCAGGCCCTAGTGTGGTAAGAACTTGACTGTGTACTTTTTGTCCCATGCCCAAGTATCATGAAACATGAAGGTTTTACTGAACCGTAAACTGACAGGTCTTTCAGGCCTTCAATTTTTTTTTGTTTGTTTGTTTTTTGGATTTGGGTTTTTGGAGACAGGGTTTCTCTGTGTAGCCCTGGCTGTCCTGGTACTCACTCTGTAGACCAGGCTGGCCTCGAACTCAGAAATCCACCTGCCTCTGCCTCCCAGAGTGCTGGGATTACAGGCGTGTGCCACCACCGCCTGGCCTAGGCCTTCGAATTTTTAACGCTTATGAACAAGTAGCACATGACTACTCGGTATGAGTGAGTTGTGCTTTTTTTAATCCAAAGAAAGTTTGCTCAGTGAAATCTAAAATGGTTGATCATGTATTAGAGCAGTGCATGTTTACAAATAAATTCCACAATACAAATGGTTAGGTTTGTTGATTTATATCTTACTTCAAAAGATCCACAGGGATTCATAAAATTGAGACTGTTAATGAGAAGTTGCTTTTCTTCAGTCCTATTCTGTTTTAAAGGGCAGTGCCATGAACCATTTCTGCACTGTAACCTGTTAGGTTATACAAGTATGTTTTTAATGTCTTCAAAAACATAATAAAATAATATGACCAAAGAGCAAATAACATGACAAATAGCCAAGAAGGTAAAAGTTAATATTTAATCTTTCTGCTTACTCGATTTGATCTAACATTAAACGATGCAAAGGTTTCATGGTTTTCTGTAACAACCCTTATAAGGTTAAAGATTAACATTTTTATGTAACATTTTAAGATGTCTTAAGGCTAGGGCCTAGCACGTGCTTCTCCTGTGGGAAGCCCTGGCTTTGATTCCTGAAACCAACAAGACTTCTTACTTTGAGCTGTTTGGTTTTGTAGTATTTTTCTGATAATCAAAATTCCCAACGTAAGATGGAAACAAGATGATTAGGAGATCAGGGTCATCTGTAGCTACACAGAGAGTTCAGAGCCAGCCTAGATTATGTGAAACCTTATTACCCCCAAACCCAAAGAAAAGTGTGATGTCAATATAAAAAGCCAAACAGATACTCCATCCAGAGACGTTAGCTGCATTTCAATGAAATGACATCACTGAGAACTAAAAATGTATTTGCATTTTTCTCTATGTGGATGTTCTTCCTTACCAGGTGTGGAGCTAGGAGTCTTGAGAATTCTTCATAGACTCATAAAGATATATATTAAGTATGTGTAAAGGTATACAATGGTTATTAATGGCTGGACAGTGGTGGTACAGGCCTTTAATCTCAGCACTCAGAAGGCAGAGGCAGGCAGATCTCTGAGTTTGATGCTAGCCTAGCCTACAGAGTGAGTTCCAGGATAGCCAGGGCTACACGGAGAAACCCTGTCTTGGGTCAGGTGGGGGTCAAATGAGTGTTAATGGCCAGACGGGCCCGTGCCCTGGAGTATGTGAACTCGATCATGTGAACACGGTGCTTTGGACTTTGCTTTTTGTCTACAGTCTACAGCACCTGAACTGATCCAAGTCCTCTAGGAGATCCTAAATGTCACGCTCACCTTGGGTGTGAAATCAAATACTTTGTTGTGGCGCATCTAAGATCGTGTGTTTCTCATTATATTAAGCATGCTTCAGGTTTACAGCTGTTGATCCTTTTAAATTTAAATCCCAAAACAGATCTGGGGTGTGGCACCTGTCATGATATCGACTCTTGCAATTTTGTAGCCAATAGCAATAGATGATCTAAATTCTCCATGATATTGGGTGAGGCCAGTTTCTACCTGTTACAGCCAAGCAAGCTATAACCTTGCTGCTTCTGGAAAGTAAGGGCGGCACAGAAGCTCTTTCTAACCTACAAGAAATTGGACAGTCTTTCCAAAGGACCAACAGCAGAGGGGCGGGGCAACATGCTGTTCCCTGTAATCCCAGTACTGGGCTGCACATAGCAGCAGGGAGATCTTTTGTTCTGCCCATTCAACACTAAATGGATGTTTAAGGCGTACCTTGTGTGTGTGGTGAGACCGTGAACGAGAGGTGCTCTGAGGCCCTGGCGTCCGCTTCTTGAACCATAATTCTGCCTCTAGCATTTGTTGGTTGCTCGGGTTTTGTTGTTAGTTTGGTTTGCTTTGCTTTTGGTTTTGGTTTTGGTTTTTTTGTCTTTTTCAATTTTTCCCATTAGTAGTAGTAAACAAGGGTTCTAGCTTCTCTCCATCTTTAGCAACATTTGTTATATTTTTATTTACAAGTCCTGAGTCTGAGATGCTATCCCACCATGATTTTAATGCATCTCCATGCTGCTCGGAGGAATCAATCACTTCATAGATACTTGATCATTCATATTTACAGGGTTATACATGTGAGGATTCAGCCCATTACAGGTCAAAGTATATTTGAAAGAAGTTACTTATGCACTGAATATATACAGAATGTCTTGTCATTAACCCCACATGGGGACCGGACCACCAACATTTGAACCCTTGGAATATAGCCACGTCTCCACAGACTAGTTATTTTTGCGTTTGTGTGTTTGAGACAAGGGTTCACACTGTAGCCCAGGCTGGACTACAACTCCCAGTACCACTCCTGCCTGAGCCACTATGCCTCCCTTGTACCAAATTTCATATCTCTAAGTCTTGTAAGTGGTTCTTTGAGCAGTAACTAAGGAAAGATCTTCTAAGTTGTGACTGTGTCATGTGAGTAAGGTTGAGTTGTCATGTCTGCATCAACAGTTGGCAGTGATGGGCTTAATTGGTCAAACGAAGGTGGCTTCTGATAGGTGGAAGATGGCTAAACATCTAATTCAGAATTAGAACTAAGTAGAGCAATGGGGACCTGTTGATAGTTAGAGCCTCTGGCAGTTTTGGAAGAACTTCAGGTCTCTGAGTGCCAGGCAAGCAAAGAACAACCCAGATGCTGCTGTGAGAATCCGAAGGTAAAATAGTGAAAAGTAACAGTTTTGCTCTTTTCCAAAGTTGTAAACTAACAATGAACAGGACATCTATCTTTGCACACGCACAGATAGCAAGTGAAAGGTCTCAGACATCAAGAAGAGGGAGTCCTAGACCTATACTCCTGCCACTCTAGCAGCTGAGGCAGGGGATTGAGTTTGAAGTCAGCCTAAACTGTATAGCGAGTACAAGGAGAGCCTCACAAGATGCTGTCTCAAAACACAAACCAAAATAAAAATGAGTCTGTTCTGTATTTGTTAAGGTAAGAACTAGTAATAAACAGATTGAGCACTTGGAAATTATTTCTTCAGCGTTAGTTGCTTTTTTGGTTTTTTTTGTTTGGTTTTGGTTTTGGTTTTGGTTTTGTTTGTTTTTTATTTTTTGAGACAGGGTTTCTCTGTGTAGCCTTGGCTGCCCTGGAACTCACTCTGTAGACCAGGCTGGCCTCGAACTCAGAAATCCGCCTGCCTCTGCCTCCCAGAGTGCTGGGATTAAAGGAGTGCGCCACCACCACCAGGCGTTAGTTGCTTTTTTATATAACTTCATATTATTTAACAAACTGTCAAAATATTTTATGCACCCAGTACCTCTAAGCCAACATAAGGAAGAGCAAACTCATCCACTAAAATATATCGGGAATACCCACGCCCAATTGTATGTGATTAATCGTAATTACACATTGTTCTCTTGTTGCTAGTAGGAAGTAGTTTCTTTATTCCAACATGTGTTCCAATGGTGAGAAAAGCCCTTTACAGGTTATGGAAAGTAGTTAGGTCTCCTAAGACCACCAACTCTCAGTAAACACCAGCTATTACTCTAGAAGGTGTCCTATGACAGTGCAAACCCAGGCATCTAAAGATTGTCAGCCTCAACTAATTACTTGTACGGTTGAATCCTAAGCAAAGCATTTAAAAACGCAGAAGCAGCTTAGATCTATTATAAATTAATGACATAGGATGTTCATTAATTATTAACGTTGTTGAAATATGCTGAATGTTTTACACAGGTTTTACCGCCAATAGCTGTCATCAGAATGGCATGAAATTACACCCTGGAGAAAAAGAGAAAGGTTTTTACCTCCATGCATTTTGTTAGCTTTGCAATACAGGAAAGGAAAGGAAAGTTTCATTTTCCCTTTCTGAGTTCATTATAACAAAAGACAGATTCAAAAGAAAACAAAGCCTTTCTAGCACCTGCAGCCGGCGTGCATGGATGGTCCCGTACCGGGAACTACACGGCAAGCCTCACGCTCCAAGTGATAGTTTGAGTAGGCTGCAGGATGGGGGGGGGGGGGGGGGGGGAGAAAGCCATGCGGCTCAGAGGAAGGTCACCCAAGCACGCAGCTTTCCTCTGGAGGTTGATCTCTTGTTAAAGGGAACTGTCCCTATTTCTAGAGCTTTTCCGGGTCTACTGTTAACCAAAATTATCAATTCAACGTGACCTCAATGCCAAAAAGGCCACCCTGGGACTGCGTATTCTTCTCTGGAGTGTCCTAAATGCTGTCATCAGCCACCTTCACAACACAGGATATCGATTCATAGTATTGGATGTCTCCTCTTCTCGAAAAATTAAGCCACTGCTTTGAAATAGTATGGTGTATATCAAATGTCCTTCTTACAGATGACTTAGACGCCAGCTAGAGGGGCTGCAGTCCCAGCTGCTCAGGGGCAGTCCCTTAGACCCAAGTGTTTGAGACCAGCCTCAACAGCTCAGGAAGACCAGTCGCAGATGGGGATGGCAGGGGCGGTGATGATGACTGAGAGGACGACAATATTTAAAATACTCAATTTGTTCAGTATTAGTAAATGTTTAGTGTTCAGAAAGGTAGAAGTTTTTAACTGTAGAAATTACATTGTTTTAAATATCATATACTTAAGATATCATAAGGGGAAATTTTACCTAACTTAAGAACTTAAAGACCTCCATGAAATAAATACTGGGTTGTAAGTTGTCTCTAGTTAGAGTGTATTACTGAGAAGGGCAAAAGCCCCGACATGTTAACTAGCTTACGATAGCACCATATACTCAGGGCCCTTTGTTGGTCTTCCTCCGTAGAGTTGTGCTCTTCCCCTCCAAGTGTGAACTGAGGTGAGAGCCTCCCCCCAACCCCCCCCCACTTGTTAGGGTGGGTGCACAAGGCGTCAGTGCCTATGTCCTGACATCATGTGAGCACATTACTACCTGCTTCCACCCACTGCCATGGCCCACGCCTTCTGTGTCGCATCTAAGCATCCTGCGAGTAGATGAATGCGGGAGGATTCTTGAAGTCACCCTTCAGTACACTGAGCTTTTTTCTTGGCCACTAATAAAAGTCTTGTTAGTTTCTTTCTTCTTTACCTTGGGTCATGGATCTGTCAAGTGTTGCTACAATACCATGTTGGAGAGTGGAAACCTTCTTAAGATTTCACAATCCTTAAATAATTATAGCCTGTTAAGAACCCAGAGTCACTGTAGAGGCATTTATATAATCATGTTGTTTAAAGGGCCTCGTTTCAAGCTGGGTTTGTGTGCTACACTCTTCCTGGGACCACAGAGCATTGTTACCTAATTCCCAGAACTGGTTTATCCCTTGATAGGCTCAAGTAGCTGCGTGCTCTGACTTCACAGGCTTGCCCGATTTTGGGGAAAAGCCAGCATTTTGATGTCACCGTACTTTAGCAGCACAAAGCTATATGAAAGACCCTGGGCAGCTGAGGAGGTGGCTCAGTGGATTCCACACTTTCCACCCAGCCTAATGGCCTGAGTTGATCCCTGGGACCCATGTGAAGGTGGTAAAAGAAAAGCTACCCCACTGAACTGTCCTCTGACCGCCACATGTGTGCCAGCACACAATACTGATAAATACAATTTTTAAATTAAGAAAAAAAGAATTTGTAGGCTGGACATGCAACCTAGTTCTGGAGAGACTGAGGAAGGTCACAAGGTTGAAGCCAGTCTAAGCTATACAAGGAGAGACCCTGTCTCAAAAATAAAAATGACTTTGAGGGCCAGATGTGTCTGTCCACCGTTCAGTGATGGCTGGTCTGCTGGCTCTGATTCCGAGCACTGGAAAAAAATAATCTAACAAGAAGACAAGAATGATTTCTCAAATCTTAAGTGCTTAGGCATTTTTGACTCAGCTTGTCTTTGGGGCTTTCAATTTGGCCTTAAATATTACAGTTTAAAGTCTGCTCATGTTACACAGCTGTGTAGGCACTCAGGAGATGTGGCAGAAGGGTCGTAAGTGGTCCAGCTTGGATAGAAGACCCTGTCCAAAACGCCTGAAAAATAAGTGTTACAGACTAAGATGAATATAAGTCTTAAAGTGAAAATCTTATATATTGATATTTCTTAATATCAATATTCAACTTAGCTAAATTTAAAAATTATGAAAAAAAAACAGAAAAACTTCCGTTCTTACAAATACTCATGACATTCTGTGTTCTAAAAATATTTACAGGATTCAGTAAAGGGCAGTGTGCAGCTTTATAAACTAGAAGCATTTTCGAACATTGATAAAACATTAAACCAAAGCTGAAATGTAAATGGTAAGGGGGAGGTCAGGGGGACTACTGAGTCTTGACACTACCCCCTCAGGGCCCTGGGTCTCTAAGTTGTTCACACTCGCTTTTGGAGGCGGGACGGGGCTGGGGGGGGGGGGGCCTGGCCACACCCTCAACTTGCTTTGCTGGAATGAAAAGGCACTGGTGGTCTAGAAGGATAAGGCGTTCCAAGTGCTGAACTGAAGGGTTCGCCCAGCCACTGAAGGCAAGAGGCACAGGAACAAGCTCGGTGGGAATACGCTTGTGTGTCTCAGAATGGCCATCAGCAGAACTCCAGGAAGCCGGATGCCTGGCAGGGAGAATCTCAGGTTTCAGATGCTGTGTAGTCTAAGGGCTGTACCAGGAAGACAGAGTAGAACAGCCCAGCAGATGACGCAATGTATGGTGAGAATGCTTTGTCCCCAGGATGGTGCTTCCTGGTTACGGGATAAATGCTAAAGATTCCGTTCATCTTCCCTGGTAGAGAAGTAAATGTTCCAACAGTGGACAAGAGTTGATAGTCTGCGCAGAGCCACATGTCTCATGGGAAAATTGAGCCCAAGAGTACCAGAAAAAGGAAGAGAGACAGGATGAAGGATTTAACACCTACAACACTAGCTTCCTCAAGTGCAAGCATCTCACATGCTGAAGTAGTGGACAGTGTGGTTTACAGAACCGGTTTCATCAGCTAGCACTCTTAATTTGGTCTACTGTTGGGGTAGATTTTAGAATAAAAGACAATTAGTCTGTCATGTCTTCTCCATGAAAGAGGTGTTGGAAACTGAGCTTCTGCCAGCCTTGTGTGACAGGAATTTCAAAGTAATGCACTTTTATAGACTTTGACCAGCTGCTGACATTGAAATAAAGTTAACTTGAAGCTAAAGGCCCAACAGAAGGCGTTAGGCCTAAGCGTGCAGTTTACACATCTCACCTCCGATGCCACCAGGTGTCAGTTACACTGGTAATCGCAACACCTGGCAGCTAAAGAGCAGCTAAAGTTGGAGGCCAGCCTGAGCTATATAGCAGGCATAGCCTTGCCTCAAAAGTAAAAAGTCAATAAACGGATACTCTCATAAGTCACAGCATGAATAAACGTTGAGGATGCTCTGCTAAGTGAAATAACCCATTCATAAAAAGACAGTCCTGTTTATCGAGTTAGGTAGTCTTTTGTGTTGTGGCTTTGACTATAAGCATGTCCACCCCCTACCCCTAGAGCCTACACCTTCCTGTTCTTTATTCTTTATCTTCCGAAGCACCCAGGGTGCTTCCCTTGGGTCCTGAGGCCCGGGAGGAAGGTCATTGGAGGCTTGGCTTTGAAGATCGCCTTCCTGTGCTTCATGGCCCCTGATACAAGCGGTTTGTCTGTGCTTCACAGTCACCTGGTGATAGTGTCGCCTGTCAGATGACAGACAGGGTAGAAAGATCATTTATCTTAGATCCGCAGCTCCAAAGCCAGGAGCCATCGTCAGCCTTCTGTCTTTACAAGTTAATATCTTTATGTTGGGTATGGCCTCTTGGTGACAGGACACAGACTAGCACGTCTTAGCTTAAAATCACAGGAGCGTAGGCCCCGAGAGCCACCACCTGGGGGCTGTGCTGGAAAGGGGTGGAACACTGTCTAGTAGGTATACAGTGTGTTTTGTAAGTTCAAGGGCATGGAGACGTGGAAGTTACAAATGGATCAACAAACCAAGCACCACTAGCCTGGTAGCTCTGCTTGAAAGCGGCTGAGATGGTGAATTGTATTACTGAATAGGCTACCACAGCTAAAATCTTGGCGTGGCTAGGAAGATGGCCTGGTAGTTCAGAGTGCTGGCTCTTCTCACCGAGAATCTGGATTCAGTTCCCAGCGTCCACACGGTGGGTGGCTCATGCCGTATCAACTCCAGGTCCAGGGATCCAGTGCCCACTCTCCTCAACTCCACAGACACCAGGTATGCGCGTGGTGCATGTACAGGCAAACCACTCATGCACATAAAATAAACCTTAAATTATTGTTAAATTGAAAAGAAACTATATACCTTTTTATAGATTTTAGAGATTGAACTCCACCATGATTTATTATAAAACAGTTTGGCTCTAAAGGGCATAATTTTAGAAAGCCGCATAACGTCCGGATGGTTTCAGTGTCGTTTTATCAAACCCTTGAGGTTGTAGATTTATGCTATTTGTCGTAATGTACTTAGCATCTGGGAACAGAGTGGGTTTGGCTCCACCTTTTACAAGAACAAGTGTGTTCACTTGTACCCTGGGAAGGTGACACATTACGAGGGGCAGAGCCACACAGGGACCCTGCTCAGTCACACTGTCTCTTACCTCAGAGGTCTTCACAGCCTGAAAAATAAACATGGACGCTGTGACTCTGTGAGAGGTGTATCTGTCACTCAGTGGGACACGGGGCTGGGAAGCAAGTGGAGAGGGTTAGAAAAGCATCAGAAATTGATTTTGCTCAGAGCTATCTGTGTGAATACATGGTGCAGTTTTGACAAGGCGTAGTTCAGGCCTTGTGAACCTGAATAGAGGCGGTCACATCCATTGCTGGGTGGTGGTGGTGTACACCTTTAATCCCAGCACTGGGGAGGCAGAGGTAGGACGATCTCTGTGAGTTCCTGGCCAGCCGGGTCTACAGAGCTAGTCCAGGTCAGTCAACCAAGGCTAACAGGGAAAGCCTGTCCTCAAAAAAGCAATTAATAATAATAATAATTAATAATATCATCATCACCATCACATATCTTGCTCACTAAATACCCCCTGGAAACTGAGAAGCATTTTTCAAGTGTGGGTAACAAGGTACAGTTGGGAAATGTTTTCATTCCATCCCATAATAGTTTCAGAGAGCGCAAAAGAAGTGGTTGGATTGATGGCTACTTGGTATCATGGCAGTTACCACACAGGCCCCTAGATTTTACCATTAAAACAAACAAACAAAAAAAAGCAAATTAATCTGTAGTGTGAGCATTCTGATATCATGATATCCTTTAAGTATAATTTAAGTATGTTTTTATTGACCTTGTAATTCTGTTTTAACTCATACATTTTTAAAAGTGTCCCCAGAAGCTATCCAGACTGGCTTTTCTAGATCACTGAAAGAGCTGAGGCCTTGAAGCCCCTTTGTGGGAAGCCTTTGGGTGGCCTTAGGGCCGCGTACACGCATCCGGAAGGTGGCTGGTTCCAGGAACGTGGAAGTTACTCTTAAGTTAAATTAAGTTGCTCTTAATTCAGGAAGCCTAGGCCAGCCCTGCTAGTGAGCAGTGAATAATATGAAGTTAAACTAAATTCTGCAATCCAATGGTGCTAAACGCATCAAAAGGCTCTGGAAGCCTTTTAAAATCCAGGGCTCCTTCCTGGGGACCAAATTCTAGCAGGGCTAGCCTCCTCACATGGGGCTAGCCTCCTCACTTTGGGGCCTGCTGGTGATTCTCTCGCAGTTCTCACATAGAGCGGGTGCTTTAAGCGGACATTCTTTGATGACTGCATCTGTAAGGGCCGTGATTAAAGCTTTGTGTTTGATTCCGAACACGCTGGCAGGAGGCTGGGCAGACTACTGTTGTCATGCAGAACTCGTAACCAGTAGAAGAGTGTTTTGGGGTGGTAGGAGGTGGGAGTTTTGGGGAACTATAAGTTTCTGGCATCCTGCTCACAGGTCTTCAGCATGAAATACTAATGACTCTACTGAAATTAGCAAAGGTACATATCATCTAAAAAACATGGATTGTGCTCGTGTTGACACAGCACAACATAGCGTACAGTGACCGAATCCGCACAAGTGTCGGAGGGTAAGGAGAGGGTTGTGGGAACTGTCCATCTTAGTGTTGCTTCGGGTCAACCGTGTCAGTCCTGTCTGCTGCTCACCTGAAATCAAAGCCCTGTCAGTTACCACAGCACAGATGCAGAGCCACGGGTGGACTGGACAGTTCCGAGTCTGTATTCTGTTCCTATGACAGACAGAACACCCAACCCAACATGATGTACTCAAGTGAAGGAAGTTTTATTTTGTCTCAGTTTCAGAGGTCTCAGTCTCCTCTGTGATCGGTTGCTTTTGGTCTTGTTGTGAGATACACTGCAGCAAAGGACACTGCTCACCCTAAAGCAGGATGGGTCCACGTGACTGGAAGGGGCAGGATTTAAAGTTTCCTTCCCCGGGGTATGCCTCCAATGAACTGTCTTTAGTGAGGTGAGGCCCACCCTCTCACCACAGGTCTATGGACCGGTAACAGCCCATGGTTCTGTCATGTCCCCATCGATCCATGGACCGGTAACTAGCCTTTAAACCGTGGCCCTTGGGCCAATCCGAACCATGGGTGACATAGGAAGGGCTTGGGAGCTTTAGGAAACACTACCTTAGACCTTAGGACACTGTGTGCTGACCCGTTGGACAGAGGTAGAAACGTGGAGAGCAACTGGGAGAGGGGAGTTTGCTCTGAATTCTTTATCTGCCCGAAGACAGATCCTTCAACATGGGTTTCTGATAAAGGACTAACAGGAAGCTGGCACCATGCCCAGATGCTGTCTGGGCGGGCAGCCTTCTTTTGAGGCCTACAACTTGTCTTTCCCGAAATCACTCACCGTCCACTGAGTTACCCACTTCCCCCTTCTCCCCGACCCTGTGAGGCAGGCATATAAACTTCTAGTTCTTACTGTTTTCATGACACTAAAAGAACTTTTCAGATCAACATGGTCGTTTTGCTGAGCCTCCTTCCCGAGTGTCACAGCTGTGTTCTTGGGTCTCTTCTCTGACCTACCGCAGTAACACTTCCTGGATCTTAGCTTTCGAAGATTTTTTTTCTCATATCCTAACAATGAAAGGCAGCACATATATACTATATAAAATGTACAGCAACCTCCGTAAAGCAAGTAAAAATTCAATGTTTAACAAAAGAAAGGAGAAAGGTAATAGCCCTTCATTCATAAAGGAACTTGACCTTTTTTTTTTTTTAATCTGGAGGATTGAAGGCTGCGAATCTGCCCTTTGGCTCCCTGTGCCACGCAGGACAAACTCCTTCCTGCTCCGTGTCCTGGCGGAGGGCACACAGTGTTTAGTCAGCACAGGAATCCTGTATCCCAGAAAGTCCTCAGTAACCCATCTCTGGACTTTGCTCCCGTTTCTCCAGGTCCTTAGCCCAGTCTGTTTCCGTGTGTCGCCTCTGGGAGACTGTAGCCGGTGCCATCGACACCCTGATGGACCTGGGTGGCTGCCTGCTCACTGCACGTCTTGCTGTGTACACACAGGCCTGGTGGACAGCCCTCGCCTCCCATCTGTCCCTGCGCTGCTCTGTGGCTCCCCAGACAGGCCAGCTGGCCAGGCAGCACAGAGCACGCACCTTGGCCTTCCAGCTCCTAGCCTAGCCTCGGGAGCCGAGCCGCCCAGCCCATCCTAGCAGTGTTTACTGAGTGAGTGCTGTCTGTGCGAGCTCTGCCTCCCACGCTTAGAGCGTTATTACTCTTACCAAGACGCAGCCGCTCCAGGTCTGTGATGTGAAGACTGTGCAGAGAGCAGAGGGCCTGCCTAAGTCCACTCAGTTACTGACTTAATCGTGTCTTAATTCTACAGAAGGAACTTGTTCCCCACCCCCCTCCTCTCTCTCCCTCTGCTTCCCTCCTCCTTCCTTCATTCCCTCCCTACCCTCTCCCCCACCCCATTCTCAGTAACAGGGAAGAGGATCTCTCACATTCTAGCCCAAGCAGGCTTCCAACTCACTATATAGCCTACACTGCCCTTGAATTCCCAATGAACCTTCATGACAACCAAGTGGGGGTTATGGGTGGGGAGGCATCTGGTGGCTTCTTACGCATTTCATGCACCATGTATGCGTTTCAGGAATTGACCTATCAACAATACAGTTGCACAGAGTCCGTGTGACTTGTTTTGACTAAACACAAGTCAATGGGGTTCAAGACTGACAAGCTCGCTGACAGGCTGAACAGCTCTCTCTTAGCCTGACTGTTGGCAGACAAAGGAGCTGAGACGGTTAGCTCCCGTCTGCCCTCAGCTTGCTGGGATGATCTTGTTCTCTCTCTGCTTGACTCTTGCAATTGATGGAGGGGCGATGTGGAAAGGTAAAAAGAGAGAGAGAAGGTCCATTCTTAGTGGGTTCTCCATTATTTTAATGACACCCTAGCTTCTATCATCTGATCCACAGAAACCTCATCCTTCCTGGCTCTGGGTTAGATGTGACTTACTTACTTACTTACTTACTTACTTACTTACTTTATTTATTTATTTAGGTTGTTGGTTTTTTATTTTATTTTATTTTCTGAGACAGGGTTTCTCTGTGTAGCCCTGACTGTCCTGGAACTCACTCTGTAGACAAGGCTGGCCTCGAACTCAGAAATCTGCCTGCCTCTGCCTCCCAGAGTGCTGGGATTATAGGCGGATTACAGGCGTGCGCCACCACCACCTGGCTCAGATGTGACTTTATTATGTGTCCACCGGTGAACAAGGGAGACACTGAATGAATGAAACCTTGCAAGTGAGGGAAGTCATCAACAGGACAGAGCATCAAAACTCAAGTCCTGTTGTTTCTCTTGCCAGAAAAAGCAAAGCAGCCCGATGCACAACCACTCAATTAAATAAACCCAGCCCCTAGGAGGCAGAAGCAGCAAGCATGCTTCACTCTGGCTTTGCCCAGCAGTGAAGGCCTGTCTCTGAAAAGCTGAAGACACAACCCAGACAGTGTGTCTTCTCTCTGGCCCATGAGCCTTGGGCCTGTTGTCTTCCAGAGAGAATCAAAAGGAAACCCGAGGATACCAGCACAGTAGGATGTACATGCAATCCCAGAATGTGGAGGTAGACATGGGAGGGTTGGTGGTTCAAAGTTATCCTCAATTACATAGTTCTGTGCAGACGTCACTTTCCTGTATTGCAAGGTGTCCATAGGAGCCTGAGTAAGCCCCAGAACATATCCAGCTCGGAACCCAAGGCAGTGCTCTTGACTGGGGGTTTTGACTCTGGTAGAAAGCGGAAATGCTTAAGTCACAGAATGCCCAGTGTAGGCCAGTGGGGTGGGAAAGGGACCAGGAGGCAAGTATGCATCAAAACTGAAGACAACCAAATGTTTCCTTTGTTATTTCTGCCTTACCCAGCAATGTAAATTCCAGGATAGCTTGGGCTACCTGTGTGACTCAAAGACTGTGTAATAAGACTGTGTGATAGCCCGGGGCAGGCAGTGACATGAAAGTAGGTGGGTAGGGAGTTATGGATCTCAGAAAAGTTGGGAGAAGATAGATGAACATGATCAAAAACATTGCATGACTTATAGTCTCGATGAATCAACATAAAACACTCATATCCTGAAAGAATCAACACAAAACATTATGATAGCCTCAAAGAATCAATACAAAACATTTAGATAGCCTCAAAGAATCAATACAAAACATTATTTTAAAACGCCAGGTGGTATTGGGACGACGGCAGTGTTGTAGAAGTCATCGTAGGAGTGGTGCTGGTGAGGCTAGCATGAAGCAGTTTTATGAGAGAATGGAGCTGAAGTGTGTATGTGGATGGGTTCTGTGTGCTGCTACAGTAGTTGATACAAATCAGCACACCTTTACAAAGTCTGTGAAGTATGGGCCGGGCGGTGGTGGTGCACACCTGTAATCCCAGCACTCTGGGAGGCAGAGGCAGGCGAATTTCTGAGTTTGAGGCCAGCCTGGTCTACAGAATGAGTTCCAGGACAGCCAGGGCTATACAGAGAAACCCGGTCTCGAAAAAACCAAATCCAACCCCCATCCCCGCCCCAAAAAAAGACTGTGAAGTGTGGATGTGTGATGCTGGTGATGTCCCTGTGGGTCTGCGTCAAACATATCACTTTAACGTGGGAGTGCGGACCACGGGTAAGGCGAGCTTCTGCCTAGTCCTGCTGTGAACCTGATGCTGCTGTTAAAAGATTTCCTGTGGACAATGGGGAGATGTGGAGGCTGAGGAAGATTTCCTGTGGATAATGGGGAAATGTGGAGGCTGAGGTCTGATGCGAGCAGACAGCACGGCTCGGGAATGAGCTGGCTGTAATTCCACAACTTAAGTTCAAAGCTTAGTGACACGAATTGGGATAAAATTTGTCTTTCGGTACATACCAGTCACTTGGTGACATTTATGTGAATCTCCACAGTATTTTACTGACTGACTGACTGACTGACTGCTGGAGATGGGCAGTTGTTGACAGCTGAGCAACAGTCTCACCGATTAAATTCTTCAGCTGATACTCGGGATTCAAGTGATTTTACACTGTTTTTCCCAACTAATGTTTTAAATCACGTCTACCATTTATTTATGGGTATTTCTGGGAGTTACGCACTTTTCTCTTTGATTAAACTTTCACGTTTAAGTGTGGGAGCTTTTTTGCAGTTACAAAGCATGTCTGTAGAACACTGGCATTATTTGTGTTAATTTCCCATGAAGAAAGTCACTGTCTTGCTGAAGTAAAAGCAGTCTCTTTCACTTCGCTTTAATTAAGCAAAGTCTAATGAAGTTGAATTCTAATTTCTCATTTCTAAGTTACTTAGTTTCTTCTAATTACAGACTGAGCTTAATTGATTAAATCTAATTTTATAACTTTGCCCAGCTGTTGACATTTAGCTGGGTAGTAATTACAACCTCTGATTTACCATTTCTGAAGAAAACTGGAAGCCATTTGCATTGTTAAACTTCCTCCCCACTGTGTCTTGTCACAGGGTGACCTGTATTGATTGCCACTAACACTGTAACCACCAAGAGTTTCTGGAGACTTAAGTCGCCATCAAAGGAGGGACAGCTTGCCTTGTAACCTGGTGTATGCTACAAGAGGAAGAAAATACAATTTTCTATTTGGAGGATTGTCCTCTACTGAAGAAAAGTTTCCCCTTTGTTTGTTTTAAGATGAAGGCGTTTTATTTAAAGTGTGCGGAAGTTTAGTCCTGTTGGTTCTATGCCTGAGGGAAATGCAAGATGAACCAAGTGGACGCTTTCTGTAAACCAAACAGCTTAGCAGGTGGTTTCTTAACGGCCCCACAAAATACACTCGACATATCTGTTATATCTATTCTACGATAAGCTTCCCTTCGTGTTCAACCGCGGTGGCAATTTTTTGGGCTGTTTTAGGACAAATTATCAAAAGTTTGATAAGTTACTTCAGCAGGAGAGGTTGAGATTTACAAATTCTGAGGTTGAAAGGCTTGTCTCTGTCCTTACCCAACTGGTCAGCTAAACTGTAATGATCACGTCTCACACACACACACACACACACACACACCTCCGCGCAGGTGCAATCGCACACAGACCAGGCGATATTCTCCTGTGTTTGGCTCTGAATCCTGGTTTGGTCCTGAGTCTTGTCTGATAAAATATTGAGCTTTAATCCTGACTAATGCCACAAGCAGGAAATTCCACATCTGGATCAGGTGACAGGATTCAGTCAAATCGGGCGTACATGAAAGACTATGTTAAATTGCTTTCAGGCTAGATGCACATGCGTAATTTCATGTTGAGATGTGGATCATAACTCCCAGATATGTAATTATGTATGTGCAAATGTTCTGAGATTTCCCCCAAAATAGTCCAAATCCGAAACATTCTTGTTACAGGATATTTGATCACACTGTGAATCCCAGGATTGGGTTTTTTTTTTTTTTAAGATGTATTTATTTATTTTATGTATACGAGTACACTGTAGCTGTACAGATGGTTGTGAGCCATCAGGTGGTTGTTGGGAATTGAACTCAGGACCTATACTCACTCCGGCCCCACTTGCTCCAGCCCAAAGATCTATTTATTATTTTTTTGTAAGAACACAGTAGCTGTCTTCAGACACACCAGAAGAGGGCGTCAGATCTTATTACGGATGGTTGTGAGCCACCATGTGGTTGCTGGGATTTGAACTCAGGACCTTCCAAAGAACAGTCAGTGCTCTTAAGTGCTGAGCCACCATCTCTCCAGCCCCAGGATTGTTATTTACTGAAATAAACTTGTTTCTAGTTGCGATGTGGCTCAGCCTCAGCACTGACAGACCTTTAATCTCTCTGGGTGGAATTCAGATGCGCCCTTCATACACACCTTTAATCCCAAAGTAAAGTTAGTTTGTAGAAGGAAGCACCAGTATTTGAAAGTGACGATGTCTAACTGAGTGGCAAAGTGACAAATCCGAAAAAGATTTAACAGAATAGGGTATGCCCAAAAAAGTAAAAAGGGAAGCTATGTAAGAGACCACAGAGGGAGAGGGAGGAGGCAGTTTCACTGGGAGGGGTTTACTGAGATGGGTTGAAGAGAGAACAAGCTAGACACAGGTGAAGACAGAAAAAGCCAGAGAATGAGAAGGAGCCAGAAGATAGACTCATGGCCAGAGCTACTCTGAGCCCAAGCAGAGCAACTCAGCGGCCCAGAGAGACCCAGTGTGAATCAGTTGTGAAGGGGAGGCTGAGCTAGAGCGGCTGAGCTGACTGGTAAGCTCAGGAGGGAGGGTTTATTCAGCAGTAGGTCTCAGAGGCTGAACACACTCTAGGCCTAGATTACAGAGGCTAAAGGCTTCCAGGACTAGGCCAGGTTAGCAGACCGAGGTGATGTGCCTCGGAGACAACAGTTACTACAGAATAGAAGTTCTATGGACCCAGTATTCCATCCGTTGCTGGATCCCGGGACACTGTCAGCAAGTTAGCCTACGCTTCTGTTTCCGTCCCAGCTCCAAAGGCTCCTCAGCCTATGCTGCTAGTTCTGGCAGCTAGCCCTGTGTGGCCTGCTTTAGTAGGGTACTGTCTGAACAGTCTGAAGGAGGAAGAGAACTGAGGTTGGGGGGAGTATAATGTGTATCTATCTGGTGCTCACCCTGTAACCTTTGACTGTTGCTACACAAACTCACAATGATTGTGGTTCAGAAGTTAAGTGAAGGAAAGGTTCTCAATCATCAAGGTGGTAGGTGGTAGGAAATTGCTTTTTCATATAATGCAAATTTCATAACTAAAATTAGATACTTTTGCAATAATCCTGGAAGGTCTAGTTGAATGAATAACTATGAGGAACAATTATATGCAAATGATGGCAGTGTCTGGTCTGTTGCATTCACTTTTTCAGCAGATATATTGAAACTGTCAGGTAAACATGAAACTGCTAATATCCAACTATAATAAAAAGTGACTGTCATGTGTTCTCAGTTGTACCAAATCTGTATGTCCACAAACACCAACCAAATGATGGGCACAGGAGCCTCTACAGAGAGGAACTGAGTTCTAAACTTTTGCTGCCACCTACCCCAGAATCTGTATTTTATTAAAACTCGTTGCTAAACCCGTACATAATGCTCTACTCTATAATCCCAGGAGTAGGGAGGCTAAAGTAGGAGGGTTGTGAGTTCAAAGCTAGCCTGACATCCGGTTTCACTCAAGGGTCTCGATTTATCTCAGTGGTAGAAATCTTGGCTAACAAGCACAAGGACCCTAGGTTCATTCTCCAGATTATTGTTTAATGTGCTATAGAATATGAATTCTGACCAAATGAGCAACTCAGACCAGTTATATCACACTTTTGAAAGACACAGCACTTCCATCATATACTCAAAAGTCAAAGCAGTGGGAACCCCGGGACCTCTGAAGGGAGATCATTGTAGGGGACATGGGAGTCACGGCCGTGTGGACCGTGGAACGGGCTCATTCACAGCTTGTCTGGGGCAGTGCAGTTTTTAGCAGAATGCAGCCTTCGGTGCCGGCTGCCTCAAAGTGCCTCAGAGAGACTGTTCACAAGGCATCTCGTCTGTGTGCTTCCTTTGGCCTTATTCCAGACTGCTCATTTAGACACTAATGGGATAAAGCTTTTAAGGGAGCAGGAAGATCATTCAGGGTTTCTGAGGGTTAGCAAAAACTTAGCATCATGGTGCATGGCTTAGTTTTCCTATTTGAACACAGGGAAAAGATTCAAGTAAACAATATTAGAACATCGCTTGACTCATTTAAAATGTTTTCTTTTCCTACAGACAAATTTAAAGATGGTATGTGTAGCCCTAGGTACAGATTTCCTAAGAGTTTAAACTTTTTTTAATTTTAAACTGAAATTAAACTGGAAAGCTGAAGATAAATTTCTGTTTTTATTGTTTTTGTTGTTTGGTGAGAATGTTTTGCTTTGCTTTCTTTGTTTTGGTGGGAGGGTCCTAAAACCAAACCCAGGGCCCCACACAGTGTAGGTAAGGCACTACCCCCCACCCCCGGGGCCTCAGCTGGGTAGGTAAGGCACCCCAGGGCCTCACACACAGTAGGTAAGGCACCCCAGGGCCTCACACACAGTAGGTAAGGCACCCCAGGGCCTCACACACAGTAGGTAAGGCACCCCAGGGCCTCACACACAGTAGGTAAGGCACCCCAGGGCCTCACACACAGTAGGTAAGGCACCCCAGGGCCTCACACACAGTAGGTAAGGCACCCCAGGGCCTCACACACAGTAGGTAAGGCACCCCAGGGCCTCAGCAGGGTAGGTAAGACACGCTATTCCTGGGCTAAACTCTTCCACCCCATGTTGTTGTTTGGTCAAATTCCCTGTACTATTAAAATAAAAATCAATAATTTATTTTTCAAATTATTATGACTGAAGTTCAAGCTTCTCTTTTCTGCCGTCTATGTTGTCCACTCACCCGGAACACTGCCACCAGGCAGTCTAGGTCCTCTCCCACAGCTCTGAGGAGAGGGAATGCCAGTTCACCCGAGGGTGCGACTGTGCGGGACTAGGGGAAGAACCTTTGGATGAGGTGAGGCGTCCGGGTGCCTTTCCCCACACTATTTCAGACTTCTCATAGCACTGGGTCTCTTGACTTTCTTTACCAAAGGGAACTTAAGACTTGGCTTAAGTTTTTATGCAGAGGATTCACACAACAGACCCAGGTCTGCTGGCTCTAAAACCCCCTGCTGACATGGAAGTCCTGGGACACTACAGAGAGACACAGGCTGAGAGGAAGGGCCCTGAACAACTGCTTCTGTGTGACAAGGCTGTGTGAACTGTTAGCGCACGCCATCCCTCCCTGTTCATCCTGTGGTACTGCCCACACCTAAGAGGTGCTTGCAGATGAGAGCCAGTGAGGGGTTCTCCCCTGGGAATCTGCCCGTTTCCACTAATAATAAACCTCCAGGAAGGCAGCATAAAGTTTATAATCTTTCATAAAGCACTTAACTTGGTATGTTCTGGGGATGACAGTAAAATAAATAAATAATAAATAAATAAGACCATCCTCTCCCAAGCCCCGTGGCACATCTGTTTAGGTATTGTGAGCCATTTTTGAGAGATTAACTTGCAACATAAGGAAAGAGCTTCTCTGTCACAGTGAACAACAAAGGTTCCAATGACACCCCGGCTTGGGTGTTTTGAGGGGCTGCCTCTAGCTATGCGACTGGTGACCCTGACCACACGATTTTGAAGTAAGCACATGGAACAGTGTTGTGGAGCTGTCCTGACGTGTGCCCCTGGCCAGTGTGTCACGGGCTGTCCTGGTCCACCCCACTCATCCTGGCTTAGCCTCCTACCCCGATCGCCATGGCATGCACTACACAACATATGACCTTTCCCAGCTGGACCGTGGGAGCTTGAGTAGCAAGTGCTGTTGGAAGCCAACGATGGAGGCCGTCTTCTGTTTAACTTTCATTTACCACCTGCACATTCTACTGAGTCCTCCTCACCATGGCGCTGAGCGTGGCTGCCGACCGTTACCATACTCAAGTGCTCTACCACTGAGCCGCCTTGCTGGCCCTCTCTACTGATTCCTTTTCCTTTAGGAGGTATTTGTTTTGACTCATGATTTAGAGGTTCCTGAATCTTTACAAAGCCTTCCAGGACCTTCGGTAAAAACGGCCCAGCATAGAAAGTGCAAGCCAGACATCAGCCTGTCACTTAAGGCAAAGAGGTTGTGTGACCCTAGCTAGCAAATTCCATGTGTGATTGAAATACAGTCATGAAAAAATAAGTATTTGACTCACTTAGTGAAGGTTGGGTCTGTGGTTCCCCCTGTAAAGACTGCTTTCCCCAGTGTCGTGGTGCGCACCTAGGATGCTAGAACCCAGGGGACTAAAGCAGGGGCTGTGCCGCGAGGAAGAAGTCAGCTTGGCTTGGACTGTGAGCACAGGCCAGCCAAAACTAGATACTAAGACCTTTTCTTGGAGATCAAGAAGGAAATAGGCAGGGAGGGAGGGAAGAAGAAAGGGAGGGAGGGAGGGAGGGAGGGAGAGGGAGGGAGGCAGACAGGCAGGCAGGGAGGAGGAAATATATCTTAGAAAGCTGTTTCAAAATTAGTCTTCGTGGTGTGTGATTGTCATCATACCCTGTGATCAAATGGAACCCTCTTCTCTAAATAATAATATCTCCAAGGGTAAGGACTATCAGTTAAGCGGGGTAGGCTAGGGTGGAGAGGTGAGTGCCATTTTTAAATAACCCAGGAGGACTCTGATGTCACAATTGAGCAGAGACCCCAGCTGCCATCTGTAACAAGGGCCTGGGTACACGTGTGCTCAGTGTCTGGGATGGACTCTGGCGGAAGTTGGTTCTCCTGGAACAAAGATGAATGGGAAGTGGAACGCCGTCAAGACCTAAACTCACTCTACTTTCTAGACTTTGGTAGAGACCTTGGATTTTACTCTGGGCGTGATGGGAGCCGTTGCTGCAGAGTCTTGAGCAGAGGGAGGGTCTGGAGTGTTCTCAGGAGACCATGGAAGTGTGAACAGACTGGAGGGGGCCTGGCGGTCAGGTAGACTAGTTAAGTGACGGACGGCACTTGGAGGAGAGATGGTCAGAAGTGGTGGTCTAGGTGCTTTTTAAGGCAGAGCTGGAAGACTAATGAATTAGATGGCAGGGACTAAAAAGAAGCCAATGATGGTTTTGTAGGCTTGGACTTGTTTATGTGGAAAAACAGTTTCCTGCATCTGGTACTCTCTGCTGCACTGAGGGTGGGTGCGGCTGACATGCCACCTGCCCAGCCGGTGTGAGCAGTGAGCGGTGCCCAGTGCTAAACAACGAAGCGCTGCGCCTGGGCCAGAGCCTTCCTCCTAGCAGAGTTTATCTCTGTTCCCTTTTGGTGATCAAATATTTCCATTTGTAGAATCCTTAAATTTCCTAATGTTTGTACCGACTAAGAACTGGGCTCAAGGACTGTTTCCTATAATCTCAGTTCTCAGGAGCTCAGGAAGAAGAATTTTCTGTGAGTTTGAGGCCAGCCTGGGCTACATACTAAGCACCAGGGTAGCCCAATGCCTACTGTCTAAGAATCTGTCTCAAAAGAACAACAAAAAGACTTAGTTTTCTGTGAACTCTGACAGAAGGAGGTGGGTACTGTTTCTGGGCCCTGGAGCAAGTCACTAATGCAGGCCCGGCGGGTCACTCTGCTGAGCAGGGCGCCCTTGCTCACCTCGGGAATCATAACCTCTGCCTCCTACCTGACACAGTAAATGTTGAACAACTGAGTGCTTGGGAATACATTTCTAAGGAACTAATGAAATATCTTTTTGTCTCTCTGTAGCGTCTGATGGCTATAAAGTACAAGAAAAGAAACCTGCCCCCAGCCGCCCCACTTCTACAGCTTCAGGACAAACTAGCAGCTACTCAGGAAACAAACCAGGTATGCTATCAGCATTACGTGCAGAAGGGGAGGTCATTGAAAAGCTGCAGCCCCATGCTGGTGACTAGAATCTAAACCTAGGGTTTGGGAGTGCTTGGCTCTGTCCCTGCCACCAAAACCCTCACACACATTTGTGAGGCAAAAGCGAAATCTCCCAATGCCTTGGACATATATTCATTCATTTTCTCTCCCTCCCTTCCTTCCCCTCCCCCTCCCGCCTTGTTTCCTTCCCTCCTCCCTCTCTTTCCCTCTTTCCCCCCTCTCAGATTTGTATATATGAGTACTCTAATTGCATATATGCCTACATGACAGAAGAGGGTGTCATAAACGACTGTAGATGGTTGTGAGCCACATGTGGATGCTGGGAACTGAACTCAGGCCCTCTGGAAGAACAGCTGCTGTTAACTGCTGGGCCCTCTCTAGCCCCAGCTCTCTCTCTCCTAAATAGAAATGAAAATGCAAGCTTTATGGAGTCTTTGATAATCACCGAGACAATGTTTGTGAACACATTTACCTATCATCAAGTATCATCTAAAAGGTGCCGTGTTTGAAGCCAAGTTCTAACAGTTTTTGAGCTTGTACACCCAGTATTACTGTATCTCCCTTGTGACTCCTGACAACCCTCTCAGGTCTGTAGAGGCACCCACACAGTAGTAAGCCTCTGTTCAGTTCCCTGCAATGATCAGAACCTACCTACGAGTGATTTTATGTAATCACTGCTTATGATTCACAATCGGTTCCATTCGGTGACACAAACACACCGTGTGTAAACACAATGCTGACATCTGGACAGGCAGTGCCACCCCCTTCCCAGCATCCGGCAACCAGCGCGTGGCTCCCGGGCCAGTGGCGCGTGGAGCAGGTGCTGCTGGTGGCACACAGGTGCTCAGAAACCTGCTTCATCCGTTACCGATGCTGGGCAGTGGGGCAGAGGACAGCGGTGCCCGGGTCTCGTCTCACAGAACAGTCCACGTTTTTCCTGCGTTTGTCTTTTTGTCATGTGGAAAGCATATGTGACAGGGTAGATTCATCTGGCTTCTCATTAATAGGACAACAGCGATGGGTAATGGTGTTTAAGCAATCTCAGCCATGTTTTAATGAGCAAACTGAGATTTCCCCTCAGCTACCTCTGTCCACCACCTTCCCACCTTCCCACCTTCCCACAACAGCTAGTACTTATTGACGGCCTTTCCGTGCCTGGGACTGGAAAGGGTACCAAGTAAGCAAACTCAAGTCCCCGCTCCCACCCCGCCCCCATCCCCGTCCCTGCCCCTGCCCCTGCCCCTGCCCCTGCCCCCGTCCCCGTCCCCGCCCCCGTCCCCGTCCCCATCCCCGTCCCTGTCCCCGTCCCTGTCCCTGTCCCCGTCCTGCCCCCACCCAGTCCCCATGAGGCTTATTCTAGAGCACCTTTTCTCCTCAGGTTCACGGGACTACCCTTTGACAGTAACAGCTCCTTTGCTTTTGTTTATTTTCTTATTTGTTTTTATTGTGCTGGAGATCAAACCCCAAATCAAACCTTGCTTTATGCTAGGTCAGCAGTGTGCCACTAGCTACATCCCAACAGGAAGTAGAAAATCTATCAAATGTTGTTTAGATTTTATTGATGTTCGTATGTTTGGAAGGTAGTTCAGCAGGAGTCTCTATATCAAGAAAGTAGAGAGGAACGGACACCTGGCACTGGCCTCCACGCATGTACCATGGCAAGCATGTACTTATTCACTCACACACATGTGCATACACACACACACACACAAGTCTGAACTGAGCCATTCAGGCAATGCTTGTCACTGTTGGTTAGCATGGCGTGATGGCTCGCTCAGTGTGAGTGTGAGTCATGTAGTGTGTCCCAAACCACTCGGGACCAAGGACTCCACTCAGGGTTCATCACGGGCACACGGGACCAAGGACTTCACTCAGGGTTCATCACGGGCACTCGGGACCAGGGACTCCACTCAGGGTTCATCACAGGCACTCGGGACCAAGGACTTCTCTCAGGGTTCATCACAGGCACTCGGGACCAAGGACTTCTCTCAGGGTTCATCATGGACACTCGGGACCAGGGACTGCACTCAGGGTTCATCACGGACACTCGGGACCAGGGACTCCACTCAGGGTTCATCACAGGCACACGGGACCAAGGACTTCACTCAGGGTTCATCACGGGCACACGGGACCAGGGACTCCACTCAGGGTTCATCACAGGCACTCGGGACCAAGGACTTCTCTCAGGGTTCATCACGGACACTCGGGACCAGGGACTTCACTCAGGGTTCATCACGGACACTCGGGACCAGGGACTCCACTCAGGGTTCATCACGGGCACTCGGGACCAGGGACTCCACTCAGGGTTCATCACGGGCACTCGGGACCAGGGACTCCACTCAGGGTTCATCACGGGCACTCGGGACCAGGGACTCCACTCAGGGTTCATCACGGACACTCGGGACCAGGGACTCCACTCAGGGTTCATCACGGACACTCGGGACCAGGGACTCCACTCAGGGTTCATCACAGACACTCGGGACCAAGGACTTCACTCAGGGTTCATCACAGGCACACGGGACCAGGGACTCCACTCAGGGTTCATCACGGGCACTCGGGACCAAGGACTTCTCTCAGGGTTCATCACGGATACTCGGGACCAGGGACTTCACTCAGGGTTCATCACGGACACTCGGGACCAGGGACTCCACTCAGGGTTCATCACGGGCACTCGGGACCAGGGACTCCACTCGGGGTTCATCACGGGCACTCGGGACCAGGGACTCCACTCGGGGTTCATCACAGACACTCGGGACCAGGGACTCCATGGTGCATTTACATGTTTTGAATTTTTGGTTGTCGTGACCCCAGAAACCTTGCCCTAATGCCTGATTTTTCATGACTCGCACCTTCAGCTGCATGACCCCATCCGAGGGTCACAGCCGCAGTGTGAGCAGCTCAGATAGGACAAGTAAGAATAATAGAAACTGATAGCCTAGTGACACAAACGTCATCTGATAAAAATATCAAAAGGTGGGCTGGAGAGATGGCTCAGCAGTTAAGAGCACTGGACAAGCAGTCAGTGCTCTTGAGTTCAATTCCCAGCAACCACATGGTGGCTCACAGCCATCTGTAATGGGATCTGATGCTCTCCTCTGTTCTGTCTGAAGATAGCAACAGTGTATTCATATACATACATAAATCTTTAAAAAAAAAAAAAGGAGAATATCAAAAGGCTTCAGAAAAGAACATGACTTTACTTGATTTGTTACTTTTATCATTTGTTTTTTGTGATGATACAGGGAATCAAAACCAAGGGCTCACACGTGCTAGTCAAGCACTAGCACTGAGCTGTCCTCTCCCTGTTCTCTGATGCTCTTATAGTAGAAGACAAACCCTTAGCCGGGTGGTGGTGGCAGCGCACGCTTGTAATCCCAGCCCTTGGGAGGCAGAGGCAAGCGGATTTATGAGTTCGAGGCCAGCCTGGTCTACAGAGTGAGTTCCAGGACAGTCAGGGTTATACAGAAAAACCCTGAGAAACCCTGTCTCGATAAAAAACAAAATCAAAAAAAAAAGACAAACCCTTGGGAGCTCTCAGGAAAGTCACAACAAGGCACACCACAGAGTACAGACACATACACACATACCAAGTTCATAAGAATATTAATATTTCAATCAAATTGTTAAAATTGTGTGTGTGTGTGTGTGTTTACATGTGTGCAAGTGCCCACAGGTGCCAGAAGAACTTGTAGGATGCCTACAGTTTGAATGTAGTCAGTTGTGAATCCCAGTGATTGGCTGGGAGCCAGTCTTGGGTCCTCTGCAAGAATAAATAATTGTTCTTAACCCTGGCTTCAGCACCTGTTGATCAAATATTTTAAACAATAGACATATACCAATATATATATACCCTTCTTAAATGAACTCTTCTCCCGCATTCGGGCTCATTTCAGATCCCCCACCTGTGCTACGGGTCGATGACCGGCAGCGTCTGGCCAGAGAACGCCGTGAGGAACGAGAAAAGCTGCTAGGTAGGCCGAGCCCCGCCCCGCATGTGTCTGGTCATCCGGACTGCCTCGCTGAAAGGCTGGTTTTTCTGCTCTAGGACAGACACACTTAACACTGTCCACAGGCGGGCGTCACGGTGGCATCTGCTCACCCTCGTGTGTTTGTGAATGTGGCTGGAGGTTGGGGAAGCAGCCTTGTGTGTGATCCACGCAGGTGGCCAGTACTAAGTCACAGCCAAGTGCACTCTACAAAGGGGAAGAAGGAGAAAGGGTGCGAGGAGATGAAACAGCCCAGCTTCTAAGCGCGAAGGCATGAGACTCAGCACGAGACCGCTGTTGACTGTACAGACAGGAAAGGCAGAGACCTGATGCCGAGTCCCTGCTTCCCGCCTGTCACCAGAGGCCCTTGTGAAAGGTCAGCGGCTCGGTGTTTGCTGAAGCCACCTGGCAAGTCACAAGACTGGCTTATCAGGAAGTGGCCAGTGGCTTCCCTGTTCTCACGTTGGCCAGGGACGCCAGCGCCAAGCCTTCCCTTAGCCTCTGCCTTTTGTTTGTTTCCCTCAGAACTGAACTTGTATATCGAGCGGTTTCAATCCAACAGCAGTGCTTTCGGGGAGTGGGGGTCCAGAAAAGGGGAAATCATTTGAAATGTAAATAAATATATCAATAAATTAATTAAAAAAGAGAGAGAGAGAGAGTGAGGGTGAGAGTAACTAAAATGTTCTCTATATGAAATTGTTCAAAGTAAAGCAAAACATGGTTGTAGGATGTATGTAGATGTTTTGGACTAAGACAGGCTGGGGCCTGAGGTCTTTGCAGGAAGTGGCCCATGCTTTCCTGAAGTTGCACAGTCTAGAAGAATTAGTTCATCCTTGAGAAGACCCGGCCTCTCCCCTAATCCTTCTACTGTTCCTGATCAAGTGTGTGGCACTAAGGGGTCTGGTAGCATGTTTAGCACAGGTCTGTTTCTCCTCCACGCGACAGTAGCAAGATGGCTTCATTTCGTTAGCAAGATGTCATTTTGTTTGTTGCTGTGCTCTTTACTTTTGTTCATTTTTTTACTTAATTTTTTTTCTTTGTGTGTGTGTTGTATATGTATGTGTACATATGTGTATGTGTGTATATGTTGTGTATGTATGTGGGCCTGCATGTGTGTATGTACATGTGTGTGTGATTTATATTTGTAGGTATCCATGCTGTAGTGTGTGTTTGGAAGTCGGGGAACAACTTTTTGGAGTTGATTCACCATTTCTACCATTATGTAGATTTTGAGAAGCAAATTTCGGTCTTGAGGCCTGTGAGAAATCATTTTATCCACTGAGCCATCTTTTCAGCCATTTTTGTTGATTTTGCTTTTATGGACATGGGGTCTTTCTACCCAGGCTGGCCTCTAGCTTGGGATCGACTGCCTCCTGAGTGCTGGGATTACAGGCACAGGGCACCATACCTGGTGCTGCTGTCTTTAAATGTCGTTAAACACATTTTCACTCACTGGAGGGAAAATAATTAAGCTCCGCCGTTTTCTAAGCCTGGTGTTTCCTCTAGACCCAATGATCCCCTTCTGCCCGGCTTCCTGCAGACAGGCAGTTCCTGGGAAGCTCGCTGGCTGTGGCCTTAGGGCCCTGACCTCCTTGGTGCACGCTGCTCCCTAGTCACAGTGGTGGTTAGGAAGGTGGCCAGCATGGGGTATTAAAAACAAGAAAGGTTTTTAATGAATAGGAAATCTTTTAAATATGTACAATGTAAGAACAAGAAACGGTTGGTAGTGTCACCTGCTACTGTGCTTTTGAGTTTGTCATGCTACACAAGTGGAAATGTTTCAATTATTAGAAAACTTTGAAAAATTAATAGCCAGTGATTGTGATTATTTTCTGTTGAGTGTGGGTTGAAGTTAACACTTCATCTGGCGGCACAGTGGGTGTGCTGGTGCTGGTGCTGGTCTGGTGAGCAGACAGGCCGGGGTCTGTTATTTTCTATGTTCAGTGTGTGAACTTCTGTGCTTCCGTGGTCAGACGGTGTATCCTGTGGACGCTCTTCCTCTACTGTCCTTCAGTTTTTCATACGCATCCATCCTAGTTCTTCCTGTGCAAGACTGTTGTATGGACTGGCTGGACAGGGGCATATGCTCTCTGGAAGCTTTTGCTTCTTGTCTTGAAAGCTTCGCAAGTGGTCTCCTCTGTCTGTCCTCCACTCCTCCTAAACCAGTTCAGGCTGCTCCTTGAAGCTCCCTCCTGATTGCTGCTGCTTCTCTTGTTGTCTGACTTCCAAGCTTTAATTTCAGGGTTGTTGTTGTTGTTTTGTTTTGTTTTGTTTTTTCACCCAGGGGAATTCTTTGTCCAGATCTTGTGTTGGCTGGGCTCCGCTCCCTTGGATACTTTTGACAGTTCTCACTTCTCCTGCTACTCAGAAGGCAGCAGTGACTCCTATTGTCTGAGACAAAGCTTGTAGGTCTCTTCTCTGTAGCCTGGGCTGGCCTCGAACCCCCGGCCCTTCCCCTGTGTCAGCCCTCTGAGTGCCAGGATTGCAAGTGAGAGACGCCACACTCAGTTGTCAGCTCAGCTTCTGTACACATCCATTGTCACCTGTCTCCAGAACTGACTCAGCCTGGTAATGTGTCTGTACGGCCCCACCTGGAATGTGTTCCTGCTTGGGCTTCAGTCAGTCAACACCACCCGGTTAGACATGGCTACCACGCCACACCTCTGCTTCAGACCGCTTGCTTGGTGGCTCTCTGTGTCACCCAGTAGAAGCCAGAATCCTGTGCTTTGCCTCCTGTCCCTGAAACCCCCCAGACACACCCTTGAGTCAGACCCTTACTAGCTGCTGTTGGCTTCACATGCAATAGACCGTCTGAGAGACCTACAGAGGCCTTAGCAGGGTATTTCCTGACCACCTTACTCAGGTTCCCAACTCCGTCAAGTTATAGCTCCTCCTTTCTCTCTAGTACTGCCAACATGTAAACAGGAATATTCCTAATTTATCTACTGCTACATCAGGCTCCACTATACACATGTTCTACAAAGGACAAAGGTTTGTGCCTTTTTTTTTTTTTATTTCTAAAGCCCACAGACAAACTTAGACTAGACGTGTGCATAGTACATGTCCAACAATTAATTGTTGAATGCTATGTCGAGTAAATCTGTGCATTTTAATCCAGGTAAACACAGCAGGTACTGCAAGTCGGCACCGTTGCTGATGATTGTGCAGGGCCTGATTTGACTGTAGTTGTGTCCCGTGGGTGCTGTTTTTAAAGCTTAGCCAAAGGCTCAGATGAGCAAGACAACAGTGTGTACACCAGCTGAATTTGAATCCTACTGACTTCCATGTGCGTTAATACTCCAGCAATATTTTGACAAAGCTCAAGAGACTATTTAAGGAATATTTAGCAACAATAAAAAAAAATAGAGCTAGAGAGATGGCTCAGCTGGTAAGAGCAGTGACTGCTCTTCCAAAGGTCATGAGTTCAAATCCCAGCGCCCACATGGTGGCTCACAACCATCCATAAAGAGATCTGATGCCTTCTTCTGGTGTCTGAAGACAACTACAGTGTACTTACATAAAATAAATAAATCTTAAAAAAAAAAAAAACCCTCCACATTTCAGGAGATACAAAATTTCTCTTTTTTTTGGAAATAATGTCTATTTAAGAATATCGAAAATAATTTAAAGTGTTAGATTTACTTTTTGAAATGTTTTAGCATACTTAATCTTTTTCAGATACCAAATCCTGTGTTGTACAAGCATGTATGTTGTTGTTGTTGTTGTTGTTAATGTTGTTGTTGTTAATGGTTTCAACAGTGTCACTGATGCTGTAGGAAAACACTCTAGCCCTGAGCTGCACCCCAACCCTCTAAGACCAAAATCTTTGTGACTGTATTTCTATTCCCAGTTAGGGGTGTCTAGGCTTTTCCGGGTTCTAGAAAACCGTGAGAGAGGAATGCCGACAGTTTAGTGTGTAATGGCACCTGACACCAGGCCTGACTCCATGTGTGGGCATGGTGTGAATGTGCCCGCACATGCTTGCACATGTATGAACAGAGAAAACAAAGTAAAAATATAATTTAAAAATTTTAATGATAAAAGATATTGTAGTGTGTGTGTGTGTATGTGTGTGTGTGTGTGCATGATATTGATACAGATCTTGTTGACATTCTAAATCTTTAGCTTGTGTTGTCTTTCACAGCTAAGTTTAAAACTGTTCTAGAGATCTATCAGAATGTGTTTTCAAAATAACACAATAATATAAAAGTGGCTTTGGCCTCGGAACACATTTCAGTTAGCTTGAGGTAATTATACCAGACTCTGCCCTTCCAGCCATAGCTTTGCTTTGCCTTTTTCCCATTCTAATTTTAATGTGAATGGAGAGATGAGTCATCATCTCAGCCTGCTATAGGATGTTCATCTCAAATTAGTGTTAACAGCCAGCGATACTGTGACTCCAGCTAACGTCGTGTGCGAAGACCCTTCCGACTTCATACTTAGCATTTGTTGAACAGTTTTCTTTTGAGGAAAGGTTTGGAAACCTCAGTTACCCAAAAATGAGAGGCAGAGGGTAGAAAGGGAGAGGGGGAGAGGAGTGTCAGAGTCCAGGGAGCATCCTCTGAGCAGTCTCTCGTCCAGAGTGTGGTGTGCAACTCTGGCAGGTCTGTGAGTCGGTGCTCCACTCTACTGGAGTTCCTAGACCCTCAGGCAGGGGAGAGGCAGCTCTGGACCCCAGTGCCTCCTGTGAGCACCTACCTGGGCAGCTGTGTCATGACTCAGCCAGTTGGAAGTTTGTGGATGGTGTAGGTACGCAGGCCTGAATGAGGTCTTAGGATCAGGTGAATAATGTGACCAACTCTTTATCTTTCTACTTCTAAATTTACTTTGCCCTTAAGGGTGAAAATAAAGATCCTAACCCTGAACAGTAAGAAACCTGTGGGCATGATAGTCTGGGGGTGACACTGAGTAATGGGGACCTTCCCTATCTCTCCCCCTGTGGAGGAGGAACATTAGTCACCGGGAGGGGTTCCAACCCAGACACTTTAACAGAATGGCCCTTTGTGCTTCCAGAGTCAGATGATCCAGAGTCTAAACTCCAGCTCCACCACCCGCATGTCCCGATACGCAGAGCGAGTTCCCTTACTCCCTGTCTCAGGCCTGGACATGACTGGGGTCAGGGCAAGGTGTGAGCTGAGCCTCTTTCCAGGTGGAGGAGCCCGGCCAGTCAGGTGGCGAGGTGCCTGGTGCTTCTGAGCTGAGGAATAGCAGATGTGGGTGTGTGTGGGTGGGGGGGGGGTGTTTCTGTGCTTCTAGGAAGGTCCCAGTGAGACCGCTGTGAACAGAGTCACTGGTCAAGCCAGATTCCGTTGCTTTAGCAGCAGCTATACTCAGATTAGAATTCTGGGTGCTTTCTATCTCTAAGTTCCTACTTGCTTATCTCAAGCCCTTCTGCCCACACATAGGGGGCGCGACAGGGTGTCTGTGTGTTAGTCTTCAAGCACAGGGAGACGGGCAGAGTGGGACCATCTCTCAGACCAGAGACTGAGGGTCTCCTGCGAGGCCAGGCCAATCAGCTCTACATAGTCTAGTTACCGTTAAAGGGAAAGGTGTTATCCCAGCTCTCCGGACACTGAGATAGAAGGATTACCCAGAGCTCAAAACCAGCTTGGGCTCCATAGAGACTTCCAGGCCTGCTTAAGCTGCAGTGTAATTTTGTCTCAAAAAATAAAGTAAAACAAAATGTACCATGGGAAAGCCTCGAATTATATTCATCAAGACGATGCAAGTCTTGCTTGACAGCCGTTTACTCCTTGGCTCTCCCTCCTTGTCTGTCTGTTTGTCTGTCTGTCTGCCTGCCTGTCTGTCTGTCTCCCTCCTCTTTTCCTTCCGTCCTCCCCTCCCTCCCTCTTCCTCTCCCTTCCCTCCTCCCCCTCCCTCCCCTCCTCTTTCCCCTCCCTCCTTCCCTCCCCTCCCTCCTTTCTTCCCTCCTTCCCTCCCTTCCCTTTTCCCTCCTTTCTTCCCTCCCTCTCTTCCCTCCCCCTTTCTCTCCCTCCATTTTTCTCTCCCTCCTTCTCTCATAATTCCTCCCCTCCCTTCATTTTCCACCCACTCCCATGCTATGAATGGACCCCTCCGAGTGGTGTGTTTTAACAAACCCACTAAAGCCGGGCAAGAGCAGAGTGTCTCCTCGGCACCCACACAGGTAGCCCTCTGAGTGGAGCTGGCGAACTCTGCGACTTCTCTGGAGAAGCTCTGACAGGAAGCAGCTTGAGCTTCAGAAGACCTCCAGGTGGAAGGCGATGCTGTGGACAGAGGTGGCACCAGTGAAGGAACTGAGGTTTTCTGGGCATGTGTACTGGTAAAGCTGCTTGGGAAAAGCAACTGGAGTAGGTGTGAAGACAGACTAGACTCGGATGCAGACAGGGCAGGAGAGAGAAAGATGGCAGCAGAGGGTAGAGAAGGCCCTGCTCGCTCGCTCCTGCGAGCACTGTTTCTAAGGAGTGACAGTCCGTGGTCAAGCATCTGAAGGGGCCACGGAGGAGGGGCCTGCGCGTTCAGGCTGCACTCACTGCTCCCGGAGCCTGAGGTGAGAAAAGACAGTCTCTGCTTTAGGGTGGGAGAATGGGGCGGAGCCCAGCATTGGAGCCCGCTGAAGTAAAACCCCTGCTCTAGTTCTTCTGCGCCATGTTTCTTCTGAGACCATCAGACCTCTCGGGATCCCAGCCTGCTTTGGATAATGGCAAGATTTCTGCTTGCTACATTGTATTTTCATCTCAAAACAAGTTATGGGGTCTCTTCATTACTCTCGTGGTTCTGGTTGTTTCTTCTTTCTATGGTGGAGATCAGCTCCAGGGCCTCCATGCTAGGCTAGGCAAGAGCTTCAGTGGAAACTGAACTCTCCTGTCCGAGACTCTTGGACAGCATACCTGAGCATTTGGTAATGAACACAAGCAAACTCAGTCTCAGGATAGCATTGATTTTATTGCTTCTCCCATATGGGAGCAAGGGTGGGGAATTGGTAGCAGTTGAAACAAGATCTCAGTATGTAGAGTAGGCTGGTCTTGAACTCATGATACACTTGCTCAGCTTCCCAGAGACTGGGCTATGGTCAGCATTAGCATGCCCAGATTCTTGTAGATTTTGAAAAACTCCATCTCCTTTGTTTTCCTGTTATTGGAAGGGAGTAGTGTGTGTGTAGTCTGGAAGTGTGGGAGGTTGGCTTGATGCAAATAAATACTGTTCATTTCATAGAGGTGAACCTGGAAGTTGCGCGTGCTTTTCTAGACTCTTTGCAGTTTTATTTTCACTTCAAAAGTCATTAGCTGGGAGGCAGAGGCAGGCGGATTTCTGAGTTCGAGGCCAGCCTGGTCTACAGAGTGAGTTCCAGGACAGCCAGGGCTACACAGAGAAACCCTGTCTCGAAAAAAACCAAAAAAAAAAAAAAAAAAAAAAAAGAACTCATTAGCTTCTGCAGCATTTACAGTTGCTGCCTAGATTTCCGTCCTTCCTTCTTTCCTTGATTGTGTGTGTGTGTGTGTGTATGTGTGTGTGTGTGTGTTTGCATCTGTTGCTTAGGATATGAATGTAGGGCCTTGTACTCAAATTCTCAACTCCAACGCCATTAAATGAGATTGTTTTCACCTGAGTGCTCTTAAGCCCTGTAAAGTGACTTCACTCTCCATCTCCAGACTGCCTTAGCTTTCCCCTCTCACTTCCCCTTCTTAGAATCATGAGCTAAATTAAGCCACATCTCCCTCAGGCAAGTGATGGCATCCATCTGGTCTCCCTTCTACTCCCGCAGTGGATAGGTTCTCCACCTGTACAGACATAACCCTGCTCAGGACCATGATGGGTGTAGCTGGGGTGTCCACCCGGCCAGTGAGCGAGCGCACTCTGAGATAGCGACCCTACCTGCAGCTTCTATTCACTGACTGCCGCCTGTGTCCGTAGAACAGGAGTTACCAGGATTAACACACAGCCCGTCATTCTGTCTGTTGCGCCCACAGAAGAGCGTGGCACATACCAGGTGTTGTGGGTGTTACATGAGCTCACCTACAGCCCTGACCAGAAGTCAGCGCTGTGGCAATTTCAAGAGAGCCACACACAGTATCACGTGTTTCCTGGCCCATAGCTGTCCAGTGGCAGGATACCACTGGACACTGGATACCTATCCTTATGGGTAGGCCCAAGTTCTCGTGCAGCTGTGTGGCTACCCCACTACCTATTTTTCATTCTAATTTCTCTTAACAAACAGGCACTATGTGCTTCTAAATAGAATCCAGATCGACAGCACGTTTCCGCGTTGTAGAACACCGACCTGTTGTTACCGCTACTGTAACCTTTGACTGTGCCATGAAAGCATCCCGGTGGCAGATGAGACTGACTTGCTCATGTCCTTGTTACTGAGGCTTAGGGAGTGGCGTCCATTTATTTTTTAAGAACCTATGACCTAGGCATGAATTAACTTCAAAGGAGGAAGGTTGACATTCGCAGGGTTTCGAGGGCTGTCTGGACACGCTCCTCTCTTACATAGGTGCATATTTATGAAATTAAATGAGTACTGAGTACTTAAGGATATAACCAGCTTTAGGCCACTGCCCTCACGGGATCCCAGGGGCTGGGCAGCTTCAGCATCAGGATTTCTTTTTAAAGATTTATTTATTATATGTGAGTATGCTGTAGCTGTCTTCAGACACTCCAGAAGAGGGCATCGGATCCCATTACAGATGGTTGTGAGCCATCATGTAGTTGCTGGGATTTGAACTCAGGGCCTCCGGAAGAGCAGTCTGTGCACTTAACCGCTGAGCCATCTCCCCAGCCCTAGGACTACATTGTCTCACAGTTTGGAGTCAGGGAAGCCTGGACCAGTGTTCAGTCTCACGCCTGCCTAGGCCTCTCTCCTCAGAGCACAGGCATCCAGAGAGAACCAGAGATGAATGGCTCAGCAGGTAAGCACACTTGCTGCGAGCCAGGAGACCTGTGCCTAAAATGCATAGCCACGTAAAGATGGAAGGAAAGAACCGGCTTCACAAAGTTGTTTTTAGCTCTCCATATGTGCGCTGTGGTCCAGAAGCACCACACACACACACACACACACACAGTGTAATAGGGGAAGAGAGAGCATGCTGTTGTATCTTTTTAAACACAAGCCCACTAATTCTAGCAGATGAGGCGCCCCTCCCCCCCAGACCCATTTGTTCCTTTTCTTATGTTTTATGGATTTGCTTCTTGAAACAGGGTCTTCTGCGTAGCCCAGTGGCCTGGAACAGTGGACCTCCGTACCTTCGCCTCAGTGCTGAGATTATAGGCACGCACCGCCATGGCCAGCCACTTCCAGCTTAATTTCCGTCTAAAGGATTTGCTTCCAAATACAGTCACGGGGATTAGTGCTTTGATATAGGAATTTGGAGTTAGGGGACACAATTCAGTTGATAGCAATTGCTGGGTTTTTGTTTTCAGTTTATTTTTTGTTCAGAATTCTTACTGACAAAATATTCAGCCTCAAAACTATAGGTTAATAGTTTAAATTACTAAAGTTCATAAGTAAACTTCCGATTCCTAAGATAGTCTAAAAGGCTGCAGGAACCGTGCTGCAGGCTCCTCTGAGGGCTCCCCAGCTGCTGCTATGATGATGACCAGAAAGTAGTATTTGTCTTCCCAGCATTGTTTGCCTGTTCTCTTTGTGACTGTTTATGGACAGTTGTGCTTTGAAGGGGAAAAGCCACACCCATGCAGCAGAACCTCCACTTCCTAGAAAAGAGATAATGGCTCCTAGGGGAGTGCTTACCTCATGGGCAAAGGTCGTCCCCAGTAGTCCTAAGTTTTCTCAAAGAAAAGGTCTTCAAGGGATTATTTGTTGTAAAAATTAATCACTTAAATAATAATGTACATCTGCATGTGAGCCTTTAATTTCTCAGTTAAGATGTTGTGACAAAGGTGGAAGTTGTGAGCAAATTTTCCTGAGTGCGTAAGTCCAGAGAACTGTTGTACTGCTTGAAGTATAATTTGGTTTAATCCTCGTAACTGCGTGAAAGCCCCTGTGTTTCCCCACAACTTGCTCAGATAGAACTCATTCCAGGTACCTTACCCATGATGCTTTTCACAGTGAACCAGGAAGTAATTCTTAAGCTGCTTTTCTGGGTGAACCAGGAAGTAATTAATTATTAAGATGTGTGCCTTTGTTTAAGCGGTCTTACTCTGGGAGACCGGAAACAACCTTGGCTACATAGAAAACAGAGCTTAGGAAATGCTACAGTCAAGTTAACTGAAGAAGACCAGATGGCAGGTCTGTTCACATACCAGTGGACCACTAACTTAGATCGACCTGCAGCTTTAGTTGAAATGGAAATTACTTGTCCCCAGCACCACAAAAAATAAAAGCCAAGGGTCCCATTGTTATTAGTAACCGGAGCATGAGGCTTGGAGCCCGCGGATTCGATTCTAACTAGACGCTTTGCCCTCTAACCCCCAGACTTCCACGGTTATGGTGAAATGCATGACAGATGTGAGGTCTGCCTTCAAAAATGGATCAGCTGGAGGCTGAAGAGGAGCAGAGAGAGAAAGCAGAGCAAGGGGTGCGGGCTAACTGGAGTAGCTGTGCTGACAGGGCAGGGCAGGGAAAGCAAGCAGGAGCTCAGTGAGCAGAGGAGTGTGCCTCCAGAGAAACAATTAGTCACAAAGGTTTATTGCATTTCATTGCTGGATTGACATGCTGCTGGGATCTGGGGGCTGGAAAGATGGCTCGGTGGTTAGGAGCACTGGCTGCTCTCCCAAAGGTCCTGAGTTCAGTTCCCAGCAACCACACAGTAGCTCACAACCATCTGTAATGGGATCCCATGCTGTCTTCTTGTGTGTCTGAAGACAGCGACAATGTACTCATATACGTAAATTAAATAAATAAATCTTTAAAAAAAAAAATAGAAATGCTGGGATCAAGTGTAGGGCCTTACAGATGCTGCGCATTCCCACTGAGCCTCTTCCCAATCCTCAGATCCTTCAGCGCCACCATAGAATAAAAACTGAGCACCGTTTTGTTATTAGTAACCAGAATATGAGGATTGTGCCCAACAGGAGAGATCTGTGCTCGCACAGTGGTGTTACCCAAAGTCTGAGTTAGATTACCTGAAACATTCGTAAGTTTTTTACTATCAAGCAAGTGGTAATTGCCTCTTTGAACAATGTATAGTAAATAAAATGCCACTAAAATTAAAATGCAGCCATTAAAAATGCAGATAGATTCAGGTTCTTCTATTTTTAACATTAAAAGGTCTCTAATTTTAAGATTTTAAGTAGAAAAAGTTAAGTGCAGAGTAGCTACACTTTGGAACAATTCAAACATATATGTGTCTCATAGAGATAGAAATAGGATATGATGGGTTCCAGAGTAAGAGATCAGTCACTGCACTTCCTGATACTTTGTACCAGTTGCTTAGCTCTATAAGAGCTGCCACTCTAGGGCCAGATACAGTGGTGCACACCTCTGATCTCAGCACTTGGGAAACAAAGACAGTTGGATTTCTGAATTTGAGGCCAGCTTGGTCTACAGAGCAAGTTCAGGATAGCTAAACCTACACAGAGAAGCCCTGTCCCGAGAAACCAAAACAAGGGGAAAAAATAGACCACTCTAAATGTATCTTTCTGTGTATCGTTAAAAGCTTGCTAATAAGGTTCCTGTGTAGAAAATCCAATTTTGCCAGGCAGTGGCGGCACACACCTTTAATCCCAGCATTCTGGGAGGCAGAGGCAGGCAGATTTCTGAGTTTAAGGCCAGCCTGGTCTACAGAGTGAGTTCCAGAACAGCCAGGGCTACACAGAGAAACCCTGTCTCGAAAAAACAAAAAAAGAAAAAGAAAAAAGAAAATTCAATTTTATATACTCGAGTGCATCTAACTGTCAGAATTCTGTGCTCCTGTTAAGTTCCAAGATGGCCTCTCACCGTGGCTTTATTCAGGCATTCAGTGCATGCTGTATAGAGCATATAGCACGTGCTCTTTCTTAAAGCCAGTTTTTAAGTTTCTTGAGCCTGAGATTAACTTTAATCTCTCTGGGACCGTAGGTAGGAACTTTGAACACTAGCTTCCTCGAATTTGACCAGATGACTGCAGTCCAAATGGCCGTGGCGCAGGCTAGGCAGGGCTCAGCAGCAGAACTGTTAGGGCAAGCCTGCCACCCCTGCTCCCTCCCCCCAGCTGCCCTGGATGACCCCAAAGAGCCTCGCCTTGAATTGACCTTGTCCTTTCGTCAACAGCAAGCCAGTTCAGCTCTCTGCGAAGGTTTGCGTCCTCAGATGCTAACTTTGAGAAATAGTTAATGCTGCAGAATTGCATATAGCATTAAATAGCATTGACCCAGGTGCCGTGGGACACTGGGGTAGAATGGTGCTCCTTCTGGGGGACAGGCAGGACTAGAAAGTCAACGATCATTCTAAAATACAAGTTCAAGAGCTACATAAGATTCTGTCTCAAAAAAAATCTAAAAGTTTTATGGTCCAAATTTTGGACGTTCTCACATAGTGTTAATAATACAGGGATTATTAGTTATCATGGTCAGAGGAAACTTCACATATTAAAGTGTCGCTGAGGGTAAGTTTACCTCCTGAAATGGGAAAGGAACAAAGGAGGAAAAGGTCCTTCATCTTCATCGTTGGGCGTTGTTCTCGGTTCTTTATATGTATTTGAATGTATATATGGATATGTTTGGAGGTGCATGTTGTACATGCACATATGCAAATGCATGTGGAAACCAGAGGTGTGTGTCAGGTGTCATCTCCCAGACGCCCTGTACCATGTTTTTGAGACATGCCTCTCCTGACCATAAGCCAGCTGGCGGGTTAGTGTAGGGTTCCGCCTGTCCCTGCCTCACCCCCAGTTGGGTGCTGGGGAGGTAACTGGGGTCCTCATGCTTGCATTGGCAAGTGCTTTTGTCACCAGCCTAGGGTACCACTATTTTAAAAGAGATTATGGAAATGTAACTGTTGATCCTAGAGCTTAAGGGCGTGCAGTCTGTGCCCCCCCACCCCCCAGCTCTACATGCTCCTAAAGAGCAGAACCCAGGGTGGCCTCCTCGGCACAGCGAGAAAAGCCAAGGCCAAGCCAGATCGCACAGGCTCACAGAGCCCGGTTTCGTGTAGAACACTCGCCGGCACGAGCCTTTCGAGTTCTAAGCTGCCTTCTCGGATCTCCCTGTTTTTCCCCAAAGCTGCGCGAGAAACCGTCTGGCTAGAGAGAGAAGAGCGCGCCCGGCAGCACTATGAGAGGCACCTGGAGGCGCGGAAGAAGAAGCTGGAGGACCAGCGGCTGAAGGAGGAGCGGAGGCGGGCTGCGGTGGAGGAGAAGCGGCGGCAGAGACTGGAGGAGGACAAGGTGTGGGGAGGGGCTCCCGTTCCATCCCGCCCCGGTGCAGACTGATGCAGCTTAGGCGGCGGGGGGCGGGGCGCAGGGCGGGGGCGGGGCGGGGGCGGGATAGAAGTGGGCTGGTTGGTAGCAGTGCTCCTGGAACATTGAGTTCTCCTGTCTCTTGTGGAAACCTAGTATGCATTACTGCTTTATTTGGCCATAAGAAAGCGCTAAAAATCACCCAGTGGGCTTCCGTAGGGTATTGCCGTATAGGTAAATATTTCCGCAGATGCACTTCATTTACACTTGACCCTTAAATAAGTGTTATATAAGGTTTTAGGAGATGAGGGAGGGGCGGTTATTCTCAACATAGTAAGGTTTTACAACATAGTGTAAACATGAGTGTCCCTGCTGGAGGGTTGGAACATGCTTGCCAGCCCAACACCCAGAAAACGGATGAGGCCAGATTGTCACAGGTTCAAGGCTAGCCAAGGAAGACTAAGCCTCAAAGAAAAGAGTTTGTCTCTCTTGGACCCCTTCCTATTCTTGAGAGTTCTTTCACTTTTCTGTAATATGTGTACTCTGCTTGGGGAGTAAGGGAGAGAAAACACTGTGTTCTCACTTTCTTTTTTTTTTTTTAAGATTTATTTATTAAGTACACTGTAGCTGTCTTCAGACACTCCATAAGAGAGCATCAGATCTCATTACAGATGGTTGTGAGCCACCATGTGGTTGCTGGGATTTGAACTCAGGGCCTTCGGGAGAGCAGTCGGTGCTCTTAACCACTGAGCCATCTCTCCAGCCCGTGTTCTCACTTTCTGATTTCTATTTTTAAAATACGGCTCCATATGAGGCTGGTTTATAGATATGGGACAAGTGCTTGTGACCCTGCATAAGGTTTAAGGTTCTGGTGCGCTCTCTCTCTCTCTCTCTCGCTCTCTCTCTCTCTCTCTCTCTCTCTCTCTCTCTCACTTATGTGCACACACACACACACACACACACGCATGGACAAGTTACGTGGGGGATAATGGTACACATCTGTAGTTCTTGCCATCAGGAAACTGAAGCAGGAGGATCACAAGTCTGAGCTTATCGAGACACATAGCATGTATAACTAACTACATAAGAACACATGTTGAGTGTCAGCTTAAGTGAAGACTGTACTAGTGTTGGTGAAGGCGTCCCACCCAGTAGGGAAGTATCTGTTATCTGAGTATCTGTTATACACGGGGACTTTTGAACTGTTACTGTTCCCATCTGAAAGTGCAGAAGGTGGGAAATAGAGTCTAACACCGGTATAGCGGGCCGAGAGATGAGGCGGCCTGCTGTGCTCTGGCCTACGCTGCTGCAGAACCTTCAGATGGCCAAACCTGACTGCCCGCTCTCCTGTCCCCCGGAAGGAGCGCCATGAAGCCGTTGTCCGGCGGACGATGGAGAGGAGCCAGAAGCCGAAGCAGAGGTATAACCGCTGGTCCTGGGGAAGCCCCCTCCACGGGAGCGCGAGCAGCCACAGCGGAGGTAAATGGGCTCACCGCCTTCAAGCCTGTTCTTTGAGTTTGGTTGTAGTTTTTGCTGGACAATAAGCATTTGGTTTTTGGTTTGGGGTTTTTTTCCCCCCCTAAATCTCTCGTTGCAAAACAGAAATCCCTCAGAAATCAGTAAACTATAACTAAATGATGCTTCCACTATTTGAGGACAAGGGGGTGGTGGAGGTCAGACTCAGAGTCCTCTCTTTGCCTTGGCATGAGCGCTTTCCCTAGAGAGAAACCTGTGTAGCGCCTCTGAACCCAACAGCCTCGACTGCTTTAAGGATCTGTTTGCATGAGGTTTGCAGGGCTGTGGGGTGTTATCCAAGGTCACGTTCTGCTCTGGAAGGATCTCAGCAGCGCAGCTGAGTCAGAGTCCATCCCATGAGCACATGTGCTCTGACCTAACATGTACATCACTGATGTTCTATAGGAACGCATGCTGATGTCTCAGACTAGAAACGGTGCTAAACGTCCAGGCTACCTCTCCTTGAATGGATATAAAATTATGTTGAAATATGACATTAGTGGAAGGCTTATCTTTGTACTGTAAATTCAGAATACCTCAGAGCTTACCCAATATGCCAAGTTACTTTTCTTTTTTTCTTTCTGCTGAGTCATCATTCCCCACGTTGTCGGAGCTTTAGGGGGGATACTAGAAAATCTGGGGCAGACATCCTAGTAATCGCTGACTGCCTGCTTTGTAGCTAGCTCCTCCAGACATGGGGCCAGTTCCTGGGTCACTGAACTGCCATCAGCCTAGTCACCACGCATGCGCTGTGTAGTGCATAGACCAGGACCGAGATAAGCGCGGTATTTAGGTGTTCCTCGAGGTCAGGTGACGTGGAGGTGTTGAAACGACCACACAAGGCACTTTTGCTTTCTCGCTAAGTAATTCTTAATAAAACCCATCTAAGTGTCTTGTAGCTAAGGATTTCCTGCGGAGCGCGCCCAGGTTAACCCTGCTCAGTATCGGCTTGGCTTTCATCCAGCTAGAGTTTTCTTCGCATGCTTGCTGTGTGTTTTCATTATTGTTTTAATGTTTTGTGACTTCTTTTAATTTCATGTGTATGAACGCTCTTTCTGCATGTATGCTGTACTCCAAAAGAGAGAGCATCAGATCACATTATAGATACTTGTAAACGACCACGTGGTTGCTGGGAATTAAACTCAGAACCTCTGGGAGAACAGCCGGTGCTCCTAACCACTGAGCCATCTCTCCAGTCCCCTCGGTACTGTTTCTTATAACCCCCTCCCCTTTTGTTTTTAAGTTTAGCAACTATAACCACAACTTATGTTCCTATGACCCTGAGCCAAATATAGAAACCCATCTGCCCCGTGGCCTTCACCACCTGCAATGGAATACACCAACTCTGCCGTCATAAAGATGTGATGCATTTCATCAGGAATAGTTTTCATGGATTCTCTGTGAAGAAAAATGGTCATGGTAAATGTTTTTACAACCATATTTTTCTTTCACCGAGTTTCATGCTTTCTGTCTTTATGACAGAGATGCTTTGTTGTGCAGTGTCAGACACCTTTGAGAAACAGTGAATTTACCTAGCCTTAATTCTTGCTTTCCACTTGGCTATTTGGAGCAGTAAGGCCAGTGAGGCATTTACGAGCTGCTACATAAAGTCCAGTGGCTGGATTGGAGCAAACTACAAGACATTTGTGTGAGAAAAGGGGGGAATTGGCCCAAGTTTTCAAAGGCTAGGAAATAAATCTCTTCTGCTGCGGGGTTGGGTGAGCCGTCTCTTCTGCTGCGAGGTTGAGCGATCGTCTCTTCTGCTGCGGGGTTGAGCGATCGTCTCTTCTGCTGCGGGGTTGGGTGAGCCGTCTCTTCCACTCATTGGCTCCTTCCCTTCCTTCGCAGCAGCCCTGTACTGACCCTGCTAATCAACTGAGTCCTCCCAGCCTAGAAATGTTAAGGCCATTAGAGTTAGCGCCTAGTCTGCCTTGCTGATACAGCAGCTAGATTACCAGGGAAACACTTATTTGTAAACCCACCTTTTGTGAAATCACTTTTTGTTCAGTGAGAAAAACTGGACGAAAACTGTCTCAGATGGCGCCGTACACCGCGGCTTGCCTCTGTGGTCTCACCACCCATGACAGAACTGTGGACTTTGGCGGATGACTGTCTGGCTCATCTCCTCCTTCTTACTAGGAAATAGATCTAAGTGTTTTTAGTAACCTGTTGACAAATACCTGGGAATAGGCTTAACACAGACACGGCTCTCCCAGCTAAATCTTAGTATACAAGCAGTGTCAGGAAGGGTGTCTCTGTAGAACCTCATGGCCGTGGCCTTCACCGTCCATCCTTACGGACACCCACACTCAGCATGGGTGTATTTCCCCTCTGCACTTCTGATTTTTCTCATTGCCCAAACCCCACCAGATAAATGTAAATGAAAGTCACAGGAATCACACTTGGTAATTTATTTTAAAAAAAAATTAAATGTCAGCTATAAAAGTAATTCTCAGTTAAAGATCCACTTCTCATTAATGAGACTTATTTCCAGCAGGTTGTAGATAACAGTCAAAATGGCTGTGCCACACACAGGGCACAATTCATCAAAACTGCTTCCTGCCGAGGTTACTCAGACCAGTGGGAGGGGTGTAAAGCCGCCACGTGGAGAGTGTCTTAAGTTGTGCTGTCATCAGCCCGTAATGGAAGACGTGTAGCCTCAGCCATCGTCAGATGCGCAGTGAGATGGATAGGGTTTTTTTTTTTTTCATTTTCTTTTAATTAGATATTTTCTTCATTTACATTTCAAATGTTATCCCCTTTCCTGGTTTCCCCTCCGAAAATGCCCTATCCCATCCCCCACCCCTGCTCACCAGCCCGCCCACTTCTGCTTCCCTGTCCTGGCATCCCCTACACTGCGGCAACTAGCCTTCACAGGACCAAGGGCCTCGCCTCTCACTAATGTCCCACAAGGCCATCCTCTGCTGCATATGTGGCTGGAGCCATGGGTCCCTCCATGTATACTCTTTGGTTGGTGGTTTAGTCCCTGGGAGCTCTGAGGTACTGATTGGTTCATATTGTTGTTCCTCCTATGGGGCTGCAAACCCCTTTAGCTCCTTGGTTCTTTCTCTAACTCCTCCATTGGGAACCTTGTGCTCAGTCTAATGGTTGGCTGAGAGTATCCACCTCTGTATTTGTCAGGCTCTGGCAGAGCCTCTCAGGAGACAGCTGTATCTGTCTCCTGTCAGCAAGCACTTGTTGGCATCCACATTAGTGTCTGGGTTTGGTAACTGTATATGGGATGGATTCCCAGGTAGGACAGTCTCTGGATGGCCTTTCCTTCAGTCTCTGATCCATACTTTGTATCTCCTCCCATGGATACTCTGTTCCCCTTCTAAGAAGGAGAGTTTTTATTGCGTGGAGTTTGTTCAGGCTTTGTGAACTTACTGGTGAGCAAGACTTTGAACTCTAAAGTCTTCCATAGATTATTAGGCTACAGGATAATTTTAACAGTAATAGTCATTGGCTTTGGTTGGATTCTGGTTTATAAGTTTATGCATTGATTCCACCTCTTGAGATCAGAGCCACCTACACCCTAGTACTAAGGCTCAAGCCCAGAGCCAAACTCTCCACCACTGAACCCTTTCTGTTTGTTTATTTTCTATTGAGATGACGTCTTGGGCTGCAGATACGGCTCAGTTGTTCAGCCCTTACCTAACAATGGGTTGAATCCCCAGGAAAGATAAGGAAACAGACAGACTGACTGACTTGTACTAAGTGGGGTTCACCTGCATCCCCTTGAATTGAAGGTCAGAGGCATAGTAAGTCTCAGGCCAGGCCATATTGAGACCCTGTCAAAAAGGAAAACAAAAAACAAAACAACAAAAAAAAAAAAACCCCAGGTGGTGGGCTTGCAAAGATCCCCAGGCTGTCCTCAAATTTATAGTTCTGACTTAGCATCCTAATAGCTGGGATATAGGCAGGCCCAGGCATGCATGGCCTTACTTGTCAATCAAATCATCCTACAGTGAACAACGGTGCTGCAGATGAAAGGTCTGTATAAGCAACGGGGTCTGCAGCAGAACCAGGCGTGCACTTCACATACACACACACACACCAGGTAGACAAGACACCCCCAGGCGTGTACTTTACACACACACACACACACACACACACACACAAACACCCCAGGTGGACAAGACACCCCCAGGCGTGTACTTCACACACACACACACACACACACACACACACACACAAACACCCCAGGTGGACAAGACACCCCCAGGCGTGTACTTCACACACACACACACACACACACACACACACAAACACCCCAGGTGGACAAGACACCCCCAGGCGTGTACTTCACACACACACACACACACACACACCCCAGGTAGACAAGACACCCCCAGGCATGTACTTCACACACACACACATACACACACACCAGGTGGACAAGACACTCCCAGGCATGTACTTCACACACACACACACACATCACACACATACACATACACACACACATATACACATGCAACGCACACACACACAGGACACAATTCATCAAAACTGCTTCCTGCCAAGGTTACTCAGACCAGTGGGAGGGGTGTAAAGCCACCGTGTGGAGAGTGTCTTAAGTTGTGCTTAAGTGTCTTAAGTGTGCTCACACACACGTGCACACTCACACGCACACTCTGGGTGTGCACTTCCCTGCAGGTTCTCAGTGCCGTTCCCACTGTCCCTCTCTCTGCTTCCCAGTTGGTCTGCATTGACTCTGCCTTTCTCTGCCCCTGGGTCTGTCTTCATCTGCTTGTATCATAATAGCATGCTTGAGTGAACTAACGTTTATATTATTTCTCAAGAAAAACATGTTTTATTTCTAGCCTTTAAGTTCCTCTAGTGTGTGCACTCCGAGAACTGTGCTGTGCGGAAGATCTAGAAACTATGCCAGTGGCCTCCAGTCCTGCTTCTTGTCCCACCGCTGAACTAGGAAATGCGATCCCGTGTGCAGGCGTCAATTAGCACTCTCTCCATCTGTTTTAGATCCAGACAGGCGGTCGGTTTCCACCATGAATCTTTCGAAACACGTCGATCCTGTCATTAGCAAGAGGCTCTCTTCCTCGTCGGCAACGTTGCTAAACTCTCCAGATAGAGGTACAGTCAAAAGGAAATGAAAACCTCTTTTGTCGCTTACCTAACGTGTTCTTTCCTGGATGTGTGCAGATGGAAATAGCTTCTGAAGTTGCTCTCCCTACATTTCTTAAATAGGAAGAAAAAAACTTGAGAGTAAAAAAGCATAAGCGGCCGAGCATCCTTGCCTTGGGACGAGAGCGTTTCTCGTGTTAGAAGGTGGCTGATTGGTGCGTTTAGCAAACGGTGCTTCCCCCAGCCGGTTAGCAGACGGAGTCACCCCTGGCCCACCAGAATGCTCATAAGTTGGCTCTGGACGGTCCTCTCCCAACCATCCCTGTGCCGGGAGTTCTGGGTGCCAGCTTTCAAAGGAAACCTTAAATGACTCGTAACAGCAGTTTCGTTTCACCAACTTGTTTCTCGTTCGGTCAGACTTCTCTCGTGGCTTTGCGATGTGTGTGATCGCTTGGTGTCCATTCATCTCAGGCTTGAGACTCCGCCTCATTTTAAGACTCTCACCACCGCGGCCTCCAGGCTAAGTCTTAACGGAGTTTGGAGTTTATGCATCCTATGGGTTTACTATACACGAATATTTAGTTATTCATAAAATGGAAGTTTTGTATTATATCAAGGGCAAAACAATCAGGCTTTTCAGAAAAGCTACTTGTTTTAATAACTACGATGATTTTAAATAAAACCAAAGACTTATCATGTAATGCAAAGTACACACTTTTTAAAAATAACAAGTTATGGTGACCTTGAGTATGTCTTTACAAGATTAGAAAGTGTCATGTCTTAGTCTGTAATAAGAATGTAATGTACGCATGTTCCGTGTGTGTCAGTTTATATATCTTGTATTTTATCTTATGGTGCCATTATAATATATCATGTGAATGTCAGTGGTAAATGTTTGAACAGCTTCTAATCCTATCTACTTACCCAAACTGTTCCTTTCTAAAGCCAAATCTGCCTAAAGCATTGATATTAGAATGTAATCAAGTTTTAGAGGTTTTTCATGTTAATTTGTTAAAATTTCCTTCGTAAGTATGCTTTACTGCAGACTAGGTGGAGTACGTTCCAGAGGGTTCCAGAGGGAGGGGTAAACCGTGTCTCATGCTCCTTTCCCTTCCTGAACATAAGATGTAGATCTGGCGTGCATGTCTGTCCCCTTCCTCTTCCTTTTAAAGTCCTCACTTACCCAGAACTTAATGTCATACTTTTGAGAGCCTGGGTCTGAGACACACCTTAGTTAAGGACTCATCATGCTCTTTAAGTTGAGCCTTGCTTTCCTGCCAACTACAGTCCCAGGTAGAGATAAGGACATGAGACAGGCTGGAAACCAGCGTGTGCCCTGACCAATCTCTGAGGATCGAACATGCTGAAGTCCTTGTCAGTTAGAAATAAAATGACGTTGGAACCCTTTGTATGACTATCTGACTGGATCTTCTTAGGTAATGTGGTTTGGGGACTAATATCCATTGGGTAGCCCATGTGTCTGTTTGGGGTGATGTAGTCAACCCCTCAGAGGTTGGAAAGCCCTGCAGGGTCATGAACCAGAAGCTCAACTAGCAGCCACGCCCCACCACCTGCGTGGCCTGCACGTGGCGTTTTCTCTGTTCTGAGACAGGGGATCACTATGTAACCCTGACTGGTCTGGAACTCAGTATGTAGACCAAGCGGGCCTTGAACTTGCCTCTGTCCCTCTGCCTGTCAATGCTGAGGTTACACATTTGTGATTTAAGGATTGGGAGATGTCTCTGTGAGTACCACAAGGGCATGAAGACCTGGGTTAGAGCCTTCAGCTACTTAAAAAGATCCAGGCACAGGCAGGTACAGTGAGGCACACTTTTAATCCCAACCCTTAGGAGACAGAGGCAGGTAGATAGCTGTGAGTTCAAGGCCAGCCTGGTCTAGAGTGAGTTCTAGAACATCCAGAGCTATATGGTGAGACCCTGTCTCAGAAAAGGAACAAACAATTAAAAATAAATTGCCAGGCAGTGGTGGCGCACGCCTTTAATCCCAGCACTTGGGAAGCAGGGCCAGGTAGATTTCTGAGTTTGAGGCCAGGCTGGTCTACAGAGTGAGTTCAGGACAGTCTGGAAAAACTAAAATAAATAAACAAACAAACAAACAAACAAATAGATAGATAAATAGATAGATAAATAAATAAATAGTTAAAAAAGAAAGCCAACACTCGCTGGTAATGCCAGTATTGGAGAGTCAGAGACAAGGTCCTTATGGCTCTCAGAACCTGTCTGGCTTCATCAGTAAGTGCCAAGCTCAGACAAAGGCCGCATCTCACAAAATAAGGGGAGAGGGGAGAGAGGCGCTCAGCAGTTCAGAGCACTTGTTCTCCACCAGAGCAGATGAGTTCTCCTCCAGCACTCGGGTCAAAGGGCTTAACAGTGCCTGTAACTTCGGCTCCAGGGGTATAACACCCTCTCCTAGCCTGGCTACACACACACACACACACACACACACACACAGAGAGAGAGAGAGAGAGAGAGAGAGAGAGAGAGACAGAGAGCATTCATTCACAGACCTACACATATATACATAAGTAAAAAGTAATAGTAATCATTAAGATGGACCACAGTTGATAAAGATCCTAGCCTGTGGCCGCCACATGCACACATACATAAACATGTACTTACGCCTACATACATACACGTGCACACATGTGTGTGTGTGTGTCACACATGTACAAAATAGGTACACAGAGGGGGGAAATACCGTTATTTTTAATACCTGAATTGTGTCACATAGACTAGTAAAATTACCGGGACGTGCATGCTTTCTCATTGATTGTTCCTATAAGGTGACAGCAGACACCACTGCCATTTGGAAATTTACATTAGCGGTGTATATCCTCATCTTTTTAAAGGATTTATTGGTTTTGTTTGTGGGAGTACACTGCTGTCTTCAGACACACCAAAAGAGGGCCTAGGATCACATTACAGATGGTTGTGAACCACCGTGTGGGAGCTGGAAGAGCAGTCAGTGCTCTGAACTGTTTTGCCATCTCTCCAACTCATATCCTCATCTTTAAAGCCACCCACATAACCAGACTTCCCTCAAGAAGGAACAGTGGCACTTCAAAAGAAGGAGCATGAGATTGTCTACTTTCAGCTTAACGTTAGTCTGGACAACCCAGATGTGGTGGCAAATGCCTAATCCCATCCCCAAGGAGACTGAGGCAGGAGGATCAAGGGCTCCCTGGCCTATGTAGTGAGCCCTTGCCTCTAAAATAAATAAATAGAAATGAGTCAATACATTCTCACCTTGAATCTGTATCATAGGACATAGTGATAGGTGAATTCTGCCCAGAATCACTTTTTAGCCTAAAATCATACGGTCTCATTCTTGCTATAATTTGAGTCAATGGCCACATCTGTGGAAGGTTTCGGGTAGCACTTAGGTATTCTTCTAATGCCAACAGTCAGGATCTAGCAACATCTAAGTTCTGCTTGGCACCCGTGACCCAGAAACCTTTGTGTTCTGCAGTTGACTGCGCTCACAGGTGGCATGTGCTAATGTGATTTTGCACAGCACCAGGTTAGCCCAGATCATTGAGTTCTGTTAACTTGAGACCTGCATGGTAAAGGGCTAGCCATGGGCCGGAATTGCATCCGGAGGTTGCCTGCTCTGATCTGAGGGGTCTCCTCTCATCGTGGTCAGCATTTCACACGTCTCCAGATCAAGAACTTCTCCATTAAACAAAAGGAAAAGGGATGTTGTCTACAAACAGATGTGCAGTCTGTCCATCCCCCTCTCTGACTTGTCAGTCACAAATGTCGTAGGAGTGGAAGTATCTATACATGAAACAGCTTCTATAGCCAGTACCCTGAAGACTCGCAGAAGCTGAACTCCTTAAGGGGCAGGGGGAGGTTTAAGGCCAGGAGTGGTGGGGTACACACCTTTCGTCCCAACATTTGGAAGGCAGAGCTAGGCAGATGGGTCTCTGAGTTCCAGGCCAACCTGGTCTACAGAATGAGTTCAGGACAGCCAGGTCTTTGTTACACAGGTTGTCAATGCTATCTTATCTCGGAAGGAAGCCTCAATTTATTTTCCCTCCCTTGCTGGTTTCAACCTTCTGTTCTGTTGAGCCGGATGTTCTGATGGAGCTGTGCTGTGCCGCCCATGTGCCTAGCACCCACTCCTGCTGCTGTTGGCTGCTGCCTTAGTAAGGCTGGATGCTGGGAAATACTTAGCCAAGGACAGTAGTCCAACCTGTGACCTGTAATCTCAGCACTTGGGTGACAGAGGCAGGACAGCCTTGAGTTTGAGGCCACCCACAGTGTGCAACCTTGTCACATTGATAATAATAATAACAATAATTAGCAGCAGCAGCATTTAAAGAGATCTCCCTAATACACAGGAAACCTAATGGAAAATTCACCAATTCTTAACTAAAGCGCTGATCAGAGTGATCACTTTTAAAATAAAGTCATGTCATTAAAGGACTTGCTGGAAATTGGTTCTCCCTGAACGGAGGCAGTTATTTTAAGTGTATCAGTGTCTAGCAGTATATGGTTTTAATAAACTGAGCAAGATTTCCAAGACTCTTGAAGTTATGTTCCTCTAAGAGACGGCATATATAGGACCAGCATGAGACGTTAGACCTGAGAGGTGCGGGCCAGGTCAGGTTTAGGAAGTTTTAAAAGGCTTTGATGAGTGGCGTGTGATCTGTATTACAGTAGCACATCTCAAGTCTCTTTCTTTACTTACCATCTGTGTTTTAGTACGCCATCGCCAGATGCTTATGATGCAAACAAACTCCTAATTGGTATGCTTTTTTTTTTTTTTTTTTAATCTCGTCCTTGCCAAATCCCAGTAGTTTGGGACCCACTGTGTCACTGTGTGGAGTTTGTTTTCAGATCTTCCAGCAGCACTGATAACCTTCAAGGCTTATCTTTGGACTTGGGCGTCTCTGCTTAATGTTGTCTTCCTTCGGCTTTCCCTTAGCCTTGATCCTACGCTCACGGTTTTTATATTGTGCCAAACAGGGACCGGAAAGAGCCTAGCTCGCTTGCTGAGTGGAAAGGTTGAAAGAACCCCACCCAAGCCTTTGCATGCGCCCTCTGTCGGCTTGCATGAGCACCTCGTACCCCGTGTTATCCTAAATCATTCCTGGAGATGCATGACTTTAACTCTTGCCCTACTTTATGTTAATCTAATCTTCATGTATCAGCCCCAATGAGGCTGATTACTGAAGATATACAGGAAGGCCTCCCCCCCCATCAGAGACGGGCGCCATTACTCTACTGCCGGCCATGATGCCCATCAGAGAGGTAGCCCGAGTAACCGATAATAGCAGATCCATCTGTCATCGAAATGGCATTTCCGTTTCAAAACCTGTCGTTTGCTTAACAAGTGCAGACCCCAAAACTCCATCCCAGCTAGCTGCCCCTTTAGAGCCCGCCATAAACAGCAGGTCAAGGCAAGGCAGTGTTTGTGGGATAGCTGCTCCCTTGGGTGGAGATGCCTGTCGCCCTGACTCACGGCCACATGTCCTCTCTAGAGAGCCTGGGCTGTCTCACAGGTTTGTCCAGACTGTGGAGGTCTTAGGTATGATGATGATCAGCACCCTCTCAGCCCAGGAAAGAATGTCCCTAACATCTCGCTTATGTGGTGACATTTAGCCCGCCGCCTGCAGCTCAGCCCCTGGGAGAGCAGCGTCGTTAGCAGACTTCTGACGCCCACACATTCGTTCCTGGCCAGAAGCAAAAGCACGGCCGCCTTGTCTGGAGACCCAGGTAAAGCCATCCAGGTGGCACTTTGTGGTGAGGTAAAGTCCTCCTCTCGAAGCCTGTCTGTTCTTCCCACATCCATCTCACCCCACCTCCGTTCACCCTGCTCCGTGCTTCTCTGTTGGTGTTGGCTTTGTTTCCCCTTTACATCCACCCTAGCCTCTTATCTGGACACCAGATGCCAGGCAGGCAGATGATGTCCCTCACCTGATCAGATGGCCTTTGTGTGTCTGTTTGATTACCAGGCCAAAAAAAAAAAAGTATCGATAGGCCTCCTTTTCTTTCTACCCCTGTATGCCAACAGATGACCAAGGGGAGTGGATATAATTTAAAACCACTCTGCAGACGTGGAAGTAAATCATCACACTCCTCTGACTTAAGCATGTAGTGTCTCACCCTGGCATCTTCCCCCTCCTGTACCAGGTTTCTACATGTGACCTAGCACCTGGAACCTTCTAAGCCCCAAGGTGCCGAGAAGGCTACTTGAAATGTACAGTGTTTCTTAACATTCACTGAAAACAGAACATACCTAATCTCGGCTGTTATACTGAAACCTTTTCAATGCCAAATGTGCTTGAGTGAGCCAACTGATGGGAAAGTAACTGTACTGTATCCAGTTGGTAAGGCCCACCCATATAGGCTCTGTGCTGGTGTCACGGTTGGATTTCCCAGCTCTCTCTGGGCACAGTTGGTGTGTCTGTGGAAGCAACCGAGCCACTCCTCGCCCTCTGCACTCAGAAAACCGCATGCTTTCTTTGAACAGTTTCTCTTAAAAAGGCCCGTTTCTTCATGCTCATGAGTCTGCTGCACAAATAAACCTCTTGGTGGTTGGATGGCCTTTCCTGTGTGCGGTACCCAGCTAACCGCTTCTCACTGTCCGGCGTCGGGATCACGGCCACAGGTCCGCGCATCCTCAACGGCCCTCTCCCTCTCTGGAGATGAGCGCGGCAGCAGTAAATGCTGACACCGGGCCACTTAGAGATCTTAAGGTGCTCACTTGCTATCCCTCTCGGCACTCCACACTTCATCTGGGATTTTTCTGAAGGAAAACGTGCAGCATTTTAAGATAGACTGTTTTGTACCGCGAACCTCAGACCTCTTTGCGAGTGACGAAAGCAGTCCTCTGTGTGCTGACTCCTCCAGGCTGCTTGCCCGCCCCGTCTCGTAGGCGCTCCGCAGGATGTGGCCATCACATCGTGCACGCGCATGCTGAATCCTGTGCTGTCTGTTGTCTTCTTCCAAAGCTAGGGGCATGTCTTTGCTGTTTCTGCTGGCGCTGACCCTGGCAATGCTTTTACCCCGTGTGCTCCCCACGCCATTTCTTCGCTGACCTGCCTCTCTGTTCCCTTCCACCCTCCCTCCCTTGTTCTGTGTAGTTGGGTACAATTGATGGCAGCGAAAAGCAGCGCGTGGACTTGGATCCTCTGCGTCGTCGCTGCATCCTCTGTGTCATGACCACCTGTTCCATTGGTCCAGCTTATATTTAATGAGATTAAGACTGCTAGGTTTTATAAAGATTTCCACTTGGATTTATGAATGTCAGTGTGTCTAGGTTGTCTGTCAGGACGTGTGCTGTCTTTATTTTTTTATGTGCCTTCCCGGTTATTAGTTTCCCTCCATTTCAGTTCTCTTTCTTACTTCATCTTATTCCCTGGTGCCAGTGGCAGAGGAGGGCCTACACCCATAGCCAAGATTACAACAGCAGTTAAGACCCTTGTCCCGTAAGGTGCTCGGGGTTGTGGTGGGTGGGGAAGGGTCCTGCATCCCTTTGTTCTGAGCTCTGAGTTCCCACTGAAGATCTTGATGGGTTAGCTTAATGTACTCTCGACTGCCAGGAGTAGTGGAGGACTCTCTCAAAGGCATGTTCATTCTCTGCAATTAAACTGAACAGGACGTAGAGCGTGCTGTGGGGGTGGGGGACAAATAGGCATTACTCCACTGTTTCTCCAGAAGAATGCTACTGTTCAGTTTGCAAGTTTCAGGTTTTCGGTGGTAGATGTTCAGAATTTAATACCTTTGGAAATTTTAGTGTTTTATTTCAGCCAGGATATTTTTGAAGAATTTAAGTTGAGGATTTTCAAATAGATAGAGATAAAGATATTCTTAAACTAAGTACGTTGGCATCCACCTTTAATCCCAGTATATAGGAAACAGAGGCAAGCAGATCTCTTTTGAGTTCGAAAGCCTGGTTCTCATAGCAAATTCCAGTGTAGCCGAGAAGAGAATATTTTCTACCTGTACTTAATGCCTTTTTCAACACTACAATAAAGACTAAATTAGGTCGCACCCAGGATGGTCTTAGCAAATATTCATTTTTCGCTTTGCACTAAAGGAAGATTAAATCATGTTTGTTTTCTTCTGTTCTCAGTGTGAGCCTAGATCTCAGAGCAGGCCCGTTGTCCAGGGTCCCTTGATCTTTAGGCAAGGTTGATGACCCCTGGCTTTTCCTGATTATTTGCCTGCAGAAACACCCTGCGCGGGGCATGGCTTCTGCAGCGTATTTGATTAACTTGGAAGAGTTTTACATTCGTGAACCCTTTCCTTGTCTGGGAAGTGAAAGCGCCTTGTGATACTTAAGGAAAAAACCTATTTTCCAATACTTTCCCTAGTGGTCACCACCAGCAAGGACAAGAGGCCCTCCTACCTCAAAGTACAAATCTACTATTCACCATTAAAGGTCAGAAGAAAAGCTTTGCGTCCTCTCCCAGTTCTTACAGGGAGAACAGAGGCAGTAGCAGTATTTCAGTTCACAGTGAAGAAGGGTATTTTGTTCGCTATGGGAAGAGAGGTTGCAGCTCCCAGTCTCCCAGCCTCCTTCTCCCGAGTGAGAGCCCGGGGGTCTGGACATGCGTGATGAGAGTTTTACTTGTGCTTTTGGAGCTGCGGAGCAGCTCAGCCAAGGGCCCAGGTTCCATGCCCAGCAGAGAAACCACAGAGAGATGCATGCTGGCACAGCTGTCTGTAAACAACGCCTTCTAAAGTTTATGATTTTAAAAATTGCTGGGCGGTGGTGGCACATGCCTGTAATCCCAGCATTCTGGGAGGCAGAGGCAGGTGGATTTCTGAGTTCGAGGCCAGCCTGGTCTACAGAGTGAGTTCCAGGACAGCCAGGGCTACACAGAGAAACCCTGTCTCAAAAAAAAAAAAAAAAAAAAAAAAAAAAAACAAATCAAAAAAAAAAAAAAAGATTGCCATACACTTAGTAATTTTGAGTTTTATTAGTACTATTAAATTAGCATTATGCTACATAGGACTGGAGAGATGGCTCAGAAGTTAAGAGCTCTATCTGCTCTTCCAGAGGTCCTGAGTTCAATTCCCAGCAACCACACGGTGGTTTATAACCATCTGTAATGAAATCTGGTGCCCTCTTCTGGCCTGCAAGCGCACATGCCGGCATAGTGCTGTATATACAATAAATGTTTAAAAAAAATTACCTATGTAAGTTTCTTTAAAGGTTTGCCTCAAAGGTGGGTGTGGTGATGCACACTTAGAATCCCAGTGTTCCTCCAGATTGGGGGGGGGGGGGTTGCCACGAGGTCCTCATGGTCAGCCCTGGTCTGCAGCAGCCCTGGTCTGCAGAATGAATCGCTGACTAGCCTGGGCTACACAGACACACAGTAAGCGTATGTCTGTAAAAGTTAAGAACTGCTGCAGGAGCCGGGTTTGCATGAAGTAACTTTATCATCTCGCTCGGGCACGTGGCATGATCCTCAGCCAGGTCTGCTTCATTTTTTTTATGGAAAACCAATTTTTTTTTTTTAAGTGAGATCTGAAATTCTGGCACCTGTACAATGTTAAATAAATTGCCTTAAGCCCATTGTTGTGTAGTGACTTGAGAAATGTCAATGTTCCTCTGAAGATGGGTAGTCACAGACTCAAGGTTCTGTCCTTAGTAAAACTGTCACCCCTACCCATGATCCAGTCACAGTGACAACCCCAACACACCATTCTCACCATTTTAAATAATTGCAACCTGTCCTCCCATATTTTCTATTCCTTGGCTTTGGGGTGGGGGTTGGGACAGAAGTATATATAGGTTTGCCTTCAATCAAAGCAGAGATCTTTTCCAGCTGTTTTTAGCTATCCCTGGAACAGGTCAACAGCTGGCAATACTTGGTAAGCGGCCATGTTGTATCTCCGTGGCTTTCCCTTACTGGCTCTGACCTGGCTCTCGAGACAGTTATAGGCCTTACTTGCCTGCTGCTTACCTGCTTCCTGGTTCTAGCTTTAGTTCTGTAGTAGAGGTAATTAGGAAAAATCTGTCCATAAGCTAGCCTTCCTTTAAAAACGGCATCGTGGATACAGGGTTTTAACGGAACCATTGGCCTGTAGGCATACAAGGCCACAACTGTCCCCAATCAGATCGGTTCTATGTCTTTAGTCATAACTGAAACAAACAGGTAGTATTGCCTTCCAGGTCTGTCAGCCGGGCGGGCGCCTCCCAGGTTTGCAGGTATAAGGCGAGTTGAGGATCTCGGGGCCGGGCGCTTTGGGTAATAACATCCTCTCCCCACTTTTCTTTCTGTCTTCTCCTGTGCCTGCCTCTGGCTCTCTCCGCTGCTCCTCTGGCTGTCTTGTGTGTAAAACCAATCACCTGCACTCTAGTTATCCCCGTTTGTCCTCGTTCAGCGTCCTACAGCCCCGTCATGCCCTTCAAAGCGGCACCCTCTAGAAACCCAGTGGACCGACCAAAGCTCTTGGTAACACCGCCCGAGGGCTCTGCGCGGAGGAAGACCATTCACGGCAGCGTAGCGGTGAGTAGCGTCTGGAGAAGCCGCTGTGTGGGAATCGGTGCTGTTTCTCTGCCCTAAGGTGGACTCTGGGTACAAGATCAGGTGACAACTACCCAGCTCCCGCCCTTTATAAACCCAGCTGGCTGTGCACCTCTCAGTTGGGGGCTTCGCTCTCTGTAAACATTCGCAACTCCTCTTTACTCCAGCACCAAGGAGTGGCAGGCCTACTCTGCTGGGACCTTTAACACTTATAAATAAGTGGTTAGGAAACATTTTCAAGGTAAGAAACTATGGTGCCTTTGAATTAAAATAAACCTGACTTCCTGCCCTGACCTTTTACCCCAACCATAAAGCTGGCCAAACTCTGAAGGTGGCTTACTCAACCGGGTATGAATGTCTGTGTGTGCCTGCCACTGCCCATGTCTTAAAACACGATGAAGGATTTGGAAACAGTTTTTGTTCAGTAGGCGCCTCTTGTAAGGCTGCTGAGTTATCTATATATACCCTAGTGTTTAAAGTGCAGGATAGATTATCTGTGAGCGTGCTGTAAATGCAGCGAGGTCATTTGTGTGTCTCTTGGAATCTTCATCTTTGTTTAAACTGTGAGCTTTTGTGCTGTGGTTGGGAGATGCCAACGTGGTTCCATGGCTTTGAAACCTGGACTTCAGTCGTTGTGTCCCCAGTCCCCCACAGGTCACTGCTTGCCTGGCAGGGATGGTTGTAGAGGCTAGAACCTTAAAAACAAAATAAAAACAAAAAGAATTGTGCCACACAGAGCAATTCTCAGGTTTAAGGCTGCTGGATACTTTAAAAGGTTCTGCTTAGAGTCGTGTCTGAGACTGAGGGCGAGCCCGAGGGTTTTGCCCAGGGGGAGTTTTCTCTGAGCCCCTTAGGCATCAGCGGGATTCAGAACTGAGACAGGCTCCCAGCCCTGTAGCCAAAGGGGAGCCTACCTCCGATGTCCGTGAGCTTGTACTTCATTAGCTGCGCGATGCTTTGGAGATCCTGGCTTCAGACAGAAAGTGACAGTGAACACTTTGATGTATACGCAGTAGGGGAAAGTATTTACTGAAGGGAGGGAAGGCATCTTTAAGGCCTTCTGAAAGTCAGGAGGAAGGATGACTGTGGCCAACCGTCTGTCGCCCTTGTGAGCTTTGGTGGTTGTCTGTCCATGCCTTCCTGTGTGTGATCAACTAGACTCTTGATTGCCTTGCAGTCAGGTAGTTGGGGACTGCTACCATCAGAAAACTGATGCTTATACCTACACTGTGGAAGCGGTACTGATTAACTATATTGAATGTCTGGAAAGTAGTTAATGGTATGGATGGACTGAATATTTAATTTTTAGACAGTGAGTACAGACTGGGGATATGGCTCAGTGTGGAAAGTGCTTGATGTGCAAGTGCGAGGAATTCAGACATGAACATGAAAGGTGAGCCTGGCCTCATGGCTGTAACTTTAGCATCGGGGTATAGACGGGTAGATCCACTGGCTTGTTGGCCGGCTGGCCAGCTGACATGCCAAACTCCAGGTTCAGCAGGAGACCCTATCTGAAAATACAAGGAGGAGAAACGGTTGAGCAAGGGCCGAGCCTACGACTTCCATCCACGTACAGGCACAGCACACGTTAAGACTGGAATTGGAGAATAACATTAAAACTATATAAGTTTCTGAAGAACTGCCCAACTGTTCTGCCTCGTGACTGTACCATTTTGCATCCCTATCAATCAGGCATGAGGATTCCAGTGTCTCCATGCGAACACTTTATTTTCTGTGTTGGTTTTATAATACCCAGCTTACTAAACTTGAGTGCTGTCTCACAGTTTGGGTTTGCATTTCAGTGGCATGGCATGTGTGTTGTAGACTGTGGCAATTGGTAAGCGTTTGGAAAGATGTTTACTACAGACTTCTGTGTCTGCATGTGTGTGTGTGTCAGCGTGATCCAGTTCAGGGCCTTGCACATGCAAGTGCTTTTGCACTGAGCCCCATCACCAGCTCAGGCCACTTTTAAGTCCAGTAACAAAATGTTGCATTGTGGGAGTTACGTGTTTATTCTAGATAATGGCTCCGGGCCATATAGATATAGGTTGCCTGTTCAGTCCTTCGTGGCTTTTGGCCTATAGAAATTTTTGTTTGATGTTCATGTGTCAGTTTTTGTATTGTTGCCTGTGCTTTGGGTCCATAATTTAGTAACAGGTCCCATAATAGGAAACTTTTCTGGATATTAGACCCTTTTTACACTTTTAAGACTCATCCATTTTGAGTTCATGTTTGTTGTTTAAAGGTAGAGTCCAGTTTCACTTTTTTCATGTAAATATCGCACTTCCTCGGTACTGGCTGCTGAAGACTGTCCTTCCCTGGTTGAGAGTCCCCAGGCTCTATGGTTTCTAGACTCTATTCTATCTGATTGGTCTACATGCCCGTACCATGCTGCTTCAACTGTAGCTTTAAAATCAGGAAATCTGAGCGGCCCAGTTGGTTCCTTTTCAGATACTGTAAAGTCCCTGTAGCCTCGAGCGCTTGTGTGCACTCAGCAGTGTGAGTGTGGAAAGGGTTCCGAGGAGGGATGATGGTAGCAGTCACCACCCATTAACTCACATCAGCATGGAAACCCTGGGAGTGCCTCTGTGCGTGCCATGCCCAGACCAGCGGCTGGATGTAAGGCAACAGAAGCATTGGAAAGAGAAGGACAGAGCCCCAGTTTGGGTTCCCATGGCCATTGCTAGTTCACTGTCAGCTTGATGAAGACAGTCAAGGGCCCATTCCCTGAGCCCTGACCCAGGAAACCCAGATGGGCAAAGGTAGCCCCAAGTGCCTCACATTGCGTTTCTCTTTCTGAGTTCCCAGTCGGCTCTCCTTGATCTTATTTATGCCACATCAGAATGTTTTTACATGGCACACACCCTCAATTGCAACTCTGGGGAGACAGAGGCAGGTGGATCTCTGTAAGTTCAAAGCCATCCTGGTCTACATAGTTAGTTCCAGGTCAGCCAGAGACCCTGTCTCTATAAACGTGTGCACGCGCGCACGCACACACATGCACACATGCATGCACACACATGCACACACACACACAGGTACTCTCTCTTGCGCGCACGCGCACACACACACACAAACACACATGCACGCATACACATGCATGCACGCACATGCATGCACACGCATGCACGCACATGCATGCACACGCATGCACGCACATGCATGCACACGCATGCACGCACATGCATGCACACGCATGCACACACACGCACACTCACTCTAGGTGAACCTGATGGCAAGCCCGATGACCCCAGTTCCATCCCCAGAGCCATCCTGCTAGAAGGAGAAAACCAACCCTGACTTTCACAAGTTGTCCTTTAACCCAACACAGGCATGCACTCACGGAGGAATAAACAAATAAGGAAATAAATAAATGTGTGTTTTAAAACGTTTTTAAGGGAAGAAGAAAGGACTTACATTGGTACCTCAGCATCTCTCTTGGGAAGGAAGGTGGGCCCTCCTCCCTAGTTGTAGGCATAAGGGCTTCTCTAAACCCCACTCAGCAGGGAAGCCATGGGCTGCAGCTTTTACCACCCAGAGATTGCACCTGTCCTTCAAGGCCCCACCCGCCTTTGAGGAGTCAGCTGGGGCGGAGGGTGGCCATGCAGCTGGATTGATCCAGTCCTGGCCCAGCACCATGGGAAGATCTGTTCTGCCCTCAGTCACTTGCAGCTCAGCAGGTCAGCTAGGGTCACATTGTTCCGAAAGCTGGGAGAAGCAGTTAGAGGAACTTGGAAGAGAAGGAGAGAGGGGGCATTGTCACTGGCAGCACCGGCTGGGTGACATCTGCCTGTCCCTTGTTCCCTAGTACTGGCTTAGCCAGAGGTGCCCAGCCAGCCTCCCTGCTGCCCATAACAGGTTAGAGTCTCAGATCTTTCTCATTTTCCCTCTCTTTCCGGCCTTTGGTCCCTCCATCCTCTGTCTTCTGTCCTCCCATCTCCCTCCTCCCCCCTCCTTCTGTCCCTCCCTCCCTCCATTTGAGATTCTTCAAGCACTAGGCTTCCTCCCCTCCCTTCTGATCCCTCCCCCACTCTTCCCTGGTGACATCAGAACCTCGGAACCCATCTCTGGTCTTGTCTTCGTATGTTTGTCCAGATCTCTGGCTGAGTGCTGGGCAGGCATCGGGGAGACCTGGTGCCTGCTCACTGTTGGAACTCTCTAGGAAAGGGTGGCCTACACTTCCTCACCCTGGCCCCTTTCCTTGGGGAGAAAGGGGCCCCTATGTAAGGACTTATCTACAAATGCCACATAAAGGGGACCGTGTCTCTGAAATAACAGACATGTGAATGGTATTTTCCAAAGCAGAAGAAAGCTGCTAAAGAACAGAAAAGTAGGACATGTGCTTAAAGGTCCTTTTAAATGGGCTGGTAGTGTGGCTCAGTGGTAGGGCACTTGCTTGTATGAAGCCTGGGGCTTAATCCTCAGCGTGGCAAAAAGAAAAGTTACAAAATGTAAAACAAAAGGAGAGACAAGGCAAAGTAATTCCAGGTAATGTCCAGATAGAACACAAAGACTCTTTTAAACAGTTTATACTTTTTTTGTCGTTTATTAATTTTTTTGAGATTATAATATAATTACATCATTTCCCCCTTCCCTTGACTTCCTTCAAATGCTTTTTGACAAAACAAATCAAATCACCCATCAGATCTACTTTATTCCTGTCATCTGTGTTGACTCAATTATACACTGTTCAATTGTTAGCCGACGGGGCCTTGTCCTGCACTGGAGTGGATATTTGAAATAGTTTAGAAATTGTCTTAAGTTCTTACAAACACTGTAGTTTGTCATTGGATGTGATTAATATGAAAATTCTAATTCTTGAATTTCTCTGAACCCAGAGCCATAAAAGAGAGCGGGAAAGAGAGCACCTTCCCTTCCACGTTTCCCCCGGCGCCCGCAGGACTCTGTCTCCTTCTAATCTCAAAGCGAGGTCACCGGCCCCGGCCCGCCTTTGGTGAGTGTGGTGGAGGTGCCTGGGAAGGTCCACCCTGGCGAATCAACTTCTGTCTTTTAGCCAAAGGATCTTTGAACTGGGTCTCCTTAGTGGCTCCTTTTCCACATTGACCACAAACAGAAAAACACTCCTATAGGACCGTCTGCTTGGTTGTACACGTGGGTGTTCTGGGCTCCGGGAAGCCAATCCTGAGCCGCCTATTGTCCTTGTCTTCTGGCCCAGGCTCCCTTCCAAGTCCATGCCTCACCTGCCTGGTGCTCCCCGGCCCGCGTCCTCCTTGCCGCCCGGCTCAGGCAAAGCGCCTTCTGCTCAGGCCCACTCCTCGGCTCCTGGCAACATCCGCCCTGGCAAGAGAGAAGGGAAGGCGGAGCCTGAGAAAAAAGACCCCGAGAAGAAAGTAGCCAGTGAGCCCCCAATAAAGGGCAGGGCGCCATTAGTGAAGGTGGAGGAGGTCACAGTGGAAGAGGGGACAGCTGCGAAGCCACCTGACCCCGGTAAGAAGGGACCAGCCTGTGCTGGGGTGCGGGCCGGTGCTGGGGTGCGGTCCAGTGCTCTGTGCTTGCCCTGCCCACGAAGGGTTTTATTTAACTCCTTTTTCATTACTGGGTATTGGAAATTCATATTCTCATTCTTTCTCTTCCCCTTCTCCCTCTCTCCTCTCCTCTCTTCTCTTTCTCCCTTCCTTCCTCTCTTCTCTTTCTCTCTTCCGCACCACTCTGTATCGTGAATGCACTAACTCATCCTCCTAAATCTCTAAACACAGGTGAAGAGCATCTTCCCAAAGCACTCTTGGGGACAGACGTGTGGCAGGGAGCCTGCCTGTCCCTGGCAAGGCTCTTGCTTCCTTGCGTCTAGGGTCTCCCGAGAGCTCTGGGTAGATTCTTTTGAGACACAGTCTCACCTTGTACTCAGGCTGTCTCCCAAGTGCTGAGATTAAAGGTGTGTGCCACCACACCCTCGAGAAAAGATGGCACTTAGCAAAGTTATAGCGGTGCACACCTGTGATCCCAAGTCAGGCACCTGGAGCAGGAAGATCGCGAACTGGCTCTGAACAAGCCCCAACTACACCAAAATCCTGTGTCCAAATGGGGACAGTGGCGGGGGTATTTTAAACCTTAATCAGAATAAATGAAAGGAGCCTCTCCATTGGATGCCACCTGCCCAGCCTGAGTCCCGGGTGTGGCCTGGGTGCTAATGATGCCCATTAAAAGGCTTTGATGCTGTGGTTAACTAAGTTACCAAAGCACAGAGATACTTACTATAAAAGGCAAATGGAGAACCTTGCCTTCATTCTGCTCAGAGTCGGGCTTCCCACAGACCCTGCCACTTGGTAGATAGTGCTAACTGATGCAACTGCTATAAAAGAAGACTTGGTGACAGAGTGTGAGCTGGGTTGGATGTCTCACACATGCAGTTTTGTTATCGTTGCTTGGCTACAGAAGAATATAGTGGAACCGTGAGAACACACTGCGGTGTGTCCTCCCTTCTCTTTGAGAACGATGGACCCCAGGCCTGGGGTGTGGGGCACGCCAGTGTTTGTTCTGTTCCTTGGATTTTCATTTCATTCCACTTGGTTCTCTCCTTGTACCTATTTGTACAGCTGCCCCAGCCTCGGCCCCCGGTCCAACCCCGGCCCCTTCTCCAGCTCCGGACACAGCACCATTGTCCACCGTGACTGCTGGTGTCGTTCCTAAGACTTCTGCAGGCACCACCGACCCTGAAGAGGCTACGAGGCTGCTGGCTGAGAAGAGGCGCCTGGCCAGAGAGCAAAGGGAGAAGGAGGAGAGGGAGAGGAAGGAGAAGGAGGAGCTGGAGAGGTAAATCTCCCTCAGACCGGCCCTGCCACCAGAGAAGGCCTGGAGCCTGGTCCCTCCCGTTCCCCTCCAGCATGTGGAGAGTACAGTCCTTTGCCATCCTTGGTTTACTGATGTTGAATATGGAGCCCAGGGCTTGTCTGTGCCAGGCAAACACTCTGTCATCTGAGCCACATCTCCAGAACTATGTTTAAAATCAAATTTTCTTCTGAATAAATAGCAACATATCAACGCGGATAGGAAAATGTTTAGGGGGAGGGGGAAGTTCTATGTAATCAAGTAGTCGCATCCATTTTAAGTAGCCTTTTCTGTTCTCTGAATGCTTCGAGCAGGTATGTACAGATACACACACACATACACACACACACACACACAGATCCATATATGCAGTGAAGGTATAGCTGTCAGGGCACGTACAGGCGGGCACATACGTACGAAACCAGATGCATATACAGGCAGGCACATATAGACCCAGATGCATGTACAGGCGGACACGTATAAACCCATAAGCTTGTACAGGCAGGGACCTATAAACCCATATGCATGTACAGGCGGGCACACACATCCATACGCACAGTAAAGGTACAGCTGTCAGGTCTGCTTCCACATTAACGCTTCTTCAGAGTGACAGTGTCTTCACTGTCACTGTATCACTGTATAGCTGCATAATGCCAAATACATGTTCTTTCAGGTCAGACTCCCTTCAGCTTGGTAAGGAAAACATTTACTCCAGAATTGCCTGCCAGACATAGGCCCGGACGATGCTTTTGGCAGGAGAAACCTTATGTGCAGGAAAGGCGGGTCCATAGCCAGAATAAGTCTCTACTCCAGGAAGGACAAAGTGTTGTCCTTTCCACGAGGGAAGTGGTCCGATATAGTCATGTCACGGTCACCCCAGGGAATAGCACCATATCTGGGGCTCAGCGCCTAGTTTCTGCTGTTGGCAGTTCTGGCGCACCTCAGCAGCTGCAGCTGAGAAAACAGCTGACTATCCACAGAACAGACTGCTGTCTGCTTGATTGCTGAACTCCTCCTCAGCTGAAGTAACCTTTGATGAGCGTTTACAGGGGACAAAACATCTTCACGTCCTTTGCCCATTTGAAGAGATCCCTCCACACACTTCTCTTCCCCAGATGTCTTTCTAACCAGTTCTCCAGTCATGCTTTTTCCAAGGCCCTCACCCTCCGGCTAGTCCAGTGGCTACAGCTCATGAGTCAGTGACTAGTTGAGAAGCTAACTGGCCATTTCCCCTTCTAACAAAATGTGTCCTACCTGAAGTTCCTCCCACTGTGAAGATGGTCCCTTACCAGTGTCTTTCAGAGTTGTCCCCTGTAAGGCTGCAGCTGCCCACTTCTGGGTGGTGCCTGCATAATGTGCAGAGCCATCAGTAATCAGGCCCCAGTCTTCCTGCCCCCAGTCAGCCGGTCATAGGGAACACCACCTAGGCTGCAGGCGCATGCAGGCAGCAGACAGCATTATAACAGAAGAAACCATAGGCATTTGCGCAGCCTCTTTATGTGACTTGCTTGTGTGTTCAGTATCTGCTTAGGCGTGTATATATACCATTTCCATTCGATAATAGACTGCTTCTATGCACAACCTAACCTTATGACCTGGTGGCTCAGGTCTCATGATAACATGGCGGCCTGTTGTCAAGTGTTCAGTTTCCACTGTGGCCCAAGAGCAGGCCGAGAGCTGTCTTTCAAAAGAGGAATAGTTGTCTGTAGATAATGACAGAGCCTTGCTCCCAAAGGTCACTTCTGTGATTCTCCTACAGGGGCCTGCCGAAGGCTCCAAATAGCAACCCTTGTTCCCAGCCACTGACACTTAAAGTACCATCATGTCTGCTGGATCATATGGGCCAAGAGGTAGAGCAGCCTGCACAGCAGCCTGGACCTGTTGTAGAGCCGTCTCTGTGCCAGGCCCCACACAAAGCTATCAACTTTCTGAGTCACTCGGTATATGGGTCAGTAACACACCCAGGTGGGGAATGTGCTGTCCCCAGAATCCAAATAGGCCCACTAAACACTGGGCCTCTTTCTTGGTAGTGGGAGGGGTCAGGTGCGATAACTTATCTTTCGCCTTAGAAGGAATATCTCTGCATGCCCCACTCCTGGTACCAACTTCTGTTTTACTACTGAAAAGAGGCACCATGACCATAGTAACTGATAAAGAAAAGCATTTCATTGGGATTTGCTTACAGCTTCAGAGATTTAATCCATTCTCATCATGGCGGCACACAGGCAGACATGGCGCTGGAGGAGTAGTTTAGAGTTCTTCATAGAAATCCACAGGCAGTAGGAAGGGAGAGACACTGGGCCAAAAGTCCATCCCCGGTGCCACACTTCCTCCAAGAGGTCACACCTCTTATCCCTCCCGAGTAGTGCCACTCCCCAGTGACTAAGTATTCAAATGTATGAGCCTCTGGGGGCCACTGCTCAAAACACCACAGCCATGGGCATGGACAGACAGACGGACAGACAGACAGTGTTCTGGTTACAGCCTGTTATAACACTCTGACCTAAAGCAATGTAGAGGAGGAATCAGCTCATTTGGCTTATGCTTGGCACGAGTCTGTCTGTGAGGAAAGCCAGGGTAGCAACTCAAGAAGCCCCCGCCCCCAAGCTGCACCCACTGAGGAATGTGCTCGCCTCGCAGGCTCACTCACTGGCTCATGCATTGCTAGCCTTCATAGACAGCAAGCACTGCCTGCAGCTGCCTGGGCTCTGTTACACGGTTAACAGCCAAGACAGTCCCTCACAGACAGGCCCACATTCCAGTCTGATGGAGACAGTCCCTCAGTCCCTCAACTGCCACACTCCCATCTCAGGTCCCGGACTGTCCAGTTGTCCATCAACACTAACTGTGATGATGTGCTGAACCTGGGCCTGGTAAGGCTAGTGTTAGCAGTTGTTCCTGACAGATCTGGGGACCCTCAGGCCTGCTGGGGGCCACCCTCTTGGCCGTGCACACCCTTCAGTCCACAAGGAGCTTATATGGCCCGACTTCCTCCTGACCTGATACAGACATTATTAATCTCATTTTCAAAGGTTGTTTTGGTTCTGGAGAGATGGCTTAGCAGTTAAGAGCACTGAGTGTTTCTCCAGAGGCCCTGAGCTGGACTCTGCAGGCACCAAGCATACATGTAGAGCCTGAATATGGGGATATACAGGCAAAATTCCCTACACATGGAATTTTGTGTTAGATTTCTTATTCAGGTGTAATTATTTAACATTCATGGTAATTGCTAAAAATAATCTATGTTCAGATATTCAAGTCTCCCCCTTTAAAAATGAATAGTAGACTCTCTGGAAAAGCAAGTTACCCCCCAAATATCATTGGGTGATCGCTGCTTCTGACAAAAATGAAGCCATAGGGGGTTGGGGCGCGGAGCAGCAAAGGTTCCATAGCCATGGTAGACTGTGGCTTCCTCCGGGGCTTTGACCTGTTGCCCTTGCCAGACCCGGCCTCTCTTCAAAGAAGCGCCTTCCTTCATGTCTTTTCCCAGACAAAAGATAGAGGAGTTGTCCCGAAGGGTGGCTGAGGAGCGAAGTCGCCGGGAAGAAGAAGCCCGCAGGCTGGAAGCGGAGCAGGCGCGAGAGAAGGAGGAGCTGGCGCTTCGGCTGGCGGAGGAGGAGAGGGAGCGGTCGGAGAGGGAGGAGGTGGAGCGCCTGCAGAAGCAGGTGTGCGCCCTGCCCCAGCCCAGCCGGGGCTGTGCCCAGATGAATGGGGTGCAGAGCGGGTGTGGGCTGCCCGAGCCAGGGGCCCTTTGCACAGGAGCGGGGTGCAGAGCCCAAGCTGGCAGCCGCTCCACCGGGATTCGCTCCCAGACCGTCAGGGCTGCTAAGCAGAAGAGGGGTTTGCAAAGGTGGGCGGGGTTGCCAGACCGGGCATCAGCAGTGGTAGTGATCTGTTTCCAGAAAGAAGAGGAAGCCCGAGTCCGGGAGGAGGCAGAGAGAGCTCGGCAGGAACGGGAGAAGCATTTCCAGAAAGAAGAGCAGGAGCGCCTGGAGAGGAAGAAGGTAGGGCCTGGGCCGGGTCGGAACCGCACCCGCATGGTTCTGCCTCCTTCCTGGGTCTCGAGTTGCCTGAAGCCGAGAACAAACGGTCAGGAACAAAATGTCCTACCCTTGCCCAAGAAATGGCCCTCGGTATTCCAAGAAAGTTGCCAGAATTTCCTCCTTCCCCAAAGCAAGTTGTCCTACCACAGCAGTTAAAATGGTTCCAACCTCTATTAATAACTCCAATTAGGACGAAGAACAGTGAATTATATTTTCTCCACGTTTTAATAATCTGCTACTGTTTTGTTTATCGCTGGCATGTGCCAGGCTGGGGTGCTTTGTGTATCTCATCGGCCTTCTGTGTGCTTTTTTGCAGCGACTTGAAGAGATTATGAGAAGAACCAGGAGGACGGAGGCAGCCGATAAGGTGCTGGCATGGCCTTTCTAGCACTCTTCTGTTGTGGGAGGCAGGGCCCTCAGGCTGGCCTCGCTGACCTTGACCTTGATCATATAATGCCTGCCTATTTCCCAAGGGCTGGGGACTGCTGGCCTGGGCCCTGCTGGCTCTAACTTTATTTCCTTTCCAGTCACCTCCCTGCTTAGCGATCAAACCTAGGCCCTCACAGGTACTCCAGTGAGCACTCTACCACTAGGAACGTCCCTTTAAAATTCTTATATTGGTTTCTTTCTCTTTTTAGAAAACCACTGAGCAAAGAAATGGTGACGTAGCCAAAGGAGTTCTCGCTGGAGAGACAGGTACTTCTTCTGTCAGCGCACATGTGCATGTGTGTGCCCACAGAGGCCAGGAGAGGATGTCAGATCTCCTGGAGTTAGTTCCAGCTGGCTGCAAACTGCCTGGTGTGGCTGACTGTAACTGCTGAGCCATCTCTCCAGCCCCTAAGGCGATGGTTTGCAGCCTGAGGGTCACACTCCCTTAGGGGGTCATATAGCTGATATTTACATCATGATTCATAACAGTAGCAAAATTACAGTTATGAAGCAGCAAAAATATTTTTGGTTGAGATGGATGGCCACAGCATGAGGAACTGTATGAAAGGGTTTCAGCGTTAGGAAGGCCGAGAGCCCCTGGTCTAATGGGTGACTTTAAATGTACACATCTTGATAGGATTTTGTCTGTTTGGGGATTTTGTTTAAACTAGTTTAAACTGTCTCATTCTGTAGTTTCTGTACAGTCTAGATCTGGATTCTCGGTGCACCTGAGGAAAATCTCGAACTCCTTGTCTTCCTTCCTCAGACTCCCAAGTGCTAGTGTTACCGGGCCTGCATTACTAACCCTCAACTGAAATTTACACGTCCATAACTTGTATTTATGACAAGTCTTAGAATAAAAGATTTAAACATCATCTCTCTTAATCCTGACTTCAAGAGAGAGGTACACTTTAAAACATGCTGATTTCATCATAACTTGTTATTCAACTTGTAACTGTGGTCTTTGGGCAAGTTACTGTTTCTTGGAGATCTTAAAACAAAAGTAGCTTAAATAAAAATGCAATCAGCCTACATTTCTGTAGTCCCATCTAGGATCAGTTTCATCTCTGTGTGAGGGTCTTGGACAGTGGCAATCTCGTGCTTGGTCACTAATGCACTAGTTGCTCTGTCCAGAGAGCATTCCTGTGTTAACCCTGTCACCACAGATCTGCTTTGCTTTGTTTTGCTCGGAATTGAATCTCCAGCCGTCCCAGAGCGCCAGCTCCCCCAGCCCCACTGCGTAACATGGTGTTTCCAAGACCGTTACTGCCAACACAGGCAGTCAAGGATTATCAGACATTTTAAGATAGCCCACCCTAGGTTTGAGTCAGATGTCAATAGGGTTGCCTTAAGCTGGACTCCTAATGCTGAGTCGCAAATTAGGTGGTAAAGCGAGGGACACACACTGTGGGCCTCCATTTGTGCGGTCACATCCTTCTAAGTGTGACTGAATTCAACTGAGTTTGTGAAGCGTGGCTTCCTCTTCTATGGTGATTTGCTTTGAATCCTTCAGTAAAAGTGTTCCGTGTCAGCCAGTCAAGTCAGTCAGCCACTCCATCAGTTGGTTTGATTTCAGTGTTTATGTCCAGAACTAACTTAGTACAAACAAAAGCAACAGTAACAGTTATTTCTGCCCTTCAGTGAAAACTTTGCTTGTGTTAACGCATTTAGTAGCCTGTCAGGCAGGTCCTGTTATCCAGGAAGGATTAGGGTTTCCCTTGCCCAGCGTCCCACAGGCAGTGAGTTGTACCGTCAGGTGAGAGATCCAGGTTCTGGTCCTAGGGAGTGGTTTGATGGCGGCATGTTAGTAACGGTTTGCTCCCCTTGTGCATGCAGAGGTGTCTGCACTGCCACAGATGAACTCTCCAGGAAACGGAGAGTCTGCAGAGAGCCCACAAGGAGTCGCTTCACAGCTGTCCAAAGGAACCACAGAGAGGTGAGCTCAGCAACTGAGGCCTTTTTCACTGAGGGAAGATGTGTGTGTGTGTGTGTGTGCGCGCGCGCGCGCGTATTACAAAGTGCCGTGTTCACCCCACCCAGGTAGAATGCCAGAGTTTAACAGGAAGGTTTATTTTTCTCCTTAATTTTTTGTAGAACTTGTATCTCTAAGAAAAGGGGAGTCCCTTTTTCTTTACTCCTCATGGTGAGATCTGAGTGCGTCATAAGGACAATAACCAACAGCCGGCCGACCTCACCAGTGCAGGCTGGCCACCCTGGCATCTTGGAAATCTAAAGCAGAATTAAAAATGCAAGGCCATGTGGGCCACAGAGAAAGCTCAAAGCAGAGCGGTCTGTGGAGAACAGAGATGGAGAGGAAGGGGAAGGGGGTCCCGTTCATCCTGTACCAAGAGTGCTTCGAATGCCACAGTTTCTGATGTACAGAAAAGCTGGGTACAGTAATCCCAGGACTTAAGGAAACTGAGGCAGGAGATTGTTGGAGATCTGAGACTGGTCAGCACCACAGAGCGAGACTGATTAAACCCAACACAGATAGGATGGTTGGTTCGTGACTGATTCCAGCACATAGGAGACTAAAGAATTTGGGTTTGAGGCCAGCCTGGGCTACAGAGTGAGACCCACCCACCCCCAACACTACAACAAGGAAAAACACGTGAAACACAAACAAGAAAAGTAGATCACAGTGGCACACACTTATAATCCCAGAACTTGGAATATTGAGACAGGGGTATCTGATATTCAAGGTTACCCTGCCTCCGCCTCACCTCTAGGTTGAGACCCTGTCTTCATGCAGGGACAATGAGAACTAATTTGCATCTTCACCAGCCATGTATAAGGATTCAACCCCCACCCCATCCCCCCTAGCCTCCCACCCCACCCTGTCCTCCACCCACTGCGTCCCTGCCAAGATCTTCAAGCCCCGAGCCCTCTCCTCACCCATATTCTTTCTGCATAACAGATTCCCCATGAAAAGCATAGAGAATTTTATGGGCATCAGGTTCTCAGACTTGTTGACCTGTAACTCACTGTGTAGACCAGGCTAGCCTCATTTGCAGAGATTCCCCTGCCTCTGCCTCCTGAGCGCTAGTACTGTAGGTGTCTACCACCATGCCCAGACTCACATAGAGTTAAAAAAGGGTGGGACCAGTAAAATGGTCAGCAGGTAGAAGTGAGGGTCATCAGTCCTGATGACCTGAGTTCCATCTTCAGGACCCACACTTCAGAAAGAGAAAACTGACTCCTCCGGCTGCCCTCCAACCTCTTCTTGCACACCATGGAATGGCACACAAATAAATAAATGTAATTTAATTTATCTTTAAGACTTGAGAGTCGGGCATGGCGGTGCATGTCTTTCATCCCAGGCAGAGGCAGGTGGATTCTGTGAATTCAGGGCCCATCTGGTCTGCATAATAAGTTCCAGGAGAGCCAGGACTACGTAGAGTTACCCTGTCTCAAAATAAAGTAAAAATAAAAAATTGAAGAACTGATGATGACCTGTTTCCGTTGTAATGACCTATTCTAAAAAATTGTCCTATTCGATAAGTGTTATAAGATTTTCAAATTGAAGATGCAAATTTGTCACAGCTCCCTATCTGTATTTGCTAATAATGATATGGTCAGTGTTGCATCTTTCTTTATTACTATTATTGGAGGACACACGTGCGGAGGCTAGGGGACAATCTTGTAATGTTCAGGTTTTCATCTGGCAGGAAGTGCTTCCACCTCCTGAGCCATTTTATGCCCCTCCCCAAGTTTCTATTTTATTTCAAAGCCGTAAACTGATTTTAAAATAATTGTTATAAAAATAAGCTTCATTTTAATTCATCCCATGTCTGACCTTTCACAACCCCAGTTCTCCAGATGTGGAAAAGCAGCCAAATGAAAATGGAATGTCTGTACAAAGTGAAAAGTTTGAAGAAATTATAAACTTGCCTGTTGGATCAAAAGCGTCCAGATTAGATGTCACCAGTGAGAACCCAGAAATTCCTTTGAAACCAATTTTGGCCTTTAACGATGAAGGGACACTTGGGCCCCTAACTCAGGTGGACGGAGTGCAGACACAACAGACCGCAGGTGAGCTAGTTGTCAACTGCTTTGTGTAGTCATCAGAGTGAATGGTTGTTTTGTTCTTTGAGGGAACGAGGAAGCCACTGTAGATAAGATTGTGGGTGATCATGGAAGCCGAATTTTGAGATGCCCTGGGTAACGCCTAGGCCCTTCCTGCCTCCCTCTCAGTCTCAAGTACCCAAAGACCAGGTCAAAGACCAGCCTTGTCAAACAGCACTCGTGCCAAGCACCAGACAGGCTCCATGTTGGACTAGACTTCTCTGGGCTTTGTCCCTCTTCCGTGGGTCATCAATACTTCCAGACTGCCTTGGGCTCTCTTGCCATTTTTCTCATTTGGGTTTGCTAACCTTGTTCCACATGTTTTCCATCTTTTTAAAACCCAAAACGATGCAGATAGGATAGATAGGATAGCAGTAGTAAGAACCAAACTCCAAGCCAGGCTCCCACTGAGCCTGGGTTCTTCTACTCCACGTTCATGGTGGCTGAGCCTGCCTATGCCTCTCTCACACAGTCCTCGAGTCAAGTTGACCTGATGTCTTCATACAAAGAGAACAATAGCTAGCCGAAATAAAGAGGCACATCACGCTTTACTGCTCGGTGGTCATTACCAGCTCCATAACTCAGTCCCAGCCATCAGGGCAAGTGGGATAGGCTAGCTCGCTCACACCCTCAGCAAGCCTGGGTTTGGTCTGCCTACCTTCCCAGAAGATCAAGTTTATCAGCATTTCCTCATACTGTTCCTAGGTAGAGAACTGGCCAAGTTCCAGATACTGAAGTGGAGTCAGTAGAGGACTATGGTTAAACTGTCTGTGAAGCCATAACAACTTTGACTAGGAAGAGGCCCCTGAGGAACCGGTCTCCTTCTCTCCTCTGGGATGTTACCGGCCTTAGTGGAATGTCTTCTAGGTCATACCACCTGGCTTTGTGATTGCTAAGTCTTCAAAGCAGCCTGTTTAATGTTCTGCTGCTGGAAACACCGGCGCCTGCCGCTTCCTGATTTGTCCTACCCCGTACGTGCCGGGAGGAACAGCTCCCACCTGGCACTCTGCTTCCCTGTGTTTTAAATCATCCTTTTCCTTCCACCATCTTCAAGAAGTAGTCTAGGCTCCGATCTCAAGCGCTGCACTGTTCCTTGGGGTAGCCATTCATTTATAAACATTCCTTCGCCCTCCTTTGAAGTTTAGAGCCCTAAGTGTTGAACACTGAGGACACAGGACCAACGACAGTGGTTTTCTCAGAGGTTATGGGTTTAAATGACCTAAGCAAGGTGTTTCTAAGTCAGGGGTGTCCCCTATGCTGACAGAAAGGGTCTGCATTTTTCCTAGTGCTGCCCTCAGATATGCTTATGAGCCCAACACAGTCTCCTGGTTTGATGTCTGTGTTTGGTTGTGTTGTTGTGGTACTGAGTAACCCAGAGCCTCATGTACACTAGGCAAGTGCTTTACCACTGGCTGAGCCGTACTTCTAGCACGGCTGACTGTTCTTATATATGATGCTATATAGAAAGGCATGGTGGGGTTTTCTTTTTTATAAATATAAGCTATTGCCATAGTATTCAATTTTAGATGGGTTATATTAATCTGTTCTCTTTTCTGTCTCCTCATTGTAGAAGTTATATGAGCATTTCCTCTGAAGAACCAAAACAAACATTTTCTACAACGAATGGAATTTCAGGCTCCAAAGGAGCCCCTCCCTCCGGTTTTCTAAAGAGTTCTTGACCATCATTTTTAAAAGATGTATTAAAGCCAGCTAAAGACAACAGACTTGGTAGCTTTTCTAATCATTTTCGCCAATAGAAAGAAATGCTCCTTAATCTGAAACCCTGAGATGGCATTTTCCAGCGTGTTCCTCCTTCTTAGTAAATCAATATTTTTCTGCGTCCTTAAAAAAAAAAACAAACAAAAAAAAAAACTAAAGAGCATTTCATTATACAAAGAAATGGACTGGCAAGGCATAATTATCACACAGACCTTTTTTGAATTTTAAACTTCAATATATAAGATTGGCAAAAATAAAATACGTTTTACAATGTAATACTTGACCATCAGTACCTCTTCGCCCTCCAAGTAGACTGAGTGGAGGGAATTTAAACAAACCTGATTGTTTAAATATTACTGCAGAAGCAGTTTGTAGAGGCAGCAGGTGGCCAGGTGACCTGGCTCATAAACAGCTGTCACAGGCGTACTGCAGACCGTGGCCACAGTCTTCTGAGACTCCTTTTACAGAACTATACTGACCAATATGAAAATGTGAAAACATTTTTTTCAGAGCAAGAAAATAATTTGCTGTCCTCTCTTTGTTCCCTGTTTTTGGGGTTTTTTTCCCCCCTACTTTTTAGAGAACAGGTTTCTCTGTGTAGCCCTGGCTGTCCTAGAACTGGCTCTGCAGACCAGACTGACCTCGAACTCACAGAGATCCACTGGCCTCTGCTTCCCAAGTGCTGAGATCAAAGGCGTGTGCCAACCCCGCCTGGCTCAGTTGACCTCTTTTTTTTTTTAAGTGATGTATTTATAAAAGCTTTTTCTGCTAGATAAATTAGAACAAGACAGGGCGCAGACATCTCCAGTGGACACACTCCGCCGCCTGCTGCTGTGGAGCGTGGAAGTCCTTGTGGGGCTCTCTGAAGTTTGTATGCTGCTGCCACCACCAGCGATGGTGGGACCTCTCTCTCTGCCTTACGTGATCAGGAATGATGTGGGGAAGTAAATATTTAATATTCCTTTAGATCAAAGAATTTGGTTCTGCTCGTTTCAGAGCAATGAAAAATAAATGATGTCATGTCGACGTCAGGGGACAAAGGCCCGTCACAGGTGTCCTCAGTGTACAGGGACTGTCGGCTTCTCCTGTCTAATCTTTCTTCATTCTCGCTGCTCAGCCCTGCTGTACAAATTTGCACTTTCACTTGCTAATATAAATTCAATTTATTTTCCCACTCAAGAGACGACCAATGAGAGACGGAGACGGAACGCCAAGGGCAATGGTGTATCCCTCCTACTCTTGGTTTTATACTAAGAGCAATTGGTGAATCTACAAGATTTAATGGGAGACTATTCATCCGTTGGGGTTCTTTTAAGTCCAAGCATACAATCTTTACCAACCGTTTGTAAAACATTGTTAAAACATCGATTTTTGGGGTTTCCCTATTTGGTTGTCCTTGTACATCTAGATAGTGTATTAAAAAAATCTGTTCAGTAAATTTGTTCTATTTATTTAAATCTACCAAACAAAATACAAATAAAATGTTTGATATAGTTTTACCTTAGGACTTCCTGTGATTTGACTTCATTCTGGTAAATATACACAGGCGCACGCTCGCCCATACCCTGTGTGCACAGAGGGACTCCTCAGCCATGAGGCTAATCTTCCCGCTTCCAAACTGCACCTCTGCCCCATAGCCGGCGCCGAGTCTTCAGATGACATTCCATTTAACTTCAGTGCCATTTTCTAAGTATGTGGTAATTTTCAAATACAGAGTGGATTATTTATTTAGTAATTACTCAATAAATGATGTGATGTTTTGATATGCATGAGAAAGACGGCTTTGGGAAGGGCTGTCACTGCTTGGTTGGTTTCTAGCAGTGCCCCGAGTGGCATGAGTATTTTTGCATCATTAGATGCCCATTCCGTACATAATGCCCGGTGAGCTAAGGGGAGAGGAGCGACTGTACCATTGTATTTGATCTCCCTTCGGGCTCTCCCAAGAGTTTCTTGTTATTTCAGTGGATTTGAGGCATTTCCTAACGTCCTTCCACCCGCTTGCCCTCTTGACACCAGGGATGCTGACAGCTTCCCCACAAGTCTCCATCAGCCTTGGCCGCTGGAAGCTCTGGGAGGAAGAGGGAGAGGCGAGGCACTCTGCACAGAAGGGGCGGAGCAAGCCATGTTCTGGCTTTATTTAGCAATGGCTTTTCCTCCAGGAGCTGCCTTCACAGAAGATGCCAGAGAAGAGGGGTTAGGAATATCAGAGCAGGGTCCAGGGCATTAACTATGCCCCACAGTTGTGGAGTTAATTGAAGGACAGATGGCAAAGCTACAAGCCAGCCTGGGAGTCTGCAGGACACATTGCTCAGCTGCTTCTCTGGAACCGTTCAGTTAGTGTGGTGTGAGGTTGACTGAGCAATCATCCCAGAGGATTCTTAAAATCCAGCCTCTCTCTCACTCATTGTGTGTGTACATGTGTGTGTGTGTGTGTACATATATATGTATATAGTATGGGTCTATTGTGTGGTATGTGAATATGTGTGGGTGTATATTGTGTGGTTTGTGTGGGGGGTATGTGAATGTGTGTGGTGTGTGAATATGTGTGGGTATATTTGTTTGTGGGTGGTGTATGAATGTGCGTGTAGTGTGTGTATGTGTGTTGAAGTAACATAAAGATCCTTACTGGTACTTTGACCCAAGTTTAAGCTGTGTTTGATCCATGGTAACCCTTCTGAGGAAGGAACTAGGAAGTGTTCACTTCTGACTCTAATAGTGGCCATATTTACCTGGAGTACCTGAAGTGAGCCCCCCCAGTTCTGCCAGCTCCTTGGGGTAAACATTAGTAACTTGGGGGACCCAGTTACTCTTCAAAGGGCCTCTAGACACAGATTAGATCTTCAAGCCTCCAGAGCCCCTGCCTGGTTCCCACAGCTCTGATCTGTCCATATCTCTCTAGTCAGCAGATCTCTGTCCAGACCATGATACACTTTGTCCCCAAGACTTTCAAAGAACCACCAGACCGTGAGAGCTGTTTGTGGACTTACTGAGCCCCAGCGGGGACTCCTGCAGGCTGAAGTCTCTGGGGAGCATTCTTTCCTAGAATCACAGAGATAAGGCCAGCCCTTCAGTTCTTTCCTTGTCAAAGGCTGGCTGAGTGCTGGGTGCTGGGGGCCCCTCTCCCTGCCTCCCTCTGTGACAATGCGACTCCCCACAGTCCTGTTTCCTGGTGCTCCCCAGTCCCCTCTGGATAATGACCTCCTTACTCTCCAGATGGAAGTGACAGGGTTGCCTTAACAAAGCACACAGGCTGAGCCTGCAGGACCTTTTGTGTGGGTGTGTGTACACTCCGAGCTGTGACTCTGGAGCCTGGGATCTGCCTGTCTGACAGCCTGCAAATAACAATAAAATAGAAAAGGCATGGCAACCTGACAAGATATTTGAAAATATCTTGTCATCCACACAATAAGGCCGTGAAAATGGGAGCCTTTATTATGCCTCTTAAAGCCAAATAATCCAGAAGGCATCTAACTCTAGACATAAACCACACTGATAAGGCTAAACTGCTAAAAATCTGTTTCTCTTGTTGGGGCTTGGGGTGGAAGAGCAGTAATTGAGAGAGGTTCTGAGACAGGGTTAATTTGTGTAACCCCGATGGCCCGCCCTTACCTCCTGAGTGCTCCTTGAAAGGCCCGTGCTGCCATGCCTACCCTTTCTTCTGATGATCGGCTCCAGGTTATTTCCTGTCAATCAAAACAAGAATGCTTAAGTTTTTGGTTTTTTTTTTAAGATTTTATTTATTATATATAACTACACTGTAGCTGTCTTCAGACACTCCAGAAGAGGGAGTCAGATCTTGTTAGGGATGGTTGTGAGCCACCATGTGGTTGCTGGGATTTGAACTCAGGACCTTCCGAAGAGCAGTTGGTGCTCTTAACCGCTGAGCCATCTCTCCAGCCCGAATGTTTAAGTTTTAAGCAGAGTCTGCAGCAATATGCATAACTAATGGCCACCTCTCTTTAGAGCATATTCCGGGGGCAAGCCTCAGGGACCTTGATTGAATCCTCCCAAAACCTGGTGAAGGTAGGTATTATTCAGAGAAGAAGAAACAGAGGACTTTAGATAACCACGTGAGGGTGAGGTCGGGGCTGGAGCTGACTCTGGAATCTGTGCTCCATTTGCCAGACACAGCCAAAGGATGGTGCTACAAAGCTCTGTGGCTAACACTATCCGTGCCGAAAGGAGAATGTATAAAAACTGAGAACTAAAACACCAGGAGTCGGATGGCTGGGCCTACCTTAGCCCTGTGACAGTGTTATGAATGAAGCCAGCACACATCAACGGTCATGGGCTGCAAATATTAACTTGTTCCCCCCTCCCCCATTTTCTTCTCCTTACTGTTACCATGGAGACATAGCTCCTCAATTTATCTGGAATTCAAACCACCCCAGGGGATATGACTGCAAGCTTGGAGAGAGGCCCAGCAGGCAGAGGGGGACACTGCAAAGCCTCAGGCCCTTCCCGTTTCTCACACTCTCGCTCTTTTCTCTTCTCTCCTCTCTCTTTCTCCCTTTCCCAAGGTTCCTTACAAACGGAATGCTGTGGAGATAGAGATTTTACACAATGGTTGCTCCATTTGTAAGCATTCTCTATTTGAAAAGAAACCACCGCAGCCAGGGAGCATTTCTGGCTTGTAGCAGCTACCACCACTGCCACTACCCTGCCCAGAGCAAATTCTCTGAGGACCAAGAACCATCCACAGACCTTCGCAGACGTGACCCAAGTCCACTGGGACTAATTAGACACCACATACTATGTAGCCCAAGCTGGTATCTAACCTATAGCAATCCACCTGCATCAACTTCCTTTTTTTGGAACTCACTCTGTAGACCAGGCTAGCCTCGAACTCAGAAATCTGCCTGCCTCTGCCACCCAAGTGCTGGGATTAAAGGCATGTGCCACCACTCCCCAGCCTGCATCTACTTCCTAGGTGTTGAGATTAAAGAAATAAGCCTCTACATTAATTCAACTTTTTTTATTATTGATATATCCTTTATTTACATTTCAAGTGAGTTTCCCTTTCCTGGATCCCCCCTCCCTGAAAGTCCCATAAGCCCTCTTCCTTCCTTGTCCCCCTATCCACCCCTTCCCGCTTCCCTGTCCTGGTATTCCCCTACACTGCTGCACTGAGCTTTTCCAGGACTGGGGGCCACTCCTTCCTCCTTCTTGGGCATCTTTTGATACGTGAATTGTATCTTGGGTATTCCAACCTTCTGGGCTAATATCCGCTTATCAGTGAGTGCATACCATGATTGTTCTTTTGAGACTGGGTTACCTCACTTAGTATGATGTTCTCCAGTTCCATCCATTTGTCTTAAGAATTTCATGAATTCATTGTTTCTAATGGCTGAATCCATTGTGTATATATACCACATTTTCTGTATCCATTCCTCCGTTTGAGGGACATCTGGGTTCTTTCCAGCTTCTGGCTATTATAAATAGGGCTTCTATGAGCATAGTGGAGCATGTGTCCTTATTACAAGCTGGGGAATCCTCTGGGTATATGCCCAGGAGTGGTATAGTGGGGTCCTCCGGAAGTATCATTCCCAGTTTTCTGAGGAACCGCCTCAGGGGTACAGAGCTAAACAAAGAATTTTCACCTGAGGAATATGGAATGGCTGAGAAGCACCTAAAGAAATGTTCAACATCATTAGTCATCAGGGAAATGCAAATCAAAACAACCCTGAGATTTCACCTCACACCAGTCAGAATGGCTAAGATCAAAAAGTCAGGAGAAAACAGGTGCTGGCGAGGATGTGGAGAAAGAGGAACACTCCTCCACTGCAGGTGGGATTGCAAGTTGGTACAACCACTCTGGAAGTCAATCTGGCGGTTCCTAATTCAACTTTTTCTGCTTATATTTTACGTTGAGATGTATTTCTGTCTCCTACAAATGCCAACGATCTCCAGGAGGTGGCGGCAGTGAGCTACTAGGATGATCAGTCAGTTTTCATAGGCAGTCTGGTCATTTTATCTTCATTCCCAGAATCAGCTTGCTACCCTTTCCGGTAGACAGGATGCTCACTGAAGCTGCCCGGAGTAAGGACTTCTGCTCCCCTAATTTTGCTCTAACTGCGCTACGGTGCTCAGAGAGGATCCACTCAATTTACCCAGAGGGGATCTTTAGTTTCCCACGATTGACAATAGGATTCATTTCAATCAACTGAACCCCTGCCTGTAATGTACGAGCAGGCAGATGCAGGTGCAGACTGCCCCATTATCTCTGCCTCTTCTGGCTGCTGTGGCTTAGATGATAGCAGTTTCTTGGGGATAGGAAGGCAGGATTTATTTATCTTATGTATATGAGTAAACTGTTGCTGTCTTCAGACACACCAGAAGAGGAGGGCATCAGATCCCATTACAGATGGTTGTGAGCCACCGTGTGATTACAGGAATTTGAACTTAGGACCTCTGGAAGAGCAGTCAGTACTCTTAACTGGTGAGCAGTCTCTCCGGCCCACCTTCTTATACACAAAGTCCTCGGTTCTTGTCCACCTGATTAGGAAGGCAAGTTTCCTGATGGGCCCTGGGCCTTGTTTCAGGGTTCTCTCTGAATCATTGGTGGAATTGCAGCAAATGTTAAAGCAAACAAACAAAAACCCCCTGTAAATGCTGGGCCACCTGAGCCCAGCATTTAAAACCTGAGGCGCCAGTTGACCCTGAGTGTTCTACCTCTATCACTTCAATCGATTTAATACTTCTTTTGTTTGTTAGTGTTTGTGACAGGGTCTGCATATGGTCTAGAACTAACGGTGTAGCCTAGGTTGGCCGCAACCTCCCAAGTTCTGAGGTTATTATAAACTTGAGCCACCACACCCGGCTGATAACTCCTTTTGAGTGCTCGTAGTAAGGGGATACACATAGTTTAAAATATAAAGTACACCAGGAAGATCTAAGCAACAGCTCATGACAAATCGACACCTTTACAATGAAATACATAACTGTAGTAAATCACATAGGTTACTGTCCTAAATGATTTGAGATGATGTTTAAGATAAAAAACACTCCATAGTTTTGCCTACAGCCCAATTTCTGTCGAGGTCCCCTCCTCTCAGATGACACTAGCTAGTATCCAGTTGACATGAAAACTAACCAGGACACAGCGATCCCAGCAGACAGCACAATGTTCTCAGAACAGTTTCATTTAATTTCTCCATTTAATTGTCTGCCAACTCAGAAGTCTCTCGATCCTACACGCATGGGACAGTTCCTAGGTTATCTATTCTGGTTGTGGGACTACTTGTCTAAACTTAATTAACACATGTCAGCATAACTTTAGTTCATAGCTAGACTGAGTGTGGACTGCAGGTGAAGTTCTGTGAGTTTGAGACCAGCCTGGTCTACAGAGTGAGTTCCAGGGCAGCCAGGGCTGTTACACAGAGATTCCCTGTCTTGGAAGGGGGAGACACACACACACACACACACACAGAGAGAGAGAGAGGAACGGAGGAAGAGAGAATGGAAGGGAGGAAAGGAGGAGGATGGGAGGAAGGGAGAGAGACAGAGAGACAAAGAGACAGACAGACAGAAGACCACAGTGGACTGAGACCAACACATTCATTTTCTTCTTGGTTCAGGCCGTTCTATGTTAACTTCATTTTCAAACAAAAGTTAAAATCAATCTGAGAATCCCCCCACCCTCCCTCCTTTAGAGGTGTGCTCTTGTGTGGCCTGAGTCACGTGTGGCCTGAGTCAGGGCATTTCAGTCTCTCCGACTGCCTGTGAATCAAGATGTAGAACTCCCAGTTCCATGTCCAGCCCCAAGTCTGCCTGCAGGCCGCCATACTTCCCAGCATGGTGACCATGGCCTGAAGGTCAGAACCTGTGAGCCACCCTCAATTCAATGTTGTCCTTCATAAGAGTTGATACGATCATGGTGTCTCTTCACAGCAATGAAACCCTAACTAAGACAGCATTCTATAATAAAGGCGATGTTTAAAATATGGCGACCAATAGTGGATTTCAATAAACAATAGTGAGACAACTGCTTAGTCATCTAGCAAAAAGGATTAAATTTTGTTTCATGTTTCACATCATATAGGAAGATAAAGTCCCTGAGGCTCAGTGATCTCAGTGATCTAAGTGTAAAAAGAGAAACCGTGAGATTACAGGAAGAAAACTTGAGTAGTTCTATTGTTACCTTGTTGCAGGGCTTGGGTTTCTGACACTGATTGGAAGTCGAGTTTTAGGCAAAGAACAGAAATGCTATGAGTAAAAACCATTTGCACAGCACGAATCGCTTACAGAGTCAGGGTCTCTGACCTACCAGATTGCCATTTACTATATAGATCAGAAGGTTCACTGTGCCTATTATAAAAAAAAAAAATTAGCGGTGGAAGTGGATGTGAGCAAATCACGTTCAGAGACACAGACATAGCCACTGATGTATAACAGCCCTCACATGTGACACACACAGCCGCTGATGCGTAACAGCCCTCACATGTGACACACACAGCCGCTGATGCGTAACAGCCCTCACATGTGACACACACAGCCGCTGATGCGTAACAGCCCTCACATGTGACACACACAGCCGCTGATGCGTAACAGCCCTCACATGTGACACACACAGCCACTGATGTGTAACAGCCCTCACATGTGACACACACAGCCACTGATGTGTAACAGCCCTCACATGTGACACACACAGCCACTGCTCTGTAATGGTCCTCACATGTGACACACACAGCCACTGATGTGTAACAGCCCTCACATGTGACACACACAGCCGCTGCTCTGAAATGGCCCTCACATGTGACACACACGGCCGGTGCTCTGTAATGGCCCTCACATGCTGGCATGTCCTCTGTCCTCCTCTGTCCTTCTCTCCGTCTCCTTGTGTGCTTGCACTCAGGACTGCCCGCTCACCTGGCCCTCACCACCAGTCCTGTGCTCTGTGCAGTCAGCAGTGGTGCCCCTCTCCACAGCAAGGTCTTCCTCATTGTCCAGGCCAGGTTTAAACTCCCAGTCTTTCTGCCTCCCCCGTACATGAAAGGAAGTTTAACAAAGAAGAATTACTCCCACATAGTTGGTGAACAGCTGTGGGTTCATCACAGGAAGGAGGAGGAAGATGAGGGGAAGAGAGAAGGAGAAAGATGAGAAGAGGAGAGAGACGAGAGAAGAGAAAAAAGAGATGAGAAGAAGAGAGTCTAAGTCTTGCTCCCGTCTCTTGATTCCTCTGAGAAGGCAATGTGCTGGAATCTTCTACTCAACATTGTTCTATGCCGCCTACTAAAGCAGTCATCCTGTGGGACAGGGGTGGTGGACTGCTCGCTCAAAACCTTGTGTGAGCCCCTAAGTCCACACCCTAGCACCTCACCAAACAAAACAAAATCTGATTTTGTGATTTGCTGTAGGAATTTTTTAATCCTCACCTGGGGTTTCAACCCCGACTTAGTCCATTGAGTTCTAGAAAGAAGGATTAAATTTTGATTTAATTCAATTTTGATAAAAGACACACACAACCTTTATATTGACAATAAGCTTTAATCAGCACAAGAGCAGGGCAGACATCTGCTCTATATGCTGTTAGAATCTACGTTCCTATCGATAACCCCGAGTTATCACTTGCTATGTCTCATCTGGGCTGCTCTTAACCACAATCAGCCATGTTCTCTTTAACACACCCATAGCCCACAGCGTCTTCTTCCACTCTTCCTCTTCTTCGCCCCCTCGTGGTTCTCCTCCATCCCTGAGCCTTGGAATGTTAAACCCCACCTATGCCTCTTCTGCCCAGCGATTAGCTGTTGGCATCTTATTTAACAATCAGAGATAACTTGGGGGCAAGGTCACACAGTGTCACTTGTGCTAAGTGTAGACTCTCTCTGGGACAACCAGGTCTGGGGGGTGGGCAATATTAGCATTAGAATATAAGCAGTATCAGGACACCACACAACAATCATTGCTAAACAGTACAGAATACTTTGAATACCAAATGCATAATTTGGGATATAAAGGTTAATGAAAACACAGTCTACTTGTGTGGATGTCTTATGTTTGAGCAGAAGAAAACAAATGACTATGAAATGTTTTCAGAACAGGACAAGAATTTAGGACTTTCAGAATGTTCCACCCCAAAAGAATTTGAGTTTCTACAAATGTGGACTGATGAAACAGATTTGACATTGCAGGAAAGCGTCTGCCTCTCGGAAGTGAGCAGAACTGCATAAATGTGTTTATATGATTCATCAGTCTTGTTTGAGAACACAACAGATATACAAGAGGGGAAGACAACAGGTTTGTGTAGCTTAGCTCAAGGTTTTGGAGGCCCGGGGGCATGTTGTTTACACTGGCTTAGCTCTTGCTCAGAGTCCTAAGACAACAAACACATGTTGTCACTTGGTGTGCTGGCTGCTTTTGTGTGTCAACTTGACACAGGCTGGAGTTATCACAGAGAAAGGAGCTTCAGCTAGGGAAGTGCCTCCATGAGATCCAGCTGTGGGGCATTTTCTCGATTAGTGATCAAGGGGGGAGGGCACATTGCAGGCGGTGCCATCCCTGGGCTGGTATTCCTGGGTTCTATTAGAAAGCAGGCTGAGCAAGCCAGGGGAAGCAAGCCAGTAAGGAACATCCCTCCATGGCCTCTGCAACAGCTCCTGCTTCCTGACCTGCTTGAGTTCCAGTCCTGACCTCCTCTGTAATAACTAACCGGAGGAGCCAGGAAGACAGAGCTACTGTTGGGAGAAGTTTAAAAAAAAAGAAGCAAAAGCAAAAACAAAACAAACAAAACCAAACAAAATGGCCCCTTCTCCTCTTTTAATCTAAGTGAACATCAAGTGGAATATAGATCGGTTTTGAAGAAACATTTGTTTTACAAGTGCTTTACTTGAATGTTCGTATGTGAACCACGTGCATCCCTGGTGCCTGTGGTTGTGTGAAAAGGGCGTCAACAGATCCCCTGTAATTGGAGCTATGCGTGTCTGGAAACCACCATAGTGTTTCCAGGGACGGAGCCCAGGTCTTCAAGAGCAAGTGCTTCTTGCTCTCCTGAACCATCTCTCCAGCATCTCAAGTGGAGTTTTAATGTAATGAAAACAACTTTGGCCAGGAGAGGCAAACGCTTCACTTGGTGGAAAGTTAGAGATTTACTGGTGGGTAGTTGCAGCACATGAGATGTGTTAGCCTTCTGCTGTGTGGGCAAAACAAGAAATGCAGTTGAGATGATCAACTTAAAAGGAGGAAAGACTTTCTTGGGCTCATGGTTTTAGAGGTTTTAATCTATGTGATAAGTCATTTCCCCACCAGTGAAATGAGCCAATTCAAGCCAAATTTAAAAATTATATATATTATACATATATGTATGTATGTATATACATATGTACATATATAACATATATGTGTGTATACATACATATATATACATACATATATATAGTTAACACACACACACAGAGGTTTACTGGGAAACTGCTCTCAGGAGAGTTCGCTGGCCCCAAAGGAGACCGAGAAATGACCATGGTAAGGGAGAGATAGGAGAGGAAGAAGAGAAAGAAAAAGAAAGAGCTTGTGGCCAGAGAAGAGAGAGAGGGAGAAGGAGATGGAGGAGAGAGAGAGTAGAGAGGCCAAAAACATCTGGATTATAGATGGAAGAGTCTCTGGGGGAAGGGCAGCCCTGCCCCTGGACTAGAAAGTTTGGGGTTGGGAGCAGGGAGTGCCAGGTAGGGAACAGGGGATGCTGGGAAAACCTAGAGGCCAGGTCTGTTTTGGTGTGTCAACTATGCACCTCAGCCCCTTGTCCTGGGGTCTGAAAGCAAACCCCACAGTCAGCTGGGTTTGTCGTCTGAGGTCTGAGGTTAGACAGAGAAAATACACTGACAGAAAGAAGCTGCTAACTTCACGGTAGCCGGGAAAGGAGGCATGGGGAGACAGGGGTTGGGGTTCTTGGAGCCTGCTCCCAGAGTCCACCTTTTACCCAGTGCTCCGTCTCCTAGGGGTCTAAGCCTTCAGGGCACTCCAGAATCTAACATAATGTAACCAGGGTCCTTGTGCTGAGAGAAAAGTGCCTTCTGAAACAAAGAGTTCAGAGTGGACTGTGCAGAAGGGCCAACAGATTATTTCCGTAATGGCCAGTGTCTTAGCCAGTGTTCTGTTGCTGTGAAGAGACACCATGACCTTGGTTACCCGTATCAAAATAAAGCATTTAATCAAGGCTTGTTTACAGATTCAGAGGTCTTCTCCATTATCCTCCTCACGCGGTGCATGGTGACATGCAGGTGGATCTGGTGTTGGGAGCCTCACATCTGGATCCACAGGCAGCAGGAGGGGAGAAACTCTGGGACTGTTTGGGCTTTTGAAACCCCAAAGCCTGTCCCCAGTGTCACACTTCCTCCAACAAGGCCACACTTCCTAATCCCTCTTAAGGTCACTCCCAGATGACAAAGCATTCAATACACGAAGCTGTGGGCGCCATTCTTATTCACACAGTCACAGCCAGACAGTAAACAGTCTCGGGCTTTTGTGGGCCTTATGTTTTCTATTGAAAGGACATAGTACTGATGCTTCAGGACAGAGACATAGACCAGACACAAATGAGTAAGCTTGACCGTGTTACAATAAAACTTTATTTACAAAAGCAGGCTACAGGCTGGTTTAGCCCGTAAGGTGTAATTTGTCCAACCAGCATCTAGCCTGGAATTAACTTATATATGAATATTCTCTTGGATTTTCCAATGCCCTTTGTTCTATTTTAGCCCTAAGAAAATCTACTGCCACACCAGTAGAATCTGTGTGATAAGTTCCACAGACTGAGGCATTAGACTTCAAAAGCAGGGGGTCTCCTGGAACCGGTTGTGGAACTCTCAGCCAGAGAAAACATATTGAACGGTAGTTCTCATGGCAATTTTTCTGTTTTGTTCTCTTTCATTCCTTTTCTTAGTTACAGGATCCTGGTAGCCTAGACCATGATCTTAAGCAAGAATAATGGGTACGAAACCATCCCTTGAGATGGGGTCACTAACATGACCTTATCTCTGGGGAAACCAATGCTTTACTTTTTAAATCGTTTACAAAATTATTATGATAAATAAAAACTTTCCCAACAATAAAATTTCATATGGCTGCACGTGTGTCATTGGAGGTTGGTTTCGGTATATGGTAAAGAAAGCGTTAACTAGAAAGAATTAAAATAGTTTAAATTTATGCATTAAAGATTTATAAAAAAAAATCAGACATTAGATGTTAAATAATAATTAACCATATGGGGCTAGAAAGTTAGCTCAGTGGTTAAGGGCACTGACCATAAAGATGTATTAACCTGTTCTTGGGAATATGCCACTAGCCTTGGATGACCACCCTATCGTGCATTCATTTAGAACTGTTATATTTTGATGATATATACACACACGCACACATATATATATGTATATATATGGCTTTTTCGAGACAGAGTTTCTCTATATAGCCCCGGCTGTCCTGGAACTCACTCTGTAGACCAGGTTTTTCCTTGAACTCAGAAATCTGTCTCCCTCTTCCTCCAAGTGCTAGGATTAAAGGCTTGCACCCCCAGTGCTCGGCAATGATTTATATTAACAATGATATTACCTGTTCTGTTTGTGATTCACTGAACATGTAGTTTCAGAGTTGTAATGCTCGAATGATTTTTGTATTTTACTGTGTCAAATGATTTTTGTTGGTATTTGTGATTGTTTCACTAAATAAGGTTTCTAAGAGTTGCTATTGGTTTTTAATGTATAAAATCCCCTGCTTGAGAGCTACAAAATACACCCAGATTCAAACTGACTCTGGTTGTTTCTGTTTGTCACCGATGAATCCTTACCCACCCGAACTTTGAAGATCCTCACCTGAGGGACTCCCATACCCGACTAGGGTGGTCTGTGACAATCTACAATGCTCAGTGATCAGCAAGAACTGGGTCCATTTCAGAGGTCCTCAAACTTGAGGATACTTTACAACCACTTATATGATTTGATAAATCAAGCATACCCAGGCTTCTTCCCAGAGTTTCTTGCTTTCTTGCTGCAGTGGGAATTTGTGGTTTTTATAGGTAGGCAGAACACCCTCAAGTGTTTGAGATTTCTAATTTATTGGGTCTTCTGTGGACCAGGCAAACACTCTTCAGCCTTTCAGGGTTTCTGATTCAACTGAGGGACCCTAGGGTTTTCCAGTGCCACACCCTCCTTACAGCTTCCCCACACCTCAGGTCAAGGCTAGGCCAAGTTCCATTCTCCATCTCCATTCTTGGAATGTACTGGACTGATAGTCACCTGATCCTCTGGAAAGTCCTAGACAGAGTTCAAATTCATGTCTTGCTTGCTAGCTAGTAGATTTAAAGGTCGATATGCTTAGCCAATACGTTTGAATTGTAACCTTGCTGATGTAACCTATACCCCTAAAAAGTATAAAAATTGCTTGTAATAGCCATTTGGGAGGTTGCCTTCTTGTTACTCGCCTTGAGGGTTGACCCCAATGCTCTGGAAAATAAACCTCTTGCTTTTGCATCGATTTGCATCTCAAAATAACTACCACTAACGGAGGGATGTGGTCTTACATAACAATTCAATGGTAGAACTGTGAACCCGGGTTTCTTAGTTTCCAGATGAGACTGGTGCTGGTGGCTCAAGGACAAGGATAGAATAAAGAGGAGGGAAGTGCCTCAGTATAATGCTACAGCAATAACACACTGCATTCAAAATACTGTACAGCTGGATAGAACACACTAGTAAGTCTGTTAAAATGTCAGGCTCGAGGATGGCTGGGAGAGGGGAAGGTGATTCCATGTCACAGGACAAAATGCTGTAGTTAGAAGCAGTGTCATTATCTTCTTCCAAAGTCAACCATTTCCTTTTGAAGACCAACTCAAAAAAAACTCATATTTCTTTAAATAGGACTGGGGTAAACTATTTTCCTTTATTGAGAGATAAGCAATGTCAAAGAGAGATATTTCAATGAAAGGTTAGAGTACAAAAGTTACTTGAGATGGCCCAGGGTTACCCAGTGAGACCTTGTCTAAAAATTCTTGTAAAATAGTGAATATTCAATGTTCTGAAATTGACAAGTTTCTCTGCATAATCTTGTCAGCTAAAAATGTTTCAAGTTACAGGGGAGGGGACAATGACAGGTGTGGAGACGCCATACTTCACCAGGAGCTATAGCCTGCGACTCCGATTCCGATGGAGACATGTTTGGGCTTGTACTCTGGCTACCTGCTCATTGCACCATATAATGGAGCTGCCAAAGACCAAGGGAAGGACATACTCGCCTATTCCTCAAAGACCTCTGGGCTACGGACAGCCTAAATGGCCTTGGTTTTGGCTGCTGGAGGACTCCTAGTATGCATTTTTTTCTGCTACCATTGCCTTATAAGTTTTTTTATTTTTTATTTTTATTTATTTATTTATTTTTGTTTTTGTTTTGTTTTTTTGAGACAGGGTTTCTCTGTGTAGCCCTGACTGTCCTGGAACTCACTCTGTAGACCAGGCTGGCCTTGAACTCAGAAATCCACCTGCCTCTGCCTCCCAAGTGCTGGGATTACAGGCATGCACCACCACTGCCCAGCACCTTATAAGTTTAAATGATGGAAGTTTGCCTGCCAACATGGGAGGGGGTGAAGAATATTTAAGTGTTTCATATGGTGGTGTGTCTAGGGGATCCTATGACAGACTTTCAAGAATTCTTTCAACAGCAGAGGGATAGGTGCTGTCTCGCCTCCTCCCTCCACCCCTCCCCCCACACCATCTTCTTCCCTGAAAACTTCCTGTGGATGTTAAGGGTCATCTTTACTTTGTTGATGCAAGGATGCTGGGAAGGCTTACTAAGTGACCCCTGTAGGACTTCTACCCTATTAACCAACTAGAGTCTGACATTCCAATTTAATTTCATGATTTTAGCCCAAGGCATGTTAACATTTAAAAAAAGTAATGATGAATTATTTTGTTGTTGGCATAGTATTTTTAATAACACCCTGTAATGTTGTATGTCGTGATATTCTGTGGGGGTGGGGAACTCTATGGATTTACTTAACTAAACCATTTCTCTCATCTTGAATCTCTACAAATATAAGTTGACTTTGTCAGTTCGGGCTGCTGGAAAAACTACTTCCTTGTGCCCACATATAAAAAGAAGTCACTAGCTCTCTGGACTTTCCTTCTAAAAGACATGAGTTCTACTCATGAGTATGCCTCTCTCAAGAGATAATCACTATCCTGAAGTAGCAACTGGAAATATCATTACATTACCATGGGAATTCCATAGACACTTGTGGGGGACACAGGTGTTCAGTTGATTGCAGTAATCTCGTCTTGTTTTTTGGCTGTTGTGTATTCTCTAGTACCTGAAGCATAATGTCTGTTACACAGCAAACTTCAGCAAATGTTTATCAAATACACAGATTCATAAACAGCCATGACTCTGTTCTGTTCTAAGTAACTTCAAGAATGTTAAAATTCACTGGGCAGTGGTGGCGCACGACTGTAATCCCAGCACTCTGGGAGGCAGAGGCAGGTGGATTTCTGAGTTCGAGGCTAGCCTAGTCTACAAAGTGAGTTCCAGGACAGCCAGGGCTATACAGAGAAACCCTGTCTCAAAAAAACCAAATCCCCTCCCCAAAAAAAGAATGTTAAAATTCGATGCTCTAAAACACAAAAAACATTTGATGTCTGATTTTCTGATCTGGGATCTGGATTTCAAATCTTTAGTCTCTAGATGTTTTATTTATTCCAAGGGAAAGTCACAAAGCCTTTGTTCTATTCAATTTCCAAATGAACTTTAAAAATCCTATTATAGCCAGCTGTAGTAGCACACATCTTTAATCCTAGTACTTTGGAAGCAGAGGTAGGTGATCTCTAAAAATTCAAGGCCAGCCTGGTCTATACAGAGAATTCTAGGAGAGCCAGAGATATGTATGGAGGCCTGTCTCGAAACATATCATATTATATTATTTTCATTGATTTCACCGGTCTTTTAGCTTCTCACTTGTCACTATGTTTTTTTTTTTTAAGGATTTTTATTATTTATTATATGTAAGTACACTGTAGCTATCTTCAGACACTCCCAGAAGAGGGCATCAGATCCCATTACAGATGGTTGTAAGCCACCATGTGGTTGCTGGAATTTGAACTCAGGACCTTCAGAAGAGCAGTCAGTGAGCCATCTCTCTAGCCCATCATTATCTTGTAGAAAGAATATCTTGTGTGTTGCATGGATACATCACCTGTGAACTAAAAAGCCTATGGCCTGTAGCTTTTGCAGGAAATATGGGTGGGAATCAAGTAGAGAGAAAGGATTCTGGGAGAGAGCCAGGAGGGAGATTTGCCAGGAAGATGTGTTGAGACAGACATGATACCACAGGTAACCAGCATGTGGCAGAATGTAGCTAGGATAAATGAGACATTTTAAGTTATATCTAGTCAGAGAGGAGCCTAGCTATATGGCCAAGGTATTTGTAAATATATTTTGAGTCTGTGTCTTATTTCTGGGAGCAAGGGGCTGAGAGGAAGAACCAGGAAAATTTTTGCCAATGGCACTTTACCCTGAAACTCCATCCACCCACCCGCCCCCACCCCCAATTACGTTAGCATGGGTGTAGACTGTTGGTCAGACATGCCTCACTTCTGTCCAGAAAAGGCCAGTATTCCTGCCTACGCTCTTTCTCCCTTTTTCCAGGTAGTACAAACTAACAATGAAATCATCTATAACCTTATTTGTATCATGGATCCCCCCCTTTTTTTAGATTTATTTATTTTATTTATATGAGCACACTGTAGCTGTCTTCAGACATACCAGAAGAGGGCATCGGGTCCCACTACAGATGGTTGTGAGCCAGCATGTGGTTGCTGGGATTTGAACTCAGGACCTCTGAAAGAGCAGTCAGTACTCTTAACCGCTGAACCATCTCTCCAGTCCCCCATGGATTCTTTAGAACATTGAAGAAGGTGACAGATCGTGTCTCAGAATAGTATCTTAAGACACACAGTTACTTTAAAGGGAAGAAATTACATTAACTTTATGAAAACACTGAGCGAGTGCATTGACTGCTCTCTTTTGCTGTGATAAAATAACATGACCAAGGCTTGTGGTTCCAGAGGGATAACAGTCTATCCTGGCAGGAAGTCACAGCAGTGTGTGGCAGGCATTGTAGCAGGAGCAGGGAACTGAGAGATGGTATCTTCAAGGGCAAGCCGGAAACAGTGACACACTGCAACAACCGCACAACTACAATCTCAAAGCCAGAAGGAATGAACTTTCCCTGCAAGGCTGCGCCACCTTCCCAACCATTGCCACTGTACAGCGTGGCTTTGTTTGTCACCTTGACACAAGCTAGAATGATCTGAAAGAAGGAAACCTCAAGTTTAGAAAATGCCTCCATAAGATCCAGCTGTAAGGCGTTTTCTTAAAACATGATTGGGGTGGTGCCAGCCCATTGTGGGTGGTGCCATCTCTGGGCTGTTCCTGGGTTTTATAAGAAAGCAGGCTGAGCAAGCCAGGGGGAGCAAGCCAGTAAGCAGCACCCCTCCATGGCCTCTGCATCAGCTCCTGTCTCCAGGTTCCTGTCCTGTCCTGACTTCCTCCCATGATGGGCTGTGATGCAGACGTGTAAGCTAAATAAACCCTTTACTCCCCAACTTGATTTTTGGTCATGGTGTTTCATTGTAGCAATGGAAAGCCTAAGATAATAACTAACTTGGAACCAAGTGTTCGAATACTCGATGCTATGGAGGGAACATTTCTTCTTTAGAGTGTCAAAACAAGTTAGTGAAATAACATGCCGTGCTCTGTAGCCTCATCACAAATTACTCCCCAAACACAGCAGCTTACTATCTCCTGGTTTCTGTGGGTTAAGAATCTAAAACCAGCCTACCTAGGTAGTTTTGGATAGAAACTCTCACTCATTGTTTTTTTGTTTTGGTTTGGTTTTTGTTTTTTTTTGGATTTGGTTTTTTTTGAGACAGGGTTCCTCTGTGTAGCCCTGGCTGTCCTGGAAAACTCACTCTGTAGACCAGGCTGGCCTCGAACTCAGAAATCTGCTTGCCTCTGGCTCCCAGAATGCTGGGATTACAGGCATGTGCCACCACTGCCCGGCCTCGCTCAGTGTTAAGGAAGGAGACAAACAGTTGTTCAATCATCTGGAGGTTTGATGGAGAGAAAGCTATCAGCGGGCCTAAGTTCTCTGTCATTTTGAGGTATCCACAGACTTGCCCTGTGACAGGGCAGCTGACCTCCCCAGTACCAGTGCAAGTGTTCTATGTGTGGGCACAGAACCCACAGAATTTTATAATCTTACCTGTAAAATAGCATCTAGTCACTTCTGCGATGTTGTGTACACTGGACGGGGATACACAAGCCTGTGAGTGCAGGGAGCTGAAATGACAGGTTCTCTCTTTAGGGCTGCTGTCCAGAAAGTGACTGTGATGTAGGCGTGCAAATGAGATCTAGAAGCTGATCTGGTAATAAACACGAGGAAAGATGCTAACCTTTGGGACCGAGCGTGGCTTGGTGGTTAAGGGAACTTGCTGCTCTTCCGGAGGTCCTGAGTTTGGTTCCCAGCACCCACAGTGCCCAACTCACAACTGCCTGTAGCTCCAGCTCCAGGGGATCTGACGCCGCCTCTATAGGGATCCCACTCCACCCCCAGCACGCACCCACAGGTGCCACGCACCTGCACAGGCAGTCACGCACAGGCAGACCCACACAGGCAGACACACACAGGCAGACACACACAGGCAGACATGCACAGGCAGACACGCACATACATATGGATGAACAAATGCTAAGCATGTGTTATTTTAAAAAGTAACCCAATTAACTTTTTTTTAGTTCATTTTCTTTTTTGTTTTTGTTTTATTTCATGTGAGGTAGAGGAGGTCTTTCTTGGTAGCCTAGGCTAGCATGGAGCTTGTGTAGGCAAAGCGAACTTTAAACTCTTGGCAATCTTCCTGGCTCGTCCTCTCAAGGGCTGGAACTACAGAACTGTCCTGTCAAGGCTGTCTCTCTCTTTTGCCTTTTTTTTTTTAAAAAAAGGATTTACTTAAGCTGGGCGGTGGTGGCACATGCCTTTAATCCTAGTACTTGGGAGGCAGAGGCAGGAGGATTTCTGAGTTCGAGGCCAGTCTGGTCTACAGAGTGAGTTCCAGGATAGCCCGGGCTATACAGAGAAACCCTGTCTCGAAAAAACAAACAAAAAAAATTATTTATTCATTATATGTAAGTACACTGTAGCTGTCTTCAGACACAGCAGAAGAGGGTGTGTTGTGAGCTACCATGTGGGTGCTGGGATTTGAACTCAGGACCTTCGGGGGAGCAGTCAGTGCTCTTAACCACTGAGCCATCTCTCCAGTACCTTCTTTTGCTTTTTGATTCAGGGAGCTCAGTATGTAACATATGCTAGTACTAAACTCATGATCTTCCTGCTTCAGCCTCTTAACGGCCGGAATTGCATGTGTGCACAATGAAATATTGCATTATAAATAATTCTGATGTAGAACTGTAAATACAGTGATTATTTATTTATTAAAACATCTGGGTCCAGGCAGTGTCGGTGCACCTTTGATCCCAGATTTGAGACACTTGCAGAAGCAAGCAGATCTGAGTTCCAGGTCAGCCTGGTCTATAGAGTGAGTTCCAAAACAGCCAGTACTACACAAAGAAATAGTCTTAGGAAAAAAAAAGTCAGGCGTGGTGTTGCACACCTGTAATCCCAGTACTTGGGAGGCGGAGGTGGGCAAGGCCAGCCTTGTCTACAGAGTGAGTTCCAGGACAGCCCAGGACTACACAGAGAAACCCTGTCATAGGAAAAAAAAAACCAAAAAAAAAAAAAAAACTCAAAAAAACCCTTGCCCCCAAACCCAAACACATTTTGACTTTGGGGCTGGAATGTGGCTTGCTTGGTAGGATGCTGCCCTACTGTGTGTGACGCTTTGGGTCTGAATCCCCGCCACATAAAACTATAGTCCCAGCGCTCTGAAGGTGAAGATTGAAGTATACCTGCAAGGTCAGCTTCAACTACAAACTAGAGACTAGCCTGGACTATATCTAAAAAGATTGTCTTCTACTTGTTAGCGTCACAAATATCACTAATATTTCCGAGTATCTCTGCCTAGAATCATAATTAAGACACGTCACAAATTTCAGCTTGTTACCTAGGATGCAACTTTGTCAACACAAACACTGATAACATGGCATGGACTTTTTAACCCTGTCCATGGACTCTGTGAGATGATGGATCACAAGATGGCTTAGGGTACAAAACCACTATGTGAAGAAAATATATATCAACCTAATACAAGCACCTTCAAGTGACTGAGCCATTATTCCACACGGATAATATATGCGTTTGTTATTATCAGACTTCCCCAATACTGTGTATATTTACTAATTGATTAGTATCTCGTCACTATTGACTTTGTTAGTAGTCCCCTCCCCTTGTGTCTATGTGTACATGTATGTTGATACAGAGTCTTGTTGTGTAGCATAAGTAGGCCTTTCACTCGATCCTCCTGCCTCAGCTTTTGCAGTGCTGGAATCACAGACATGAGTCATCAAACTTGGATTATGAAGCATGCCATGCCACCAGTAGGTAATGAGCTGGTCATAATTTAGATCCAAGACACATGGGAACTAAATTATGTTTCTCCCGGCGACTTTAAGTTTTTGCTTCAGTTTTTCAGTGTATGTGCCAGACAGTTGCCAGCTGGATTCCTGTAATTAAATCATAAACGACCGAAATTAAGTAGGACAAGTTTTAGGCATGTGAACGGACTTGTTTTCCAACGATGAGCATTTCGTCTTGCGGCCAAGGAGGCGATCCATGCACCACTTCCGGGATCTCTTCCTGAGTGGGAACAAATGTGCAGAATTTGGCTTGCTGGGGAAGCTGTCAGATTGGGGGCACCGGTTAAAAAAGCAACAACTCTTTTTCAGTCTTGAGGTCCCACTGCAGCGGCTGACTGTCCAAGGTGGCAGGGCCTCCTCTCTAACCTCCCTAAGCAGCTCAGCCACAGAGCCTCAGCCAGGCAGGATGGTCTTTCCATTCTAACCCAAGGACCCGATGCAGGGAAGAGGGGGAGAAAAAACCCATCAATCCCTGAGCTTCCCACAAGCCCCACCGATCATTGAACAGGACGTCCCACCAATCCCTCACTCTGAAGATCTCTGCCCTGAAAAGTTCAGCCTCCTAAGAAACCCTGTCTAAGCCTCGTCCTTTGTCCAGTTCCCTGTTGTCCACTCAGGGGCACAGAGGCAGCCACCCATGCTGGATTCAGCCCTTTTCCTCCTGGATCTGTCTCCCCAACAAATCTCTTTTATGAGATTTGCTGACTGGCTAGCATGACTTTCTCACTGGAAGAAACCAAGAATCGAGGAAGGAGCTGAGCCCTGAGCTCCACTGGGGATACCCTCCCCGGGAGCTGAGGCACCTCTTGCTGAAGATGCTTCCTCTCATAGCCCTGTGGTTCCTGGGCTCCATAGTCCTGGGATACTTTTCCATCGCAGCAGGAAGACATACTGCAAAGTCACACTTTTCTTTCGTGTATTAAGAGAACAGTGACACTGGCTGGTGGGAGAATTCAGTTGGCTGGGTGTGTACCTAGCATATACAAAACCCTGGGTTCAATCTCTAGTACTAAGAGGGTGTGGCAGGCATGGCACTCAGAGCCATGTTGGGCTCCACAGTGAGTTCCAGGCTAGAATGCAATACAAGAAAAGTCTCAAAAATGAATCACTGTACACACAGTACAAAAAAGGTTGAAATTTAAAAAAAAGTCTTCAGTGGAATTAAAATATTGATGAGCCAGATACTAACACAACAAATTTTATTATTGAGGTTTTTGTTTTTTGTTTTTGTTTGTGTTTTTTTTAAACAGGGTCTCACTGTCAGCTCTGACTGTCCTGGAACTCACTATGTAGACCAGGCTGGCCTCAAATTCAGAGATCACTCTGCCTCTGCCTCTGCCTCCTAAGTTCTGGCATTAAAGCTTTGTGTGGGTTTACAATTAGTTTTTTTAACCCTGCTTTCAATCCTGAAAATGTTTCATCCACAAAACAGATAATAATCACATTTCCCTGGTGATCGTGTATGTAACAAAACAATGTTGAGAAATGGCTTGCACATTATTCCAGTTTTTTGCTTTGTTTGTTTGGTCGTTTTTTCAAGACAGTATTTCTCTGTGTAGCCCTGGCTGTCCTAGAACTTGCTCTGTAGACCAGGCAGGCCTTGAATTCACAGAGAACCCTCTGTCTCTGCCCCTTGAGAACTAAACAACTAAAGATGTGTGACACTGCAGATCAGCCTGCTGCCCCTCAGCAGACTGCTACTCCTGGGAACACAGCCAGTCTCGCCTGATTTCCCATTCCCAGCGCACTCTTAAACACTCTTAAAGTGGCTGTTTACACCACTTCCTTGAGGTGCTGGGGAATGGTGTGGCTGACCAAGTTTAGCATCTTGGACCTGAGCTCCAGCCTGCAATGCACCAGCTCCCCAGAGGAAAGCCATGAGGCTTGGGCACAATGCAGAGATAGATGCTGTCAGGCAGCTACTGGTGTTCAAGGCGGCAGTGGTGGTGGGTGCAAGCGGTGTTGGTGAAAAAGCTCTCAGGATCCCGATGACTCACCACTGCTTCGTCAAAGACCACGAGCCCACTATCCAGGATTCCTACTGGAAAGAAGCAGCCCTGGACTACAGAGGAGGCTACATCCTAAATGTGCTGGATACCGCTTGCCAGGATACCGGGCGGGCTCTGCAGGACCATGCTTGGCAGTGGGTGATGGCCTGCTGGGCGTCTTTGCTCTTGATGACCCCTCGTCGCTAGACCAGCTACAGCAGATATGGTCCACGTGGAAGCCTCACCGCAGCCTCTGGTGCTAGTGGGCATCACGTGTGACCTGGTGAGCACTGCTGGAGATGCTCATGCTGCCGCCGCCACCGCAGTCCTTGCTCCCAAGCTGGGAGTCCCCTTAGTGAAGACCTCAGCCAAGAGGCAGCAAAGTGTGGGAAGCCTTTGCCTTTGTGACCGTGAGATTCAGAGGCCCAGGAGGCTGGGGCTGTGTCAAGCAGGAAGATCAGACGCCACAAAACCATCTGTAGCTGTGGCTGCTCTGTAGCCTGAGGACCTTAGTTAAGTCAATTGACCCTTGTTTCCTGTCAAGGTGACAGTTCTCTTGTCATAAGATTCCCCCACCCACCCACCCACCAAGTAAGTTTCCACGGACATTTTTTTTATTGTCATTTGGTGAGGAGCGCCCCTTGTTGGCTGTGTTCTGTGAAACTCTATGCAAAATTAAATAAACGTTCTCAGCATTCAAAGCTAAAAAAAAAAAAAAGATGTGTGACACCACCACCTGGCTATGTATGCCCTTTATGTTCAGTAATTTTCACCTTTAACTATTTTCAAGGCTATAGATGAGTTCATAATTTTCTGATTATTCTGTTAAGATGACTTTTTTTTCCACTTTTATATTTATTCCCATGGTTCATGGAGTTTTTCTTTGCTTGTTTTTAGTCTTTTATTTCTTCTTTAAGTAATACCAAAGGATTATGAATTAATTTGTCTTAATTTAAGAAAAAACATAAACTGAAGCACACCCCTGGTTTGTTTCCTTCCTGGCTAACCTACTATTTGCTGTTTAGGTCAGGCTGGCTTTGAGTTCATGGAAGTGTGCCTGAGGCAGGATACACCGTTCCTCTCTAGAACAGAGGTGATGGAACATACCGCCGTGCTCAGAGATGTCATAAGAATGAAGCGCTCAGTCCGAGACCTTACCACACACTTTCACTTCTTGTGCACCCTTCTGCAAATGCGTGTGTCTCCTACCACTGTGACCTAGATCTGGGAGCTGGTTTTCCCGACCCAGAATTAAGTAGCTGTAATGGGGGTTGTGTAGACTTTAACCTTCCTTCCTCCAGCTAGTTCTTGCTGCCTCAGCCAGCGGCGCGTGCTTGTGTAGTTGGTGTACAGACACTAAAAACAAAAATTCACTAACTGATTAGTTATAAAACATTACTGCAAAATTCTTTGGTATAGTAGTAAGGTTGGCAACTTTACAATCAATATTTCTCCTTGGAAATTTTTCTATTTTTAGGAAATGCCCAAATTTCCATTTGGATCTTTCCACTTATGATAATTTATTGTGGCATTTTAGGTTTTGAAAAATCAAATAAAATGAATATCTATTAAACAAGCACCTTGAACCTCAAAGGAATCTAGTTCATCCTTTATTTCTTTAAAAAAATCATTCACTTGGCCTTGTTGGACATCAAAGGGAGGAGAGGCCCCTGGTCCTGGAAAGCCTTGATGCTGCAGTGTGGGGGAATGCTGGAACAGGGAAGCGGGAGAGAGCTGATTGGGGAACAGGGAGAGGGGAGATGGATTATGAGAGTTTTGGGGACAGGGAACCAAGAAAGGGGACATTTGAAATGTAAATAAAGAATATATCTAATAAAAAAAAGTAAAAAAAAAAAAAAAAGAACTACTTGTGTAGTTCTGGCACAAATGATATGGGAGTAACTAATCCCCTTTTAATTGGAACTAAGGTCCACTCCATGATGTGGAACCTATATCTGACTGTTAAAGTTTCTAAAAACCTGAAACTAGACAAGTCATAAGTCTTGGCAGAAAAAAAAAATCACTTATTTGCATAAGTGTATGGAGTGGTTACATGCTGTAACTCCCTGTAGAGGTTAGAGGACAACCTTTAGGAATCTGTTCTTTCCTTCTGCTGTGAAGTTTTTGCCAGAGAAGTCTGCTTGGACATGGGTTTAAGGTAATGCAAAGTCTATTAGCTGTCTGGGTGTTCCAGATCCGAGTGTGCAGTCCTTAGTCTTTCTCACGGTGAGCTTTTAGGCACAAAAACCATGTTCTGGGTTGACATACTTCATTTAACAAAAGCAGTTAACTAGAAGTGGATTACAGACTCCAAAACTCAAGCTTAGCCAAAACGCAAGCTTAGCCAAAACGCAAGCTTAGCACACAATTACTTTCCCAGAACTCTAGACCTTGATGAATTAGGCCTTTGTTTTCCTTTTGGCATGTGGTACTGCCTATGTGCTGAGTTTTACAGCCTGAATGGTACTTCCTTCATGGAGTGAGTTGTCCTGACCCTGTTACACTTCTACCATATAGGTCCCAGGGATTCAACTCAGGTTGACTCAGGCTTGGGAGCAAGTTCCTTTACTGAGCTTCTTATGGAGTCCCAACTTGTTAGACACCCACTTATTTGTTCCAGTGTCTTCCTTCTTCGGTAACACATTGGTTTGTTTCAGGTCAGAGGATTGGAAGGCGTGCTTCTGTGGTTGAACAATTGTGTAGTATGTACCAGGCAGGCCCTGGGCTTAGTGTCCAGCCCAGGGGATTCAATGCCCGAAAAACTATATTGCCTTAGACGAAAAGATAACTTTCCAACGTATACTAGAATTGCACAGGACTTAATAGCTGCAAAGTGACTAGATTTTGGTATTTTGAATAGATTAAAAGCTATTGGCACCTGCTGTCTCAATATAAAATGAGAGAGTCTTGCTGTCGTCTTTTTGCTTCATTTAAACACAGTTCGCCTACTTGGCAGGTATTTTCCGAGCTCCTACTTAATGCTTTAGACTGAGCAGGGTCCAGCACCCGGCAGATCCTAGAGGGGGAGACTGGGGGCGGGGCAGATCGCCCGATTGAAATACCATGGAGACCAGGATTCACTGGAAAGTCAGGTACTTCCACTGGGTAGTGATTTGAGACTGTTGAGGACAGCCTGCCCTGAACAAGGCTAAAGATCAGAATCAAACTCTAATGCTGAACTTAACTGACAGGCTGCTAATCACAACTCTGAAACCCTTCAAGGAATGTAACGCCGTCCTAAAACATCAAGCCGCAATCACGGCTTCAGTCCCTTAAGCGGCCCCGCTTGGAGAACAAGGGCGAGTAAAGGCGCTCGGAGGTCTGCGATCGGCTTCGCAGCCACCCCGGCTGGCAGCTTTACGCCGGATTCCGGCAGACGCAGCTAGGGCGTGGGGCTTCCGGGTCCGTAACAACTCCGAGAAAGTCCCGGAAGTGAGGAGCCATCCCGTGACGCAGTGGCCCGGAGGTCGAGTTAACGCGACGCCACTCGGCCGAATCGTCCCATTAACAGTCACGCCTGGCGTCGTCAGAGGGACCCGGCGCTTCCGGACGCACGCAGCTGCGTCGTCCGCTTTCCGGCCTTTTCCTCAGTGGCCGCCGACTCAGGATGACCCAGGCTCGCTAACTGCAGCTCAAAAGTAGGAAGCCACTTATAACTCTACAGAGTTTCCTTAGAGCAAGGCCGAGCCGCCTGTGGCTAAGTGAACCCCTCCCCCTTCAGGCTGCGTTTTCTCGCGAGATCGGCCACGCGACTTCCCAGAAAGCCTAGGGCTACATCTCAACAGCGGTTCTAGAGCCGCGCCTGGGCGGGCGGGCAGGCGGGTGGGAGGGGCCTGTCTAGATATTTAGCGGTATTGAAGGCCACGCCCCAAGTCGGAAGTGACGGAGCCGAGCTAGCGCAGCGAGGCCACCTCTATGGTCTTCCTCTCCTTCTGGAGTCGGGAAATGGCCGCTGTGTAGTTACAACGGAGGTAAATCCCGAAAACCGTGCTTCGGCGTGTCAGGTAGGCCTTGAGCCGCATTCAGGTCACTCAAGAGAAAAGTTGAGACAGGACGGTTGGGTGTTGGCAACTCTCACGCGTGGTGACGGGTCGGCGGCGAGAAAGGAGACCCCGAGCCGTTACTTGTGCGTTTTCATCTTCACTTCCTCGGGGTTGGAAGGCGCCGCGGGCCGCAGGGGTTGGGGGGGAACGAGGAGCTGCGCCAACAGCGGGCACGGCTGCGAACCTGGCTCCGGTCCGGAGACCGTGAGGCCTTGGCGTGCGCGTGCGCAAACCTCCTTCCAACCCTTCCCCCACCGCTCCGGCCGGGACTCGTGCGCGCGCCCGACCCTGGGCTCTGCGCAGGCGTGCTTTTTTCCTTTCTTCCCTGCCCATGGCAACGCCGCCGCCGCCGCCGTCGCCGCGCGTGTTAGTTTCGGAGCCCGCCTGTCGTTGGCCTTCGGGGGAGGTGTCTTCCTTCCTGGCCTAGCCTTTGGGGCTTGGGTGAGATAACGGCGACCTGCGACCAAGTTAGGCGAGCCGATCAACCCCTTCGTGCGCGGCGGTTGAGCTGCCTTCCTCGCCTCTATTGGGCACATCGGTCGGCTTAGGCCCGGTTTAATCAGATGGAGGCCTTTGGTCTGTCGCTTGTAGCCCGGCGGCCAGCAGCAGCCTGGGTGTTGGCGCCAAAGTTTGTCGTTTTGGCTCCCTATGAACTCACTCCGTTCTAGACGAGCAGTCGGTGCGTAGTTAGAGTTATCTTCAAGGCTGCGACTGAGAAGGGCCCTTTCGCAGTAATCTAAGCGCTGGCATACCTTTTTTTTGGTAAGAGTTGGCACTCTGTAGAAATTCAGGATATTGGCAGCGGTGATTGGTGGGATAAATGGGTGAGGAAGGTCAGTTCTGTCACCCAGTGCTGGCCTTCAACTTCCACAACTCCCAGTTAATCTGCCTTAGCTTCGGGAGTGGTGGGATAATAGTTTTTCGTCACTGCTTCGGACCCTGCTGAGTTTTAAGATTTGTTTTCTTGGTTTGGGGAGTGACTAGAATATTGGATTTCTGTATCCCAGACGTTCTTCTTGGGCCCGAGTGACTTCGAACTACGGGTTCTCCATGAATTTACGTGTTTGGGTCATAGATGTACAAATTCATGACCAACACATTTTAGGTTATATAGTCAAAGTCGAGGATCTATACTTTTACCTTGTTTTTATTTTAATTTTCCTATTAGAATTGAAAAGGGAAAAAGAAATTGAAAGTGAATATACCTAAAACCATTAGTCACTTCAGACTTATATCCTGTTGGTACAGCATATGTATATGCAAATATATAAATGTAAATTTGGTATAAAACAAATATGTGTGTATATATTTGGAAGCGTAGAACAAAGTGTCTTGTCCATACTATGAGTTTGCAGTCTAGATTAGCTCTGACTGGAATAGATGGTACTGTTAGGCCAGTAAAGGACCTTTAAAGACTTACCAGTTTATTTGAATTTTTGTGTGTGATTCTAACCAAGTTCAGGAGAGTGTGATGGGAAGTATGTCTCTAAAGTAGTTGATAGTAAACAGCTGAGATTTCCAGTGTTGGAGTAACAGGCTCCAGCCGCCCTACCCAGCTTCTGTGGTCCTGAGAATCGGCTCTGGGGCTTTGAGCTTGCTGGAGAGCTCTGTCAGCTGAGCATATCCCTTGCCCTAGAGTTGATTTTGTTGTTGTTGCTGTTGTCTTAGAAAACAGTAGTTAATTTTCGGACTTGAAAGTGGATCTGGACAAAGCACTGCTCAGTGTTTAGGTTAGTATCTAGTTGAGTTTGTGGGGAGAGGACGAAGCTGCATTAGATTACCTGATAGAAAGGAAATGGAGAAAGCTTTTTCCAGTGGTTGGTAGATCTTTTAATTGGTGATTTTCGCTGTATTTGAAATTTCTATCTGAAATCTGCTGTGTAATTTTCGTGGTTGGTTAATGAGAGAATCTAGAAGACCGGTATACCACTGGGTAGTAATTGTAAGTGGTTGTGGTTGGAGGATAGGGGTTTGTACATTACTAGAATCTAGCTTCTTAAACAATCCTAAAAATACTGAGTTTGAGTTATAGGCATTTATTAATATTTTTGACTCAAGACTGAAGTAATATTTTTAACTCAAGTCTGACCATGAACTTCATAATAGTACTAACCTGAACTTTTAATGTTTTAGGTCTGTTTTTTTAAGGCTTATTTATTTTATGTATATGAGTATACTGTAGCAGACACACCAAAAGAGGGCATGAGATCCCATTACAGATGGTTGCTGGGAATTGAACTCAGGACCTCTGGAAGAGCAGTCAGTGCTCTTTACCGCTGAGCCATCTCTCCAGCCTATTCTAGGGCTTTCTAACACCAAGTTTACTTAACTCATCATTTCTCTGTTTTTGTAGATGGAGCCCTAAAAGTTGTAAGCCTTAAGCCAGGGAGTGGCATGGCTTGGTTTAGAATGTGCGATGGTTCTTAGTTCATTCTTTAAAAAAGAAGAAAAACAGGGTGATAAGTAGCTGGACCAAACTAAATCTGTGTGATTGATCTATTTGCTTTTAACTATGGAAGGTTTGTGGTGCAGAAGTAAAATAGCCAGGTATATTTGCTTAAACCTATAATCTCAGCACTCAGAGGCAGAAAGGAGGGTGTTTGTGAGTTTGAAGCCAGACTGCCCATATAGTGAATTCCGGGACAGCGAGGTGTGTGTGTGTGTGTGTACACTACATATAGAAACCCTGTCTCAAAAAAACTAAGATAATTAAGTGGATTCCCATATTCTGCTCATTTTCAGAATTTTTTATTTTGTTTGTTGTTTATTCTGTGATACATTTTAAATCAAGCTTGCAAACATTTTATTAAACATTCCTGGGCCAGGCAATGGTGGTGCAGGCCTTTAATCCCAGCACTTGGGAGGCAGAGGCAGGCGGATCTCTGAGTTTGAGGCCAGCCTGGCCTACAGAGTAAGTTCCAGGACAGCCAGGGCTACACAGAGAAATCCTGCCTTGAAAACAAAAACCAAAAACAAAAAATAAACAAAAAACCCAACCAACCAAACAACAAAGCAAAAACGTTACTGGAATGATGTTTATTAATACTTGTTAATAGGGTGAGTAAGCTTAAATAGACAAGTTTTTGAAATAAATTTATGGCTAGCCTGTAGAAACGCTGTAACAAACAAGGCCAACCAGAATTATAGCTAGTGGCAGAGCACACGTCACGTGCCTGCTTAGCCTCTTGTATTTATTATTAACCATAAGCTTGTAAATACCTTATTTTATACCTGTAGAGATTAAAGGTTGAAAGACATTAACATACTTAATGTTGAGTTGTCATTTAATGAGTGAGCCTGGATTTGAACCTAATTAAATTGAGTACTAGTTAAAGTGTATTTTTCTATTTTAAAAGATGTGATGGCAGTAATTTGCTTTAAATTTGGGTCCTAATATTGCTAAATGAAGACATGGTTTAAATATATTTGAAATTGTAAGCCTAAGCATCTACTTTGGACAGCTTTGTTTTAGTTTTTTTTTTTTTAATTATTTTAATTTTGTTGTTTTGAGACCGGTCTAATCGATTAGCCCTAACTAACTTAGAACCAACCCTCTATATAGACTGAGTTGGTCTTGAACTTGTTGAAATACTCTTGTCTCTGCCTTCTGAGTCCTGGGACAAGAGACTGGACTTAAACAATGCCTTTAAAAAAATTTTTTTTTTCTTTTTAAGTTTTGAGGTAGTCCAGGCTGCCAGTTCTTTTTTCCTGTCTCCCAGTTGCTGTGGTTGGAAGCCTGTGTCACCAAGCTTGAAGGACATTTTCTTTTGTCACTTGTTTTCTAGGCACTCTAGAACTTTCTACACATTATTTCAAAAAAAGTTCTAGCACTTTCTACACTTTATTTCAAAAAAAAGTTCTAAGGTATCTATGGATTCATTCATTCATTCAGCTTTTTGAGACAGGGTTTCTCTGTGTAGCCCTGGTTGTCCTGGAACTCACTTTGTAGATCAGGTTGGCTTCAAACTCTGAGATCTGCCCAATAGGCAAAGTTTGGCATTTTAAACTTTAATACTTGAGTTTTAGCTTTGTAAGGCACTTGTTAGTTTAGTACACAAAATAATGGCAGATTTCAGTCAAATTCTGGATCAACTTTTTATAGTCTGTGACCATATACCCTAAAAACATATCTTTCTGTTTTGCTCCCAACATGTCCATCTCCCAAATGCTGTTAGAATTTGGGCTTTCCATTTGGTGTTTCTTTCATGTTCTTTTTTTTTTTTCCTATCAAAGCCCATTTGAGGTTTTGGTTTTGCAACTTCCTAAAATTTCCCAGTTGAATGACAGTGACTGTTTAAGGGATAATGTTATTGATTGACATGTTTAATTTTAACTATTTCTTCATTGTATTTCCAAAGTAGCATTTTAAATTTATCATTACATAGATTCATCTATTTTTATGAATACTTTGAGTGCTAGCCTCTTAGTGTCAGCTATACATTCTTAAGTTTACTTTCTGTTCTTATGGCTTTTGATCTTTGCATGTATCTGATAATCTCTGAGTATTATTTGCAATGTGTTGATAACTGCATAGCGTTTAATTTAATTATCAATGGCCAGTTAACTTAGGAGTATTAATTCCCTATAGACTTTTGTCATTGCTGCTGTTTCTTAGATGGTTAATCAGATACTTGTGCAAGACTTTGGTACTGTGGTTGTGGTTGCAGTTAAAGGCTCTCTCTCTCTCTCTCTCTCTCTCTCTCTCTCTCTCTCTCTCTCTCTCTTTCTCTGTGTAGCCCTGACTGTCCTGGAACTCACTCTGTAGACCAGGCTGGCCTCCGAACTCAGAAATCCACCTGCCTCTGCCTCCCAGGTGCTGGGATTAAAGGCACACGCCACCACTGCCCGGTGAAGGAGTTTTTAAAAAAATTGGTTTTAGATAAAAGGAAGTTTTTAGAAAATGAGCAGAGTATTAAGCTGTTGTAGATGTTAGAAAATACAGCATTGTGAATATTGATTATAGGCTGCAGAGACATTTGTTCTGTAAAGGTCAGGTGACAGCAGTTAAACAATATTCTGCTGTGTTGACTAGGAAGTTTTTATTTTTTTCTCTTTTTTGACAGTTGTGTGGGATCTCTTGTAGACTAGGAGCTCCGAACTCACTGTATAACTGAGGATGAACTTAAACTGATTCTCTGCCTTCTTGCCCTAATTTGTGGGTTATAGGTGTTATTGTTGGCTTAATTATTTTATTTTATATTTATTTGCATGTAGGTCTGTACCAGGTTCCTGCTTGTTGCTTTTGGAGGTCCGAAGAGGGTGCCATATCCCTTAGAATAGGAGATATGGGTGGGGTGGGGGGTGGGGGCTGTGAATTTGGGTTCTGGGAATTGAACAGTCCCATTAGAGAGTAGGCTAAACTCAGAGTCACCATCCTCCTGTTCAGCTTTGCAAATTTGACACCATGATCACCCAGTTAAATTGTTATGATCAAACATTTGTTGTTTTCCAAGTCAGACAAGATACTTGCCTATAATTTCAGTACTGGAGACGTCAAAGTGGAAGCAGTTAGTTTGGGCTACATAATTTATTGGTATACCGAATGTATGTATTACAACCAGTGCATATCTGGTTTACCAAAAACTCAGACTCTTTATTTAATTTTTGCTAGGACTTTGAATTAGAGTTTAATTTCCCATAACATTCTCTACAAGAAGAATCTTGGCAGTATCTTAGAGACATCATTGACTTCTGGATCCTGCATAAAGCCCAAGGTAAAAGACATTTATGTTCTCTAGGTTTTACTTCTTACTAAACTGAGGAAATTGACTGTCAACCCAAATCAGACGACGTGATTAAGAGTGTTGTGACCTGGCCTTGGAGGTGCAGCTCAGGAAGTAGGGTGCCTGCCCAATAAGCACAGGGCCTAAGAAGTTCCCCCTGGTTCTAATAAAGTTCCTGCAACATTTGTCTTCTTCCTTTTTTGGGGGTGGAGGGTGGGGGGTGTTACCTTCTTTAAACCCAGGTTTTGAGTTAGTTTTAGGAAAAAGTTTTTCATTTCTCCATTGTATATTACCTTTTCCCCACTTCTATAAATGTTTTATAAGAAGACTCAGGACACAAAATGCCATTTCGAAACAAAACCACCACCACTGGCATCCTTTGAGACAAGGTCTTGCTTGTGTACTGGGGTGACACTCCTCTCACTGTGTCCAGGTCAGTTACTCACCTAACTTATTTTGGTTTTGTTGGGACTATAACCCTGGCTGTTCTAGAACTCACTATGTACACCAGGGTAGTCTTGAACTCACAGGGATCCACCTGCTTCCATGTTCCAAGTATTGGTTAAAGGCCTGTGCTGTCACTCTTGGTTACCTTTTATCTTCCTTAACGTGCTTTAGGACTACTTTATAGGAACTGCAAACTCTAAGCCTTCAGAATTAATTAATGATAGTAAAATTTATATATGTGAGAAACACAGGCCATTATAAAATTAATAAATTGAGTCTTATGGACATGATTATTTATTTTGACTAATAACTTAGAAATTTGGAAAATTACACAATTGGCTCTTGACTAATATCAACTGAGGCTGGCGAAATGGCCTAGCATTAGAAACACTTGCTGTGCAAGCCTTCCAACCTCAATTCAGTCTCCTGAATACAAGGAGGAGCGAACCACCTCTCTCTATAAAACTTGATAAAGTTGTCTGATTTTTTTTTTCCACGTCTAGACTGGCAATTTTTCAACTAAACGCACATATAACCACACTAAAATATAAATTGGCTGGAGAGATGGCTCAGCAGTTAAAAGTACTCTTATTGCTTTTCCAGAGGACATGGGGTTCGATTCCAAGCATCTACACTGCAGCTCACAACTACCTGTTAACTCTAGTTTTGGAGACCTCACACACATTTCTGGCCTCAGCGGGTATCAGGCATGCTTGTGGCCATACATGCTGGCAAATCATCCATTACATGAAATAAAAATTCAAATAAATGAACTTAGTTTTTAGTTTCTCCTACCCTCTTCAAGGGCTGGGAAACAAACTCCTTACCTTATGTGTGTGAAGCAATCCCATGCTTAGTTGTTATTTTTTATTTTACTGAAAGAAATGAATCTACGCCCCAATGCTTGTTAAGTACGTACTCAACTACAGAGCTGGTGTATCACTATCTCTTTTTGTCTTGTTCTGCAGACTAGGTCAGCCCAGGCTGCTCTTGAACTCATGTTAGCCTGTGTAGGTTTTGAACTTGAGATACTTGGCATTTCTGTTTTTTTTGAGTAAGAAAGTAAGATGGTCAGCAACCTTTGCTAGCTATCTGGATGGCTTAACTTTTTTTTTTTTTAGCAGTTTGCAATAATTTGTAGATCATAAGAAATCATTGAAAAAAAAATTAGAAAGTCACTTGTATGTAAATATATAAATACTTTATCACCATAAAATATATAATATATACTAGCTAAAATGTGTGAATACAGCACACTGGTTCATTTGCTATTAAAAAAATAAAAACATACAGAGAAGATGCTTTCCTAAATGTGATTTCGTTAACTTTGGTCATTCTGTAATTCACAACTACTTTCTGTTGCTATTATAAGTGCGAGTAGCCGCTTAACAATGTAATGCTGATATCTTCATGTGAGCAATTTTTATTAATTTTTGTATTGCATTTTTTTTTTTTGCAGCATATAACAATTATAAACAATGTGTCAATTTTGTTATCAGTAAGGCTTTTGGTCATCACTAAGCTGTAGTGTTGAAGTTTCAGAACAACCAGAGGGTAGTTGTATATAAATTTGCCCAGCTGTTGGTTATTGTCCATACTGCCTATTGTTTATGGCTCAACTTACATGGCAAAATAAACAGTTTTTTATTTTGTGCCTTCCCCTCCCCTCCCCTCCATATTACTTTTCTTCTGAATCACTGAAAAATTAAAAGTGTGACATTTGGTTTATACGTGCAATGATTTACTATATATTTAGCATTTTATAAATCAATACTGTTATTACTATCTGTACTAGTGAGCTCTAATTAATCAGTATTTAGAAAAGTAGTGCTGACTTTTTTTGTAGTTCTGGTATTTTTTATGATCTCTTTAATTCCTTTATCTTTTTTACTAGCAAGATACAGGGGAGCTTGGCCTTGCCCTGCAAGGTCCAACTGTTTTAAGAGGCTTTTAGTCACCTTTATATGATAGGAGACTACATAGTGCACATTGAGGCTTTTGTAAGTGAGTAACAGTTTAGTGCTTTAAGTCCATAAAGCACTGTGATGACTGTTTGGTGAGGTTTGTTTTTAAATTAATTTATTTTTAACTATTGTCCCAGGCTGTTTTTTTTTTTTTATTAACTGTTACATGTCTGGTGTCTGGCTGCATGCTTGTTGGATCCCTTCACAGGAATCTACATTGTTGTTAGCTGCCACGTGGGTGCTGGAAACTGAACTCCAGGCCACTAGAAGAACAACCAGTGCTTTTTGCTTTTTTTAATTGAAAAAAAATTTTCTTATAGTATATTTTGTATATTTTTCATACAGTATATTATTTTTCTTCTTTAATTCCTCTCAGATCCTTTCTATTTTTCCAACTTAAATTTTTTCTTGCTTTTGAAAACAAAACCAGCCGGGCGGTGGTGGCGCACGCCTGTAATCCCAGCACTCTGGGAGGCAGAGGCAGGCGGATTTCTGAGTTTGAGGCCAGCCTGGTCTACAAAGTGAGTTCCAGGACAGCCAGGGCTATACAGAGAAACCTTATCTCAAAAAAACCAAATCCAAAAAAAAAAAAAAGAAAACAAAACCAAACAAGAAACACAAAACACTTCCACAAGAACACAGAATCAAAATACACAAAAGACTATTAAGACAGAAAAATGTAGCCAAACAATGCAAAATGAGACAAAAAGTCTACAGTAGATTTTACAGAAATACTACTGAGTTCATATTGTATTGACTAATTCTTCTGTGGGTATGAGGCATGTGTGGAGTAAAGTGTGCTTAAGACGTGAGCACTTGATTTTTCCTTTGCTAGGTATATCACTTGCAGATAGCTCTGGGCGAGGTGTGGCACCCTGTGTACTTTCTTCCTTTTTTTTAATTTTATGTATATGAGTACACTGTAGCTGTATAGATGATTATGAGTCACTATGTGGTTGCCGGGATTTGAACTCAAGACCTTTGGAAGAGCAGCCAGTGTTCTTAACTGCTGAGCCGTCTCACCAGCCCTGTGCACTTCTTCGTGTTGGGATCCCATCTTAGTGCTCTTAAACTGCTAAGCCATCTCTAGTCTGTATTGTGCCAGTCTTTAATGTTCTTTTCTTCAGGTTCCTTTTTCTGTAGTACTCATAATTTTATCTTGTTTACGTGTGAGGTAAATAGGCTTTTGTATTGGGCATAGAAAAACATCTAGTACAACTATTGTCTGCCATTGCCCTTTCTGACTTCTGTGGTTGGTTGGTGCCTTTGGATTGAGGTACATAGGACTTAAGTCCATAGAAATGTTTTCAGTATTTAGTATCATATGCAGGTGAAAATAGGTTTTTTTTCACCTGTTTAATAAGTAAATATTCCTTTGAAAAGAGTGACTTGTAAGAATCCAACTTATATCTGGAAATAAGTAGATATCAAAATTAATAATACATTTTTAATATATTAATATATTTGTATTAATTTAACCAGTGTTGCTTCCATTGGTTAGGCGGAGAAAGGAAATGGGCCGCTCCAATTCTAGATCCCACTCTTCAAGATCCAAGTCTAGATCGCAGTCTAGTTCTCGATCAAGATCAAGGTCACATTCCAGAAAGAAGAGATACAGGTGAATTAATGTGTTTCTGGTGCTCTGATAGTGAATAGTAGTAAGTCTGCTGTGTACAGACACAGTATATAGTGGACCCACCATCGGTTTACCATTCTCAATAAAACTCCATGACTTGGAATTATTGTCCTCATTTAGAATTGAAATTCAGAATTTTCCAAGTTGTAACCTAGTTATCTACTGTGGCTTGAGAGATTTACTGTGCTGTGTTAATATATGATGAATTTCTTTGTTTCTTTCCATCTTAAGAGAGAAACTGAATATTTTTTTTTGGCACTGAATTATATTTATTATTGTCTGGTTTTTACTTAGTCTGGTTCTATAAAGGTTAGTTCCCCCTCCCCCTTTTTTGTTTAACAAATGATTACTTTTTTTTCAAATAGCCATAGTACAGAGAATAGGAGCCTGTTGAGAATTAATATTAGTTTGTAATTTTCCTGTATTTTATATAGTCAGCTTGGCTGAATATCAGTGGCATTTTGTTCTATGTAATTCCATGTAACCCCTTTTCCCTATTAGCAGTACATGGTGCCATTTAAATGTGTCTTACTATGAATTTTAGTGACAGCCTAGATGTTGTATACAATTTTGTGTTGGATGTATTGATACCCTCTGCCCCATTTCCTGTGCCTACTTCCCAAGGCCTCTTATTCTTTGTTTATCTTGGGCAAATGTTTTAAACATACCAGAAACAGTAAACTTTTTCAAACAAATGTTTTTAAGTATATATAATTTTCCCTTGTATATATGTTTTATTCAGCTGGATGTATCTAAAATGGGTGATACACTTTAGTTTTTAGAAATTGATACTTATTTCATTTTTAGTTCTAGGTCTCGTTCCAGAACATATTCGAGGTCTCGTAGTAGAGATCGTATTTATTCTAGAGATTATCGTCGAGATTACAGGAATAATAGAGGAATGAGACGACCTTATGGGTACAGAGGAAGGGGTAGAGGGTATTATCAAGGAGGAGGAGGTAGATACCATCGAGGTGGCTATAGACCTGTCTGGAATAGAAGGCACTCTAGGAGTCCTAGACGAGGTCGGTCACGGTCCAGGAGTCCAAAAAGAAGATCCGTGTCTTCTCAACGATCCCGAAGTAGATCTCGCCGGTCATACAGATCCTCTCGGTCTCCACGGTCATCATCATCTCGTTCTTCATCCCCATATAGCAAATCTCCTGTCTCTAAACGACGAGGGTCTCAGGAAAAACAAACCAAAAAAGCCGAAGGGGAACCCCAAGAAGAGAGTCCTTTGAAAAGCAAATCACAGGAGGAACCAAAGGATAATTTTGAACATGATCCATCTGAATCTATCGATGAGTTTAATAAATCTGCTACATCTGGTGATATTTGGCCTGGCCTTTCAGCTTATGATAATAGTCCAAGGTCACCTCATAGTCCTTCACCTATTGCTACACCACCCAGTCAGAGTTCATCATGCTCAGATGCCCCCATGCTTAGTACAGTCCACTCTGCCAAAAATACCCCTTCTCAGCATTCACATTCCATTCAGCACAGTCCTGAGAGGTCTGGATCTGGTTCTGTTGGAAATGGGTCTAGTCGATATAGCCCTTCTCAGAATAGTCCAATTCATCACATCCCATCACGAAGAAGCCCTGCCAAGACAATCGCACCACAGAATGCTCCAAGAGAGGAATCTAGGGGGCGGTCCTCTTTCTATCCTGAAGGAGATCAGGAAACAACAAAGACGACGGGAAAGTTCTTAAAAAGGTAAGAATCCAAAGTAGTGCATTTATATTATAGAACTAACATTGTGCTATGTCTTTCACTGTTTTTACTTGTTCCTACTTGATAATTCTAAATTGTTTTTAAGTGTTTCTGTTCTTTGTTTTATTATTAGCTATATTTGATCAGCTCATAACTAGCAGTTACAAACAAGGAAAAATTTGTTTAAAAAGACCTAAGATAACCAATGTTATATATTAAACACGTAAACACAGTTCAGTGTTAGAGACTTTTTGCTTTAGAATGTGACCATACAGAAACAGTGTAGTCATGTTACATGTTGTATGGTAATAATAATTCAGCTGTCAGTGCTTTGTGAATTCTTCCTAACTTGGGAAAAACATCTTTATTTCTCAGTGAGTCTAATGACATTTTAAGTACTTTGTTCAAATTCTAGTTCCAAGCATTACAGAAAGAAATGCTAGCAAGCTAATGAAAATTTGGTTGTTAATAAGTGGAACAGGTATACTGCTTACGATTTTTTTTCCTACTATGCAACCTGGAATTTCTTCTACTGAACTGATGATTAGCTTCTATTATTACCAGAAGTCATTATCTTCTGGAGCAGATTTTATATGAACTACTTTGTGTCTGAAGTAGAGTATTAACTACCTAATATTATGTTATTGAAGCCTACTTCTGTAGGTCTTGTTTATGCTGACAAAAAAGGTAAATGTGGTAGCACATACCTGTGATCCCAGTGTTAGGGAGGTGGAGGCAGAAGGCTCTAGAGTGTCTTCCTACTTTATAGAGTTTGAGGCTAATCTGGAATACATGACCTTTTACTGCAAAATACAAAAAAATGAAATCTGAAAATTTAAGCATAAATATAAATTGAAATTTTAGGAGGTATTTGTATTGTCCATTAGTGGTTCCTAGCCTCAAAAAGTTAAATTTAGGCTGTATTGTATATCAGGAGCTCTTTGGATTTTTTTTGGTTTTTTTCAAGACAGGGTTTCTCAGGCAGGCTGTCCTGGAACTCACTCTGTAGACTAGGCTGGCCTTGAACTCAGAAATCTGCTTGCCTCTGCCTCCAAAGTGCTGGGATTACAGGCGTGCGCCACCACCGCTTGGCTTTGGGAGCTCTTAAAATTTGGAATTGTTAGTATAAAATTGTAGCATGTAACTGCATAGAGTAGGTTTTTAGGAATGACTTTAGTGCATGACTTGGGAAGTTAAACAGTATAAATTCTGTTTGAATGTTTTTGATGGTTTTAAAACTGAGGTTAAGTTTCAGTAGAGTAACTTTAAATATTACACAAGTTATCTACAATGAATGCAATCCAGAGTTACTGTCCTTTTCTTTGTTTTTTCACAGGTTCACAGATGAAGAGTCTAGAGTATTCCTGCTGGATAGGGGTAATATCAGGGAGAAAGAGGCTCCGAAGGAGAAAGGGTCAGAGAAAGGCAGGGCAGACGGAGATTGGGATGATCAGGAAGTTCTAGATTACTTTAGTGATAAAGAGTCTGCGAAACAAAAATTCCATGACTCTGAAGGGGATGACACAGAGGAGACAGAGGACTACAGACAGTTTAGGAAGTCAGTCCTGGCAGGTCAGGGCAAGAGCTTCGCGGCTTCATCTCACCGGAGTACTGAGGAGGAAGGACCCAAGCACAAGTCCAAAGTCTCACTGAAAGGCAGCAGAGAGAGTGATGGCTTTAGAGAAGAGAAAAGCTATAAACTGAAAGAGCCTGCGTACATAGTGGAAAGGCCTAGTGCTGGGAAAGACAAGCACAAGGAAGAAGACAAAGGCGCGGACAGAATAACAGTGAAGAAAGAAGTGCAGTCACCGGAGCAGGTAAAGTCTGAAAAGCTCAAAGAGCTCTTTGATTATAGTCCCCCTCTCCACAAGAGTCTGGACGCCCGAGAAAAGCCCATCTTCAGAGAGGAGAGCCCGCTGAGGATCAAAATGATAGCCAGTGATTCTCACCGTCCTGAAGTCAAACTCAAAATGGCTCCTGTTCCTCTCGACGATTCCAACAGGTAATTCCACATGGGTGCCTAGGAGTAATGTAGCTTAGTGAAGACATGACTTTTCTGAGCATGGAGTTTACACATTCAAACCAATGGTGTATTTTTTTTTTGTTGTGTGTGTTTATTTTTGATATATTCTAGACCTGCCTCCTTGACTAAAGACAGGCTACTTGCTAGCACGCTTGTCCATTCTGTCAAGAAAGAGCAAGAATTCCGCTCCATCTTTGACCACATTAAGTTGCCTCAGGCCAGCAAAAGCACTTCAGAATCATTTATACAACACATTGTATCCTTGGTTCATCATGTGAAAGGTATGCTCGGCATATGTAGCATCTTGGAATAAGCTTTTCTTGCATGCAGAAAAACAAGTTAAGTTGGATAATAGCTATAATACTAACTGAGCTAGCAGATAGGTGTATCAGTACTATTAAATATTAAACATTTGGAAAGTTTGTGGGAAAGATAGAGTTAGCATTGAAACCAATAAATATAAGACATAAAATCAAATGGCTGAAATTAAAATGTAAATATTAGTATCACCTAGAAGTATGATATAGATTTACCTAATTCTGAAAATGAGTGTCCTGCATGTGAAAAACTGTCATTATATGTATGCCTTATTATGACTTGGTGACTCAGTGGGTAAGTTTATAGCAACTCTAGACAGTATAGTAACTACTGTTTTACCGAGGCTTTGTAATAACAGGGTATGTCTTTAGGGTCTAGAAATAAATGGCTTTGTTTTAGCTAAAGTCAATTCATATTTTCACCAGCATATTGTATTTTAAAAGCTACTAATAATTTTCAAAGACTTTGGGGTGTGATTTTGTTTGGGGGCAGGTAGGTAAAGTTTGGCTTTGGTTATTTTTGTGATTAGCAGGTTCTTCCCCAGGAAACTCGATGGCTGTTGTTGTTGTTGTTGGTTTCTTTTTTTTTTTTTTTTAAAGTTGTGTAAACAACTCACAGTAGTTGAAATTTGTCACAGTTCCTTATGCACTGAATAATTAGAGCCTTTTTGGCTACAGTCAGCATGGTAACAACAGCGTTTTGCTCTTCAGCTTTAGATAAGCTTGTGAACCTTATCATGACTTCGTGGCTGTAGTATTGTGGCTCATAAGATTAGGAAGCATTAACAGTTTTTCTTTTTTTTTTTTTCAGTCTTTTTTTTTTTAACCTGTCTCACACATTACAGTTTATTGTTGAATTTTGAGATCAGATTTTGATACATTTTTTCCTTTTTCCTTTTCTTTTTTCCTTTTTTAGAGGATCTGTAGTTATGTTTCATAATTGGTGTTGTGCAACCGATCTGAACAGCTCTTACTTTATATAGAGCTGAAAATGCCCAGTGATGTTTTCTTTTTCATTATAACTAGGTCCTGGAGTATGTTTTGAAATGCCAAAATCCATGTTTCAAAGTAAAATAGCTGTTGAAAGATACAGGCAAAGTTGAATCTTCTGTCTTCCTGGCAAAAAAAATGGCATAAAAACTGAGTTGCTAGCTCAAATTCCTGGGTTTCATGGAATTATGATTGAGGCACTACCCTGGTAGTGGCCGTTTCAAGTTTTAATGATTGGTTATGAGACATGTGCTGGATACTGGGCGGTAAGTTGACACAAGATGTATGTTGACCTGTTAAGCAGATAGCTTGCTTCATAATGTAACATTTCATAGTTCATGACTTTATACGTCTATTTTACATTTACAGCATATCTTAAACTGGTTTAGAAACTAATCAATATCGTTATTACTAATTTAAAAATTGCGTAAAGAAATATACAGTATCATATGTGCTGTCAGGTTTGCCAAGATGCCAGAGTTTTTGGACGAATTAGTGAATGTAAATTGATTTCAAAGTGTTTTTTTCTCCCCAATTAAGTGGCAGTATTCACTTTTTCTGTAAAGCTGTTTCTGTTGATGTCATCATAGTTAACATAATTTTATTATTTATTCAAACTCTGTAATTTTCTTTATTTTTGCTGCAAATGATTAGTTGAAATGACAACATTGTTGGTAGGTTTTTGAGGAAGTAGTTTATTAGCATGGAGTTAGAGTCTTGCTTATCTGTTAATAGTATGGGGTTGTAGTTAGTGTTGACAGGGTCCTGTGAGGACCTTTGCAGTCATTGTTGAGGTACAAGGAAGTAAAGGAATAGGAGTTTTTATTTTGACATTTGGTTCTCTTCTGCTAGGTTTCTTGAGTATTTTTATTTCCTCTCACCTGCTACATGCCCTTCTATCACAAATGAACATCCCCTCTTAAAATTAAGATTCCTAATTAGACAGTGTTTCTCCTAAATCAACAGAGCAATACTTCAAATCACCTGCAGTGACCCTAAACGAGCGGTTCACTTCATACCAGAAAGCTACTGAAGAACATAGTACCCGGCAAAAGAGCCCTGAGATACACAGGTAGGTATAGTACTGAATTTGCATATAGACTGTTACTAAGATGCTTGAGGTTGTATGAGAAGGATGCTGTCATCACGACATAAGTAAACTTTGGACTCTTCTAGATTGAAGGCACTCACTGCATTTCAAGTTTAGAAAAATTTTAATTTTTTCCCCTGATTTTTAGTTTACTTAGTTTAAAATTGTTAGAACTTTAATATTCTACCTTCAGTCATTGTGGAATTTAATAGCTGTAAGTTTTGGGGGGCCTGGGTTGGGGAGTGACTGTTTCAAGGAAACTTTGAATTTCTGAGTCTAACTGAGGGAAAAATGCTTGGAGAGGCCCAGAAGCCGCCTCATGAAAGAAGGTAGATGCCAAGTCGGCAGTCGGTCATAGTCCGGGTCTGGCTCCGTTATTGAGGGTCTGGACATCGGTGTTTCACCTGCACAGTGCTTTACGGGATAGCGCTGAAACTCAGACTCCAACTGGGTGCTTGCTTGCTAAGAATGCAGTGAGAAGTTCTAACCAATAAAAGCCTGGAACAGAAAAGTGCAGAATCAAACACAAGATGGGCAAATAGTTATAAGAACTCTTGGAACCCAGTAGTTTGTCAGAGCATTGTATCAATACTAATATTGAATAACTTAATTTCAGTTAGGTGGCATGGTGATTTACTATTTAAAATAATAAAGTATTATTTTTCATGGTTAAAGTTTAGTGTTTAAAGGTCTGTTTTCATTTATACATAAAGATCTACCCCAAGTATTTTAATTGGTTTGTTTTGTGTTTGAGGCAGGATTTTGCTATGTAGTTCTGTCTAGCCTCATACTCACTATGTAGCTTATGTGGACATCAAACTCAAAGCTGTCTTTTTTTTTTTTTTCCTGGTCTCTATACGTAGGATTACGTGGCATTTGCCAGTTTTTCATTAATTCTTAATGCATATAATTTTTATTTCTTGTTTTAGGATTAAAACAGTAGACTTAATTGTGCCAGATTGGTTTCTCAGGAGAAATGTAACTAGTATTTCTCAATAATGGGTAGTACTATTTTTCTTTTGAATCAGAACATAAATAATATAACTAAATAATATAACTATAAATACCCTTTATTTTAATATTAAGGAGGATTGACATCTCTCCAAGCGCTCTGAGGAAGCATACCCGTTTAGCAGGAGAGGAGAGAGTTTTCAAAGAAGAAATTCAGAAGGTATAGTTTTTATTTTTTTTAATGTACTTTTCATGCAAAACTGAGCTTAATCATACTAAACATTGTTTTCTTAGGCAAAATTTTTAAATACATAATGTTTGTGTTAGTATATCTTAATTTAAACCAAAAATACCTTTTTGGAAATGCTCGTCAATGGGGTAAATGTCAGTCCTAAGGATAGGGAATTGGTGGGTAGAAAAGATATAGGATATAAATTATATATAGGTTATAAATAGGATATAAATTATATTATGGTTTTTATGAGGTTTTGTGATGAAATTGATAAGTCAGGATTTGAATGTGTCTTTTAAAGTTAATTCTATTTCTGCTTTTTCAAAGTAGTTACCCTCGTGCTGTGGTTTTGAAGGTAGCAAGTTTGACAACCTAGGCTGTCTTTGATTGAACTCCTGTGTAAGCTTCCCGAGTGCCTAGCCTACGATGTGCGTTGTCATACCTGGATATTGCACATTTTTGTGTGGTTTAAGAAATAGGCTTTTTTTTTTTTTAACTTGTGATTGTTACCTTCTGTTTGGTCCTATCTTGGTTTGTTTTATCTTATGTCTATTGTTATCCCAGAGATTCCTGTTTGTTTTTTAAGGAGAGACAGAAAGGGGTAGATCCAGATGGGAGGGGAAGGGGAAAGAAATGGGAGGAGTAGTGGGAGGGGAAACTGTAATTAGAATATAGTGTATGAAAAAAACCTCTTGTGTTGAATTACGAAGAAAAAAAGAAGCATTTTAGGCTGGGTCCACCTTTATCCCCTGCACCCAGAAGGCAGAGGCCAGCCTGAGCTGTCTATAAAATCCAGGCCTGCTGGCCTACACCATGAGAAGGAAAGACTAGGCGCTGTAAAATCTGATTTGCAGAATGAACTTTGAAACAAAACAGGTTTCAGCAGTTCTATTGGACTACTTAGGGATTTGGCTTTGAAACTTGGGAAGAGCCTGCGTAGCTACTACAGGTAAGGTGAGGAAGCCAGGCTTTGGTGAGACTGCCGTGCAGACATGAGGGACTTGCTGGGGATTCACGTTGACATTGCGTGCACTTGTTCATATGGCTGTCTGAAAAGTGCTTAGTAGGATACGCAGCAGAGGTGGCAAGGGATCACTTCTGCTTTGAAAATGCTTTGGCTATGGAAAATAATTAATTCTTGAACCTTGACTTTTCTAAGTAAAATAATAAGAATGTATTTGTTTTGTAGAGTTGTGGAAAATTTGGGCTATTTTGGATTTTACTTGTATTAATAGGAATTACTTGACTGTGCCAGTGTACACATTTTTTCAGTAGGGTATGCTGCTAACTAATTGGTTTTGAAGTCTGGAGCTTAGGGGTAAGATTATGTCTGTGCACAGGAGATAAAAGTTTTAGAAAAATAGAGGAGTGAACAGTTCAATACTTAAAGAAATCTTTTACCTTAATCTTTAGGCTTATTAATAAGGGTTAAATGTGTTTCATTTCTCCAACAATTCACTTTGGTCTGAGAGAGTAGTAACTGATGGCCAGAAAGACATGATAATTTGGCATTGTTATCTTTCTGTCTTTAATGAATAATTAACCTGTTAATATGAAATTACATGCTTAGCAAGATTTACAAAGTAGTTTGACTTAGATATATTGTTTCTTACGGAGTCAGTGATACCTAGGTGACTAGGAAAGTTTGCTTATGATTAGACTTGTTACTCTAGGGACAAATTGGTGAGTAGTACTTGACATTGAGAGATATATTTCAGTTTTGTTTATGCTTATGAATACTATAGACGTCCCAGAGTAAATAGTTCTCATTGTTGAATAATACCAAGGATGTCCACATTGCATAGCATCTTACTGATGTATAATTTTTCTTCATTCCTAGATGCCTCTTTTCAACTCCTAAATTATATAGTATTTGAAAAAAGCAATGGAACAAGGAGGAGGTGAACTGTGACCCAGTTAAACTAATGTCTGTTGCAATACCTGAATTGAGAAAGGGCAATATATAGCCCCAAAATACTGAGTACAGGATTGCGAATAATATCTTTTGACTTTGACCTTTGTTCAACCTCAGTTTTATTAATCTTATTCCACTTGCATGTCATGAAAATTACAGACTCCCTCATTTTGAAGTATCTTCTATTGCATTTATCAGTCTATCTGGGAAGAGCTTGATGTTAATGAGGCATAGTTAATGAGACTCATAACTCCAGAATCACAAGATTATAGGCTGAAAACCACATTGCATCTATAGATTATAACTTTCAATACTGTTGATCTATTTCATAAAAGTTATTTGGAAGAATGAGGATTAATAATGATTCACTGAATAGAAAGATGTATCACTTCGCTGAATGAAAGCTTATAGATTGTTTTGAATAAATAACAAAACTAAAGAATTTAGTATCTTGAAGTCTTAGTATATGTACATAAATGCTCATAAAATGTAGTTTTAAGAGAAATTTGGAGAATGATTGATAGTATATGATGCAGTAGTTTTTGATACTAAAATACCAGTTTAGAATATGTTGTGATATAACTACATGCTTGTATACATTTCGGTATATTTCCTGAAATTTGTGTTTTACATATATTTTCTACAGGGAGATAAAAAATTAAGGTGTGATTCTGCTGATCTTCGGCATGACATTGACCGTCGCCGTAAAGAAAGAAGTAAAGAGCGGGGAGATTCCAAGGGCTCCAGGGAATCTAGTGGATCAAGAAAGCAAGAAAAAGCACCAAAGGATTACAAGGAATACAAACCTTACAAAGACGACAGGTGATTGTTCAGATTGTCTTGACTTAGGCTTTAGCTTCTAATTAGCCTTTAATAATTGTCAGCTTAATTGCTTTCAATTTTGACGATGTAATCAAATGTTTAAATTTAAACAATTAAAATTATTTGTTTTACAGCAAAAATGTATTTGTCTTTTACACGGCTTATGGTGGATGAGGACAAAAACTTTGGAATAGCAAGCTAACACTGAAAAAAAAATGACAAATTAATGTGTCCTATTATCCAGGCTACATCAGGAGGTTGGACTTCAATGCAGTGCATTTCTAGAAACAGTTTGTGTAAGAACTTTGGTTCGTTATGCTTGATTCCGCACTTTTTCAACTCATAACACCCAGAGTACAAGACTGTTAAAGTGTTATCTAGTGGTTTAACATGGGAGAGATGGGGGGAGGAAAACCAGGAAGTAGGGTTATTGTGCATTAGTCTTTGAAAATTATATTTCCCTGGATACTGTTAGCAGTGGTAAGAGTTACTGCAGGTATGACCTTTTCGGGCGTTGCATTAGAATCATGTAAATTTATATTTATAGAGTCAAATAAGTAGGAATAAAATGTATTATAGAAAATTTTTTCTTGATGTTCATTAGGTAAATGGTGGATTATACTTGTGCTTTTAAATTTATGACTGTTACTTGTAATGTTATGTGCCTTTTATTTCTATCATGATATTGTGGCCTAAACCAAACAGACTGTTCTCACTCAGGGTGTATATAAACTGCAGTCTTTTTAAAACTTGGACTCAAGGACATTTTGGACTGGGGCTATAGCTTAGTTGTAGCATGCTCACCTAGTATGTATCAAGCCCTGGGTTCAATCCCCAGCACCGCACCAAAACCAACCCCACTCTGTTCCTTTCCTTGTATTAACATAACAAAGGATTACAACAAGTTAAAGTAATGAAGAATTAAACATCATTGAAGTTTGCCAACTACCGGTTTCTAGCTGTTAGGCTGTCATTTAAAATAGTCAATGAAGACAATTGGAAACAGACTGTCAGAGTTTATACCCAATTTTACTTATATAATAATTTTAAGCGGGTACTTTTTTTTTTTAACTTAAAAGCATTCCTCATAAGATTTTAAATAATTATTTATCTTTTAAAAAAATAGCACGTTTCTTTTATTTTTCAGCAAGCATAAAGGCAGAGAGCAAGACCATTCTCGGTCCTCATCCTCGCCGGCGTCACCCTCCTCACCCAGCTCTCGAGAGGAGAAAGAGAGTAAGAAAGAAAGAGAAGAAGACTTTAAAACTCACCACGAGATGAAAGACTACTCGGGCTTTGCAGGAGTTAGCCGGCCAAGAGGAACCTTTGTAAGTAATAGTTATCTTTGATCATTCGGGAGGCTTTATCTTGGAGAAGTGTGTAAAGGGAAAACCAAGCACACCTTGTAGATTATTAATCATCTTCCCAAAGTCAGAAACAGTCTTGAATAACAAGCTGGTATTTGTAATGTTATCTTGTCAATGAAATGAAATGCCATTCAATTCGAAATTTTGAAGCATCTGTATAAACTAGATAGTTTTTTTTTTAAACTTTCAGATCAGTGTTTCAAGAGTAAAAGTTTACTTATTAAATCACCAGTTTTGGAAAACCTGTTTTAAAAATACTAAAATGTATTTATCTCTCTGTATTATTGCTGGTTTTGTTTTCCTGTTCAGCTCCTTGCTTATGTGTACCAATCACACAACTTTTCCAAGTCTACGTAGAAGCCATTATTATGTTTTTATAAAGTAAAAAATAATAAGTGAAGCCTGTAACTGTTACAGGCTTAAATGTAGTACATTTTTCCTCGGGTCCATACTTTAACCTTTAGCTATATCTAGTTGGATATTAAAATAGTCACTAGGTTATTTCAGGAAACAGAAGGGCTTTTCTTTCAGGGTAATAGATATGGTTGGACACTTGAGACTATTGGTATAATTCACAGGAACTAACATAGCTTTTGGTTCATGAGCAGAGGGACCTGCCTATATTACTGTTTAAAAATACTAGTTTTAGGTCTTGAAAGTACATACTCTAATATTTCAGAATATCACTTTTCTTCATCTACTCAACTTCCAGTAACCTTGTGGTACAAATGGCCACCTGTTCTATTTTCAGTGGCTGTGAAGACAGACAGACAGGTAGACACACCACTCACACATTGTTTTTGTTACTGCAGTAAAATCTAGAGTTTGCATGTAACTAAATACCTTTGATTGCATTACTAAACAACTGTGTTAATGTTAATCAGTTTCGAATTAGAGGCAGAGGAAGAGCCAGAGGAGTTTTTGCTGGGACAAATACTGGTCCAAACAACTCAAATACCACTTTTCAAAAGAGACCGAAGGAAGAGGAATGGGATCCAGAATATACCCCAAAGAGCAAGAAGTACTTCTTGGTGGGTGTTAGAAATCTGTTGTATTTGGTTTGTGTTGATTTTCCAAACATCCTAGGCGAATACATTCCAGGACAGATGTTCACCATTAGGATATTTTCATTGTAACTTGGGCGAACAGTTTTTTTTTAAAATATCATTACTTTAATTGTTTGAAACTTTAAATTCAGTTATGGGTCCCTTTAGTTCTGATATAAGCTTGACTTAACATCACATAGTGGGCTGCTCAAGGTAAATTAAAAATTGCTTGATTTGATTGCCACATTCAGATAGAACAAAACCATACTATAGTTGAGTTTAACATCTTTCATATCTGTCTAGAAGACACTTCTAAGTGTAGAAACCTCTTAATTGTACTTTATTTCCTAGCTATTTATTTAAAAATGAGGAAAGAAATGTTCTTCATGGTTGTTGTAATGAAAGATCTCAAGTTTTTCAAAATTCATTGATATATAGGGAAGCCAGGTATTGTAATTGGAATTGCTATTAAATATGGTGGTTTTGGTTGGTCCTTGTTGTGATGGGTATGCTTTTCCTGTTCAATTTGCTTTCCGAGGGTTAAAATGGGAGGTTGTGGGTCTTGAAGGATCTCTGAATAGGATGATAATTTTGTCTAGTTGGTCATGGGAATGGGTTGTATGTTTTGTATTATAGTGGCAGATTTTTAAGTTACCCACATGTACCAGAATATTAGTTTATTATAGCTTCTTCAAAAATGGATTATCTCCCTATCTATGTTGGGTCTGAAGTGATTAGGAGAGAGCAAGAATGGATCCAGTGGATCCAGTGGGTAGTTGTTAATGCAGATTTAGACACTGGGATGCAGGAACCAACATGTCAGGTCACCATTAAAGGTGTGATGAGATTACATCGAAGACATAGTGCTAAAAGGCCCATATTTCAGATATGGGATGAGGAGTAGTAAAAATGCCAAATAGTTCAAGTGTGAACTTAGAAAGTTAAGAGAGAATAAGAAGCTAGTAGATTTGAACCATTAGGTTTTTTCCTTCAAGATAGCGTCTCATTAGACTAGGCTGTCTAGGGCTCATGGAGATGTCTCTCTGCCTCTGCTTTTGATTGCTAGGATTGAAGGAGGAAACTTTGTGGTATATTTTAACCATTTCAAAAAGTAGTGTGGTTTTGAGACAAGGTCTCAAACGTACTAGGTATATCCAGTATGTTGACTTTGAACTTGAGTTTTTCTATCTGCCCTGTAAATTCTGGCATTACAGGCACATGCTACTGTATACAATCGAGATATAATTTAGACCAGAGTTTCTGTTAGTTTGTCAGGATCTGTTTTCATGCGTCTTTATATATTTAATTGGGACATAAACATTTTAGGGTGTCTTACATTAATTTTATTAATGTTTTATTCTAAGAATTTAGTTATTTGCTGGGTGTTAGAGTGCACACTTTTAATCCTCTCACTCATGAGAGGCAGAGGTAGACAGTTCTGAGTTAGAAGCCAACCTGGTCTACAGAGCCAGTTCAGGACTCCATAGAGAAGTCCCATTCCCCCCCCCCCCCCCTTTTCCTCCCAAAAGAATTTAGTTATGTAACAAGTAATGATAATAATTTGTGGTTATTTTATGTTACCTTTTTCTTTTCTTTTCTTTTTTTTTTTTTGGTTTGAGACAAGGTATCTTTATTTAGTCATGGCTGTCCTGGAACTTGCTCTGTAGACCAGACTGGCCTCAAACTCAAGAGGTTCTGTCTGTCTGCCTCTTCCCAGAATGATGGGATTAAAGCTGTGCATCACTGTCTGACTGTGGGTTGTAATTTTTAATAATTGGTCTGTATAACACATGTTTACAGGTATCACAGACTGACGGTGAAGTTCTTTTTGTACTCAGACAATTGAAGTGGCTACTTGGATTCACCAGAAAATTCGTGCATTTCATGTACAGACCGACTTCAGACAGTATTAGGAGCCAGAACACATTCAGAAGAAATGAGCCTTAAATTTAGATTCCCTGGGGTTTTTGAACTATAATATATCAATATTAGGAATTCTAGCCCAGAAGAATTTAATGATTAGTAATATTTAAGCAGGGCATGTTAATGAATATCTGAAATCCCAGCATTCAGGCAGGAGGATAGACCTAAGTTTGGGTCTTAACATGTTACACAGTGACCCACTCTCAGACATGAAATAAGAAAGTTAGGTTTGAGGCTATTGTATTTTCACAGATGACCAGTAATTCAGTTACTGAGTAGTTTGACTATTGAACTAGTAAGAACGGTATTCATATTTTAATGCCATGCACTGCGTTCCAATCTGAATTTCTGATTTTTGATTTTCATCCTACCCTGATTATGAGTGTTTGTTACATTCTTCTGGTTCTCATCATAGACCTTGGCTCTGTGGAAGGGGGTAATAGTCAATATTAGGGATGTAGGAAGATCCCAGTGTCGTCAGGCAGGTCCTGAGAGTATGGGGAGGTGGAACAAGTGAGGGATATCGTGTGGACACATTCATTCTCAGAGCACAAGGACAGGAGACTTAGGGACTTAGGGGCCGACAGCGATGCCAAATTTAGAGTAATTTTTGAAAGTAAAGTTTTAAAAACTCAATACTTGATAGAGTTATTAATTAATTGGAGGAGATCAAGACAGGATCTTGTTCTATAGACCAGGCTAACTTTGAAATGGAGATTCCTGTTTGCATTAATAGGTTTACATTCCTAGAAAAACTTGATTTAATTGTGTTAAGTGGAGAGAGAGGGATGCTGGAGATCTTGAGTCCATTATAGATTCCTTTTTAAAAAGAGAACAAAGCCATTCTGTTATCTGTGAAAAAATTCCTAAAACTAGGAGACTCAAATTTTGAATGTAAGAATTTGAAAAGTAAGACTGTTTCCAGTGGCTGAGGGTACCTCAGTAGTTAGAACATTGGAATTCCCAAGAACCCTAATCAAATGCTGGGTTTGTGGTCTGAGGGCCTATCTGTAATCTCAACCTCCAAAGTAGAGATAAGGGATTCCCCTATCCGCCAGGTAGCATACTGGACACGGTGGAAGAGCAGGTAGGGGAGTGTCCCCAGCCTAAGTCATGCCCTCCACAGGCACCCTACATATGCTCACATATGCAGGAAAGTGGGAAAGGAAGAAAAATACTATCTCACATAGTTGCTGTTAGAATGAATGTACTCTGAACAAAACAGCTTAGTCTCCCGGGGTTCTAGTTTCTTTTTACTTAAAAATTCAGATGAGTGTATTAGCTAAAAGTAATGACTAATCTGACTGGCAACTAGCTTTGCTGCTGGCGCTCTCCATTTCTATCCTGAGTTGCCTGATATGATAACTGCCACCAGGATTTGTGGAAAATAAGTAGTGGTCAGTAAAGAGTTTTCAGCTTTTTGTCTGTTTTCTCCGTGTTTTACAGGATAGGAACAGATAGTCATATTGTATACCTGGTTCTTGGTTTCAAGTATTCAGAGCAATGTGTCACCATACCCATTAAGCACTATAGATGGTTTGACTCCTTGCTTGGTAGACACTGGACCAAGTGCATTTTACTGAAACGTTAGCGTTCCTTCTAGGCTGTCCCCCTCTATTAGAGTGATGTAAAGTCTCAGAGAATTGGTTTCTGTTGAAGGTGTGATGGCAGGTCCTTTCTTCAGAACTTGTTTGCTTCTTGCTACAAATTCAAAGACTATTAAAAGCAACACCAAGCAAGGCTCTAAAAGTGGGTGTTGGTGCTATAAGGGAGCATGAGACAATGTGACTGAGTCCATAGCATCTTGAGTGGTTCTCTTGGGAAGTCTGCACTTTCTGTAGAGTCCAGAAGTCACTCTTTATGGAGTCATGCACAGCCTACCTTCAGTCTTCATTGGTGAAAGTGTCAAAAGAGACCAGGAATTAACAGCTGAGAACTGTTCTTTCAAATAGCTTAATACCTGCATGTATAGTTCTATTTTTTTAAGTTATATAAGAAGTTAATCTGTACACATCTTATGCACAAAGGCATATTCTGTTTTGAAAACAGTTTTTGTGTCACATTTTAAAAGATTTTTGTGAGTTGGATAGTTGCTCAATACAAGTACTTAAGAGGCCATGCACCCTTGCTTACCTGTGCACTGTTTGTTTCCTCATAAAGGCCATTGTTTTGCTTCACTTTATCTTACAGTGGGCAGATTTAGGGGGTTAATGTGATAGGGACCTTTAGCCTTTTGTACTGTGTTTTGGAATGGGAATGCTTCTTGACAAACTTTTCAGCTTTGGAGATTGTTGTACTTAATAGAAAGGTTTATAAGTTGGGGAGTAACTGTGTTTAAGTATATTTATTAAAAAAATAAGCTTGGAATGTAATAGCTTCAGTACTTACTGTAAAAGCTAATAAATTGCCTTCAGGCTATGCTGTTATGATTTACCATGAAACCCCTAGCCAGTAGTTCATTCACATCTAGATTTAAATCTCAGAGTAGGATTTTAAAGTCTTAAAGTAGGATTTTAAAGTAATAAATATTTTAAACATTTATTACATGTTGTAGTAAATATTTAAAATATTTATTTTAAAATTTATTACATTATATGATGTAGTAAATATTTAAAATATTTATTATTTTAAAATCTTACTTTAAGACAAAAGTCCTACTCTGAGATTTAAATGACTATTACATGATATAATAAATATTATTTATAGTATTATAATGAGAGTTTGTGACTTTTGCAGTATCCTTATGATAATTTCTAGGGGATGGGGAGCCCCTGTATGTTAAAGAATGGATATCTTTACAAGAAAGCTGTTTTATTGATGTTTCTTTTTAAACCTTTTTATAGCACGATGACAGAGATGATGGTGTGGATTATTGGGCCAAAAGAGGAAGAGGTCGTGGTACTTTTCAACGCGGCAGAGGGCGCTTTAATTTCAAAAAATCAGGTAGCAGTCCAAAATGGACTCATGACAAATACCAAGGAGATGGGATTGTTGAAGATGAAGAAGAGTCCATGGAAAATAATGAAGAGAAGAAGGACAGACGCAAAGAAGAAAAGGTAATTTCCTGGATTTTCACAGTTTAGTTAGTATGAACTTAGCAGGCAAATGAGTTGATCAGCTTTTAGAAATATTATTAATATATACTACCCACAGATTTACTGACCTTTAATTTCCTTTTCCTTTTTAGGAATAGTCTCAAGATTGCAACAGGGAGCAGAACTTGACACTTAACATTTTTTTAAACCGGAATTTTGTTTTCCAATAAGAATGTAAGCATTTTACTTAAAATGTACTGTTTGCAAGTAGTCTATAGAAATTTTGTTTTAAGTCTTCAAATATCTTGAAAAAGTAGTAGACTGTATGTTGAAAATTGTATTGAAATAAAGTAGAAAATGTTCAGTATCATATTTGTAACTATCAACTTTTAAAACCTTTGACTGTTTTTGTTACATGCATTGTATTTCTGCTTTGTCTATAAGAAGTGGTCAAGTCCAGCTCTGTGACAGCTCTTAACTCGCCTCCCTGCTGTGTTTGATTCTGAAGTGAACATTAGCCCTACACAAATCCACACAAATCCTCAACAGGAATTGTTTATAGTGACCACACTAATTCTTTTAACTGTACACATCAGTTTAACATCTTTTAAAATTTGAACACTACATAGTAGGGTGACTAATTTTTGAAGAATATCACAAAGTTGCTATTATGGTAAACTATTTTGCACTTAAGCAAATATATAAGGAGGGCAGTAACTTTGTTAATAGCTACAAAGTAAAAAAAGATTTGAGAAAGTGGTATTTTTACTGAAAGCAAACAATGACTTGTAAAATCATTTGAAGAGACTTTCCAGTATGAATTCACAATTGAATATTCTCTTCCATTCTCATCTGATAGTTTGAGTCATGGTCTTAGATACCAGCTACCTATGCAAGAGAGAGAAATTGGTTTCGTAAAATTCTAATTCCATAGACCTGATTGTATTTAAAAAAAAAAAAAAACAAAAAACCAAACCACAACAAAATTTGGGAGTGAGTCCTTTTCATGTGGAGGAGGATTACCCTGCAGCATAGCGGTGCATGCCGTCATCTTGTACCTGATTGGATAGCTTACATATTTACTGGATGCTTTGAACAACTGTAGATTAGTCCATAATTTAACTACAAGATTAGATAGAGGCAACATAACTGCATATTTAAGTAATTTGCTTTCTCTTAATGTTGCCAATAGAAGCAAGAAGCTTGTAGCATTGATCTAATTGTGTGTATACCCCAACAATTTAAATTTATAAAATGGCTTTTTTCTTGGAGTCTATTCTTTACGTAAATATCTTTCTTTGCTCTTTAATAGCTCTTGAAGGAATAACAAACTTCAGTGCTAAGAATTGATTTTTTAAAAAGGTAAAGCTAGCCACATTGCAGCAGATTAGTTGTGTATGTGTACATTTAAAGAAGACAATACTTATTCTATTAATGTAAACTTTTCAGTTTTGATGATTTTACAGGATCTTAGACCTTGAATAGCTAGTGGCAGTTGCAAAAAAAAAAAAAAATTGGCAACACTGCCACTCTGAAATTATTTAGTAAATCAGAAAACACCTGCAATGCAACTTTATTGCTTCAATCTGAACAAGGTTATTTATAATAACTATCATAAATAATAGTTCAGATTAACTTTAAAAGTAAAAACAACATGTTTAATTCCCTAATAATTTCTATACAACTTCTATTTTATATGGATGTAGAACTTTTATTTTAGTAGTTTTTTGCTTATACACTGAATCTTCATGTTTTTACCTGTTTAGATTTACTTTTTCCACAACAGAGAAAAGTAGAATTGTTGAATCTTATTTAATGAGGAGTAACAGGCTGTATTTAAGTGCTGTGCCTATGGTTACTTCCATTCTATAGGTCAAGAGTATCCCATCACATCATAGTCAAGGGATGTTCTAAGGACTGCAGTAGCGAATACCACTGCGAATCCTCTCCTTTTCAGAGCCCAACACAACCTAGCCTCTGTGCATTCTGAGATCATGACCTTATCACACACTTCATGACATGCTACAAAAGCTGACCTGTGCCTCTTGTTTGAGCCGCTTGACTACAAGTGCCAGGAAAATAAGTGTTTATACATTGTGTACCATATGTTACACGCTGCATTCGCATTCTTCCTTTACCCAGAGAAAAGAAATAAAAATGAACCAAAGGATTTTCCCATTAAAAAAATAAGAAAGCAGTTTAAGAAGGCCATGACTCAATTCTTAGGTTTGTATGCTTCAGCATCTTAAGAATTTTAATATAAAAAGCAAAGTCTTTCCCAGTTGTACTCTTTCAAAGAATTGTTATTGTTCCCTTTCATCACAGTTAAAATCAGTGTTGGGAATTAAATTATAATTTGAGGGAAAAATATCCAATGGGAATGAATGTAGATGGCTAAAGGAGTCTTCCTCAGTGTGGTGTATATTTCAACAGGGACCCTGTAAATGTCATATGCCAATAAAATGTCCTAAGTGGTGATAGCTGGTGTCTGTTTACCTAACTGTGAGGCTGCTGCTGCTGCTTGGACTCTACCCAGCTGGTTCTCTGGCCTGTTTCTGGAATTTGGACTATCAACTTGTATAAATTTGATAATGTGGTTTGATAAATGTTTTAAATTCTTTAAAACTCTCTTAATTGCTTTCTTGTCTTCTCCTTGGGAAGATGAGAACGCATACCGTTTTTTAGTGAGCCATTCTAAAAAGCATAGCAATTCTAGATTGGTACTCCTCAAAAGAAGAGAGGTCCTTGAAAAGAATAGGCACCAAACGTTAATCCTCACACTTGGGGGGGGATAGCAGTTCGATGTCAATCAGAGCTGCATCTGTCTTAAAATCTAAGATTTTGATGGTCTTCTTTTTTGTTTTGAGTCCATCTCATTGGGCCCAGGCTGGCCTTAAACTCAAGCGTATAGCCAAAGATGATTTTTATGTCTGATCTTACTGCTTCCACCTGGGTGTGGGGATTGCAGTAGTTGGCCACTATATTTTGTCCTTAGAATTGAACCTGGGGCTTTTTGCATGCTGGGCAAAACTGAGTCACATCCATAGCAGGCCGTCCTCCAGCAAGTACGGCTGATCAGGAACTGAAGTTAGTCTTTGCTCTCTACGATCTGGTCCAATTGAAACGCTTCCCTTAAAAATTATTGGCAATACAAAAGAAAGTTTTTGTCTGTGGTGTGGCCTGTGCCCATAAAGGACAGAAGAGTGCATTGGATTCTCTACAGTTACAGACAGTTGTGCACCACCTTATGTGGGTCCTGGGAACTGAACTTGGTCTTCTGAAAGAACTGCATGTTCCTTTTAGCTCATCCACTTACCTATTCAGAAAAATGTGTCACTTCCCCCAGTTTCTTGCTAGCATGTTATTTATGTGTATAGCTGTGTGTGATATGCAAGTATGGAAAGAGATCCAAGCACAACTTTTGGGAGGCATAGTTTGGTCCTGCTCTGTTGGTCTCAGGTTGTTAAATGTGACAGAAATCCACCTTTCCCCACTTGCCTCCTTGTTGGCTCAGGAATTGACAACTTTTAATAATACTTAGAGCCTTAAGTTTTGAAGCGGGTCTTGCTATGCAGCTCAAACTGGCTTGGAATTTCTGGATGTGTTTTTGGAGCCTTGGGGTTGGAGTTTGGTACCACCATCTCTAGGTGGTTAGGAGTCTAACACGATCATGGCGGAGAAGCATGGCAGCAGAGAGGCCTGGCAGCCATCAGAGAGCCGAGGGTCTACAGTTTGAGCTACAGAAACAGTAAGCAGAGATTGCGGCTCTTACGTCCCAAAGCTGCCCCAGCGTGACATGCTTCCTCCACCAAGTCACCCCGCCCGCACAGCTAGTTGGAGCCAAGTGATCCAGTGCCTGAGACTTGGGGCACACATTTAGGCCTCCACAGTAACACATGGTGTGTTATTTTAGTAGTAATACGCTGTATTTGAATGGGAATGTAATACTACTTTTACTTGGCATGAGTTGAGTTGATGGTCATACAGTTCAGGTACTATATTGGCGGTCTGATTCTTGATCTCTATTCCTTTGAGTAACTGCAGGAAGGTGAACTGTTAGGATTTGTGTTGCTACTGTTCTCAGTACGGGACAAGCATGGCTCCATTGTGACACAGCATTACTGTATTTGCCATGTAAGTCAGAGCTATGCTTCCGGTGAGCTTCAGTCTTGGAGGTCACAGCAGCTTTAGTGAATGGAAACAGGGAGTTGAAGATAGACATGTGGCAGCTGCTAGTGCAGGTTTGCTCCATGCATCTTCGAAGGAATCCTGAAGAAGTGTGAGCCTTGAGTATCTTTGAGAAAGAAGTCTCCAAAGAGGATGAAGCATTGCATTTTCTGTGCCTGGGCTTTGAAGGCACTTTATCCCCATCCTGCCCTCCCCCCCCCCCCCCTTACCAAGCTGATGCCTTTCACTGTGTCTGGATGCTGATTTTTCAAGGCTATGGTGGAACTTCAGTGTATCCCAGTGGGCTCAGACTTACTGGAGAAGGAAGGGACTGGAGAGAAAGCACAGGTTAACAGCTTAATGCTCTTGCGTTGGGCTGGGGTTTGGTTCCTACTGCCCATATGTTGGCTCATGGTTATGTATCCATAATCTTGTAATTTCATTTCTGAGGGATCTGATATCATCTGACATGGGCTGCTGCAGGCACTTGGCAAAGTACTCATAAACACATAAAGCAAAATATTAAAATGTTACAGGAGCTTGGACAAGTATATCACTTGGCTATCCCACTGAAGAAAATGTTTCTTTTCCCTGGTAACTCTTTAATTGCCAGTGTACATTCTCAAGGAAAGACATGAGCTTCTTCCTCAGACAAAATACTGTTAGGCCCAATCTTGCCCCAGTCATTAGGCAGTGGGACTCGGGAGAGTGAAGCTGACAAAAGTCTCATCTAATAACCAACTTTATTCAGAGCCCCAGACAACTTACTATGAGGGTTAAGAGAAATCACATGAGTAAAGTTCTTAACAGTTATGTTGTATATGACCACAAGGGTAAGCTTTCCATGGCCAAAACATTGTTCCATAGATTCACAGACATTCACTTGAATAACAGCAGCAAGCACTAATGAGTAATGGGAAGCAAACACCTATTTGCTACACCTGGGAGGAGAATGAAACACATGAAAAAAAAACTGTTTTGAAGAAACAGGCCATAGACTTGTTTTCCTGGAGCATTCTCAGGAGCACTCAGAATTCCCATGACTTCATTCCTTGACTGTTCTGACAGGTAAGTAATCACTGCTGCTAATAGTTCAGTAAAAAGATCACGAGTTTGAGGCCATCTTATACAGTGTAGTGAGGTGTGTGCATGCACACACTATGAAACAGTCACGTGACCCAGACTGACCCCCCCCCTCCAACCCAATGGAGAGCCATCACCTCCTTTGCCTCCCAGATGTTGGGATTACAGGCCTGTGTTAGGAGCTAGCTACTAAGCTTTTGCTTGTAATTGAAAACCTAGCTGGTGTGGCTCATTGTAAAAGCGAGGGCTGCAGCGAGCTCAGCACTAAGCACTAAGTAAAGGTTGCTCTTGCAGAGATTCTGATCCCCAGCACCCACATGGTAGCTCATAACAATAATCTTAAATTCTAGGGTATCCAATAGGCACACACATGGTACAACATTGGTACAGTGTCAAATCTAGAGAAATTTAACATGGTTTAAGTGCATTTGTGTGTGTGTGTGTGTGTAGTGATCCATCTGTTGGAACTGCAACTACAGATGTGAGCTGCCATGTGGTGCTGGCAATTGAATCCAAGTCCTCTGGAAGAGTAGCCAGTGCTCTTACCCACTGAGCTATTTCTCCAGCTACCAGAGATGGTTTTTCTGCCCTTCGTGGCCATGTGTACCACATGTCTGCAGAGGTGAGAAGAGTGGATTAGATCCTCAGGGCTGGAGATAGAGCTGGCTGTGAGCCTCTGTATAAAGAACAGCCAGTGTGCTTTTCTTACTCCTGAGCCATTTTTCCTGACCAGGATAGCTTTTGCTTTTATCGGGGGTGGGGGGTGGGGGGGGTTGGCAGACCACAGAGCCCTCACCCCCAAGGACCCACTAGGCAGTTGAAATGGCACAGCTTCTCCCAGTTGTGGTGGTTCCATGGCTGCTTGCTTCCTTTGGAACTCTGGATGGCAGGATAGAGGTGATCAGAAGGGAGAAATAGGGAAAAGGGAGGGTTCAGTTCAGGAACAGATGGAGGAGGGATAAAGACTAATTTGAAAGAGCCATAAGGAATACTTTATATTTACTAAGTTTATATGTGATACAGTAAGTATACACAAAACTATATAGTTTAAATGAAATTATGCCACTTGGACTGACAGTGTTCAGCATACGAACCATAGAGAAATCCAGAAACCTCCCTTCAAGTTGTTAGCCAGTTGGGTCTCAGGGTATTGCTGGCACCAAGGTGGCCTCTCAGAAGACATCATGCGCTTAGGACAGACTTGGAGGAACTCTTGATTTGGCCCATAGATGAGGCAAAGGCAGCGTTTTTTTTTTTTTTTTTTTTTTTTTTTTTTTGTTTTGTTTTGTTTTGTTTTTGTTGTTGTTGTTTTGTATTTTGATTTTTTTTCTTTTTTCTTTTTTTTTTCTGAGACAGGGTTTTTCTGTGTAGCCCTGGCTGTCCTGGAACTCACTCTGAAGACCAGGCTGGCCTTGAACTCAGAAATCCGCCTGCCTCTGCCTCCCAGAGTGCTGGGATTACAGGCGTGCACCACCACTACCAGGCAAAGATGGCATTTTTAAAAGCCCACTTTGGCTAATTTCAGATCCTTTCCCAGAAACCCAAAACATGGTTAATGACAAACCAAAACAACCAAAAAACAAAACCACATTCCTCCAGAGAATTTGTGCAGTCTCTTGTCTCTTTTCACAAATGATGTGTTTATGATGAACTTTTTCTAGTTTGGGTTTTTTATTCTAGGTTACTTGGCATGTTTCACTTACACATCCAGATGCTTTATTCCTAACAACTAAAATGGTTAAGATTAAGGAAACATAAACAAAAGAAAATGTATTTAATACTTTCAAGATTTTATGCCCATGTCCTCATGGCATGCCAAATCTTTAGAATTATTTAACTGAAGTTTTGTAATTAAATACATTACTACAATTAAATAACAATTTGTGAATTGTATTGTGGTGAGTATAGATAAACACGGCCAGTGTTTTTAACTCGGCTTTCCATAATCTTACTGTCAGTGCAAAACCAGTTTTTTTGTTTTTGGTTTTGTTTTTAATTAGAGCCCTTTTGCCTTTCACTAGCTTTTAGAATTTGAAAGGTAAAGTGTACAAAAGCCTTAAGGCCAGCGAAATGGCTCAAGCAACCTGCTACCAAACCTGAGGTCTCAAGTTCTATCCCTGGATCCTCTGCAAACTGTCCTTTGGCTTTCTAGCAGGTACTATGGCACGTGCACGTGTGACGTGCACACACTAAGTACATGTAAACAACTAGATTGGATAGTGTGGCTCAGCATGAGTAATCCCAGCATTATAGCAGATGGCTAGATATTTTCGCAGAATGACTAAACTTACATGTTGCCGGATTCTTTGTTGAATGCTGGGAAGACTTGACACCTTCCTGGCAAAGGACTGAGAGAAGCACTTGTTCCAAAGGCAGAGCACTCCATAGCGTTGAAAGCCGGGCGCACGCTGCGCATGCGCCTTCCTCGTGCGGCGATTGGCTCTTGGCCTTCCAATCACAGGCGGTGTCCTCCAGCGGCGACCAATGAGGATAGACTCCGAGTTCCGGCCCGCGAAGCTCGAGAGTTGAGGCTGGAGTTCTGTCGGAAGTGGCGAGCGGTTCTGGGAAGAAGCTCTTCCGCGGCCGACCGTCGCGTCCTTAGAGCTTCCCCGGCCGCCTGGCGCAGTGCAGTGTAGCGGGACGGTGAGTGGCACGGGCTCCGTCGGGCCTCGGCTTCCGGTCGGCGGCCGGTGAAGGGCGGGCGGGCGGCGTGTCTCGCGGGGACGAGCGAGCGGCGGGGCGGTTCTCTCCAGGGGCAGCAGAGCTCCCGGGATGGTGAGCTTGGCTGTTGCACGTTTGCTCGGCAGAGTGAGTCCCTTCACACACACTGGGTAAGGTAGCAGCGTAACTTAGCAAAGTGCACGTTCTCTAAGTCTTTCTTCAAAGTAAAAGCTCTCCAGGAGCGATCACTTGATGGTGTAATGTGCCATGAAAGATCTCGGTGGCTTCTTTAGTGCGGTCTACGTGGCAGTTACTTGTCAAGAGTAATAATTGATAACTTCTCTTCTAAGGTACCAACGAACAGTGTTTTTTTGAACTTGCTTCACCAATGTCTTTCATTCTGAGTATAGTAAGAAACATGCTGGCATATTTTGGTGTTCCCGTAGACCAGGTAAATGTCTTTTATTAATTTTGCTAACTTTAGTTTTGGGTCTCATTGTCGTTTTGAGACAGGGTATCGTGTAGCTTAGGTTGAAAGTCTGGATTTTGCTGATGTTCTTGGGTCTCGTTATTGTTCTTTAAGCCAGGGTATCATGTAGCTCAGGCTGTCCTCGACCTCCGGATCCTCCTCTCCCCACTTACCAAGGGCTGGAATTACAGTTGTTACACCAGTAGGTTGGGTTTTGGTGTGTCATTTTGAACATGTTCTCTGCCCTGATTAGTTTTTATTGCCAACTTGATGTTTGAGTCCTATGGGAAGAGGGAACCTCAAGAAACAGCTTAGAGTAGATTGACTTGTGGCGCTGTCTCTAAGAGAGTGTCCTTACTGTTCATAGTGGTGGTAGGGCTCAGCCCTGTGGAGGATACCATTCTTGGGAAAATGAGTTCTGACCCGTATAGGAAAGTTGAGCCTGAGCCGGGGTTCCTGCTCCCATTCCTGCCTGACTTCCTCAATGATGAATTGTGACTGAAGAGTGCTGGCTAATTTTATTTCAACTTGACAGAAACGGTAATAATCTGAGAAGAGGGAACCGTGATTGTGAAATTGCCTCCATAAGGTCAGGCTATAGGCAAGTGTGTAGAGCATTTTCTTAATTAGTGACTGATGAGGGAGAGCCCAGCCCATAGTGGGTGGGGCCACCCCTGGGCAGGCGGTCCTAATTTTTATAAGAGAACTGGTGGAGCAAACCAGTTATCAGCATTCCTTCATTCCTAGCCCGATGTCAGCTAACATGCCAACTCAGATGGGGGAAGTTCCACATGGTCCCACCCCAACATGAAGAGTTATAGGAGGTCAGTGTCTGCTGAGAGGAATAATCAACTGAGGAATGAACCCCCGTGTAGCTTATGCCATTCCAAGTGGTTAGCCCTGGACACATAAGCTAAATGGACTCAGTTATACATATACACACACACACATATGTATGTGTACATGTGTGTATATATGTATATATACATATACATTTGTTATATACATTTATTAATGCTAGTAAATGAGATGTTGAAAATATTTAAACCCAATCTGGGGTTTCTATCCTGCCTTTTACCATTTAGTTCCCAGAAAAACGACACACACGACCTTTGTGTTTATAATAAGCCTTAATCAGCACTAGAACTGGGCAGAGATCTCCCCTCTATGCTATTAGAATCTGCTTTCCTGTAGCTAACTGCAAGTTATTACTATGTTTCATCTGGCCTGCTCTTAACTCCAGTTGGCTAACCCATGGCATCTTTTCCACTCTGCCCTCTTCTCGCTCTCCTCCTTTTCTATTCCACCCTCTCTGGCCCGGATCAGCAAGCACCACCTATTTCAATTTCAGTTCTGCCCAGCTCTAGGGTATAGGCATCTTTATTTACCAATCACAAATAACTTGGGGACAAGGTCACTTGGGTCTCCGTGCTGACTTTCTTGGGGGGGGGGGGCAACCAGCTTTTGTGGGCCAGCATTTAGCATTACAGTACACAGGGAAAGGCCAAACCTCAACCGGAGGGATCATGCATTTGGGACAGGGATGGGAGAGAACTTGGAGCAGGGAGAAGAAAGTGTGAAAGTGCTCATGTAGAACACTCGCCTTCAAACAAACAACCGGCAAACACAAATAAAGCCGAACATGCCCCAGGAAAGAATTTTCTCTCCCTCCGCCCTGTCTCTTTTTGAGTCAGGGTTTCTCTATGTAGTCCTTATTTTGGAACTCAACTCTGTAGACCAGGCTAGTCTTGAACTTAGAGATCCTCTTGTCCCTGCTTCCTAGGTGCTGAGTTTAAAGGTGTGCTTCACCATTGTCTCTAGAAAGAATTTCTGTGGGTGGAGATAGAATTGCAAAAGTCTGAAGGATGTGTGGTAGGGAAGGGGAGTGGCATCAATGACCTTCTTTTGAAAACTTTGGAAAATAAATTGAGAGAGTCCATCAATTGGAATCCATTGATCTGTTTCCCCAGCTTTGGGATTATGCCATGCCAGCATTTTTACATGGGTTCTGGATATTATATTTGGGATCTCGTGTGTCCATGATCAACTTTGACTAAATTATTTTTCTAACCCCATACTTAATGTTTTTTTTCAAGATAAATGTTAATAAGGTTTAATTCTTTAAGAAAGATGCTATTAATGTTTTCTTTGTAGAGATAAAGGTTACTATATCTACTACATCTTTTTATTTTCTCAGATATATAAACATACTTAACTGGCATGTGTTTTAAACAAAGCTTTATTTATAGGATCTGCTGACTTGTCAGAATAAAGGCTATGGGTCAGCTCGGAGCATTGTTCGTGTTATTGGGAGAGTGCTGCCTTTAGAGCCTTGCCGAAGACCTCGTTTTGAGGTGAGTTAGTCACCATGTGTTATTTAAGCCTGTGTATAAACTAATTCAGGTACTCCCCGGGATATAGGAGAGAAGGGCGAAGGGCGAAATGTGCCTGTAACCAGGGGCTTTAGTTTACGTCTACAAATCAGTCTTCTCACAGTGTTTCTTTAATTATATTCCAAGTCTGCACAAAGAGTGCCCTGGGGGACTTTGTATTTCTGCTATGTGGCTGTGCCTGGATGAGATTGGCCTTGAGGAAAAGATGTGGTTACGCCCTCAGGTGGAAGAGTCACCATGCTCCAGCTCCTTTTGAAAGTCTGTTTCTCCCTTTTCGGTTTTGGACATTAACTTACTTACTGTGATGAAGCACAAGGCACGTGTTTACCCTGCTTCTCTATGGGGTTCTGACTTTGTTTTCTTTCTTTCTTTCTTTTTTTTTTTTTGTCTTAGTTGATCCCGCACAGGAACTCTAAGGAGTCTGATGATAATGAATTTACGGTTCCATCTTTTGCTGATGTTTTGTCTGTGGCAAATGAAGAAGAAGCCAGTTGTCTCCGATTTCGGTAATTTTATTTGTTTGTCTTGGGACATGTGTGTAGCCTAAAACTTGAATTCTTGCAAGTGTTGAAGTTTACTCCTAATGAGGGGATATTTTTGTTCTGTTTTTGTGATATGCTGTGTCCTGATATTTTCGTAATATGGATGAGCTAACATGCCATCTCAGATGGGAAATTCCTGTTTCATTTTCTAGCCTTTTTGGCATGTATTTTTAAGAGTTTTTTGCATTTACATTTTGAAAATGATTTTTCCCTTTGTACATAAATGTGTTTTATTTTGATCAGACCATCTCCCTTACCCTCCCGCCCAGCTCTCCCTCTGTGCTCTTCACACTTCATTGATCTATTTGTTTAGTTGTTGTTCGATATATGTATATGGTAGGGAGAGAGTATGTGCCCACAATGCAGGTGCTATGGATTCCTGGAGCTGGAGCTGAGCCAACTGACTTGGACTCTAGGAGCCAGGGTAAGCCTGAGCTTCTTGAGAACCTGTCTCAGAAGTTCAAATCAAACCAAAAACTCAAGCAACTTCATAAGAGCAGTTTGTACTGTTAACCACTGAGCCATCTTCTCTCTAGCCGTGGTCTGTTTGGTTTGGTTTTTCAGGCCAGTATCTCTCTGTGTAACCTTGTTTGTCCTGGGACTTGCTCTGTAGACCAGGCTGGCCCTCCAGCTCAGAGATCTGCCTGCCTCTGCCTCGAGTGCTGGGCTTGAAGCTGTCCCGATGCTGTGCTGGAATTTCCTCTTTCAGTTTGAAAGTTTTCCTCTCTGTGTTTTTTCTTTCCCTTTACTCACAGACACAGCCTATGGAAAAAGAAGGCAGAAGGGAAAATTGCTCCTTTTCATCCTTCAAAACTAATTTGGGATCGGTCATCACCTGCTCTAAGACAGAACAACACAGAGTCAGATGATCTGCCTGTGAGTGAAGCTGCAATTAAGAAGATAGCTGCCCTCGAAGATGAGCTGACTCTTCTGCGGTCTCAGATCGCTGCGATTGTGGCAATGCAGGACCTCAGAGAGAGCAGAGGGACTGGTAAGTAGTTGTACGGTGCGTTTATACTGGCGGGATACCGAGCTGATGCAAGTCGTGTACAGCATCCTGAGTGGAAAACCGCAGTAACTGCATCATAAAAGCCTGATGTAGACCAAGCGGGCAGAGAAGAGCTAGCTGTGCTACTGAGGATCGTGTGTTTGTTTTAAGAAGCCATGACTTCTAAGTAAGACACTCAATTCTTCAGCAAAGAATTAGAAGCCAGGCATGGCGGCTCGTGCCTGTAATGCCAGTGTTTACGAGGCTGCGGCAGGGAGACTGCCTGGAGTTGTAAGCCACTCTTGGCTGTAGAGTGAGACCATAGCTCACAAACCAAAAATAAGGGCTGGGAGTGTAGTTCAGCTGTAGACGGTTCGAATGAGAGGGCCCAGTTGGGCACACCTTCTTTCTAGCGCTTGGGAGGGGGCGCAGGAGGAACACAAGCTGAAGATCATCTGTAGCAACGCAAGAGTCTGAGGTTAGCCTGGACTTCCTGAAAACCTCTCAGAGACACCAGAACAAGGCAAAATACAAAAACTAATTCAAAACAACTCAAACTAATGAATAATTTGTATTAAAATTCTTCAGTGATTTGTTTTTTATCTTATGTGTAATGGCGTCTCACCTCCATTACTGTCTTTATGAGGTGTAAGGTTTCCTGAGACTGGAGTTAGGCAGCTATGAGCTGCCATGTCAGTGCTGGGAGTTGAGCCCCGGTCCCCTGCAAGAGCAACCAGTGTTCCTAACCACTGAGACGTCTCTCTAGCCCCATAAATAACCTTTAGAAAGGAAAGAGTGTATGGTTTGAAAGAGCAGAATAGGTTTGCATAGAATAGAATGTATATTTATAGTGTAGAATTTATAGTCTAGTTTTTGTTTTTAATTTTTGTGTTAGAATACGTGTCTGAACGTTTGCCTGTAATAAATGTCTGTGCACCATGTGTGTACTTGGTGTCCACAGGCCTCAGAAGAGGTCTCTGGATCTCCTGGAAGTGGATTTATAGGTGGTTGTGAGCGACCACGTGGACGCTGGGAACTGAACTCTGGTCCTGGAGCAACAAGTGCTTTTAATAAATAGTTGAACTGTTTCTCCAGCCCCTAGTCTTAGGTATTTTTTTAAAAATCATTTTCTTTTACATGTATGTGTTTCCCTGCATGTATGTGCATCATATGCATGCCTGGTGCCTGCAGAGGCCAGAACAGAACATCAGATGCTCAGGAACTGGAGTTAGACAGTTGTGAGCTGCCTCCTGGGTGCTCTGCAACTGAGCCCAGGTCCCTTGCTGAGCAGCCGGGGCCTCTTCCCCACTGAGCCTGCGCTGCAGCTCACCGAGTTAGGTGAATAATATTTTCCAGATGTCTTTTTCTAAGCTTTTGGAGATGTATCTTGCTTTTGTTTGTTTATTTTTATCCAAGAGAACAAGACTTTACTGAAACATTAGGTTTAAAAATGTGGGGGCTGAGGAGACGAGATGGCTCAGTGGTTAAGAGCACTGGTACTCATGTTGGGTGACTCGTACCACTCACATCCCCAGCTCAAGGCGCGTCTGGCCAGTCTTCCGTCCAACTTGCGTGTGACTGCGCATGCTCACATGCTCACATGCACACGTCGTCTACATAATTAACAGTACAAGTCAAATCCTTTTTTCAAAACCATGAGTGGAACTGAGAACTTTTCACATCAGATTTGGTTGTAAGGGGCTATGTGTAAGTATGATTACTAAAATTTACATATTTATGTGCACATAATACATATATAACTTATATAGTACACTAGTAGACACAGCATATAGTGACAGGATAATTTATATAGGTAAATCACCTACAGTTGTATCTAGACACACAAACACCATCGTGCATGAATGCACCCTTTGTTGTTAAGCAAGGGTGCTCACTTACAGCTCTATGGAACAGATTTGTGAGAAAGTTACTCATGTTAGGAAGCCACTAGTAGAGCCCTCGGCCTATTTCTCAAATGTCATTTTAGAGTTGACACATTAATATGAGTACCTCTAACTACATGTTACTGCTTTGCTTTTAAAACTGGAGAATGAAGTTGAGATTTTGTATGGATTCCTAGAAATTGTTTTATTTCTCTTTAAAATGCACCCTTTAGGGTGCACCCTGATGTGTCCTGACTGGATTGGAAATGAACTGGGACTTCTGGTGGGCACTCCTCGGGGTGACTAACAAGGATTTGCTTGCTGTTTGGCTACTTGTTGTATTTAGCAGGATTACAGGATTGTTAGTGGCTTGACGCTCTCTGCCTCTGTCTATTATGCTAGAGGATTGTGTGTGGTGTTGGGATTTTTTTTCTTTAGGCTTCGTCGACTTGAGTGATGAGCAAGTGGCGCCATCATCAGTGACCCCCGGGCTGAGTGTGGAACCAGAGCACGTTCCGGGTGTGGTGCTCCCTCCTCCTCCTCCTCCTCCCCCTCCCCCATCTCTTCCTCCTGAGTTTTCTCTGCAGCCCCCAAGTTCTCTTCCCATGCAACCTGGATCTGCTAATACACATGACAGAGAGATTCCGGCTACTGAAATGAAAAGGCAGCTCTCAGGTGATAAGGCCGATGACAGCCATCATTCAAAAAGCCAGAGAGTTAGTGATGTCCCAAACATGCTGGATGTTCTAAAGGACATGAATAAGGTCAAACTTCGGCCTGTGGAAAGGTCACCAGGTGGCAGACCCATTCAGAAGAGGAAAAGACAGAGTTCAGAATGGGATCCGGTGTCTTTAATATCTAAGGCACTGAGGCAGAAGTTTGCATTTCAAGATGATTCCTTTGACAAAGAAAATAGGTCCTGGGAGTCTTCTCCGTTTTCTAGTCCTGAAGCTTCAAGGGTGAGTTGTGATTCAAGGGTGAAGTCTTGAATTAACTTTCTCAAGTGTGTTCTTTGTGATTGAGCTTTGAGTGCAATCTCGTGTGTGTGTGTGTGTGTGTGTGTGTGTGTGTGTGTGTGTAAATGTATACATAAGTATATGTATATGAATGTTAGGTTATATGTTGTTTACTATTCTTTATTTGAGGTTGGATCTCACATGGTAGCCCAGGCTAGCCTGGCTGGGAGTTTCCACGACAGGTTTATCCATTAGTTTTGTTTTTGTTTTAATGGTAATACTTCTTTCTTGCCAATTTTGCATTATTGTTTTTGATATTAGCTTACCATGAAACAAAACACAATTTGAAAAACACTGATGCAGCCTGGTGGTGGTGGTTGCAACGGTGTACACCTTTAATCAAAGCATTCGAGAGGAGGCAGAGGCAGGTGGGTCTTTGAGATCAAGGCCGGCCTGGGCTACAAATGGAGTACAGGATAGCCAGGGCTACACAGAGAAACCATGTCTTGAAAACCAAAGAGGAAAAAGAAAGCCACAGTTGTATGATGGCCTGTACTAGGTAAGTGCTAAGTTGAGATTGCTATCTGTAGTATGAATGAGACATTTACATTTCTAGGATGACTAGAGAAGGGCTGTGTAATAGGTTCAGCCTAATGATACTGGCTGTGAGCACTCCAGTATTTTTGCTGTCAAATATGAAGGCTTTGGGTTATCTAATTGAATGGAATGTTAATGGTTTGTTGAGAAAGCCAAAGGATCATAGTTAGATGTTTGTCCTCCTTGAGCTTGGCCCAGAGCTTGTTTTGTAGAGCAGGCCTGCCCCTGTGCCTGGCCAGAATCAGGGTTATCTTTGAAGCGGTGTTTGTGGATGCATGAACTGGTATCACACTTTTGGGGTGATTCTCCACTCATTTAGTTGAGGTCAAACCTGAGAATGAGCCTTGGATCAACAGGTCTGTAGGAAGGGCAGTCAGCAGCTAGCCCTTGAGAATGCCCCACAGCGAGAGAGGCTGGGAAACTGAAGGGCCTACAGCTGCTCAGATAGCATGATATTGTGGGAGGCGTGTTTGTTCTGGAAGGCCACTGCACAGTGGCTGTGGCCCACTCATTAGATTGCCACTGTGTGCACATACTCAGGGGTGGCCTCATAATGGTATTTTATATATGTGATAATGCGGGGCTAGGGATCTAGCCCAGTGTAGGCACTGCCCGGTTAGCATGCATGAGATGGTAGGTTCGATGCCCAGGGCCCTAAAACAAACTAGCAAAATACCCGCCCTCCAAACAGAGCAGAGGAAGCACCCAGTTAGTTATCTTTGGGATTACTAGTCTCATCTTCGGTATGCAGCTGTGTCTGAAATAAGTGTTCAGTTCTAACATTTTCGTAGCACTTGATCCTTGCAAGGTAAGGATGCCTCTGTAGCCATGTGTTCTGCCTACGTGAGTCCGCCTAATAGTAGATGGACATATTTGGAAAACAAGCAAGCCATAATAAGAATGCTTGCTGCATCTGTAGTGAGCACATAGACATCTTGTTGTTGTTGTTGTTGTTTTCCTTAAGCTACTTACAGAATATTTACAGTGAGTGGATCAGTGACAGCGTCACTGGGTTGTAATGTGCTGTTTGATGCTTGTTCATTGAGCCTTGGGACTTTCTTAAAAAAATAAAATTATGTGTGTGTATCTCAATTTGATGAGGTTAGTTCTCTGCCCCACCCTGTGGGCCCTGGCGATCCAGCTGGCCCTCATGCCTGGAGGCCGGTGCCTGTACCCACTGAACCATGGTCTGTCTTGGCACTACCCACCACAAGCATTTCAGAAGCATTCTTTGTATTTACTGTGGTAGCTCTTAGTTTCAGGCTGGTGGCTGAAGCCTGCTTTGGTTTGAATCCCCCCCTCCCCCCCAGTCTGTGCTCACAACGTGGTGCTAACTTGGGGAGTGCTGTGGGTGCTACAAAGGCCTCAAGTCGTAGCGGACGTGTTTGTAAAGGGAATTGTGGGAACCTAGACGCTTTTGGGTGCCTTCTGATTGCTTGCTCCGAAGGTGCATGGTTTGTGTCTCTTTGCAGTCCTGCTGTGGGGTGCATGCCCCTTGGTGGCTGCCCTGCTGTGGGATGCATGCCCCCTGGTGGCTGCCCGCCTTGGACTGCAATGGTGAGCAAAATGCACCCTCTGCTCACTCGTGAGTCTTCAGCTCCTGGCATTCTTGCTCGTTTGCTGTTGAATGAACTAAACCTCTAAGGATCAGCCAGTTCTCAACCGCCTTCTGATTTCTCCCTCCCTCCCTCCCTCCCTCCCTCCCTCCCTTCCTCCCTCCCTCCCATCATTTTTGTTTTTACATTTTAGTAATTTTGTGTTAAACTTTTGTTTTGTTTCAGTTTTGATGTCACATTTCTCCAACAAAGTCAGCGACCTAAGGGAAGGACTGATAATACAAAATGCAGGGTGTTATCCAGGGTATCAGAAGCAAGAGCTGTGCTCACACTGGGAAGGATGGATCCAGACGTGTGGTGTCCTTCCCTGCCTGTCAGAGAATTACCACGTCTGTCAGGGTGATCAAGCCCTACTCTGGGACCTGTCTCCACCCAGCCTGAGGAAGACACTTGAGAATGCTGTCCCTGCTTTTGGAAGATGTGGCATTTAACTGGCTACTGAAGAGAGTTGGCTGTATAGATTCCCCACTTTCTGTGATTGCTACTGAAAATGAAATACATAGTTCAGTGAGTTTCCTAAAATTATGGCTTCCTGTTGAGGCCCCTTTCAGCCTTGTGAGTTGCTGTTTGTTTGGCCTTCAACAGCTTGTAGATTTTCAGTGAGCAGAAGATGATGAATGCTTTTCATTAAGATAGTCACAGCTATGAAAACACAGGAACACCTGAGAAACTGAAGGAAAAGAAAAGTCAGAATTTTAGTCATGTAGGGTTGAACTTTGTACTACACATCGAAGCAGACCCTGGCTTTGCACATGTACGACTGGCGTGGTCCCTGGATAAGTTTCATGTGCACTGACATTGAGCACACAGATGGCTGGCATGGTCCCTTTTATTATTATGTTTATTATGTTTGCACCCTATATTTTTTAAAGTAGATTTTATAATAAATGGATCTTTTGAACTTGGTTGAGTTTTTAATACTTCAAATTATATTCTTACTGTTTTCTGAAGTCTGGTTTCTTTGTGAGAGGTGGTTATGTAGTTTGAATTCTTTGGGGTGTACAAATGAAACATAATTTATTTGTGGTAGACTGTCTCTCCTCATCTGTGCCAATGCGAGAAATTTGCATGCTTCCCTGCTTGGTCTCGCCTGTGCTGCAGCCAGGGAGCAGGGAGGGGCCTGCGTCTGTGGGGTAGGAACCCACCCACTCGGCAGGTCCTCTCCTTTCAGAGGAGCCTAACCTGTCTGTCACTCAGTATCAACACTTTATTGTAAAGAACATAGAAATAAAACCCCTTGTGCATCAGGGTCTCCATTCTGCACGCACTTACGGCCGCTCTTAGTGCTTCCCATGGATCGACTCCCTCTGTCCCCACATCAGTCCTCACTCAGCACATGGGAAACTGGGCGTGGGAGTTACTCGTCCACTACTCTCTTAGGACCTGGGCTGAAGTGCAAAGACAGGCTGTGAAGCCAGGCAGATGGATGGCCTAACCCATGTTCTAACCCACAGGAAACATTGTAAACACAAAGTTGTAACCTATTTAACCTGTGCATTCTTATTGAAGGCATTTCAGAAAGTTTACAGATAAAGTGTAAGAAAGCAGTGTAGCCATAGGTGTGTGGGTTCATTTCTGGATCTTCAATCCTGTTCCATTGATCTGTCTGCCTGTCACTGTACCAATACCAGGCAGTTTTTAACACTATTGCTCTGTAGTATTGCTTGAGGGCAGGGATGCTGATTCCCCCAGAATTTCTTTTGTTGTTGAGAATAGTTTTAGCTATCCTGGGTTTTTTGTTATTCCAGATGAATTTGAGAATTGCTCTTTCTAACTATGAAGAATTGAGTTGGGATTTTGATGGGTATTGCGTTGAATCTGTATATTGCTTTTGGAAAAATGGCCATTTTAACTATATTAATCCTGTCGATCCATGAGCATAGGAGATTTTTCCATCCTCGGCAAAGGAGCTGAAAACATGCAATGGAAAAAAGATAGCCTTTTCAACAAATGGTGCTGGTTCAACTGGAGGTCAGCATGCAGAATTCGAATTGATCCATCCTTATCTCCTTGTACTAAGCTCAACTCCAAATGGATCAAGGACCTCCACATAAAGCCAGACACTCTGAAGCTAATAGAAAAGAAACTGGGGAAGACCCTTGAGGACATCGGTACAGGGAGAATGTTTCTGAACAGAACACCAATAGCATATGCTCTAAGATCAAGAATTGACAAATGGGACCTCATAAAATTACAAAAGTTTCTGTAAGGCAAAGGACACCATCAAAAGGACAAATCAGCAACCAACAAATTGGGAGAAGATCTTCACCAACCCTACATCCGACAGAGGGCTAATATCCAATATATATACAAAGAACTCAAGAAGTTAGACCCCAGAAAATCAAATAACCCTATTAAAAAATGGGGTACAGAGCTAAACAAAGAATTTTCACCTGAAGAACTTCGGATGGTTGAGAAGCATCTTAAAAAATGCTCAACTTCATTAGTCATTAGGGAAATGCAAATCAAAACAACCCTGAGATTTCACCTTACACCAGTCAGAATGGCTAAGATTAAAAATTCAGGAGACAGCAGATGTTGGCGAGGATGTGGAAAAAGAGGAACACTCCTCCACTGCTGGTGGGGTTGCAAATTGGTACAACCACTCTGGAAATCAGTCTGGCAGTTCCTCAGAAAACTGGGCATGTCACTTCCAGAGGACCCTGCTATCCCACTCCTGGGCATATATCCAGAGCATTCCCCAGCATGTAATAACGATACATGCTCCACTATGTTCATAGCAGCACGATTTATAATATAATAGCCAGAAGCTGGAAAGAACCCAGATGTCCTTCAATGGAGGAATGGATACAGAAAATGTGTATATATACACAATGGAGTACTATTCAGCCATTAGAAACAATGAATTCACGAAATTCTTGGACAAATGGATGGAACTGGAGAACATCATACTAAGTGAGGTAACCCAGTCTCAAAAGATGAATCATGGTATGCACTCACTAATAAGTGGATATTAGCCTAAATTGGAATACCCAAAACATAATCCACACATCAAATGTGGTACAAGAAGAACGGAGGAGTGGCTCCTGGTTCTGGAAAGACTCAGTGTAGCAGTATAGGGCAAAATCAGAACAGGGAAGTGGGAAGGGGTGGATGGGAGAACAGGGGAGGGAAGGGGGCTTATGTGACTTTCGGGGAGTGGGGTCCTGAAAAGGGGAAATCATTTGTAATGTAAATAAAAAATGTATTGGGCTGGGGGGGGGGGGGAGAGGAGGGGGGGGAACCAGTGTAGCAACAAATTGAAAGTCAAAACACCTTAAGCTGTAATTTTCTGTATTTACCACTAGAGGGAAATCCAATACCAAGCACCGAGCACACCGAGGTTGATAGCAGCTGTAGAGCCACAGCCAAATGACAACTTTTTAAATATCATTGGTAAAACAAGGTTAGATTGAGTATTAACTGCACAAGCAGCTTGTGTAAGGGGCAGTCATAAATTATAAATTGGCATATCCTTGACATGCTTTTGATCATGCATCAGTAAGATAATTCAACTTTCCCCTAGCAAATAGACACATAGCTTTAATTAATTAATTAATTAATTAATTTATCTATTGATTGATTGATTGATTGATTGATTGTATAGGTCATGGGACAGTTGTCAAGAATTGCATGGGCTCTGGAAGATCATTCTTAAGTTGTCAGTCTCAGCAAGGGCTTTAACCCACTGAGCCATCTTGCTGTCCCACAAATAGATGTTTGTTAAAGGAACAATAATTATAGCAAGACATGGCATTGCTTAATTGTCAATACTCAACACTGCAGTAGGATTCTCCTCACTGTAAAGCTACAGTGTGGCTGTTTATTGCCCAGGGACCACTGTGAACAATATGGGTACAATGTTTCTCAGGCTTATCGTGGTAAAGTGATAGACTGCATGCTGAGTAATTATAATGCACGCACACATTGCAGTTGTGTAAAAGGTCTTCAGCATGCTCCTCAGTGTTAGTCTAGCGTCTGGGTTAACCTAACCCTCATGGTGGCATCAGCAACTTTAGACCTACCCACTGGGGCACTGAATTAGGGACGATGGAGTAAGTGTGCTGAAGTTATCCTCCGGTGGGTTTCATCCTGCGGTACTGTCCTGCCAGTCCTCCCCAAGGACCCTTCAGTTTAGCTCTGCTTTAAGCAGCTGGTAGCCCAGGGGCTGTGCCAAGCCTGCTGTTGCCGGCTCTCTCTGGAAGCCCATCCTTGCTTTCTGCTTCTATAATCATGTTTGAAGTCAGATGATGACTCATCTTAACAGCTGATTAACATTTAAACAGTGAACACTCATATTAGCCACAATACTGCATACTCTAACAAACCTTCATTTGTTAAATCCTCCCCATAACTTCCTCAACGGGACCGTCACACTCCCTCTTCAGAGGACCGGAGAGGCCAGCACTAGACCCAAGATTATACCATTGTAAGCTGCAGGGCCACCACTCAAACCCCAGGCAGTCTGCCCCCAGGCTGAGATGCTCACAGGCTCCCCAACCCCGTGGCATCTACCTGTGGCTTTAGTACTTCAGCTATGCTCAAGGGTGCTGTGCAACTTCCGGTCCACCAAAGGACACACTGGTGGTTCTTTTTCTTTGTTTGTGAGCATCCCTATTCCTGCTTCAAGACATTTCATTACAGCCCTTTGGTATATGTGACCATTGCCCACTCTCACTGGGACCGGGAGCTTCTCTCTGCTGCAGCTTCTGTTGCAATAGTTGCTTCTGGGACTGGCTCTCCCCAGTCTCACCAGGTTCTTCTAAGGATAGGAACTGGGTCTTATTCATTTTACTTCTGTCTACGCCCAACAGTCACTAGGTATATAATTTACCTAACACAGCTTTTCTTTTGTTTTTTATTTTATTGAATATAATCTTCATTTACATTTCAAATGTTAAACCTTTCCAGGTTCCCCCCAAAACCCCCAACCCCTCCTCCCACCCCCTGCCTCCAAGTATATGTCCCTCCACCTGACCCACTCCCACCTCCCCCACCCTCGATTTCCCTTTGTTGGGGCATCTATTGAGTCTAAACCTGACCAAGGACCTCTCTTCCCACTGATGCCCGACAAGGCCTTCCTCTGCTACAATTTTGGCTGGAACCATGTGTACACCTTGGTTGATGGTTTAGTCCCTGGGAGTCCTGGGTCATCTGGGTGGCCGAAATCATTGTTCTCCCCATGGGCCTGTAAACCCCTTCAGCTCCTCCGGACCACTCTCTAACTCCTCCATTGGAGACCCCACGCCCAGACCAATGGTTGGCTGCTAGCGTCTGCCTCTGTATGTTAACACAGCTTTTCAAGAGTTATACCCATTCTGTAGATGAAGACGGTGGAGTATAGATCATGTAGGCAGCTTACCTAACTAAGGTCAGTTTCTACCAAGTAAGTGGTATAGTTGGGCTTAAACCCAGAGCGCCTGATTGATAATCCGTGCATGTCACTCTTAGACTGTGAGGTCTCTTTTGACACGTGGCATCCCATTTGTCAAAATAGACTTGATGCGAATTTGAAACTATCAGGGCTGGGCCTAGGATAGGTGTGGTTGTGAATTTGAGAGATGGCAGCAGGAGGATAAGGCATTTAATTAAGGTCAACGCTGCCTACAGGAGATTGTCTCAAAAACAAATCCCAAACTGGCTTGGTCTGGTCACTCAGAACTGCAGTTGTAGCTACCAGGAAGGCTGAGGCAGGAAGATTGCAGACTCAAGATCTGCTTGGGCCACAGAATGAGGCCAGGGTCAGTCTGGAAACTGAGACACTGTCTCTAGTGAAAAGGCTGAGGGTATATATAGCTCAGGGCTTGTCCAGGATGTACAAGACTGTCTAGGCCCTACCCAGTACTGGGAAAACAACCACCCACCATATGCACAGCCTGCCCAACCTCTGCCTGGTTGATACTGCAGCCGCCTTGTGCTGCTGTTCCTCCTGGTGGTGTGTGCTCCTTCAGTGTGGGCATAGCACTTCTTTTGTGAGGCAGCCCCCAAAGAGAATCCTTTGATTCTCTTGAGAAGCCACGGCGAGCAAGAAACCCAGGGAAAGACTGAGAATAAAGGTCTTATTAATCAGAAGGTGGCAGGGCAGATGGTTCTGTGGTCTAGGTAAGAAGCAGATACCACTTAGCTGACGAAAGCCTATTGAGACCCACATGGTTTGTCAGTGAGGCAGATCTGATTTCAACTTGATGGCCACCAATCACTGAAGCACACACTTGCACAGTTGGGGAAGCGGAGGGTGCAGGTGCGGACGCGTTCCAGCAGCAGACAGGAGGCGTTACAGAAGAGGACACCTCACGAGAGGATGTGATAGACCAAGAACACATTCTCCATTAGGAAGACGCACTTTGGTTCTAGCATGGCCTGGCAACCTCTGGACATCTCTGCTCCTTCTTCAGGCTTCCGTTTTGTTATTCCGTTGCACACAAACGGTTTGCATATGTGTACAAGTGTTTGGAGGCGAGTGCTGGTTCCGCGACAATAGCCCCTTTCTCTCTCAGTGGTGCGCTCACTCTGCACTTCACAATCTACTGGGTCACTCTGCTTTCACTGTTTTAACAACAACAACAAACCTTAAAACAAAAGTCCTTGTATACCTTAATTGGAGAATTTTAATGCTTTCATTTTTGTAAAACCAAGGAGAGCTTTTTTTTTTTTTAAAAAACATTTTTAAGCCATGGTACAAAAACAAAAACAAATCATATCTTTCTAAGTCAAGTATTTTGTTGTTTAAATAAGCTTAAAAAAAAACAAAAAGAAAACCCACTACACTTATGATTTCTAGCAGACTTTATCCAAAGAAGTAAAAAATATAATGCAAATTTATTGCTCAAATCTGTGAGAGTTTCACAGCTAGGATTTAAGCCAGGATCACCTAAGGCCTCCTTGGCTGTGTCAGTGTGCTAGGAACCATTCACTCCTAGACCATGGGATGGCCCTTTGGTCCTGACCAGAACCACAAGCCGGCCCCAGGGGAGGGGCCATGGTTAACACTGCTTGACCACGCTGGATCTAGTGACCAGAGTCTTGCTGAGTGAGTCCAAGGGTTTTTCCTTCTGCTCATGTGTCATGAAAGTGTCTACCCAAGGCTTACCTATTCACATTCTGGAAAACAACTTCAAGAGAGCAATTTTTTTTGTCTTCTGAGGATGAGTTAATTATACTCAGACACTGAGGCATTTATAGCTCCCTTATTGTGCTGGGGGGGAAAATACAAGACCGTATGCTTGCTGGGTAAATAGTGTAGTATTGAATTAACTCTCCAGTCTCCTCTCCCTGTCTCTGAAGGCATTTCTTTGGATTTGGTTTTTTTCGAGACAGGGTTTCTCTGTGTAGCCCTGGCTGTCCTGGAACTCACTCTGTAGATCAGGCTGGCCTCGAACTCAGAAATCTGCCTGCCTCTGCCTCTCAGAGTGCTAGGATTACAGGCGTGCGCCACCACTGTCCCAGCTTCTGAAGGCATTTCTAATTCTAAAGACTAATCCCCTAAATATTGTTATCACAATATTTATTTTATTCTAAAAATACTTTCGCAATATTAATGCTGTTACCCAGGCATGGTAGTCATTTTAATTTTTGTGTTATTAGAGGTCAAATTCTGGGCCATGTGAGGTATGAACCCTACCTCAGAGTTACATTTGCAGCTTCAAATATTCATATTAATTAGTGTATTCATGTCACATCTCAGTAAATCACTCAGAGTACCTTTAAGATCATTCAATATAAGGTTCAACTTAAATTGCTCAGAGTGGTGTTTGGGTCCAAGATTAGCAGCTAGTAGGGTAAAATTTTAAATAAAGATGAGCATACTCTTGATTAGTTATATCAAAAGTTTAAAAACAAAAGCTATTTTAGTGTTATATCAAATAGATTTGCTTTAATATTTTTTAAAAGTTTATATATATATATATGGTGTGTGTGTGTGTATGTGTGTGTGTGTGTGTATAAACATATAAACTTTCCACATTGCACCTGTGGAAACCAGAGAACAACTTTCAGGAGTTGGCTCTCTCCCTCCACTATGAGGATCCCAGGAATTGAATTCAGTTCACCAGGCTTTGTAGCAAGTGCATTTACCAGCCAAGCTGTCTTTACAGGCTCTCCCACTATAAGATGCACATAAGACTTTTATACCCATCTGTTGTGTTCTATTCAAGTTGGACATGACAGCCAAATTTGGTCACTAAAGAAGCAGCTGGAAGGTGCAGTAACATAGATGTTAGTTTCTCAGCCATTGTGGACCATGTCTGCCGCCAGGAATCTCTGGTGTCATAGGTTACTCATACTCCTGCTAGTTAGTGGGGAGTGAATGAAACACTTTATGGAGTTTATCAGTCTTTGAGCATGTCACCCACTAGATGCTGTGTCGTTTTTAGAACAAGTTTTTGTTGTCGCTCTTTTGTTTTAGTGCAAGCTTATTTTGACCTGACAGTGCATAATCTGTAACCCTAGTGCTTGGGAGACCAAGGCAGGAGAATTGAAAGTTGGAGACCAGCCTGCAATGTACAGCAAGACCCTCTATCAGAAATAAAATACTGAAAAAAAATCACTTCCATCTCTCAGCTTGATTTCTGATTGAGACGGCAAACAGTAAAATGAGATAATGCACTTTTTCTCTGGGCGTTTCTTTACTGTTCAGGAGTCACAGGGAGAGGCTAGTTGGCAGGAGTGAGGGTGGCCGTGAGGTCCGAGAGCCGGTCTCTACATAGACCCTCATGCACTATGTCAGATTGCCAAGGGTTTCATTGTTCTTCGTCTTTAATTTCCGTCTGTATCAAGTGATGGCTTTGTAAAAATTGTATGATTGAATCGTAAAGGTATGTGTGCATAACATTATATGGACTGAGCAGGTTGTGTGTGTGTGTGCACACACACACGTGCGCACATGTGTGTATCAACAAAGGAAAAGAGTCCATGCATTGGAAAGTTCGTGGGAGAGGTTGGAAGGAGGGAAATGAAGAGGGACAATGATGCAATTATAATTTCAAAAACTAAAAAAAAAAAAACACTATAAAACTTTTCCACATGACTGAGGAGAGAGTTCCAGGGTGCAGCATTTACATGGCATGCACATGGTCCTGGTGTTCATCCCTGGTACAGAAGAAACAGACACTGTGGGCACTGGTGTGGGGTGCAACTGTTTGATGGTTCGTTGTCCCCGAGAGGTCATTAATATCCTAAGATGAGACGTTTCAATGGGTCAAGATGCCAGCCAGCAAGCCCGGAAGCCTTCCCTGAGGCCCACACAGTGGGAAGAGTGAACCAATTCCCTCAAGCTGTCCTCTGCTCTTCACATGAGAACCATGGTGTGCACACTTAATCAACAGTCAGTTGGGTTGTAACTGGATCCATCCTGTTCCCTTATGATGATCTCGTCTCAGACGCCTTGCTATGTGTCATGTGCCATTTGAGGAAGCCACCTTACAGCCACGGTTATAATCTACCGGACAGGGGCCATCACTGAGGAATGTTTGTTGGCTCTCTCGCATCTGTCAGCGCTGGTTACTTGGGATGCATCTTTAGGGTAAGGTGTGTGCTTCCATTCTAGGACTTTTCTTTCCCATCCTGCTCCCTAACCTCTTCCTCACAGCTAACCCCCTGTTGCCTTTACATGGTTCTGGGTGTAAGGGACTAGGGTACCATGGCAGAGAACCCAAGATCCCAAGGGTCTGAGAAATAGGCTCACTTGTGCGCTCCTGAGGCTTTCTTTATCTCGTTCTCCATTTCTTTCTTTGTTTGTTTCTCTTTCTTCCTCCTTCCCTCCCTCCCTCCCTCCTTCCCTCCCTCCCTCCCTCTTTCCCTCCCTCCCTTCCTTTTTCTTGAGACATGATCTCACTATGTAGTTCTGGCTGTCCTGGAACTTACTAGGCCTTGAACTCACTGAGATCTGAGCGCCTCCTGAATGCGGAGACTAAAGGTGTGTTCCACCGTGCTCGGTGTCTCCCACCCTCTCTTTACACAGAGAATAACTATGTATGTATCCCCAGCCTCGGTGTCTCCCACCCTCTCTTTACACAGAGAATAACTATGTATGTATCCCCAGCACGGCCCTGAGCTCATTCAGTACAAGCACTAGGATCATTTTACGAATGATAATATGTGGTGTGTGTTTGTGTGTCTGTGTACCTGGCAACATGGAACTTTTAAAAGTACATTGTTAATAGAAAAGACATTATTCAAGTTGAAGAAAAAAGAGAAAGAAAGAAAGCATTGAGAAAAAGAACTTCAGCTCTGTGACTACTTACTGACTTGGCTGTTTTCTTCCCTGTTGTGCATTCTGGTCTAGCCCAAGGCCAGCAGCCTGGTTCTCAGCCTTCTTAACGCTGGGACCCTTTCATACAGTTCTTCATGTAAAATTATTCCATTGCTACGTCATGACTGTAATTTTGCTACTGTTGTGAACTGTAAATACTCGTGCAGGATATCTGATATGTGACACCCCCAAAGTGGTGGCAAACCCCAGGTTTAGAACCACTGATCTAAAACCCCACCAGAGGACAAAGGAGAAGTTTTGGACACTGTTCCTGGGGTTTGGTAGAGGTTATAAGTGCTCAGCTTCTGCCCCACAGGGCTCAGTAGACTATCTTTCCAAGAGAAACAGGCACTGTCCCAACCCCAGACCCTTTTCCCAATATGGACCTAGCAACAGCATGAACCATAGGGGAGAGAAGAAGACGAGGCTCCTCCAACCCTCCCCCCATCAGAGACCCAGCGGTGTCAGTTTCCAAAGGACCAGAAGGAAACTGCTTGAACACTTCACCCCCCCCACCCCACTTGCTTGTGGTACACCCCACTTTCAGAAAACTAAATGTTTAGCAGAATTTTTTTGGAGACAAAGTCTCTCTGTGTGGTCTTGGCTGTCCTGGAACTTGTTGTGTATAGCAGGCTGGCCTTGAGTTTACAGAGATCTACCTGCCTCTGCCTCCTCAATGCTGGGGTTAAAGGCATGTGCCACCATGCCTAGCATGTATTTAAAACACTATGAAAGGATTTAAAAATGATTTCTTTTATGTATATAAATGTTTTGCTTAGATGGATATATATCTGTACCACAGTTGTGCCTGGTTCCTAAGGAGGTCAGAAGAGCGTAGCAGATCGCCTGGAACTGGAGTTATGGATGCTTGCAAGTTGCTGTCTGGGACTTGAACCTGGCTCCTCTGCAAAAACAAGTGCTCTTAATTGTTGAGCCATCACCCCAGCTCCTTCATTTTTCCTTTGAAATTAAAAAATTGTTATTCCCCTTCATTCATGCATGAAATTTTGTTTATATTTTTACTTTTAGGTTTGTTGTGTGTATGTCATATGCAAATGTTCTCATGTGTGTGTATATGTGTGTGCATGTGTGTGTATGTACATGTGTACATGTGTGTGCAGGTGTACTGTGCACCCGTGTGTGTGTGTGTGTGTGTGTGTGTGTGTGTGTGTACATATGTACCACATGAGTGAAGTTACTCACAGAGACCACAAGAGGGTGCTGGGTCTCCAGGAGCTGGAGTAACAGGTGGTTGTGAGATGCCTGAACTGGAAACTGAACTTGGTCTTCTGCAAGAGCAGTATGTGCTCTTTAACTGCTCAGCTATCTTTCTATTCCTTTAATTGATTTGAAATGCATTTCTAGATCTTGGATGGTTTGATGATGTTGTTATAGCAGTTTGGTTTTATCCAGTTACTGAGTAGTACTGGGGATTGACCTGACAAGAGTCAGGTTTAATAAAAAGATCTGTTCCCCCAAACCAGAAGAGACCGTTAAACCAGGAAGCAGCAAAACAGAGGTGTGTGAAAAAGTAAGGCCACACGTTCCTTCAGAGGATCATGTCTACTGCTGAACTCTCTAAGTCCCCGAAATGGGCAAAATGCCTTACAAGGATTTCATAAGTTCTCGGGTAAAAATTATCAATTACCTGAAAGATGATACACTGTATGGTGTGAGTGGAAAGGCAGCTACACACAAGAAACAGCAAAAAAAGCAGGAAAAAATTAAAAAGATTTTGAAAAAAGAAGATTACTGAAAATGAAAAACATTAATGAAATAAAAGGAGAACATGGAAGCAAGCACAGGACACGTTGGTGTGGAGGCCAAGGCAGACAGACTCTGTGCTGATAAGGAAAAGTAGAAATAAAAACGAACAAGGATTCTGCAGTACGATGGAGACCTAAGAATCTATGGGGCAGAAGGAACAGAGAGTAAAAGTAAAAGTAAAGGCGTTGAGAATGTATTCAAGGAAATGGTGGGAGACACTTATCAAATCAAGAGGAAGAAATCCACAGTCAAATGCAGGAGGAATGTAGACCTCAAGTAGCACCGGCCAGAGAATCTCTACGACCTAACCCACATGTCAAAAACACAGAGCAAAGAAACAATATATCTTCCTATTAATTGTGTGTGTGTATCTGTGTATACAAATGCCACACGTGTAGACATCAGAGGACAATTTACAGGAGTCAGTTTTCGCTACTGTGGGGGTCCTGGTAATGGAACTCAGACCTTTAGGCTTGCAGCATGTGACTTTACCTGGTCAACTTTCCTGCCTGCCCAAGAAATAGTATTTCAAATTAGGAAACTGTGGTCTCCCTCACTGACTTCTGCAGGCAGTGCTGGGCAGGGAAGCAGTACGTGATCTTCAGGCCGCCTCTCTCCCTTCTCTCCTCCCACTGCCATCCCCCAGTCTCATACCCAGCTCTGTAGCAAACCACCTATTCCAGCCCCCTCCCCTCCCCTTCCCAGAGGACTTTGCAGATTCTTGTGGTACTTTCTGTTCTCCGCCCTCATGTGGATCCTCCCTTCCCCTCCCCCTCCCCTGCTTTTAGCCCATTTCCATCCTACCACAGAGACACTTACTGAACTATGTTCATTGCTGGTCTATTTATAATCACCAGGAATTGGAAATATCCTAGATATCTACCAGCGAATAATTGAATAAAGAAAACGTGGAACATTGACACAAAGGAGTATTAGCCATTTGAAAAAAATCATGAATCTCACAGGTAAATAGGTGGAACTAGAAAAAAAAAATAATACTGAGTGAGGTAATGAAGGCCCAAAAAGAAGAATATGTAATCCTATGTACGTGGATGTTAGCTCTTAGGTCACTGATATGCAAGTTCCACGTCTTATAATGATAGTTGAATGGTTAGGGTGTAAGGGACTAGGAAGGATGTCTGGATCTCTCTAGGAAGGGGATATAGAACAGAAGGGTGGACTAGGATGGGGGGATCAAACAGGGAAGGAGAGAGGACAACGTGAGGTACAACTAAAATCTGGGCCATTTGATGGGTCATACAGAAACCTAATGCAATAGAAGCTTTCGGTAACATACACATACATGAAGGAGATAATTGCCAAATAACAGAGGAGACAGAGCCCCAACCCTACCTCTCTCATGACTGAAGGAAGCATTCAGTACCAGGAATGGGTTACATCTAATGAGTTGTTGGCTAATGTGTCCATGGGACAGTTGACCGCTCTCTACTGGTGGTAAGGCCCTGTTGCTGAAAGTCACACCTCACCGAACATGGAGAATTGGAGCAGGTGCCCAGAGCCTTCACCCCTAGTACCAGTCGTATTCTTGTACCAGAAGATACTGCATGCTACCAAAGCAGAAGAGTAAACACACCCCAGCTACAAACCCTTCAATCTACAGTAGTAACCTGCCTACGAGATACTCTGCGACAGTGGCACAAGCTTGCGGGAGTAACCATCACTATCTGACTGGAATTAAGGTCCACTCCCTGAGACAGAACACATTACCCAAGACTGCTCAGGTGGCCAAGAACCTGAGACTTAGGTAGGGCACGGACCCAGGGGAAAACCAAATAATACTGTTCTGCTAAAGCAGAGCATCTCAACCTGTGGGTTGTGACTCCTTCAGAGGACTATGTTGAGTGCTTCTTTCACAGGGGTTGTCTAAAACCACCAGAGAACCTATCTATATTATAATTCACAACAGCAGCAAAATTACAGTTATGAAATATTAATAAAAGTAAGTTTATGGTTGGGGGGTCTCCACAACATGAAGAATCAGGAAGGTTAAGAACCACTGTATTAAAGGAACACAGCAGTAAAATGACCCCTCAGCACATTCTATTGTACTCATAGGTCCACGCCTTACTCGGCCATCGTCAGAGAGATTGCCTCTTGCAGCAGTAGATGGGAATAAAAACAGACCCAGAGTGGGACAAGTGCAGAGAGTGAGAGATACTGGAACTTCCAGTCCTAAAAGGGATGTCTTCATCAAATCCCTCCCCTCGGGGAACTCTGCAGAAGAGGAAGTGGGAAGAATATATGAGCCAGAGGGGCTGGAGGAACCAAGTAATCAAGACCCATTCCATGTATGAACTCAGACCGAGGCAGCGTGCATGGGGGCTGCACCAGATGGGGTCTCAGAGCTGAAGGAGAAGGGGGCACAGACCCCCATCCCTAACCCAGAAGGTGTCTCTGATAGCTACGTGGAAATGGAATATTATCTCCAGAGGAGTCTTACTAGAGAAACAAACCACATCAAACAGCAGATAATACATTATTTTTCTATTCCTTTTATTGAAAATAGATTTTTGTTCACCAGTACAAGCTACTATTATGAGTTATAATGTAAATTAAAATGCAAATATATGTGTTTTCCAGTAGTTCTAGGTAATCCCTGTGAAAGAGGTATTTGACCTTGACCCTCATAGGGGTCATGACCCACAGGTTAAGAACCACTGCTTTAACAGAACAGTATTTATTATTACATGGCCAGCAGTAGATAGCCTACTCAAAATGAACTCAATGTGGTCTTCGGAGGTTTTCTTTTTAATCTCATAATGTTAAGTTAGGGCATTTACTTTTATCTTGTTTTTACCTTCCAGGTTCCTTGTGTGTACTTGTATGACTTACAGTTTTGAGTTTTCATGGGATTTCTCTTGTGTACGAACACGTGTGTCTCTGTCTATAAGTGTTTCTTGAGTTTTTATGGGATTTCTCTTGTGTGTGAACACGTGTGTCTCTGCCTATAAGTGTTTCTTGAGTTTTTATGGGATTTCTCTTGTGTGTGAACACGTGTGTCTCTGTCTATAAGTGTTTCTTGTGCTTTTTCTTTGTCTCTTTGTTTTGTAAACAGCAATCCAACCGTCTAGTAAAACAAGAAATTTCCAGTGACCGGCAGACATCTCTTAACAGTAACCTCAAACGTCAATGGCCTTGTCTGGGTTAGAGTTTCTATTACTATGGTTAAAACACCAGGATCAAAAGCGATTGGGAAGGAAAAGGTTGATTTCATCTTATACTTCCACATCAAAGCCCCATCATGGAAATAAGTTAGGGCAGGAACCAAAGGCCCGAACCTGGAGGTAGCCTATGTGGAGACCATGGAGGAATGCTGCTTAATGGCTTCTCCCTCATCGCTGGCTCAGCCTGCTCTCTTCCACGCCCCGCCCACGGCCGCCTGGCTAGCACCACCCACAGTGTGTGGGACCTTGGCATACCAACCATTCATCAAGAGAATGTCCTGAAGACTTATCCATGGGCTGCTGTTATGGAGGCATTTTTCTCAATAGAAGTTTTCTTCTTTCAGATAACTCTAGCCTATGTCAAGTAGACAAAACAAAACAAAAAAAAAAAACCCCAAACAAAAACAAAAACCAAGACAAATGAAAAAACTAGACAACACAGGCCTTGACACACCAATACAGAGATAGCTGAGTTAACTAGGTCCATCTGTCTGTCTCCAAGAGACACAGCTTGTTGATAGAGACGCCCAATTATGAGACTGAGGGCATGGAAGGCCATCTATTAAGTGACTGCAGGCAAAACCAGGCTGCATTGCTATCAATCTGATACCTTCTACAGTAGGCTTTAAACCAAAATGAGTTAGAAGAGATAAAGATGGTCACAATCAACTAAAAAACTTTAAGAAAAAAATTTGCGAAGAAGATATCAGCATATAAGCAGCAAATGTTGTGACTCTCAATTTCATAAAACAAATATTAATAGACACAAAAGGCCACAAAGGTCACGGTAAGGCACCCTGTTTTCGAGAATCAAAGAAACCTCAGAGTTAAGCCACACCCTCAAGTGGATGTGACAGATACCTACAGAGCATCCCACACAACAGAAGTAGATGCACATTTTCTCAGCACCCTGTAGAACCTTCTTTAAAACAGATGGCAGCCTAGCCCACAAGTCAAATATTCCAAAGTACAGAAGGATCCGAACAGTTGCTCACATCCTGTCAGATCACGATGCAGCATGCTGGATTCCTGCCCACGAACACAGCAGAACAGTCTTCTCCCTCGCCCATCTCTCATCGTGCGCTCTTTGAAGGTTACTGTGGTTCTGAGGGTCCCCTGTTTCCTTCAGATCTGCTGTGCACTGTGCCATGTGGGTGTATAACATGTTTTCATTCTCTCTGGTGTGTGGGTATTCATCATGAGTGTATTGGGTTGTGTGGTTTGTGCAACAGCACTTCCCACAGCTACTCCCCGCGAGGTGGAGCTCACCCATTCGTGGTCCTGTAGGGTTCTAGGATACCGTGCAGAACAGAAAAGACAGTTTTGTTGACTCAATCCCTGTGTGGCCACCTACCTGTTGTCTGTTGATGGACAGTCGGGTCATTCCTGTAGAAATTACCACCACGTTCCAATAATGGTTTATGTGCATATTTGTGTGTTAAAGCTCTGGAGATGCAGTCGTGGGTCAAAGGGCATCTGCATCGGGCCCTATCGCATCCACACCGACAAGTCAGTGGAAGAACCTGTGGAAGCATCAAGAGCTTCATGCTCTGGAATTATTCAAGTAGAAGAAACTGTAGAGGGAACATTGAAGTTTAACACCAGCCAGGCTCTCCAAGGTGGTCTTCAGGATTCATTGATATAATAACCCTTTAGGGCTCAGAGTTTTTGTTTTCGTGTTACTAGAAACAATGATAGCACCCCCTCCACGTGATTACCTCATTTCCCTTCATCCTCCTGCAGTGACCATTCAAGAATAAGGTCTAGGGGAACCCACTGTGTTGTCTTTTCCTTATTTTGAGAGTAGCTGTGTTTAGTGTGGTGTTTGGGGTGTTCTGTTGCAGAAAGAAGCAATTCCGGAGCTGGGGTGAACCTTAGTGGTGGGGTGTTCCCCTGCATGCCTGAGGTCCTCACTTCAACTCCCAGCATCGAAGAACAATCCAAACCAAAAGCAGCAGCAATTGTTTTATGTCTTCTACTGAGTTTTCAGATCATCAAATGCTCATTAAAAAGGCCTTGTGAGTGGGCGGTGGTGGCGCACGCCTGTAATCCCAGCACTCTGGGAGGCAGAGGCAGGCAGATTTTTGAGTTCAAAGCCAGCCTGGTCTACAGAGTAAGTTCCAGGACAACCAGGGCTACGCAGAGAAACCCTGTCTCAAAAAAAAAAAACCAAAAAAACCCAAATCCAAAAACAAAACAAAACAAAACAAACAAACAAACAAACAAACAAATAAATAAAGGCCTTGTGGGTACTTGACAGTGACTTCCTTCTCTCCCCTCCTCTAGGGTTAGTGAACCTCTGAATGGGCAATAACAGCCTCTCAAAGAAGCCCACGAGGCTTGGGGGGCTTTCCAGGAATAGGCTACTGGAATTAGGTAGCATTAACATTGGCTTTGTGAGTTACAGCTTGGTGGACATTTGTGCTGAATTTTTACTCTGCCTCTACATACCACTTTCCATTTACTTGTTGCCAAAATTAGGGATCTCTCTGTTCTTCTTTTTCCTTTCTCTGGGTGGGAGTTTCTTGTGCTGAATTTTTACTCTGCCTCTACATACCACTTTCCATTTACTTGTTGCCAAAATTAGGGATCTCTCTGTTCTTCTTTTTCCTTTCTCTGTGTGGGAGTTTCTTGTGCTGAATTTTTACTCTGCCTCTACATACCACTTTCCATTTACTTGTTGCCAAAATTAGGGATCTCTCTGTTCTTCTTTTTCCTTTCTCTGGGTGGGAGTTTCTTGTGCTGAATTTTTACTCTGCCTCTACATACCACTTTCCATTTACTTGTTGCCAAAATTAGGGATCTCTCTGTTCTTCTTTTTCCTTTCTCTGGGTGGGAGTTTCTCATGGCCTTGTATAAAAATGCTCATCTTCATGTATGTGAGTGAGTGAGTGCGTGCGCGCGCGCGCGCGCGCGTGTGTGTGTGTGTGTGTGTGTGTGTGTATGCATGTTCATATGTGTGGTTTCCACAAGGTATGTGCAGGTGTGTGCATGTGCATGTGTGTATGCATGTGCACACGTGTGGTTGCCACAAGGTGTGTACATGTGTGTACATGTGTGTGTGTGTGTGTGCATGTGCACACGTGCAGTTACCACAAGGTGTGTACATGTGTGTGCATGTGTGTGTGTGCATGTGCACACGTGCGGTTACCACAAGGCAGTTACAGTTGTTTGCTCACTCTCTGTGTAGCCCACAGCCAAGATCCTGTTACAGAGACCTCACCAGTGCCCTGCCCCTGACAAGCACGAAGTGGGGAGGGAGGAGCAGGTAGCCAAATAATGGACTAATTGGCTGGCTGGAGACCTGGTTTTCCATGCTCTGAGAGAGTTTTGGCAGCTGCAGCAGCTCCCAAAGCTGTGTGAGTGCTGGATGTGTATAAAACTGTTAGTCTTTTGGCTCTTGTGGGAAATTTCTTTTTCTAAAGGCGATGACAATTTTCAATGTTATAAAGGAAACAAAGGCATTATTTGCAAATTAGCACATCAATAGCGAGTCTTCTGAATTTACATAAGCAGAAAGCAGGCCACTGCAATCTGGCCAGGTCCCTTGTCCATGTGGGGACCTTGGTGTGTCAGGAAGCTTTCAGTCTGGTGTGGCTGGCCACATGATATGCTCAGGACCCCAGTCTGTATGTTTGTTGTTTTTGGAAAATGATCATGTGTGTTTGAAGTAGTTAGATTTTCTAGAAGGCATGTACCTGTTATAAACAGGCTGGGGACATTCTGTGAAGTTGGGGCAGGTTCAATGTGCTGTCTACACTGCCTGTAGCTAAAGGGGGTGGTTTTAAGAGCTCTAGGTGGCTACCATCTAAGGTCATTTCTGGTGCAGAAGATGGACGTCATCTTTCCGTAGGGCTTTCTCTTAGCCCTCCCTTTATCCCTTTCAGAATGGCAGCCGGCGCTGGGACTTCTGTGCATCCACATCTCCAGGAAGCAGGTGACTTTCATCACTATTGTTCCGCTCTTGCCCAGCGAGTCACAGAAAGATTTCTAGGTGGCTCAATGGTACAGTTTACGGCAGTCAGAGATCTCTTTTCTTCGTATCTGCCAACAACACCCATGTCTGACTTACTAGTGTGTTCTAGTAACTCTAGTTATAATCAAAATAATAGCTTTTACTGCATTTATCCATTTCTGTTGGAACAGATTTCGAAAGCTGCTTTAGAAGCATGCTAGTGTGTGTGTGTGTGTGTGTGTGTGTTTACATGTGTGTCCACATGTGTGGGTATGCATTCTGGAGTGTGAATAGAGACCAAAGGGAGACATTGGGTGTCCCCCTCAGATACTTTCCACATCTTCCCTTGGGACACAATCTCTCTGAACTCGAAGCTCACTGATTCACCTAGCCTGGCTGTTCAGGGACCTCCTGGGACCTGCCTCTCTGCACCCCTAGGACTGGAGTTATAGTCACACACAGCTATGCTGTGCTTTTTGTTTTACACTGGCACAGGATTTAATTTGTCTCATACTTATATAGCAGGCAGTCTTACCTTCTGACCCGTCTCCCCATCACAAGGAATATGCTCAATGTTAAAGAGCAAACCAGATGTCAGAAGCTCCAGACTTCTCCATCAGCTGATGGATTGTTTGGTGGATATCAGAATGGACGTTAATCATGGGCAGAATAAAATAATACATGAAAAAAGTTAAAACGTGATGATTCTCCTAGAGGTCTTAAAAATATCACAAAACAAGGGTTTCTTGCCTAGTGAGGCACCCCTCGGCTCCATGACCACATTGAGATCAACAGTGAAGGGTTAATTTATAACAATACAAACAATAGTGATGTGCTATCTTGGAGTCATGAGATTTGCACCGCTTATAAGTCCTGGAGACATTTTCATTTGCTCTTTAACTGCACTGTAAGTCACATTAGTTATAAACATAATAATGGCAGGGCATTGCCTAGGGCATCCCTAGGCAGTTTCATATGGTTCAACTAAACAGGAAAGGTTGGCATTAGCCTACTCCAGTTCTGTACTACAGCTCAGAGATCATGTGATCACAACCATTTGGAGATCCAAAATATCTTCTGGTGCCACAGCTCCTGTTTCCAAGGAAGAGGAGGCTACCACCTGCCACCACAGTCTGTCTGAGACTGAGGGGGTTCCAGGATACAGGAGTTCCATTTTAAACTGGGAATGGGCCTTCACAAGCTAAAGTGAGCTGGTTGTCACTGCAAGGCACATCTGGTGACAGAGGTTGCCTGTCCTCTTGCAGGGCTCCTGTTGATGCATCTCTTTCCTGTACCAGCAGTCTCCTCGGCCTTCCTCTGCTTCCGTTTCCTGCTTTTACGTGGTTAAGTTTCAACAACCAGGTGCAGGGATTCACACCTTTAGTCCCTTGAGACCTTGAGTCACCTTTAGACACTTGAGAGTCAGGATCTCTGTGAGTGTGAGGCCAGCCTGGTTGACACAGTGAATTCCAGGGTAGCCTGGGTCTACACAGTGAGACCATGTGCTGGAAGTTTAGCAGTGTGGACTTCAAGTCTGGCAGTATTGAGGTGTGGGAACTTTATGGCAGTGTGGTGTGACTTTAAGAGTTGGGCTGGAGAGAAGGCTTAATGGTTAAGAGCACTGATTACTCTTCCGAAGGTCCTGAGTTCAATTCCCAGCAACCACATGGCGGCTCACAACCATCTGTAATGGGATCTGATGCCCTCTTTCTGATATGTCTGAAGACAGCTACAGTGAACTTTATAAAATAAATAAGTAAATCTTTTTTTTTTTTAAAGTGGGCCTAGTGAGGAGCTGCCCTCTGATGGGGATTAATTTGGCTCTCATGGGGAGAGCACCTGACTTCTGAGTCATCCTGTCTTCCTACCTCTTGTGCCAATGTTGTGCTGTACCCAGAAGGAGGGCCCTCCTCAGAAGCCAGGAGGATAAGCTGCCTGATCTTCAGCTTTCCAACCCACAAACCGGGAGCTAAATAAAACCTTTCTCTTTATAAAGAAACTAACTTCTGGTATTTTGTTACAGCAACAGAAAATAAAGAATACATAAAAGTACAGGGCAAAAATCCTGAAAAACATTGAACAGTCATAAAGAAAGGAGTTACCACTTATTAGTTTGAAATGAACCTTCTATATAATTAGACAGCTTTTAATACTTTCAACCATTTCTGCCTCTGTGGATTTGTCTGTTCACCTCTTGGGCCTGCCATGTTTTCCAGATGTCCTGATAGCTCATATGGCCCAGCACCTAGCTGTTTGCTGCTTCGGGGCGTGGCAGTCAGTAGCAACTGGCTGCCTATCATAAAGCGCCCTTTTACCGTTACCCAGCAACATCCCGTCATCACTAACCAGGGCCGCTTCTCTGACTGGATGATAGCGATTATTTTACTAGAGAGTGAGGTCTTGCTATGTAGGCCTGCCTCTTCAGCACTTGAGAGAGCAGTCTGAGCTGGAACATGGCGGTCCCTTGCCTGCCTCTACCTCCCAGGTACTGGGATTGCAGAAGTGCATCACGATGAGGCCTTTGTTGTGAGACATGGTCTTTCTCTGGAGCTCAGGTTGGCCTGAAATTCATGTCCTAGTCATGAATTTAGGATAATCCTCCTGTCTGGGCTTCCCTAATGCTGGGATGACAGAGGTGAGGTGCCACGTCTGGCTTGTGCCTTGATTTCTTTTTCTCTCTCTCTTTCTCTCTTTCTTTCTTTCTTTCTTTCTTTCTTTCTTTCTTTCTTTCTTTCTTTCTTTCTTTCTTCCTTCCTTCCTTCCTTCCTTCCTTTCTCTCTCTCTCTCTCTCTCTTCCTTCCTTCCTTCCTTCCTTCCTTCCTTCCTTCCTTTCTTTCTTTCTTTCTTTCTTTCTTTCTTTCTTTCTTTCTTTCTTTCTTTCTTTCTTTCTTTCTTTCTTTCTTTCTTTCTTTCTTTCTTTCTTTCTTTCTCTTCCTTCCTCTCTTCCTCTCCTTCTTTCTTTCTCCTCCTCTTCCTCTTTCACCTTCTCTTTCTCCTCCTTCTCCTTCCCTCCTCCTTCTTCTTTTAATGCAAATATGTTCCACAAATATAGATCGGCCTCCTTTCTTTGCTTGGATATTTTCTCTATGATATCCTGCCTCTGCGATGCTGGGCTCTGTCCTGGACAGTCAGATCCCACTGCTCCCCTATTAACTGCTGAGAGTTCCAGCCTAGTCCGGGCTACTGGAAGAAGCAGCATTCATTTTCCCCCTCCAGAACTCATGTTACTATGGTAGCAAACAGGCTTTAATCATTCAGTTGTGTCTGAGGACCGGTTTCTTACTCGGCACTATTTCTTTCCCTCACACCCCAGCCACTGCAGTGGGTCTGTGAGTTTGGTATTCAAGGCCCTGTACAGTCTCTCTTGCTAGCCCTGTAGTTCTGATTATGTTTGGTTTTAGTCTCTGGTGGCCAATGGCCTCACCCCTGGGTGAATATGACACCGGTGGTAAGGCTGCTTCTGACATGTGGGCGTCTAAGGCCTCCACCCTTTCTGACTCAGGGCACGGAGGGAAGACTGCTCTGTACCGCCTCATCAGATGTCACCTTGCTTGCTTTGCTTCCTAACCAGAGTGAGCTTCTAGAAAGCAGTGAGATTGATGGCATTCATTACGCTACAATGAAC